>NC_141674.1:65062478-65702467 GCF_028749965.1 Puma concolor | reverse complement strand
ACAGTGTAGTAGGGTGGGTTTGTGAAGTATTATAAATTCTAAGAAAAAGATTCATGATTAAACTTTCCAGTTTACCAAATACAAATTTATAAAATATGGCCATTATATCCCCAAAAGGTCCCTAATCAAAATCTTAAAACACGTTTGGCAAAATGCTCATGGAGCACTGTGTTCGTATTAGCCCAGGTAGCAGACTTACAACCCTTATAATGAAAGGTCTGTAAGCATATGGTATTTAAAAATCACCCTTGGGGCGCCTGGGTGGCGCAGTCGGTTAAGCGTCCGACTTCAGCCAGGTCACGATCTCGCGGTCCGTGAGTTTGAGCCCCGCGTCAGGCTCTGGGCTGATGGCTCAGAGCCTGGAGCCTGTTTCCGATTCTGTGTCTCCCTCTCTCTCTGCCCCTCCCCCGTTCATGCTCTGTCTCTCTCTGTCCCAAAAATAAATAAATGTTGAAAAAAAAAATTTTTTTTAAAAAAATAAAAATCACCCAAAGGTGTTTGGGGGGGGCGGGGGGGGGGGGGAGTGGCGTGGCTTGCTCAGTTGGTACAGCACGTGACTCTTGGTCTCAGGGTTGTCACTTTGAGGCCCCTGTTGGGTGTAGAGATTAGTTTAAAAAAAAAATTTTTTTTTTTTAAAGTAAACACCCAAGTGAATCATGGAGAATTGGAAAGCAAGCATGGTGAGCCACTGAGGGATCAGGTGAAAATGACAGGGGTCTCTTCCTTACTACTATTTCCTAGGACAGAATTTCTGAAAGAGATGAGCACTTTATGGAAAAAGTGGGCCATCTGAAGCACTATAAACATCTTCAGAGAAAAAGATTGAAAAGGATTTTTAATTTAGACTAAGACACCTGAAAGACATTAGGAAAAGTACAAGGCAACAGGGGGAGAGAGGTGACAGAGGAAAATGCACTAGAGTGTTCCCTAGATGGAAGGATTGGGGGAAGACAAACCACTGACCACCTTAGATAATTGTTCACTAGCAAGTTTGAGAAGCACTGGGGGAAAAACAAAACAAAACCACACCTATAGATAGAGTCAGTGTGACACAAGTAAGGGGAGCCCTCAATCTGGAGTATGTGTGTGAAGATTCTTCTAAACTCAGGTTGCTCAATTCTGAACCATCTCCCACCCCAGGGATAGAGAACCCCAAGAACAAAGACTGGGATGAGGTAGAAAGGAGCTGCCAAGAATAGAATTATGTCACAGGCTCAGACACTTAGGCACAGCCCTGGCTGCAAGACTCTCCCCTTTGCTCAGAGCCGTTTATTACTAGCTCCTGCTCCCTGCTCTAAGCAGCTTCTTCCCACCCTCAGCTTGCCAACATTACTGACATTCCTGACTATAAAACTCCTGGGACTGGAGCAGGCAGAAGACTTAAAGGGAGAAGAACCCAGCAATGTCAGAAGGCTTCCCGAAGAAGTTGGCAGGCTACCACAGGGTTCCACCTTCAACTCCCAGAAATGTGTCACCAAGCAGGAGCCAGGACGAGGAGTACCAGTGTCTCCTGGCTCCAGGTCTGGTGCTGACGCTGCACCCTCACTATCTGCTTCTATTTTTACAACCACACTATGCTCTTCCCACCCCCTTCCCTAGTGCTTATAATTTCACAGACTTCCTTAATGCCCAGGAAACTGGTTTATATATGGTGTTTCATTACCAAACATAGGAAACTTTCTCATATTTTTCTTCTTTCTCCTTTTCTAGTAAGCATTTTGGTTATAATTAGGTGGATTCCAGGTCCCAGAGTTTGTTTTTGTTTTTAACTAGGTTCCACACCCAATATGGGGCTTGAATTCAAGACCTTGTGATCAAGAGTCTCACGCTCTACCAACTGAGCCACCCAGACACCCCTCCCTACCCAGCCCCCTCCCAGAATAATTCTTAATACCATCTGTCACTCTCTGAAGTGTCTGGGTTTGAAATACAAATTGTATGGCCATCTAGTTATAATACATCTATTAAGCTGATCAAATAAGCATATTGCCATTTCAGAACGGTAGGACTAAAGACAGCATGGGATAAAAGGAAACACATAGATTGGGATGTTGAAAAACAGTGGTAGAGTTCTTCCTCTATCCTTTAGCATCTAAGTAATCTTCCCCAGAAGATTCTTGGAAGGAAACATCAGTGTGTAGAACTTGAGCACAATTAAAACCATAGGAGACTTGGGAGAGAGCACACAGGAGAGGGGTAGAAGGATAATCTTAATCTTCAGGCTGAATGTGGAGACTGACACTGGTCTCAATTCCACAATGAAAAGATCATGACCTTTTTTGAGATGAGCACTGGGTGTTGTATGTAAACGATGGATCACAGGAATCTACCCCCTGAAACCAAGAGCACACTGTATACACTGTATATTAGCTAACTTGACAATTAAAAAAAAAAAAAAAAGTCAGATGCTTAATCGACTGAGCCACCCAGGTGCACCCGTTGAGCCTGCTTAAGATTCTCTCCCTCCCTCCTCTAAATTTTTTTAATTTTTAAATTTAAACAAAAGATGGGGCACCTGGGTGGCTCAGTCAGTTGAGCGTCCAGCTTCGGCTCAGGTCATGATCTCAAAGTCCATGAGTTCGAGTCCCAGGTCGAGCTCTGTGCTGACAGCTCAGAGCCTGGAGCCTGCTTCGGATTCTGCATCTCCCTCTCACTCTGCCCCTCCCCCACTCATGCGGTCTCAGAAACAAATAAACATTAAGAAAAATTAAAAAAAAAATTTAAACAAAAGATCCTAGGAGACTTAATGGGATTTAATGTGCACCTACTCTATTCCTTAAGAAATATATATTTTTAAAGTGTGTATAGGTAGATAATATTGAATTTTTATTTCAGGATAGTCAACATGGTGTTATTTTGGGCCTGATAAGGCTAGGAACCACTTGCGTAAAGGAAGAGGCCTGGACTTTGACTCAAATTTATCTGGGCCCAAAGACATCGCTTTAGACTGAATGACTTGAATAATTTACTTTCGCTCTGAGCTCTAGTTGCTTCATCTACAGTTGGTAGTCCTTTCTAGGGCTTTGGGTAGAAACCCACCATTTCAGATAGGATAGCATGGGTTAAGTGGTAAGGATAGGTATTCAACAATTCCCTTCTTGGGGGGCCTGGGTGCCTCAGTTCATGGAGCACCCAGCTCTTGGTCTCAGCTCAGGTTATGATCTCACAGATCGGGAGGCCAAGCCCTGCACTTGCAGATAGTACAGAGCCTGCTTTGAATTTTTGCTCTCTCCTTGTCTCCACACCCCTGCCTCAAAAAAAAATCACCTTTTTAAAGAATTCCTTTCTTCTTAGTTCTTAAGATAGGTTTCCCTTTCCCCACTCACCTTTACATAAAGGCAGGAAGATTAAGATAGGAAAGAGAAAGTATAAAGAATATAGAAGAAAGGGAGTAAAGGGGATCATGACCATCACCTAATACCTAATCACACCCAGTACATGCTGCTAGTATCAAATGTGAAAAGCTTCAAGAGGTTAAATTAAGATTCTGGCCCTGGAACATGAAGGACCTAGTGTTAATGCCAAGCACAGAAACCACTATTATATTAATGCACTATGTAGATATGTGAATGGTTTTAAGAATGGACATAGAATTATCATTTCCTCAAATTTGTTACGGTTATATCCTGTTAAGGCCACGTAAAATTAACACTGCAATTTAAGAACCTGTGACTTTTACAGATGGAGAGGATCTACAGGATCATCCTGGATTTTAGCCATTAAAACAAAAAAAAAAAGTTGAGGGGTGACCGGCTGGCTCAGTCAGAGCATGCAACTCTTGATCTCAGGGGTCAGCAGTTCAAGCCCCATGTTGGGGGTAGAGTTTACTTAATAGTAAAAAAACAAAAGAAACAAAGAAAAAAGAAAGTTAAAACTATTCTCCTACATAGGCTTTATCTCCAGGGAGTTTTTTCTTTGGTTTGGTTTTGTTTTTAAAGAATAGAAAATGACACTTTCTAAATGCTTGAGTTCTTGAGCCTCTTAACCAGTACTTACAGATTGGTTATACGTTTCTACTTTTAAGTAGGCTCCACACCCAGCATGGAGCCCAACAAGGGCTTACAGACTTGAGCAGAGATCAAGAGTCAGATGCTTACCCGGCTGAGCCACCCAGGTGCCCTGATGGTCACAGATTTCTAAAAACAAATATTCTATCACAGACAAGGTCAAAGGTCCCTTCTTGCTTTTCACTTATCTATAGTAGCCACAAAACCTCCCTGCTGTTACTCATGCCCAAGCTTCAACTTCCTAGTCTGCATTTTAAGCACCAAACCTCAGAATACTCAGCATACCTATAACAGCAGGGCTGGGGTTTTTAAGAGGAGTAAGGAAAGCCAACTTTTAGATCCCAATCCAGAAAAGCAGTGACAGTCATCCACCCTCAGTCAGCCAACCTCTGTTGTCTATTTCAGCAAGTATTTAGCCCAAAGGTATCTGTTAGTCACTTCAATCTTAAGTAGTTTCAAGGAACATCTTTTGTCACCTCAGGTGATGGGCATTTCTAAGGAGACACAGGGAAGCAAAGAAAGCACAGGAAACCTTTTCAGAAGGCACAGACTTCTTAGAAGTTATTTTAAATTGGCTTATCACCATTAAAGACACAGTATCAGCTCTCCCAGCATGAAGGACACCCTCTGGGACACTGCAAAAACCCCAGTGACTGTCATTCACAGGCCTCAGAATCTCCTGAGGTCTACGCCCTTGCTTCTGCTACTACCAGCTGTACAGAACAGATATATAGTGTTTAAAAGTGAAAGGAGGAGAGGTTTATAGTCACAGATATGCATGTATTTTCACACATACAGACTTGTAAATTCAGAGAGTATTTTTCTAGAAGGATGGCCAAGAAAGTGGCCACAACAGATGCTTCTGGTGAAGACTAGGGAACTGTGGTTCTGGGTGACCCACTTTTTTCTTCTAGTTTTTATTTTGTGATATATTATTATTTTTCAATTAAAACCTGGTTTCATAGAACATCATTTACTCTATAGCTCCACTATGGACTTCTGCTACACAGAGAATAATTTCTGCTAGTAGATTCAGTAAATGAATGAAACAAAATTAAGAGACACCACTTTCCTTAACTTATGGATACCCTTAACTGAGAGCCAACAAGTGGATGAGAAGAGGAGGACCTGAGAGGTAGGATGGAACTACTAACACCAGGAGGAAGAAACTAGACACATTGGATTAAAAATCGATTGCATGAATTAGTTATAACTATCCTGCTTATAATCCAGTTTTGAGGCAACAAAAGACCTTGTATGGTATAACCATCCCCGATGTCCAAGCAATATATTTGATGTCAGAAAAGCAGAAAAACATACCCTAACTTCTAAAATTTTATTTCAAGTTTATATTACTGCACCTTACTGAATCATACATGGAATTGTTTTCCAAAACAGTTCAAAACACTTCATTTTTAATTTATCCGATTGACAGAGAGCACTGTCAGCATTTCGGTCTTATACTTTCTATCCAGAACTTAATAAGAAGGAAATGATCTCTAAATGATTTTTTTTTTAAATTTTTTTTTTCAACGTTTATTTATTTTTGGGACAGAGAGAGACAGAGCATGAACGGGGGAGGGGCAGAGAGAGAGGGAGACACAGAATCGGAAACAGGCTCCAGGCTCTGAGCCATCAGCCCAGAGCCTGACGCGGGGCTCGAACTCACGGACCGCGAGATCGTGACCTGGCTGAAGTCGGACGCCCAACCGACTGCGCCACCCAGGCGCCCCTCTAAATGATTTTTATAAGAACTACCAGTAAACCAAAAAAATTGTGAGAAGTTATTTTTTTAGTGTTTATTTTTGAGAGAGACACAGAGTGCAAGCAGGGGAGGGGCAGAGAGAGGGACACACAGAATCTGAATGAAGCAGGCTCCAGGCTCTGAGCTGTCAGCACAGAGCCCAATACGGGGCTCAAACCCCACCCCCATGAGGTCTTGACCTGAGCCAAAGTCAGATGCTTAACTGGCTGAGTCACCCAGGCACCCCTCTGAGTGATCATTTAAATACACTAGGGTCTCTACAATTTCAAGGATTTCTTTAGTCCATCCACTTGCAAAGCAGAGAGAACTTTCGCTGTTTTGTTTAGCATTTTAGAAATAAAAACAACAACAACAACAACTCTGGTTTGAAGTCTTATTCAGTTTCATTACTACAACTTTCCTCTGTAGCTCTAGCTTTGCATTTGTGGAATCAAAATTACATGCTAGGTATATACGCTGAGCAGTAAACGTACACATGGCTCAATACTTCAGGGCTCTGCCATAACTTTCCCAGCCATATCCCAACTCACCTCTCTTTGATCTCTGCCTACCATATCCCCATCAGCATATCTCGTACTACTGGTAACATTCTTCATTTTCCACCTTGTACTATCAACATATGATACTTATCTTCGTTTGCCTTGTTACCACCACACCTATATATTGTAAGCTCCAGGAGACAGGCACTTAGTAACTTCTGTATTTTAATGCTTTGTGGATTCAATTAAAAATAAATGTTACCTTTATGTACAAACTCTGGAGAAACATTCAGGCTGAAAAATACTTTGGATCTCATTTAACCCAGTGGTTTCCAAACATCTATCAATAATAGATGACAGGCCAGGGATATAAGGGAAAGGTAAAATTCACAATATGCAGGCCCTAGCCCAAATCTACAGAGGTGGGTCCCAGAATCTCTGGTTGTTTTAAAGGTCTCCAGGTGATTCTGAGATGCACCAGGTTTGGGGATCACTGGTCTCGTCTACCAAACACATATTACATATGGAGAAACTGAAGCCCAAGGAGATCGAAGACTTGCCCAAAGTTGAAAAGCAAAGTAAACAGAAGAGCATGAACATCAGCAGAGGACAATGATGAAATGGAAACCACCTGGCAGAGTTCAGAATGAAATAAAAGATAAGCATTAACTAGATCATCATCCTAGACCATCTTTCTATCACTGAATGTAGCAACTGCTGAATAGCTTTTTTAAAAATACGGGGTTTTTTTTTTTTTTTTAATAAATTTTTTAAGTATGTACCTCAGAATATTGGCCTAAGGAGTACTAGGCAGGAAAAAAAAGGGGGGGCGGGGGGGTAAGTTCCACAGTCAAGTAAACATAGGGAATGAGAAACACCAAGCTTTTTAAATGTTTAGAAGACTTCTTAAAGCCTTTAATATGTAATTATGAGTATACAAAACACATCTCCTCCAAAGTTATCCGACAACTGAAGACACTTTCTATGATAGTATTTCAAGAGATTAGTATTCCTTGGAACACATTTTAAGGAAATTCTAGCTTAACCAGAAACTAAGTTTCTAATCTTCGAATTGAACTGGAGGAAGGGGCTAAATATTTTTCACCTTTATGTTCCCAACATCAAATACAATACTGGACTCATAGTGAGCACTCAGATAAATGGACTCCTTCAGCAAAAATTGGTTAAAGGTAATCAGGCACAGGTTTATTTGGTGGGTAAATAAGTTAAAAAGTTGGATTACAAGAAGTCTCACCCAACTCTAGAATTATAAAACATTTAATACCTGGCATTTACCTAGATGTTTACATAAATTATTTCATTTATACTTGGTAGCTCCTAGCAACACTATTTTACAGGTGAACAGAAACCAAGCAGCCACTAACTTGCCCAAAGTCTCAAAGAAGTGGCACTCCCAAACACTGAGCTATATTGTCATTCAATGCTTCTACTAGACAGGGGCAGGGAAGAGGCGGGGGCAGAGTTTAAGGATAGGCACAGAGGAGTTAAGCATGACAACCTCACAGAGGGTTATCCAGAAAAAAGTACATACATGCTTATGCTAGCAAAGCTTAAGAAAAAGGTTCCTTTTTCTTAAAATGCAAGAAATATGAATGGTTAAAAAAAAAAAAAAACACTTTATAAAAGCTCAAAATAGGCCAACAAATGCCCAGTCTGGCTGGTGTTGGTCACTGACTCAAGAAGTATCCACCTAAGGGGTGCCCAAGTGGCTCAGTCGGTTAAGTGACCAACTCATGGTTTCAGCTCAGGTCATGATCTCACTTGTTCAGGAGTTCGAGCCCCATGTTGGGCTCTGCATCTGGCGGCATAAAGCTTGCTTGGGAGCTTAAGTCAGACTCTTAACCCACTGAGCCACCCAGGAGCCTCTATATTTAAAAATTCTTAAATGGGATTTAAAAAATATTGGCACCCAGGTGGCTCAGTCGGTTGAGCGTCCGGCTTCAGCTCGGGTCAGGACCTCACGGCTCAGTGAGTTTGAGCACCACATCGCGCTCTGTGCCGACGGCTCAGAGCCTGGAGCCTGCTTCGGATTCTGTGTCTCCCTCTCTATCTGCCCCTAACTTACTTGTATTCTCTCTCTCAAAAGTAAATAAACATTAAAAAAATGCTTTTTTAAATATTGGCAAGTGTTGATAATTGTTGAAGCTGGACACCTGGGAGGTATTATACTAGTTTCTTCCACATGTATTTAAATATTCCATAATAAAAAGTTAAAAATGAGAAAAAATTACTGCATACCAACTGCTAGTCCCTGCCTAGAGCAGTTCTCAAATTTATGGCAAAGACAGGCAGTAAATCAACAGTTATTCAGTTTGTAAGATTTATGGAAGCTAAGAAAAGAGGCAAGGAACCTTGAGGTAGGCATGGGGATGGGGGGGAGGGGGAGCTCTGGGTATGGACTTCTAAGTAAAAGTGCTTTAATTAATTAAACAAGGAAGCTTTTAGACTGAGGTTGTTCTAATACCTTGGCAGCCTATGTAAGCAAACCAAAAATCTACACCTGCAAATGCCTCAAGAATACAAAACCTAGAGACAACCAATCACAAACCACCAACCAGGCTTTCCTAAACAATGCAAAAGAATTGTGCTTTGCTTCCACATCTCTTCTGTAAAAACCCTGCCCCTCACTCCCTACACTCCTAGGAGTGTAGAACACTCCTAATCACTTCTGTTTTGGCACTGCTCAATTCCAGTCGATTTTGCTCAAGTAAACTCTTAGGATTTTTAATATGCTTCAATTCATCTATTAACACAGTTAATAGAGAAAGTCAAGGGGAAAGATTCCCAGGGAAAGGGAAGAACAATGCATAAAAGTCATAGGGAACTGAAAATATTCTCACATTTTGGACAGGCCATGGAAGAGATCTACCATTCCCTTAATTAAGGAAGTCTTCAAAATACCTATCATGCCCACAATGCTCTCCACTGGGACTCCTTAACCACTGTTCACCTGCCTTTGTACACATGCCCTACAGGCTGGACCAGAGAGAGCCCCTGATCCACAGGTTCATGGGTCCTGTCCCACCTGTTCTGTACCCAGACTTGCCAACACAGAGACTCACTCTCAGGGAAGTCGATTTGAGACAGAATGGGGCACAGAAAGTAGACAGGTAACAAAACAAGACAGAGATGAGGCAATAAGAACCTTAAAGGCACAGAAATCAAAAGGCTGAAAGGCATTAACCAGTCAAGACAAGAAAGCGGGGATGGAGGGAGGAAGAGATTGATTGATTGAAATGGAAGGTCAAGGACAGACTTGTTCTTGGTTCTCCAAGTCTAAAGCTACTGCTTTCACCTGGACAGCATGAATGATTGTACAGTTGTCCATGGAACCTGAATGTCCAGCTGCAGAGGCTATCCTGAGCTTCTTTACCTCCCTATACATCCTCATATAAACAAACCCACACATACAAGTTGCCTAAGATAATCCAAGTGTCTCCATCTCCTGCTATCTGCAAGAGCCTTTCATGTCTACTCAGGATGGTTGGAGTGGTGGGAAGGAGTGAGGGAAGGCAAACGGACCAGCCGTTAGCCTCTGAAGTGGCAGGGGAGGAGTGTGATTGGCCACTGCCCAGGGATTCAGACTTTAGGATTAGCCACATGCCAACCTCAGGGGATTTCCAGCACAGAAATCAACAGTTTTATTCATTTCTAACCCTCCTGACAGCAATGAGGTCTATAAGGCAGCTGATTAGATTCTCCCACTTCTCAAAGTCTTTTGAGTTTTTTGTAAAAATAAATAAATGAAGCTGATGTTCATGAGGGATAGTAAGCATATATATTGATTGTAATATATTTAGAACTTATCAGACGGTACTATGCAATTCCAGAAAATACCATCATATTCAACTTACAAAATATGTATAAGGAAAACATAGCAAATGAATGGTAAATTGGGTTTCTACTTTATAAAACACAAGTCAAAGATCATTCCTCTGCTGAAAAACATTTGAGTTCTTTTCACTGCTCACATAAAATCCATACAGCTTCAAGGTTGTTTGTAGTCTCATCATCTACATCTTCAGCTCCTACTGTATCTACCATTTACTTATCAGACTTTCATGGAGCAGCTAAACTATCTAGCTACCCTAGGGACAATATTTAAAAAAAAAAAAAAAAAACAAGTCCCAGCCCCTCCTCCCACCTCCCCACCACTGCTGCCCTGGAAGACAGGAGTAACTAAATTCAATTCAGTGTGTCAACGTAATGTTAAAATCATGCAATAGTGGGTATTATACCCAATCTAGACGGACAAATTCACAAGGAAGGCTTCTTGGAGGAGGTCACAGTTGAGATCGGAGAGGTGAATGGGAGTGATCAGAAATGAGAACAGCACAAGAAAAAGCATAGAGAAATGAACAGTTAAGTATTCTGGAATAGAGTGGATGGTTAGAAGAGATTGGAGCAGTAAGCACAGGACAAGACTTAAGAGGGAGGCCGGAATGGAGACATTGTTTAGCTGGTGGGGTATTTGTGTTCTCCCTCCAAAATTCAAATGGTGACTCCCCAAAGGGGATGGCATTAGTAGTAGGGCCTTTGGAAGTTACTTAAGCCTTGAGGGTAGACCTTATGATTAGGATTAGTGCCTTATCCGAAGTTCCAGAGAGACTACCGGCTCCTCCCACCATGGGAGGACACAGTAAGGAGGTGCCAGCAATGAACTAAAAAAGGGACCCTCACCATAAGGTGCTCATGCACCAGCTTTTAGAACTGTGAGCAAGAGATTTACGTTGTTTAAAAGCTACACGGTGATATGGTTATAGCAGCCAGCAAGGAATAAGGCAGGAAGTAACTGGGAACGCTGAAGGTTTCTAATAGGTATGATCAGACCATCAAAATATTAAAATAGAAGATGGGCAGGATCAGGAAAATCATTTTCAGGGTGCCTCTTTAGCCTCAGCATTGTAATAATCTAGCAGTAACAAATGTCAATACCCTCCAACCAAAGACCACCAGCATTTGTCACCTCTAGTTTATTGTTCTTGGCATCAAGGGACACAGCATGCCTTGAGGCACCATGGAGGAGTCTGAGTAAGAAGATGCTAGAAAGGATCTGGACTCCTGTGAGGTGATTTGCAAGCAGCTCCAAGGAAACAGGAGTCTGCTCTAGATAGGGTGCCATCAAGAAGTAGGGCGATTCTAGGACTATTTTAGTAAACCGATCACTAAGGTGGGAGAAGTTATCAAAGCTAAAGCTAGGATTATTAAAGGAGCAGCAATCATTTAGATCAGTCACCTGGTCTGGGGGGGCAGTAGGATACCTGGTGATTTTTGTGGTTTGAAAAATGTTCATGTTTTGTTTTCTGTCCAGGTATGATGACAGAGTAGTCTTATGATTAGAGAGCAGTCTTTTAAGTAGTGTTTGTTTTTGTTTAAGTAATCTCTACATGCAACGTAGGGCTTGAACTTACAACCCCCGAGATCAAGTCACATGCTCTACCAACTAAGCCAATCAGCCAGGTGCCCCCAGAGTGGTCTTATTTTTTACTTGACCTATAAGTCACAGAATGGTCTTTTCCAATTTTGATGTTCTAGGAAATCATTTATGCCCGACAGGAGAACACCAAGGCCTACCTGTGAGAGTCAGGCCAGCTCCCAGACAGCAGGGACTGCTTTTCTCACTCTTACACTCCTATTTAGATCTGTTGGACTGGCTTCAGAGTCCTCATAGCTCAATGGTAAAATTCACACTGAATTCCTAGTTCCTTCATTTTGTGTTGTGGTTCCTAGGAGGGACTGTAAGTCAGTCAGTGAACCCCATTTTGCTTTCGTCTTCCTGGATTTCCCATTCATGAAACAGAAAGACATGGTTCCATGTTGGGATGAGCACTGGGTGTTGTATGGAAACCAGTTTGACAATAAATTTCATATTAAAATAAATAAAAAAGAAAGACATGGTTCCACTTGCCAGTTATCTGCATTGCTGGGAAATTATAAAGTCTGCAGTGCAGTTCATGTTCTCCAGATGTGCCACATAAATACAGAATATTGACTTTCACAAGAGCTCAGTGCTGATGCCAGCAAGTTGAAAAAAAGCAGTTTCTGGGAAACTTCACAAGGCAGCTTCACTAACTCAGCTAGGAAGCAATTCTGCTTGTAAACAAAGTCTTCAACTTCATAATTTCTGGAATTTTTAGAGACGCAAGAATTAGATAAAAATAAATCTTAGCTTCCCAGTTTCCATACTTTGCCCTCTTACTCCCCTCCACCTTCAAGATATGAGGGATGCTCCTCACTCCTACCTCCATCAAAAGCTATTCTTTCTTGGGGCGTTGGGTGGCTCAGTCAGTTAAGTGTCCAACTTCGGCCCAGGTCAGGATCTCACGGTTTGTCGGTTTGAGCCCCTCATCTGGCTCTCCGCTGACAGTTCAGAGCCTGGAGCCTGCTTCAGATTCTGAGTCTCCCACTCTCTGCCCCTCCTCCACTTGTATTCATTCTCTCTCTCTCTCTTTCTCTCTCTGTCTCACACACACAAAATCAATAAACTAGTCTTTCTTCACACTGCAATATGAAAAAATTAACATCTATAGAAGATAGCAGTATTATAACTAGTACTAAAGCTTCATACTAAAGCTACAGGATTTTAAGTACAGTGAGGATTCATTATTCAATGAATATTTGAGCTCTGTTTTGGATACAACTATAGGCCCTTTGGGGCTAGGTCTGTAAATAGACAAAATCCTTGCCTTTGTGGAGCTTATATTCTACATAGGAGAGGAAAAAGACAAGTAAGTTCAATATACATAGGATGTTAGTATCAGGGAAAATTAAGGAAGAAAAGGAACAGGGATGCTGTCATTTTAAATGGGATGATCAGTACCAGGCTCACTGATAAGGTGACATTTGAGCAGACTAAGAGGAACAACATTCTGCAAAAAGAGGTTCTGGTAAAGACAACAGCCCTAAGGCTCCAGAATTCAAGGAACAGCTAGGAAGCCAGATTGGCTAGAGCAGAAGGAACAATGATATTAGAGAGGTATCAGGGCCCGTAGCCCATAAGGTTTCGGCTTTTGCTATAAGTGAGATGGGGAGCTATCAGAGTTTTGAACAGATAGAAGTGATACAGAATGTGCCTCACGGGAGGCAACTTTTGAGATTTACTATAGAAATGGGGTAACAGATGAGATGGGACAGGTGAAAAGGTAAGGTTTGCTTTGTTGAGAGGAATAACAGAATTGCAGGTTGCATAAAAAAATAGCTTGAAATTAAAATCACAATTCTTGAAACTAAAATCTGATCTTCCCAAGAATACTGCTTTACTGGCTTGCTTTACATAATTGAGAAGTTAGATTTGCTTGACCCATTCATTCAATGATTTAGTAACATATATATGTACAAATATAACCAAATCAAAGGAAATTATTTCTGATATTTGTAAGGAAACTAAGGTTTCGGTTTCTGGAAATGTAAGGTATCTAACTACAAAACTGATTTCTCTAAATGCTTGTTCAGATTACCTTTCTCCAATCTTTCCACATAATAGAGAATTAAGAAAACAGGTCATGGAATAAACTATTGTCAAACAATCACAGTGGTCAAATATTCAAAATGCCCCTTCAACAAATTTTATGACTAAAGCTCAGGCGTTTAATGATCAACTCTTTTATATAACCTGAATATTTTAAAAGATTGTATTAAACCTTTTGTAAAAGTATCTCTGCATTTACAGAAGTGAACTGCTCTTTTAGGCAAGACTTTTCTCTTTTTATTGAATTGCTCATTTAGTGGTTTAGAAAAAATATCAGCTGAAAGGGATTTCTGCATAATTGGCCATCTGTTTCAAGGTAATGATCACAGACTGCAGCCTACAAGTGATTCATAGCTTAGATTCATAATTTCCTTAGCTTCCTCCTTCAGAGACCTTGAAATAGGTGAAATCCAAATTAGTTTCACAACAGCATTTTTTTTTGAGACAGTATTTTTGTGGGTAAGTCTGAGGCTTTAAAATAAGTTCTTCTGGGTTTGCATTTGGAATTTGAATGCAGTTACCAAGATCCTCATAGCTGCCATGTAATGGACTTGGAACCAGGAAACCTGCATTCAAATCCTGGTTCTGTCCAATACCAGCTCAGTGACTCTGGGCAAGCTACTTAACCTCTCAAAGCCTCATTTAACTTAACTATGAAAAGAACCCTTACGCCATCGCTATGGTGAGCATGGAATGACCACACTGTAGACTTGCATGCCTAGCACAGCCATGGGCATGTTATGAACTCCCAGTAAATCTGCCACACCTGAAATCAGGTCAGGCCTAGTCCTTCCTTTTCCCCCTCCTTAAAGAAGGTTCAACTTTTTATACAGTGCTATTTATAACCTTATAGCCACCTCTCTAGGAAAAAGGCAGGACTTCAGAGTTAACAATCGTTGAAAAAAAAGGGGGTAATTTTTTGTTTTGTTCCCCCTGACCACTCGAAAGTTTATACTATGATTTCCCCCTTGAGGGCAGGGGGAAAGGAGATGGGAAATGGGAGCTCACCATAGTGCATTTTAATAAATTACTTGTTTCAAAATGAACTATGGACATATTTAGGATATACTATACTATGATGACCAGTGTTTTATCCTGGATATACTTAACTATTCTTAATCCAAATGGAAAACTCACATTAATGTTGGCTGTATACATAAAGTAACATATTTGGAATTAGAAAAATAAATCAACTTTGATATAGCAGGTTTAGATTATCTTGGAATTTTATCTAATTCAGTGCATTTGAAACTGAAAACACTGAAAATGACTGCGAAGCTGTCAGACACCCTGGAAAACTTGGGAAGCAATACAGTAATAGAGGTTCGTGGAATTTGGAGTCAGGAGACATACACATACACCTGGGTGTAAACCCAGGCTCCACTACTTCGTGTAATTTTGAAAAGTTTGAGAACCTAAACACCTGTTTCTTCTCTGAAGCAGTGATGATAGTAATATTTTTCAGGAATTAAGTGGATTAAATAAAGTCATGCATCTTGAGCTCTCAATATTGATAACGAAGACTATTAATGCAAAGCAACTAAATCTAGAGTTCCTGGATACAGGAGAGACATTTAAAGTTGTCAGTTAAATATGCTAACAAGGTTACTTAGCTTAGAAACCAGAAGATCCAAGTTTAAGTAACATCCCAGGTTTTTTTTCTTGTTAGTTATGTGACCTTGCAAAGACCCAATCACTTTGTACTTAGCTCCTCACTTGTTAGGTATTAGTAATATTAGTTACAATTTGTTAAGCACAGACCATGTACCATGCAGTCTGGTAAGTTTATTATATAGGAACTCCATCTTTTTAAGGTTATTTTTGAGAGAGAGAACGTGTGCATGAATAGGGAGAGGCAAAGAGAGAGGGAGACAGGAGACGGAGAATCCCAAGCAGGCTCCATGATGCCAGTGCAGAGCCCAACACGGAACTCGATCTCATGACCCCAGGATCATTACCTGAGCCAAAATCAAGAGTCCAATGCTTAACCAGTGGAGCCACTCAGATGTCCCCAAACCCCAGTCTTTACAACGCTTCAAGGTAGAGGTTACCTGATTTTTAAGATTTTACTTTTATCTCCACACCCAGTGTGGGATTTGAACTCCTAATCCAGAGATCAAGAGTCGCCTGCTCAACCAACTGAGCCAGCCAGACATTCCTGTTCTCATCTGTTTTATACATGGCTGAAAGGGAGGGAAATTAAACTTGTTCGAAGCCACACAGCCAGTAAGTAGAACCTGGACTCACATCCAGGCTTATGGGTCTCCAAATCCTGTCCTTGGCTACCCAATGAACTACCTGTGCCACCTGCCTCTCCTAAAGGACTTTGTTCTTGTGAATAGAGCTTTCTGAAATTGAAATATCCTTAAAATATTGTTACTATTCTAAATCAATATAAATAATTCACAAAATGGGTTTGTGATTTGCCCCTCGGCTCCTGGGAAACCTGAAAGAACAAAAGGTTACACTTCAAGCGCTCTTTCATCTCCCCTTGGAAGTTTGCCGTGACCTCAATTTTACTTGAACAGGTCTGATAAACAACATTAAACAACAGAAATCAAATGCACCTCTGTGCCATTCAAAGGCAGCTCTCTATCCTCCTTGGAGTCCAGGGCAACATCTCGTGCTCTTCCTGGAAATGCGGACAAAATATTTTTTTGTGCTGACTTACATTTGCACTTCGCGGGAGGAAGCATAAAATAGCCCCATAAACAGCCACATAAACTAGTTCTTTCTGAATCACGCCCACGGCCAACTCCAGCTCCAGGCACGCAGGTAGCCATTCTAATTAAAGCAAGTTGCAGCCCCTTTTCAAAAATATGGTGCAAAATTTTGAGCTGATTTTCCCTCTGAAAGTTGTGTTAACTAGTCCCAAGTAGTTAGCTATAATACTCTCTAGTTATCCACCCTTGGTACAACAAATTCCTTGGTGACGCCACCAAAGGGATTCTGGTGTTTGGTGCTGACACCTGTGGGGCTAAGGGGACCTCGGTTCCCTATCACCTGGAAGGTACTTATCTCTCCCCTCCTCAATCTGGGAGATCCTCAGCGTGACCCTCTCCCGACTGCATAGGAAGGAGAGTAAAGTCCAGATGCAGTCGAGGGTGTCAACTTGCCCAGCCGGAACTCCACTCTGGGGAGGCGCTCACGCCCCGAACGACTAACTCTGGGACAAGTAAAGCATATTCACTTACATGAGGAAGAAAGATCGCCTCCGGTTTCCCAAAAGCCAGGGGCCTGAGGAATGTGACCTTCTCGGGGCTGGGACTTACCTTTCCCCTCCCGCGAGGCCCTCTCAGTGCCCCACCAGCGCTGCAGGTGGACTCCATGCCGGGCTCAACACCCCGGCGCCCCGCCAGCCGGGGCCAATTTAAGCCGGTGCGGCACGTGGAAGACAAGGGGGGCGCGCGCGCGCCAAGCTGAGCCGGAGCACCTGGTCCTTACCTCCGACGCCGAAATCTCGAACACTGCCGCAATCTTGGCGTAGAGCTCCTGGATGCTGGAGAAATTCTCCACTCGGCCCGTGGCGCTGCCGTGCGCCAGCTGCGTGTGGAAAACCAGCTTGTGTGTCGGAACCGGGGGGTCCGGGAGGCTGCCGCCGCTCGCGCCCGCCTGCTCGCCCTTCACCAGCCGAGCGGTCTCCTTGGACTTGGTTTTCATCTTTCTCCGCAGCCCCAGGGGCATCTTGCCTAGCCAAGGGCGGGAGCCCACCTGTACTGCCAACCGCCGCCTCCCCGGCTGGATGCCTCGGACTTTGAGCTCAGGCCACGGGGCTCCGCGCAGGTAAAAGTCGCCGCTGGGCCAATGGCAGAGGTGCTTCCGCCTGGCCGCGCCGGGTCAGCGGCCCCCTCCTTCCTCGCGAGGAGAGGCACCTGGGCCGCAGCGGCCACCTGCCCTCCCAACGCGGGGATCTGGAGACAGGAAAAGTTGGGCCCATTCCCGATTCTCATCTACCGGCTTCTCTCCCCGCCTTTTAAAAAATGCCAAGATTTCCGTAAAAGCCTTGGGATGCTGAAGCTACAGAACACATCTTAGAATGCAAACACGCTGGCCTTTCTGGTAGGACCTCACACAAGACTGGGCCATTGGGGATAGGGAATAAGGTAGGAGTCAGCTTTCATCGGCCTTCTCTGAGCCTCACACCCTGCGGGGCCGAGTTGGAAGGGAAAGTTTTGAGACTGGTGCCGCATTAAATTCATAGTCAAACTCTCTCAGCCGGGTCTCGGCGCCTCTCAGTAACCCTTTTTATCCCCCACCCCCATCCCCACCCCCTCCGGCAGTTTTCTCTCCCAAAGGTTCAGCGCTCTTCCCAAATCATGTGCTCCACTCCCGCTTCTGGGTCTGTGCAGAGCACCCTGCCTCTTACTCTGCAGAGAAAAACTGGAGCTATTCTGTGCAGTGTGTGAGCCACCTCAATTCCCCACCCCTCTGTGTAACTTCACGCACCTCTGGTCTCCAAACTCCGAAGAAATCTCTTTTTATTTGACCCTTGCACTTCTCTCTTCTAACATCTCTTTTTTTTTTTTTTTTCAACTCTAGTATAATTAAGGTTCAGTGTTGTTAGTTTCCGGTGTACAATATAGTGATTCAAGGATTCTTAAGATCTCTATTGTTAAGCTACCTGTTGGCTCTCGTCCTTTCCCTCCCCATCTGGTGCCACTCACTGGTGGTCAGAAGCCCAAATCTTTTACACTGTTTTCAAGTCCCACCTTTGTACTTGCCTCTAGCTACATCTTCACAACAAAGCAAAAACAATCTTGACTTCTAGGCTGCTCTTCCTCACTTCCCCCTTTGCTCTTAGACGTGCTGTGATCAGACTTTGGCCCCACACTCCACTGAAATTGCTTGTACTATGATCAGCTTCTTAATCATCAGGTATGATTAACTCTTTTCAGTCTTTATCTTACTTGACCTTTTAGAGCATCTGACAGCCTCAACCATTCCAGTCTTAAAACATGCTTCTGTTTTAACTTACCTCTATCCCTTTTTCTAACTTACTTTCCAGGAACTGTTTTCTTAAAGGCTATTATTTTTCCTTAGCCATCTTCTCTTACTCTGCATGCTCTCCCTAATGACCACACCTATTCCCTTGGTTTCAGTAGATGTTATTGACTTCCAAATTTATATCTGCAGCTCATACTACCGCAAGGGGAGAGTACTGCAGAAAACTCAAAGTGAGATTGTACAAACTAATCCTTTTCACTCAAAGCATCTTTTTTTTAAACTCTTGATTTCAGAAAATAGGATAATGTACTTAGTAACCCAAACCAGACATCTTTGAGTTATTACACCAAACTTTTTCTGGTTCCCTCCCTCCTCACATCAATTCAGTCCTGAAAAATCCATGTTTCCCAAATTAAGGTTAGCAGAGCAGATGTCCTAGAATAGGGAGAGGATCTATTCTTTAGGATAATTTTAATATTTTTGTTTTCATGTTCTATGACTTAAAATTAGTGTAAACATATTCCAGTTCATGTGGACTTTAAAACTTAATATAAAAATATTCCGGTTCATACTCTCTGAAAATGGAATACTACTTCAGGATCCCAGGGCTTGAATTTGCCTTTGTGTTTATGATTGCTATTGCACCAAATACTATTACTTTGTATGGTGCTGAGAAAAGAGTAGAGAAAACCTAATGTGTAAATGATGCATTCCCATCAAGTGAAAGCCAGATAGCTTCACAATATATTGTGTGAATAAAAAGCTCACTAAAGTTTGATTAAAGTAGGAAGAGACAAAGGGGAGCCCTCTTACACTGTTGGTGGGAATGCCAACTGGTGCAGCCACTCTGGAAAACAGTATGGAGTTTTCTCAAAAAGTTAAAAATAGAACTACCCTATGACCCAGCAATTGCACTACTAGGTATTTATCCAAAAATACTGATTGGAAGGGGCAGTGTTTGTAGCATTGTCAACAATAGTCAAATTATGGAAAGAGCTCATATGCCCATCAACTGATGAGTGGACAAAGAACATGTAGTGTGTTGGAATGTTACTCAGCTGTCAAAAAGAATGAAATCTTGACATTGCAATGATGTGGATAGAGCTAGAGTGTATTATGCTAAGCAAAATAAGTCAGCAAGAAAAAGACAAATACCATATGATTTCACTCATATGTGGAATTTAAGAAACAAAATAGATGAACATAGGGGAAGAGGGGAAAAAAGAAAGCAAGCCTTTATAAAAAAAACTCTTAACTATAGAGAACTGAGGGTTGTGGAGGGGAGGTGGGTATTTAGAAAGACACTTGTGATGAGCACTGACCATTATACGTAAGTGATGAATCACTAAACTCTACTCCCAAAACCAATATTATACTATATGTTAACTAGAACTTAAAATTTTGAAAAAAATCTGATATTTATGAATGTTTTAAACATAATCATTTTAAAATTATACTTATCTATTCTATAATTTTTAAGACTTCAAACATAATTCACCTACTTTGAATTAATGAGAATACAAATATATTCATAAATTATATTACTGATTTTTAGTTTTAAAAGAGAATAAAAGGATGAGAATTGAGTCTTCCTAGGGTATATGGCAGGTACATTCTCAATATCTAAGAAGTGTGAGGGAACACAGGATGTGAAAATAAAAACTTCAAAGAATAAACTGTGTCAAATAAAATATCAAGCAGAGCAAAAGTATTGGCATAGGATGGGAAGGGTGGATTCTACAGCCCTTCAATTCCCTTTAATTTCCAAATCCTGTCCTTCTTTGCCTAGAAACTGAACGTGTTCCTTGAGGCGTACATTAACTTCAACTTCCTGTACAATCTCACTTAGGGAACCAGTTGTATCAGACATAGTCACAGAAGGAAGCAGATGGTACACTCAAATTAAGAATATTTGGTTATGGTTTAACAAAGGGACTGGGCAGGTGGTAGTCAAGATATACTCCTAACACAGAGTATAGTATGTACCCCAGGGCTATTTCTATCCCAAAGTCCAAAGTGGTAAGGAATTAAAAAGTTCTATAGGCAAAAACACCTTAAGAGGACCTGTTGACATTTGTTTGGAGGAAGCCTCTAGGCAGAGGCAATCTAGAAGAAAAGCAGCTGGGAAAATGGATAGCCTGACCCAATATTCTTAGACCTGAGCAAAAGGAGCCCCTGCTCCAGCCCCCCTCCAGCTGCACAAAACCCTACAAGGTATGGAGTCCACAGAGTCAAGGGGCAGTGGCCACCCAGGACCCATGCTGTCCCTTCTAGACCACGCCTTTAATAATACCCAGGATCCCAGATTTCCCTCCCAAGTGTCCCCAAGTCTCCTTCCGGAAACCTGTATAGGCTTTCCTAGGGTCCAGGCAGCCAGCACTGCCAGAGCACACAACCCTATCTCTGGGGGTAGTCAAGGAGCAGCTCTTTGTCAAGAAAAGTTGGGGCAGGGCAAGTGGGTGTGGGAATATACAAAGCTGGGTAAGAATATAGTATATAATGGGGTAGGCTGCAGGCAGCCTTGTTTCTTCCCATGTCCCAACTCTCTAGTGTGGAACTCTGATGAACTGAGGAACTCTAAATTTGAACTTCACCTTTCAGATCATTATGAAAATCTATTAGTTAAAATAGGAGGATAGAACATATATTATTTGACAATCTGTTTTTAAAGCAATTAGTTTTAGTTAGTTTTCAGTAATTAAAATATGGTATCTGGAGCCCCTGGGTGGCCCAGTTGGTTAAGCATCAGACTTTTGATCTCAGGTCATGGTCTCAGGGTCCTGAGTTAAAGCCACTTAAAAGAAAAGAAAAAAAAAAAGATATGGTATTGGGCCTCCATTTGTACTCTGGCCTCAGACCCCACAAATGTGCCTACCCTGACCTCATTCTCCTTCCTGCCTCAAATCAACATTGAACTAAACCAGATGCCAGAGGAAAGAAAGTCTCTATTGATATGGCCCAGGCTACCGATACCACCAGGAAAAACTGAAAAAGATTAAGGTTGATCTAGAGAGGCTGGCCCACCAGCTCACCTAATCCCTATTTTTCCTGAATTCCTAAAATACAATCTATTGTACTATAAGTAGTGCTTTACAAGAGAGTTTTGAATTTGCATATATGGTAAATTGTCTACCTAACCACACAGTGCCTTGATGGTAGAAACCATGTTCCATATTCCTCTTTAATATCCTCTCCAGATTCTCACATGGTATTATGTATATAATAGATATCAGTAAATATGATTGATAAAATTGAACTCTCTTAATACCTAAAATAAATGAATTCACTTCAATTAACCAAAAGTATAAAGTCTGCACTTTACATCTAGGCTTACAGTTCAACCCAGGTTATTGATCTACAGTATTTTCACTCAGTAGCATTTAGTGTTTCTAACAGCTTAAAAGTATCAACTATAAAATCAAATATGAATGAGTCATAAAAACTAATATTAAATTAATATAACCTTGTATGTCTGCCAAAAGCAATAATATCAACTGGTTTATAAGAAAACATGTAGTCATCAAGTGAATCATAAGATAAATTTACTAATTTGTTTTTCCCAGCAAATATAGCCTCTAATTGCAATGTGTAATATCAGGCATTTTGAAGAAATAACTGCCCCCCCCCAACCATTCTAGTTATGTATGTAAGCAAATACTTGAGAGAAAATAAACATAGGATTTGTTAAGCCATATGCAATTTTCCCTGGAACTAAAGATAGCATGTTTTATAGTTGCATGGCAACAATGAACAGCTGAAGGTGACAAGCGGATAAGGAAATGACTCTCATTTACCTGAAATTCAAGTAAGTTTTGTTAGGAATAATTGGAAATAGAGAACTAGAAAGTGGGGAGAGGAAAAAGAAGTGATATGGTGGGAAGAATAAAGTTAGTAATCAATAAAGTGTTCACTGAGCACCTACTATGTGTCTGCTCAGTATTTTTTTTTGAAGGTAAGTCGGTCATATATATTTTTCTTTTTTTTTTTTAAGCTTATTTATTTATTCTGAGAGAGCATGCTTGTGTGGGGGCGGGGAGGGGCAGAGAGAGAATCCCAAGCAGGCTCCGTGCTAACAGCATGGGTTTGAAACCATGAACCGTGAGATCATGACCTGGGCCAAAATCAAGAGTCAGACACACAACCGACTGAGCTGCTCAGGCACCCAAGTCATGTATTTTTCTAGCGATCGTTTGTTAGCTGTTTCTCATATGTTAACTTGGAACTCACAAACTGGCTAAATAAGTTAAAATGAATTAAAACCTTAGGTAAACACCATATCCTGAGACCCACAGGATAAGTCTGAGTTCAAAGATATACATATTTCTGTCAGAGTCAGAGCAAAACAGCAAGAAGGAAAGTGGTGCTCTAAGAGAATTTATGAAAGATAAATGCTTCAGGGATTCAGAGGGAGTTAATACCCTTAAACGGGCTTCAAGGATATTGGTGGGACTGGGGCACCTGGATGACAGTTAAGCGTCTGACTTCGACTCAGGTCAAAGGCCAAGTTCGAGCCCGCATTGGGCTCTCTGCTGACAGCACAGAGCTTGCTTCAGATCCTCTGCCCACCCCCCTGCCCCTCCCCTATTCCCTCTCTTTCTCCCTCTTCCCACCTCAAAATTAAAAAACATTAAAAAAAAAATAGTTCAACAGGGGCACCTGGGCGGCTCAGTCAGTTAAGCGTCCAACTTCGGCTCAGGTCATGATCTCACAGTTTATGGGTTTGAGCCCCACGTTGTGCTCTGTGCTGACAGCTCAGAGCCTGGAGCCTGCTTCTGATTCTGTGTCTCTCTCTTTACCCCCACCCCACTTGTGCCTTCTCTCTTTCTCAAAAATAAAAAATAAACATTAAAAATAAATTTTTAATAAAAAATAGTTTAAAGAATGTCAGTAGGACTAACCACACTGGGTACTTAGTGCTTAGTGTGCATATGAATTATGAGCAAAGGAGAGATTTATCTGAAATGCAGATGCCCTGGCCCCAGGTCCCGTCCCAAGATATTCTGATCCATCTGGGATGCACTCCAGCAATGCACATTTTCTCATAACCACCCCTAGGTAATTCTGATACAGGTAATCTGCAGAGCATACTATATGAGTAGGTGACAATAGACATTCACCTTGGAGGAGTTGGGCAGTGAAAAAGAGGGTAGAGAAGGGTAAGGCCATTCTGTGTGGGTACTCAACTACAAATTCTTTCAGTAGGGTTGTGTTTCCTATACATTACCAAAAAATTATTTGTTTGAATGGAGGTCTTTGTTTATTGAATTTTACTATTTTTCTGGAAGATTTCCCTACACAGATAAAGTGATGAGCGGACATGTTTGTGCACTCAGTAGCTCAGTATTTTATATATATTGTCTCATCCAGGAATACTTGGAAGAAGCCCTCTGGTATGGAGTCCAAATTACTCTGCATCACCAAGGTTATGGTAAATAAAACAGTAAAAAAGCAAGAACAGATGTGACCGGTAAGCTAATTTAACCTAAGTTCTATAATAACGTACATATGTTACAGCTGCATTGACCTTAGAGAGCAGCCACTTTCCAAGGTCATATATTTTACTCATTTAAGACCTGTATACAAAACTGAAAATAGTAGTAGTAATTAGTTGACAGACAAGCCTCTGATGACTCTTTCAGAGTTGGGCAAATAATTTCCTTTCTCCAGAACCATACATAGGAGATAGAGTAAAACAAATATTTTCAATAAGAGTAATTACCTAAACAATCTTTTGAAGATAATTATAGTAGTTTTAAGGTCAAGAGATAGTAAAGACAAAAAGATATTTCTCTAAGAAAAAAATAGCTCACATAAGAGTAGAAATTCTACAGTAATAATGTTACATACCAAAACATGAGCTCTACTATCCATTTGCTGGTGGAAAATGTGAAAGATTGTCTGCACCTGAGAGTCAAGTGATGAGATAATTGTCTCCAACTGGTCCATTTTAAATTTATACATGGAAGTGATAGTTTCTCAAACATGGCCAAGTATTTTTCATTTTGTTCCTTGATTTTATTGGAAAAATTATACTAGTAAATATTATCCAAATATTTTTGCCACATTTGTTCACTAAAATTAGAGCACTGAATTTACCTGGAAATTTTTTTTTTAATTTGATCTGTAAACTAATCATTATAACCTCAGTAATTTAAGATAACCTGAGTATTTCAGGATATAAACTATTCCAAAAAGTAATCAAACAATATGTCTTTGTGATCATTATATTTAATACTTAGTTCAAAATAGTCTACTTCTTCCAAATTATTCTGGAATAAATAAACCTAATTTATTCTGTTTAAAAGCATTTTGCATTGGGCCACCTGAATGGCTCAGTCAGTTAAGCATCTGAGTCTTAAAGTCTGCTCAGGTCATGATCTCACAATTATGGGTTTGAGCCCCAAGTCAAGCTCTGTGCTAAAGGTCAGAGCCTGCTTGGGATATTCTCTCTCTCTTCCTCCGCCCCCGCATTTCTCTCAAAATAAATAAACCTTAAAAAAAAAAAAAAACATTTTGGATTATCTGTCTTCTTGGACATCTTTCCTAAATAAAAATATTAACAAATAAATTTTACAAAATGTCTACTATTTAAATTATTCAGCATAAATTCAATCCAACATTTTTTGAGAAATTGTTTTGTATAAGGCCTGACCTAAAGGCTGGGGAAGAAAAGTCAGTTTTCTTTTTTTTTTTTTTTAATTTTTTTTTCAACGTTTTTTATTTACTTTTGGGACAGAGAGAGACAGAGCATGAACGGGGGAGGGGCAGAGAGAGAGGGAGACAGAATCGGAAACAGGCTCCAGGCTCCGAGCCATCAGCCCAGAGCCTGATGCGGGGCTCGAACTCACGGACCACGAGATCGTGACCTGGCTGAAGTCGGACGCTTAACCGACTGCGCCACCCAGGCACCCCAGAAAAGTCAGTTTTCAAGAAGACCCACTCTAGTGTGGAGATTAGCATAACTGTTCATTATACAAGGGAGAGTATAATAAGCTCTACCAGGAAAGAAACAGAATGAGGAAAAGATTGTTTCTCCAGAGAGATCTCCAGAGAAATCAGGAATGTCTCACATCTGAGGTAGACCTTGATTTTGATAGAAGATGAGATTGGAATGATATAAGGAACACATGAGGAGAAAAACTGGGGGCCTTTCTTCCTGCAGAAGCCAAACATAAGTAGATATGAATGGCTTATCTTACAAACTCGTCCCTAAGGTTAGAGTTTCAACATATAAAATTGAAAAAGCAGGTTGATACCAGATTGTATATGGTTTTGAAAACAAGGATGTCTGAATTTTATTTTGTGAGCAACTGATTATAACTAATAACGTGGTGAATGCAGAATACCAGACCAGCAGTGAGGAAATTTAGTCTAAGTTCTACTATTAATTAGCTTGTGGACATGTCATTTAACAGCTCTGGACACCAGTTTCCTCACTTGTTTTTTAAAACAAAACAAAACTGAGATTTGGGTAGAATCACCTAAAATTCCTTTAAGTATAAAATAATATAATTCTAAAAATAATATAATTCTAGATTCAATATAAAACTATGGGACTGCTTTAACTTTTTATCAGTCTATCATTTAAAAGGTGAAAATGGATTATTCCTACTTAAATAGAAAATTTACAAATTTACCATCCTTGTGGTTGTTAAAAGATGATTCAGTTTTGCTGATATCTGCTTCAAGTTTTTAACAGACATTTATTTTCTGGGAATTAAATATATTCCCCCAAAGAAAATTTTCTCCATCTTCTGCCATTATAGCACTTTCTTCTCTGCCAGGATCTCAAATGCTTTGAGAAACTCCAGAGTGCCATAAAAATTCAAAGCAAAATGTTTAGGCACAGTATCTGGCATTTAAAAAGTGCTAAATATTTTTTGAAATTATTTCCTCCTTCCCATTTTTTTTTTTTTTTGCTAACTTTAACTCAAGCCCTCATAATCTGTTAACACAATCATTTTGGTTGTCTTCCAACTAGTCTCATTCCTCCTGTGCTAAATCTTCCCTATCTATCTGCCATACCTCTACCTGTAGATGATCTTAGTAAACTTAAATCTGATTGTGTTACTTCTCCATTTAAAACTGCTTGTTTTGGGGCGCCTGGGTGGGTCAGTCGGTTAAGCGTCTGACTTCAGCTCAAGTCGTGATCTCGCAGTCTATGGGTTCGAGCCCTGCATCGGGCTCTGTGCTGACAACTCAGAGCCTGGAGCCTGTTTCAGATTCTGTGTCTCCCTCTCTCTGACCCTCCCCCATTCATGCTCTGTCTCTCTCTGTCTCAAAATAAAGGTTAAAAAAAATTAAAAATAAATAAAACTGCTTGTTTTGGGGGGCACCTCTGTGGCTCAGTTGGTTAAGCCTCCAACTCTTGATTTTGGCTCAGGTCATGATTTCACAGTTGTGAGATTGAGCCCCACGTGCTGGGTGTGGAGCCTACTTAAGATTCTCTCTCTCTTCCTCTGCCCCTCCCATGTGCTCACTCTCTCTCAAAAAAGCAAACAAACAACAACAAAAACCCTACTTACTTGTTTTCCATTGCTAATAACAGTAGTTCTCAAAGTGTGGGCCCCAGACCAGGACTATCAACATCACCCATGAACTTTTTATAAATGCAGATTCTCAGGTCCCATCCCAAAGCCACCATCCATGGTTTAACAAGCTCTCCATGTGACTCTAATGCACCCTAAATCTGGGAATCACTGTCTTACAGGATAAAATACAACTACCTTGGGATAGCATACATCTAGTGCCAGTGCCCCACCTATTCCCCTACCTTTCCCAAATTAAAACCTCTATTTTAACCCTGTTACAGCACTGGGAGCTTCCTAAATACAGCTGCCCTTTGCTCATGGTACTCCTAGAAAGCACTTTCCCAACACGGCAGCCTGATGGCCCCTGCTCGCTTTTCAAAATTCAGCTCAAGGGTATATGGAATATTGTAGCAGTAGAACTTCTGATAAATCCCAATAGGAAAATAATAGTGCAAAGCCCTAGGATTCTGGGCTAAAGGCATTCCCTCTACTGCCAACAACCATTTTGCCTTTGAAAAGCAGCTCCTGACCTACTGACAGATGTTGGTAGAGATTCATTACCTGATTGTGAGACACCAAGTAATTATACAACCTGAGCCACTCCTCATGCATTGAATGTTACTTGGTCAACCAAGTCATAAAGTTGAAACATGTACTCCATTATTAACTAATAGAATAATGCATTCCATTAAATATAAATGACATGGCAAGACTGGGGCCAAGTAAAGACTAGTTATTAAGGAGGAAGACACACAGGTGTGGATCTGCACAGTATGCTGACACCAGCTAGAAATGGAAAGCTACTAGGGTTGATTATCAGAGAGTTTTTTGTTTTGTTTTGTTTTTTTTTAAATTTTTTTTTTTCAACGTTTATTTATTTTTGGGACAGAGAGAGACAGAGCATGAACGGGGGAGGGACAGAGAGAGAGGGAGACACAGAATCGGAAACAGGCTCCAGGCTCTGAGCCATCAGCCCAGAGCCCGACGCGGGGCTCGAACTCACGGACCGCGAGATCGTGACCTGGCTGAAGTCGGACGCTTAACCGACTGCGCCACCCAGGCGCCCCGATTATCAGAGAGTTCTTGCTGCTTTCCTGTCCCGGCCAGGAGGAGAAACCCTCAAGTTCTCATTTATTTAGTGCTTGGCATTAGTTTGCTCTTAAATGTTTAATATTGAGTGAATAAATTCTGACACTAAGGTCTGAAACCAGTATTCTAAGTCCACTTTCAAATGAAAAGATGCTGTGACTAATAATAAGCTAATATTTACTATTGAGCCAGATACTATTATAGGTTACTTTTATTTATTTATTTATTTATTTATTTATTTATTTATTTATTTAACTGGGGAGGGGAGAGGCAGAGAGAGAGAGAGAAAGAATCTTTAAGTAGGCTCCATGCTCAGCATGGAGCCAGACTCAGGGCTCAATCCCACAACCTTGGATATGACCTGAGCTGAAATCAAGAGTCAGGTGCTCAACCGACTGAGCCACCCAGGCACGCCAGGTTATTTCTTTAAATGAGGTAATACATGTAATAAATGAAACAATGATGATTTTCTTTTGTGCTCTGAGCAGGAAATCAGAAAAAGAGGTATTCTTCTTTACAATACTAACATATAATTTACGTGTTCACTATATCTGATAGTTAATTTTGTGTCAGCTTGACTGCGCTAAGGGATGCCTGCATAGCTAGTAATACATTTTTTCTGGGTGTGTCTGTGAAGGAGTTTCTGGAAGAGATTAGCATTTGATTCAGTCAGCTAAATAAAGAGATCTGCCCTCACCAGTGTGGATGGGTATAATCCAATGTGATGAGGGCAACAGTGGAACAAAAGTCAAAGGAAGGGCAAATTGCTCCCTCTCTTCTTGAGCTGACATGTCCATCTTTTCCTGCCCTGGGACATCAGAACTCCTGGTTCAAGAGCTTTCAGACTCTAGGACTTATACCAGTAGCTCCCAAGTTCTCAGGCCTTTGGACTTAGAGTGAATTATATCACTGGTTTTCCTGGTTCTTCAGCTTAATCAATCAATTTATCTAATTAATTGGTTCTGTTTCTCTGGAGAACCCCAGCTAACACACTGTAATGATCTACCTAACAGGGCTAATATCTTCCAAGTACACTTAGTTAACTAATACTCTTGATTTTATTTTCTGAAGAAAAAATTTTAGTTTTTCTGAAAATATAATTTCATGACTTTGGAAATTATATATATATATACACACACACACACACCACCACTTAATACAAATTAATTTTCTAATAATTTCTAATATTTTGAAAGAACAATTATTAGACAATTTCTTCACTGCTGCTTTAGAGATATATGTATGTGACCCATTTATTTGTATCCCTGAAGCACACCCTGAAGCTGAAATAGCAGTAGTAAAGAGGACACTTAACCCAAAGGTCTATGAACTCCAATAGCCTACCCATGGTAAATACTACATAAATCTCCTCAAACATCAAGATCACGTTTAATACTTGCAAAAGAAAAGCATTGAATACAACAATTTGGGAAACATTTCCCTACATTATTTTTGTGGCCACTGATGATGACCATAAAATTAAGAAAAATGTGAAACTAAGGGCGTTTGGGTGGCTCAGTTGGTTAAGCATCGGATTCTTGATTTCTGCTCAGGTCATGATCTCATGGTTCATGAGTTGAAGCCCCCGAGTTGGGCTCTGCACTGACAGTGGGGAGGGTGCTTGGGATACTCTCTCTCCTCTATCTCTCTACCCCCCCCCTTCACATGCTCTTTCTCTCTCTGAATAAATAAACCTTAAAAAATAAAAAATAAAGAAAGAATGTGAAAACAGAATTCAATCAGACTCTTCTAATGGTATTTTATTTTCTCATATATAGTCCTAAGAGAAATGGCAAACAGAATGGAAGTTTTTAAAAGCCAATTTTAAATTTACTTTTAAAGTTTAAAACAAATTAAAAAAAGTTTTTAAAGTGTGCTTCATTTAAATTATCTTCCCTTCAATCAGAGTAAAGCAAAACATCAGAATGAAGTTCACTCAAATCTGTTTTAAACTAATATTCTAAATAAACTGAATGAGAAACTTAAGATATTTCTGTTTCTTACTAAAACATTTATTTCTATGTAAGATTTTCATAAAGTCTTTGGTATGTAAATTTATTTTTAAAAATGTTACCAACTAATAAAATGTATTGCTAAAATAATGTATAAGCACTTGTTGGGATGAGCACTGGGTGTTGTATGTAAGCCAATTTGACAAATTATTTTTAGAAAATAATAAAAAATATATCACACACAAAAAAATAATGTATAAGCACAATTTGAAGGAAATCTGAATGTGTCAAAGATGATACTAGCCTTTAATATGGTAAATTTAATACAAATTTACACTGATATATACATATATTTATATATATAATTATATTTATATATATAATATTTTTATATATGTATGTATTTTATGTTATGTATATTTATGTATTTATGAAGTTAAATATAACTTCCTATGGTTCAAACAAATATACACAAACATTCATGTACAAATGTAAGCAACATATTCTTGCTAACAAAGAGTAAAAAACAAAATGCTACTATACATTACATAGTTCTAGAAAATAGCCTAATATTTAAGAATTTTTATTGCTTTGAATTTATTTTTTTGAATTACAGAGTAGTTTTACTTGCTTATGAAACTTTTGTGGTTTACCAACGTCTTAAACTATGGTATAATGTGGGTTGATATTTGAAAATGAATTCTAACAAGCTTATTAATAGATATTTTAAATTTCTATTATTATTTCTAAATTTCTATTTATTATTATTTTTAGTAACAACCTTGAGGAAAAAAATGGGGTTAAAGAATAATCAAAAGAGGTGGGCAAGCTAATTTTCTAATTTTGTTTCCTGTATCAATTTTTTAAAACCATATTTATTATTCCTGTAAATAATTTAAATTTCAAAGCATGATGAAACACTAACATTACCTAATTTAAATTTCCTGCATCATTTACTGTGATTTATAATTATAAAGGGCATATACTATTCTTTTCTACCCTAACACTATTATCTAGTACTAGTTGTGCTAGTACTGTATTCTTTTAGGAAACTTGCAGGACCTTCTAAAGTTGTTAATGATACAAATAAACTTCTGGCCCACATGTTAAAAAAAAATACTAGGTTCTAGTTAATTACATTTATGGCACAATTGTTAAAGGCAGTTTCATGTATAGGAGGAAAGACCTCATCTACTGTCATTGTCATCTAACAGCAGTCATCAAAATTACAATAAATAACACTGTAAAACAACTTTATGCTATAAATACAGCATGTGCTTCTTGAAGAAAATTTTTTAAATTTGAAAATGAAGATGAAAGCAATGGATACCTTAATCCTACTATCTTCAGATCATCACTCTTAAATTTTTTGGTTTGTTTTCTTCTAGTCTATTTTCTATAGATACATTATAATGTAAAAAAAAAATTTTTTTTAATTAAACCTAACCTTAAAATTTGACCCTTGGAGGAAGTGCTTGGGTGGCTCAGTCAGTTGAGTGTCCGACTCCTGGTTTTGGCTTGGGTCATGATCCCAGGGTCGTGGGTTTTAGCCTGCCATTAAGCTCTGTGCTCAGAGTGGATCCTGTTTAAAATTCTCTCTCTCTCTCCCTCTCTCTCTCTCTCTCTCTCTCTCTCTCTGTGTGTGTCTCTCTCTCCCCCTCTCTCTCCCTCCGCCCCCTCCCCTGTCATGCTCACTCTCTCTCTCTCTCTCTCTCTCTCTCTCTCTCTCAAATTAAAAAAAATTTCGACTCCTGGGGCACCTGGGAGGTTCAGTCGGTTAAGCATCTGATTCTTGATTTGGGCACAGGTCATGATCTCACGGTTCATGAGATTGAGCCCTGAGTTGATCTCTGCTGGCAGTGTGGAGCCTGCTTGAGATTCTCTCTCCTCTCTCTGTCCCTCCCATAATTGTCTGCATACATGCACATGCACGCCCTCTCTCTCTCAAAAAAAATATTTTTCAAAGATTTGACAGTCTATATAAAATAAATGATAAAATAAAACAAAATTTAGAAGTCATCATTCTTTAAATTTTTTTTTTTTTTTTTTTTTTTAGTATTTATTTTTGAGACAGAGAGAGACAGAGCATGAGCAGGGGAGGGGCAGAGAGCAAGGGAGACAAAGGCTCCTGAAGCAGGCTCCAGGCTCTGAGCTGTCAGCACAGAACCCGACGCTGAGCATGAACTCACAAACCGTGAGATCATGACCTGAGCAAAGTCAGATGTTTAACAGACTGAGCCACCCAGGCGCCCCAATAAGTCATTATTCTTTAATATTCCTCGTTAAGAATACAATATTTTCAGTTAACCTAAGATTTAGAGATCATCTTATTATTTTATTTATTTAATTTTAAGCAGGCTCCATGCCCAACATGGGGCTTGAACTCACAACCCTGAGCTGAAGAGTCACATGCTTTACTGACTGAGATCATCTTATTAAACTCTGTACTTTACCATTAAGAAAAAGCTAAGCCAGGGAGGTTAAACAACCTGTCCAAGGTTACAGGGTAGTTATTGGTAAAACCTGATGCCTAGTAGTATTCTTTCCACAATCACTTTGCCTTCTTTCGTAAGTGGGTCATATTTTAAATAGGCCACCATCTAATACTATATTATTGTGTGCTTTAATTATTTCAGGTTATACTTCAGAAGTGAGCAAAAACATTACTCCTAAAAAAAAAGAATGGAGATACATTTATCCTCTTTCTCCAAAGCCATTTGTTAAAACACATTGTTGGGGCACCTGGGTGGCGCAGTCAGTTAAGCATCAGACTGCAACTCACGTCATGACCTAGCGGTTCTTGAGTTCTGAGCTGTGCTGACAGCTCAGAGCCTGGAGCCTCTTCAGATTCTGTCTCCCTCTGTCCCTCCCCCACTCACACTCCATCTCTGTCTCTCCCTCTCAAAAATAAATAAACATTAAAAAAAATTAGGGGTGCCTGGGTGGCTCAGTCAGTTAAGCGTCTGACTTTGGTTCATGTCATAATCTCATAGTTCACAAGTTCAAGCCTCATATCGGGCTCTGTGCTGACAGTTTAGAGCCTAGAGCCTTCAGATTCTATGTCTTCCTCTCATTCTGCCCCTCTCCCTGTCACACTCTGTCTCTCTCTGCTCTCAAAAATATAAACATTTTAAAAATTAAAAAAACACACATTGTTAGTAGTTTAGGCATTTTATTTTATTTTTAAATGTTTTTATTTAGTTTTGAGAGAGAGAGACAGACCACAAGTTGGGGTGGGGGGCAGAGAGAAAGAGGGAGACCACAGAATCCAAAGCAGGCTCCAAGCTCTGAGCTGTCAGCACAGAGCTCGATGTGGGGCTCGAACTCAGGAGCCGTGAGATCATGACCTGAGCTGAAGTCAGACGCTTAACTGACTGAGCCACCCAGGCACCCCCTTCATTTTATTTCATTTTTACTTATTCTTTTGTTTATTTAAGTTATCTCTGACCCCATGATGGGGCTCAAACTCACGACATCGAGATCAAGGGTTGCATGCTCCTCTGAGCCAGCCAGGTGCCTCTAGGCATTTTAATAATTGCACAAATATGAACAACTAAAACATATTAGAAGCAACATACCTATCACCCTATCAAGAAACAGTATATATTTTTTTCATCTGTCAGGGTTTAACCTGTGTGAGGTTCAGGTATGAGACAGCATGGGAAGCTATGCAGACCTACTCCCCAGTGAAACTAATGAAAAAACACCTATTTAAAGTCTCTGGAAATGGTTCTAAAGACATGCAACAAATGAAGAAGTATTTATTCAATAACATCTATTAAAATTTGATAAGAATAGTGAGAATTTGCGATGTTTGACCAAGACCCACTCTATCCTTCCCCTTTCTAAAGCTCAGTGAGGTGGAAGCTCCACTAGAGACTGCCACAACCTAGAATATCCCAGTGTCTCCGATCTGAAGAATTATAATCCACTCAAAAGACTGTCTTCCTGGGAAGGGCAAGACCTCAGCATTTCCCATCCTGCCCCAGCTACCTGTTGCTAAGGCTAAATCCTGGTGAATGTGAGGGAGAGTTGGGGGAATCCTCTCTTCTACCACTATCCCGCCCCCTTCTTGGGATACAGGATCTACCTTGGAGACAGCACTGCCAAAAATATTGGAGCCCTCGGTGCCCTTAAACTGGTTTATGGGTCAGGATTTCCTTGCTGGGAGATAAAAGCTAGAGAGACCTGGGGCTACTCCCAAATTGGCCCCCATCCCAGTATTCAGCTCCTGAAGCAGGGGTGTCACTCAAAAAAAAAAAAAAAAGCATCATTGTTCCCACCCCTTCCCTACCCTGCCAGCACTAGTTTGCCAGAAAGGTCAGAGGAAAGAGACAAATGGGAGGAGCCCTCCAGGGGTCAGAACACATCTGAAACAAAATTTCAGAACTATGCCTTCAAAGGAGCCCTACTTTGATTTAATCAGTTTGTGGAGCAATTTATGACCCACAGGCATTGCTGAAAACAATAGAATATCAGTGAGCAATTAGTGTAAGTTTAACATCTGGGTGTGGTCAGGGAAAGAGAAAGAACCTTGCCAAAAACACTGTTATCCCAGGGTGACTGTGAGCATACCCAAACACTATCAGAGGCTTCACTTTATAGGGGTTAATAGAGTTCACTAAAATAATTCAACCAGTCACCAAACAAGTAAGTAACAAGTCCTAAAGGAGGGCGGGAACTAGTACCCAGAGTTGCTATATTATCTAAAATGCCTAATAGCCAACAACAACAACAACAAATCACAAGACATGCAAAGAAATGTAAAGTCTGACCTATACACCAGGCAGAAAAGGAAGAGAAAGAAACTGCTTCTGAAGAAACCAGATGTTAGATTTAACAGACAAAAACTCAGAAGAAGCCATTGTAAATATGTTCAAAGAACAAAAGGAAACCATGATTACTAAGGGATGATATGGTGATAAAGAGTCTCATCAAATAAAGAGTATCAGTAAAAAAAAAAAAAAGTATCAGTAAGGAGAAATTGTGAAAAAAAAAGAACAAATGGAAATTCTAGAACCGAAAGGACAGTAAGTGAGATGATAAATTTACTAGAGGGGTTCAACAGCAGATTTGAAGTGACAGAAAAAAGAATTAGCAAACTTGAAGATAGATTGATGAGATTATGCAAACCAAAGAATTGAGAGAAAAAAAGAATGAAGAAAAATGAACAGAGCCTCAGAGAATGGCGGAATACCATTAAACATACCAATATGTGCAAAACAGGAGTATATTAATCTAAATATCAACAAACTCGATAAGCACAGAGATCCACAAACATCAGACATCAGAATAAAACTGCTGAAAGCCAAAGACAAGGAATCTTGAAAGCAGCAAGAGAAAAATGACTCATTATTTACAAAGGAAATAATTACAATTACAAATAATTACAATAAGATTGGCTGACTTAACAACCAGAAATAATGAGACCAGAGACAGTGGGATAACATACTCAGAGTTCTCAAAGAAAGAAAAGTTCTGTCAACCATGAATCCTGTATCCAGCAAGGCTATCTTTCAAAAATGAAGGCAAAATAAAGATATTCCAGATAAACAAAACCTAAATGAATTTGTTGATAGCCGACCTGCCTTCCCATAAATGCTATCAGAAGTTCTTCAGGCTGAACACAATGACCCAGGTTAATAATTCAAATCCACATGAACAAACAAAGCACCAGCAAAGGTAATTAATGTAATTACAAAAACAGTATAAATGCATATTTCTTCTTCTTAACTTAAAAAACAATTGTATAAAGCAGTGTATGTATAATGTATTGTGACTGCAACATATAGAAATATACTCTATTTGACAGGAACAGCACAAAGGAGTGAGAACAATGATGTATTAGAGAAATTATAAATAATAAACCAGACTTGCACACCTAGAATAAATCACACTTGGTCATCATTTTTACCCTTTCAAACTTAATGAGAATAAACCTATATAACCCAGCAAGTAATTTTTAAACAATGCTAAGGCCCCATTATCAGTTCAGAGTTTCAATTTTAACTTCTGAAAAATCTTTAAAATTTATGCATCAAATACTCTGGAAAAAGGACATAAAATGCATAATCATTCCTATTGTGTGATTAATCCTCTGATGTTGGCTGTGCCCACTTTCGTGATTAATAAGTAAGGGAGTGTAATTTATAAAAAAAAAAAAAAAAACAGTAAAACATACTTTCCCCAACTGAAAGGGTTGTTTCTGAAACCATTGTGGTACAGCGATGATTAGCTGAGGAATTTAAGCTGTTCTGAAAAAAATAGTTTTATGCACAACCCTAAGAAGTCAGTTTTTAGGTTCACTAAAATTAAGATTGTATTAAATAAGGAGAATGATAGTCTGCATATTTAATGAGTAATAAATATATGGTTTATCATTCCTTGCTCGCTAGAAACCTTTCAAGATCTCCCACTCCCACTGTTTCAAATTTGGGTTTTTTTTAATGTTTGAGAGAGAGCATGCGCATATGTGAGTGGAGGAGGGGCAGAGAGAGGGAGGGAAGGAATCCCAAGCAGGCTTCACACTGTCAGCACAGAGCCCAACACGGGGCTTGATCTCATAGACCTGAGCCAAAAACAAGAGTCAGATGTTTAACTGACTGAGCCACCCAGGCACCCTGAAATTGTTTTTGCTATGTTAGACACACTAAGCACATTAAGAAGACAATTAAGAAGCCTAACCTCATTCTAAATGTTCAATACTTTTCAAGGGCTCCTGGGTGGCTCAGTTGGTTAAGCAGCAGACTTCGGCTCAGGTCATGATCTCGCAGTCTGTGGGTTCGAGCCCTGCATCGGGCTCTGTGCTGACAGCTCAGAGCCTGGAGCCTGTTTCAGATTCTGTGTCTCCCTCTCTCTGACCCTCCCCCCATTCATGCTCTGTCTCTCTCTGTCTCAAAAATAAACGTTAAAAAAAAAATTTAAATGTTCAATACTTTTCAGATCTTATGATTCTCAGTTAATCTCATCTCCTGAACCCCTCACTACCCAGTCTTAGAGATGCAAAATACATAGTTGATTTGAAATATTGTGTAACTTTTAACCTATTAAAAAATGTCACTAAATATTTCTCAAGCTCTTTGCTAATACAGAACCTCCTATTATAGCTTAATACTACTTTCTGTCCAGAATTTTTATATTCATCTCAGTGTCACCCCTTTAACAAACAGGAATGGAGTTGTCTCTGGTTATATTTCTCATGTTTAAGGCTGTATCCAAAACTTATTTTCCTCTGCCACTTACTTTAGTCTTTTCCGTTCCTTATCTCCAGGTTCCCCTTTTTAAAATTATCTCACAGGAGTGCCTGGGTGGCTCAGTAGGTTGGGCATCTGACTTCAGCTTAGGTCATGATCTCGAAGTTCGTGAGATCGAGCCCTTGTCGGGCTCTGTGCTGATAGCTCAGAGCCTGGAGCCTGCTTCGGATTCTGTGTCTCCCTCTCTCTGCCCCTCCCCAGCTCATGCTCTGTCTCTCTCTCCCTCTGTCAAAAAATAAATAAACATTAAAAAAAAATTTTTTTTTAATTATCTCAGGGTACCTGGGTGGCTCAGTTAGGCATCCAACTCTTGATTTTGGCCCAATTCATGTCCCCAGGGTCATGAGATTGAGCCCCAAGTCAGGCTCCATGCTGGGCAAGGATCCTGCTTGGGATTCTATCCCTCTCCCTGTGTCCCTCTCCCCTGCTTGCTCATGCATACTCTCTCTGTCTCTCAAAAAATAAATGTTTAAAAAAACAAATACATAAAATAATCTCTTTAAGATGGGTGCCTGGCTGGCTCAGTTGGTGACTTGATGTGACTTGATCTTGGGATCATGAGTTAGAGATCCATGTGTGGCAAAGAGTTTACTTAACATAAGAAAAAAATAAATAATTATCTCTGTAAGAATGGCCTAAGAACTGCATTGATACAAACCAAATTTCTAAAAGCTACAGAGAAGATGTACCTACCAATTTTTAGTTTGGGAGTGATTACTACATTTGCAAATGATTATAGATGGTATTGTACTGATTACAAATCTTCTCCTCAATATAATCTGCAGGTTTTTTTCTTCCCTCTTCCTCCCTTCAACTCTCCTCCTCTCTCTCTCTCTCCCCCCAATGATATAATTTCACATATGTTGGATAGCAAATTTTTTACTTGGAAAAATGTTAATTTAATTATATTATGTATCTAAAAGCTCAGATGTGGCCTTGAAGTATTTTGAAAATAACATTGGAGTACATTTTTTTTTAATTAATGATGGATACATTTCAATTCTGAGCTCTTAATTTTCTCCCTAAAACAAGGGCTGTTTTCATAATTAATCTTTCAAGTTTTCTAGTTAACACCATCAAATTATAGGTTTATATTCTACACGCTCATAAATGACTCACAATATTTCAAATATGCTGAGTTACACAGATTGCAACAAAGAAGTAGGTAAATGCACTTTAACAGAATTTGACCTAGTCTGGGAAATTTAACAATGGCACATCATAGCATATTGGTAGGAAATGTTACTGAGAATAAGGAACAGGGAGTCTCAGAATTCCCTTACAAGTTTGCTTTTTAGCCATAGGCAAGTCCCTTAGCCTCTCTGGGATTACTTCCTCATCTAGAAAATGTGATCTCTAAAATTCTGTCCAGCTCCAAAATTTTACAAATTTTATGAACTAAAATTATCACAGAAAAAAAAGAAATGATAAAAAAGTTGAAATATTCAATCCATAAAACTTATCTATTCAAATAAATATTAAGCTACAATTTACAAGTAATAAATCACATTTCTTTCTATAATTCTCCATTAAGGGGGATATCAAAGCCAGGTATACAGGCAGGACACTACATTGCACATTGTTGGATAAACATTGTTACTAGATTACGGGTAATGTTTAACCTTTGAAATACAAGAATAGAGTAGTTACTTCTAACCATTTGCCTAGTCCAATCACATGTATTAATTTCATTTTATTCAACGGAACTAGTCAAATGATAGGTGTTTTCTTAAAAATAAACAAGCAAAAGTATTTTCAATTCCTTGCCCTCAAGAAAGGCTATTAATAGGCAGGAGTGATGAACTAAAAGATAAAGGGTCACAAACAGATGCCTTCAGAGGCAGCAAAGCAAATGAATTAAATGTGTGAAGTAGCTTTATAGAACGCAACTGAGATTGGTAGGTCAGTGACAACAGAACAGTGAACGCCTTGCTTATACACACCCTGATTAGAAAGCGTGAGCATCTGGTTTTTCTTGCAGGAAAGATAAACATCTCTATCAATTAGCTTACTGGCATCGACAGTACTTCAAGTATCCAAGTATGTGGCTGAACTTAAAAAGAACACTTTAAAATCAAAAGTACCTTCACAATTTACATCAATAAGAATCCTTTAAAACTCTACTTTTACATTAATTCGACATTCAATAAAAATTGGGCACCAATTACTTGCTAAGGCATTATCAGTATTCTTTTAAGACAAGAAAGATACTGGTATACTGTTTGTATATAGCAGAAAAATTAATTTTTTTATTAGAGAAGAATAATTCTGTACTTTTAATTTTTTTTTTTTTTTTTTTTTTTTAAGAGAGTGAGCAAGTGGGAAGGGACAGAAGGAAAGAGAGAGTGAAAGAATCCCAAGAAGGCTTCACACTCAGCATGGAGCCCAATGCAGGGCTCAGTCCCACAGCTCTGGGATCATGACCTGAGCCGAGATTTAGTCAGACACTTAACCGACTGAGCTACCCAGGTGCCCAATAATTCTGTACTTTAAAGAAAAAATACTTTTTAATCCAAAGATTATCCATCTACCTAATCCACAAATCCTTTATTTAGGAGAAAAGGCTTAATCAAGAAAATTGCAATAAATGACAGTAGGTTTAATATAGAATCATATCCACCACTCTGACTGATGCTTTCAGTTCTCTTTACACCTGTGAGAAAGTTGCTATGATGTTTATACTTCCCTAAGTAGTTTAGGGTTTTTTTGCTTTTGTTTTTGTTCTAGAGAGAGAGAGAGACTGTGTGTGTGCACAAGTGGGGGCAGAGAGAGAGAGAGAAAGAATCTTAAGCAGGCTTCATGCTCAGTGGGGAGCTCACTCGGGGCTCGATCCCATGACCCTGGGATCATGACCTGAGCTGAAATCAAGAGTCGGGCACTTAATCAACTGAATCACCCAGGCACCCCTTCCCTAAGGAGTTTTAGTTGTTCAGGGAACCAAAGTTATAAAGGAATTATTTATTAATTAGTGGAATAGTAAGTGTGATTAGCTAAATTCTCTGGCATTTTCTTTTTTTTTTTTTTTTTTTTTTAAATTTTTTTTTTTTTTTTTAACGTTTATTTATTTTTGAGACAGAGAGAGACAGAGCATGAATGGGGGAGGGTCAGAGAGAGGGAGACACAGAATCTGAAACAGGCTCCAGGCTCTGAGCGGTCAGCACAGAGCCCGACGCGGGGCTCGAACTCACGGAGTGTGAGATCGTGACCTGAGCTGAAGTCGGCCGCTTAACCGACTGAGCCACCCAGGCGCCCCTTCTCTGGCATTTTCAACATTTTTTTTTTTAAGATTTTATTTTTAGTAACTTCTACACCCAATGTGGGGCTCAAACACACAACCCGGAGATTAAGTCACATACTCTACTGACTGAGCTGGTGAGGTTCCATTTGCAACTAAAGCATGTGATGATTTCCAGCAATTCTATTCTTAGATATATACCCAAGAAAATTGAAAAGTTATGTACACAAAAACTTGTATAAAAATGTTCATAGCAGCATTAGTAACAGCCAAAAAATGGAAATAACCTAAATGCCCATCAGCTAATAAATGGATAAATAAAATGTGGTATCTCCATAGAACAGAACATTATTTAGCCATAAAAAAGGAATCATCAGAAGTACTGATACATGATGTAACATGGATGTACCTTGAATACGTCATGCTAAGTGAAAGAAGCTACGTGAAAAAAAGCCACATATTCTTTGATCCCATTTATACTAGATGTCCCGAATACACATCTCTAATCCATAGAGACAGAAAGTAGATTTGTGTTTGCCAGACACTGAAGAATAGGAAGTGAGTGCTAATGGATATGGAATTTCATTTTCAGGTGATGAAAAGTTCTGGACTCAGTGGTTATGTAACCACTTAACTATATACTTTTAAAAAGGTAAGCTTATGGCATGTCAATTATATTGCAGTAAGGCTGTAAAAAGCATGTGTTAATTACAACCTATTTATTGGCTTTCTAAAAGACTCTTAGTCTGCTAAAGAGTGATAGGATCCAGTATAACTTGTACATATATCAATCATCCTGAAAACTACTTTTGAACCAAAAACTTTGTTTCAAGACATCACTCTTACTCTAGTTAAAAGAAAAAGAAAACAATTTTTTAAACATAAATATATTTAAAAAATTAAAACACCTAAGAAATGCAATCTATGTATATGAAAAAGTAAAATATTTATATGCATAACAAGTAGTAGCAACATCATTCATAAGCAGCAGTTAGTGTTTATTTTCCCCATATTTTGGTTTAACACCATAGTGGTACTTTATTCTTTTTAGGGAAATTGCATAAGGTACATATAGCATATTATCAGTAAGTTATAGAAGACTGTATAATTGGAAAATTAATTCCAAGTAACAATATTTCCTCTAAAAACACATTTATTATTAAACAAATTATTTTAAACTAGTGGACAATAAAATGTGCCTATAATTTATTAAGTCCAAGATATATAGTCAACTTGCATAAAATTACATATGGCATTTTAAAAACAGCCTATTTCTAAAATATCAGTAATTCAGGCAATTGGGATTTCCACAGGAGATAAATTGCCATTAATTTCCTTTTTATGATGAAAATGTCTGCCTTAAGAACATTACAACTATGTTATTAAGAAATGCTACAGCATACTTTAAAAATCAAAATGGTGAAACATATGCATTAGTATATTCTTTTACGGGTACCAGCCCTATAGCAGCATTTCAGATGGAGATTTAAATCTAGTCAACCACATTTCCAAATGACTTGGGCTTTAATTTTCTAGAAATACATATCACATGTGTAGTTTAGTTAAGAATTTAAATTTCCATTATAAATGAGAACCTATCATACTGATAATGTAAAGATAAAAGAAATAAAGTACTTTAGGATAGGCTAGTACTTTATTAGAAATATATCCACTAACTCCACAAAAACAAATTTTACATGAAGCAAAATACTAAAAATTTCTGATTTGGGAGAAATGAAATAAAATACAGTGAATAGGTTTTCTCTTCATCTCTAACTGTAAAAATCCCTTTTGCCTATTTATTTGACCCGTCTCTATTCATGCAATTTAATGAATCCTCAAAATAATTTACACATCTTTATACAGAATTCACATCTACATCAGTAAACTGCCAGTCCTTTTATATTTTCAGTGCCTTATCAAAATATGGGTAACAAAGTTTTTCATTCTATGAGGCAGGAAGATGTTTCCTAAGTACTTCTTTGGATGATGAGGATATAGTATCTGGGAAGGACACCTCAAATTCTATTAGAAGGTCACCACGCTGGTCAGGATTTTTTGGAAATGGCAGCCCATATCCAATAATTCTTCTCCTCATTCCAGGTTTCACAATATCATTTATTGACATAGGTATGGTTCTTCCATCCATTGTTGGCACGTTAATTGAGCAGCCACACAATGCCTAAAATAGACCAAATAAAATGAACAAACTCCAAAACTTAAAAAACTCAACAAAAATATAACCAAGTATGAAGAATGAAACCACTAAGGTAAAACATTAACCTCTAAAAGAATATCAATAATTGTAAGACTTTTTCCCTGTTAACAAATCTCTTTAGGACATGCATGATCAGACATATTATAAAAGAAGGAAAGGAGAAGGGGAAGGAAGGAAAAGGAAAGAGAAGTAAAGGATGTCTTCCACTATGCCCTGAAATGACATGGAATGTTTGAGGCTGCCATTACAACATTCAAAATGCAGGGATGGAAATGGACAAGAAAAGAGGGAGAAATTTAGGAAAAGAATAGAATAAGAGTAAGTACCTACTTCTCTGGAAGGAAAAATATTAGGATAAGAAATACATTTATTGGTTTAGTCAACAAATGTTTACTGAGTGCATACTATATGCCACACATTCCTGCTCGATGCTGAGCTAAGGGACCATGAACAGGGACCCCCACCTCAGGGAATGCACAAGGAACTCAGAAGCAAACCAGTAATAACAATACAGTATATATAACATTGGCACAGAGGTGCAGAAGTCTTTTGTGAGACAAAGGGCACCCATCATACCCCCTTATCTTCTGACAGTACAGAATGAGCTAAGCTTTGGACCGTTAGCAAGTATTGAAGTAGAGCGAGGAACAACAGTGTTCCATAGACTAGAGCTCAGACAACGACATAGATGTATATAAGATAATAATAGAGCAAATTTAGGGAAATGTATATACATTTATGGGTAGAAACAGAGGGAGACAAAATCCCAAGCAGGCTCCACGCTGTTAGCTTAAACTCACAAACCATTAGATCATGACCTAAGCTGAAATGATGTCAGACACTTAACAGACTGAGACACCCAGGCACCCCTAAAATGACCTTTCATTTTAAGCTAAAAAGTTTGGACTTTATGGTAGATGCTATGTGGAATTATTTAAGAATTTTAAGCAGGGAAGTGCATATATGGCCATATATGCAGGATTATAATGCAATTTGAAAAACAGTATCTAAAAACAGAACAAATAAGAACTTATAAAGCAGTACCTTTAACAATTATTTTAAATTAGTATCTTTTATATAAGTATTACTCCAAATTAACAATTTTGGGGAAAACCTTATACATGGACTAAGGTGATAAAATTCCAATGTGTATCTCATAAACCATATCTATAAAAACTGAGTAGAGTTAACCCAATATTAGGTTTCATAGTACGTAACCCAGTTAGCACTTAAAGTTGGCATTTAAATTGCTAGTACAGGTAACTAAACTTAGAAAATATAATCCTACCCATGAGAGAGGCATTATAGGCGTGCCTGGGTGGCTGTCGGTTGAGCATCTGACTTTGGCTCAGGGCATGATCTCATGGTTTGTGGGTTTGAGCCCTGCATTGGGCTCTCTGCTGTCAGCACAGAGCCCACTTCAGATCTTCTGTTCCCCTCTCTCTCTGCCCCTCCCCCACTCACACGCACGCGCGCGAGCCCTCTCTCTCTCTCCCTCCCTCTCTCAAATAAACAAACATTAAAAAAAAAAAAAGAGGTATTATAGTACTACCTCTGGGGGTTCTTATGAGAATTTAAATAACATACTAAACATTTAATAAATATTAGCTATTGTTTAGATAAATTCCCTAAGATCAGATGCATAATTCTGTCTGGTTTCAGAATCCCTGGTGCTACTAACTTACCTCTCGTAAAGTAATTTTAGCAGTGTAAATTATATTTGATCCATCCCTTTTGAATTTTGGGTGATCTTTATCTTTAATGATAAAAACAATGTCTGCTGGAATACTAGTTGGCGTTTCATCTCCTTCCCTTGGAAAAGTAATTTTGGTGCCTTCTTTCCACCCTTTCTTAATCTCGATGGTGAGAATTTTGTCCTCAGATCTATAACTCCTTCCATCAGGATTTAACCTTTTTCGAGAAATCTTCATCCGTTTGGTACAACCACTATATATTTCTTCAAGTGATACTCTAAGTTCATGAATAACTGGAGGATCTTGTTTAATGCGGGATGGTCCCACAGAATTCCTGTCTCTCGGATATCCATTCATGCTGAATCCAAAGGCAGTAAAAGGATCTCCATCTACTTCCATTTCATCAGAATCTCTACCACCAGGCATCCGTCTTCCAAAGAAAATTTCAAAGGGATTGGAACCTCCAAAGAATGCTGCAAATGTGGCATGAGGGTCACCGTGAAAGGTGTACCGGAAGGTACCTCCTTGTCCATCAGTACCTCCTGCTCCTCCTTTCAACCCTAAATGAACAAATAAACGTGATTAGAAAAAAGCTTGCAACTCTCGAAAGTTAAACTTTCAAAGTTGTATCCCTAATAAGATTTTGGCCACCTTAGGTTATAATTTATTAAGATTGGCCAGAAATGCCATTGTAACTAAATACAGAACAGTTACCTAACTTTTGATCATTCCATCCTAAGTTAAATGTTTAGCTTTCAAATTCTTCCTCCACATCCCCATCTTTAGTGATAATTTATTCCTGAATCTTTGTTCTATACATAAATAAGAAAATAAAGTCAGGAACCTCAGAGAGGTTATTAAACCACTGGTTTGATAACCTGACGTATGTAAGTTTTCAAAAGACGACAATTGAAAGGTCTTTGGTAATAGATGCAAAATGCATAACTTAAATCTTTAAGTATCATTATAGAGCATAATCAATAATATAAAATACCATATTCATACTAACTAGCTTCATTTTAGATCATCTTTTACTTTAAGAATTAAAATAGAACTCTTTCTGTGGCAGAAAGGGGAAAAAATTTTATTAGGACACATTATGAAAAATGTTTCTTTAAACTGTTACCCTACTCTAGCTAACAAAATTGTTTAGGCATATTGTGTGATAGCATTAATTTCAACACTATGTAGAAAGAAGACTAACATCAAGAGTCTTGGATTGGTTATTTCTCTCTGTTGTGCACAACTTGCTTCAGACTCTGAGATAGTGAACTTTTGTCCCTGTTCTTTAAGATTCAACTAAGTAATATGTAGTTCACAAACAATTATACTTTTGAGGCTGCATTTTCTGCTATATACTAAAGACAGTTTCTGTTAAAGACCCATCAAACATTAGTATAGTGGTCTTTTAAAGGATCAATACTGACAAGGATTTATATCATTATAGTAGTAGCAAAGTTTCTGAATGAGCCTTACGGGCATTCCTGACCAAGGAAACAAGGAGGAATAGAATCTAAAAATTTTAAACTGTGATAAATTCAAGAGATTAAGAGATTCCAATATCTTCAAACAGTGAGTAATTTGAGGGCATGAAATACATTCTATTCATTTTTGCATTGCTCACATATACAGGGCTGAAAACGATGGCGCTCATGTTTATTGACTAGAGAATAAACTAATTCTTAAAGTGTGTTTAAACTTTGAAAGGGATCTTGAATGTCGGGATAGAGAAGAGGCAAAAGCTATATGAAGTATAATCACACATACACATACATGAGAGATTTAATAATAAAAAATTATACTGGAATCACTAAGCATGCTTTCAAAGAGATTTAGTTTTGCATGTTTTATTCTATTTGGCTTCTTCCATTAAAAAGTTTACATATAGTATGGAAGTATTGAATCACTGTATTGTACACCCAAATCTAATATAACAGTGTATGTTAACTGGAATCAAAATTAAAATTTCAAAACAAACATATATATATATATATATATATATATATATATATATATATATATATATATATATTCTTTTTCATCCAACAGTCTCAACTGATGTTTAAATTTTTACCTTCATCCATGAATAAAAATCTGGAGAGACTAAGAAAAATTTAATAATCTGAAAAACTGTTAAAATATGTATTGAATGATACATCCAAATAGCAGTTAGGATGTTCCTTGCAGAAAGAGAATGACAAGTATAAGCAGGACAAGGAGTTTTAACATGCAGCTCACACAAAACTTCTTTTTATAATTTTTAGTGGTACAGTTTTAACTCCAAATGTTAAAAAAAGATAGTGACAGAGTTTTATAAATGACAAGTTATGTATATAGCTCAAGGTCATGACCAATGTGACTGAACCAATGCTTAAATTACTTCAATCATTTCATCTTTTATCCCACAAATATAATAGAGTATAATAGTTTAAGAACGAGTTGAGTACATTAGCTTGCCCAATCTAACTCTCTACAAGACAAAATCTAAATACTTTGGACTCATAATAAATTCATGAAAAGAAAGAACAACATTTTAAGTTATTACACTATGGGTTTGGCTTTTCCTTAAAACCTCATCTCTTCTCTGCCAAAAATGGTAACTCAGTCAGGATTACAGAGGCCCTGAGAAGATTCACACAGTCTGAAGTGACATTTATCAAAGCTGACAATGGAGCTTTGAGGTTTTCCTTGACACTAAACAGTCAAGTACATACATCGCTCAGATTAAGTACAAGGCTACTACAATGACTGAGAAAATCATACCAATATTCATAACAATATAACATGAATTATTATGTAAGTATCACTTGATTGCCTAGCACCTGAATTATAACAGGCATGTTATCAACTATACAGTCAACTCTTTATTACATACATTTTGAGTGCTCATGGAAAATTTTAATATTCAACTGGATTCCCTCTGTTCTCCAAAATATTTTCTAGACACCATCATCACTTTTCATGATAAGGAATATACTCTGGAATCAACATTTGCCCATGCTGTGTAGCAAGACTGCTATTATTTAAAAACAAACCAACCAATTTGCAATCCAAAAACAAATATGTGTTTGGTATACTCTCCATAACAATAATTTCCACTAGTTAGTTGAAAGTTTGTCAAAAGAAGCAGCACTGGAGAAGAATTAGGATTTCAAAGAAAAAAATTACAGGACTTTAACAACTCTTACTTTAAGGAGATTTGATATGTAAAAATCTAGATTCATAGCAAGCCTTACAAAGTTACTAGAATAATGAGATCCTTTAAGTAGTCTTGACTCAAAAATTCAACTTATTTTTAAACATACATAGCAAATAAAGAGATTCAGTTGATTACATAAAGAAGGAACAAGTGAGTATAAAGATTAATATACTAAACACAAGTTTGATCATTATAAATACTACCTTTCAGTAGTTAAAGAAAGTGACTCAATAAACTACATACCAAAAAAAGGCATAAAGGAAAAGAAATCTAGGATCTAGGGTTACAGATCTAGGATGCTGTAAGGAGGCATTACTGAAAGTCTTTTTTTTTTTTTTTTTTAAAGCATTTTAATACAAACTTCTGTTGAAATCCATTGAACCACAAACCTAAAACCTTCTAGGAGATACAGGTTCAAGATCCAATTTTAAATTTCTGTAGTTGTGGGTGTTTTTTGTTTTTAAAATGATTCAACTATGGAGAACATTTCTCTATTTTTAAAAATAGCTCTATTTATTACATACTATAAAATTAACCCATTGCAAATATATAAATCAGTGATTTTAGTAAAGTTGTAGAGTTGTGCAGCCATCATCACAATCCAGGTATAGATTATTTCCATCAACCTAACCAGTTCTCTCTTTCTATTTGTAGCTGATCCCTGCTCCCACTTCTAGCACTAGGCAACCCATTGATACACTTACTTTCTCTATAAATGTGCCTCTTCCATGCATTTCAATAAATGGAATCATAGCATATGTAGCCTCTGACATCTGACTTCTTTTATCTAGCATAGTTTTTGAGGTTCATCCATGTTATAACATGTTTCATTAAATCAATCTTTTTAATGCTAGGTAGTATACCAGTGTGTCTGTGTGTATGTACACATATACATATATATCATATTTTGTTTATCCATCCAGTTAATGATAGTACTTTTAAATTGTTCCCAGTTTGGGGCCATTACAACTAATGCTGCTATGAACATTCATGTACATATCTTTTTTGTGGACCTATGTTTTCATTTCTCTTTTACAGATTCCTATGAGCAGAACTGCTGGGTCATACGGTAAATTTAAAACATCTTTAGTTTTGTCCAAAAATTTTAAAACCCAGCATTTAAAACTGTGGATATTAGATTTTTTCAAAACATGAATAAACTGGATCACTGGTTCTCTTAGTCTCTAAATATATAAATTTAGCATGTTCAACTCATATACTTCTCAGTTCATGGTTCCTGTTCCCACTGTCCTAGGCCTTGACAGCGAGTGTAATAACTGGGGGAAACAAGTATATCATATAAATTACTAACAGTTCCAGAGTCCTAACATTCAGTGTTTTGTTACTACTGGAGAAACACATAGAGCTATGGAACCAGGCCTGCAGATACAAACTGACCAATGAAAGGCAAAGAGAAAAAAATGTTTTCCCACATTTAAACAGTATACCTACAAGGGATTTTTTCAAAGAATAAATGAGCTATTCTGAATAAAGAGCAAATAAATATAATGCTTTTCTGTATGTAAAGGAAGAATACTTTTGAAAAAATAATCAAATAACTTTCATTTAACTGTATTTTCAAATAACTCCTAGAGAATGATATTTCTGAATATATTTCAATGCTTTAAAAAATTTAATCTCCCCTCTCTATTACCTTTATTGTTTATGGCAATTATCTGAATCAAGAACAAAAAAAGATTCAGGGTACAGAGATGATACTGCTTTTGTTCTTTAAAAATTCACTCACTGTGATGATGAGCAGTAAAAATCAAACTAGAGAAATACTACTGAAGAGAAACACTATTAAGAGGTAATATTAAGCCAAGAAAAATGTCTCATTGGATGACTTGAAAATTCTGGAGATAAATATCCTTAGTATACACTGAATTCTATGGCTTCGTCATAAACAAACTTGAGCCATCAGGGAGATGTGGGTTAAGCAGTGGATATCTGCTTTTTCTTGGGAATGTATAGTGTTGCTTCATGTTTGTGAATTCCTTTACAAAATCACAAATAACTTCTTCAGAAAGAGTATATTATAAGTGTCTCACAATCCTGCTTAGCTTTTGAGATGAACCAAATCGTATTTTGATTAATATGGCCATAAGGAATAAGCAGAATTGAACTGGCCATTATTTGCCTTTTTCAATATTTATCTTGTAAGAGCCTGACACTGCAGGTCCTCATCACCAACAATAGAAACTGCAATTTAAAGCAACTCAGATCAAAAAGAAAAACAAAACAAAACAAAAAGAAAAAAGTTTCTACACAATCATGCTGCTTATATAATTTTTTTTTTTTTAATGAGTTAGTGCTTCACTGTATTTTAGGGTACATTTCTAATTAGGAAAATTTTACGTTAAATGCAATAAAGGAGACAAATAACAAAAAAGTTTTCATAACTACAATGATTTAAAAGAGAACATTTTGGGAGGAAAAAAAATAATGAAATAACTTGCTCCTGATTTGAAATGTTAAAAATCCCAGAACCTATAGGAATTAAAGTGTTTTTGTTGTTGCTGTTAATTAGCAATTTAAAATAGTCTTCATAGCTACATTTATATGGAGATGATGGACAAATTTAATTTAAAATCCAGAATGATAAAAGGATAATCTTAAATAACCCCTGTTTACTGTATTCAACTAGTTTCTGATCTCACAGTGCAAGAAACAAAAGTATGGCAGGGAGAGGAAAGGGAAGTTGTCACGCTTTCCTCAATACCTAGATAGTAAAATTTCAAAAGAAATAATGTTACCTAAAAGTAAATCAATAATTGTTCTAACTAGGTGGCCATTTTAGGTCAAAAATTGTATTTCTGAGATCTCAGTTTCTTGGCACACACTTACTGTTTACAATTAAGCTAAAAACTTGTTCTGGTATTTTATGACATCAGGAAAATTCTTTCCTCTCCAGGCGGAATGCCAAAAACAACTACAGCTGAATGCCTGGGCCTTCTGCTTCTCAGGGAGACGATTCTGTCTTGTTCCATCTAAACTAAATTGCTATCAGAAAGGCAAAAAACTTCTCTCGTTTTTGCAAATAAAATATAAACTACCCAGAATGTGAACTGCCAATGTTAAAATTTTAAATGACTGAAGGATCTGTATTGGTTCTGGCAGAAAATTCATTAGAAAACAAAACAGGTTGCATAAGACTTTGACACAATTCATTAATGGGCAAGGGAATTTAAGGTTTCTTTTCAAATATACAATGTTAACATAAATCTACTGGTAGAATATATATATTACAAAATGCCAAAAAAAAGGGCAAGCAAATACATTTCATTCACAGCTATGTAATAATATTTACTCATATGATCAAAGATGAAATCTTGCTTTTATCTATTTGTCTTTCTACTTTGATGCCTGATAATTTAATTATGACCAGAAAGCTGAAAGCGGGGGAGAAAGAGAGACAGAGCTGGAGAGACTTAAAGATATACACAGAATACTTACCTTCCTCCCCAAACTGATCATATATTTCTCTCTTTTTAGGATCACTCAATACTTCATAAGCTTCTGCGACCTCTTTAAATTTTTCCTCTGCTTGAGGAGATTTGTTCTTGTCCGGATGAAATTTGAGTGCTTGTTTTCGGTAAGCTTTTTTAATATCTTCATCTGAAGCTCCTTTTTCAATTCCCAAAATGTAATAATAGTCTTTCCCCATTTCGAATGCCTTGAAATGAACTTAGATTTCCCTTTGTGAAAGAAAACAGCGTCCCCAGTCTTAGCAATACAACGATTCCAAGAAAAATAAACCAAGCTGGGTATTTTAAAAGTTAAAGCAAATCAGCAATTCAGCTTCGCTGTCTTAAGGCAGCAAGCAAGCAGCGTCTCTATTTAATTCCTTCCCCAAAGGCTTACTTACAGATAAATATACACTACACAGGAGACAGCCTCCTTCTAGATCCTCCCATTTTCACTACGTGTCTCTGTACTTTCTAGAACAGCAAATGCTACAGGACGTCACTTCCCCAGCTGCCTCTAGTCAAAGTACAGAGCTAGGTTTTCTCCTCCTCCACGATTAACTATTCATTTTCCTTCTGGCTCTACCATTTTTATTTCCTTTTTAAGAAGCTAAGTGGATTAAGAACCCAATATTTCAGCACAGAATATCATAACTACGTATTTATTTACTCTATTGTAGGAGAAAAAAAACAAAATAATTATAGCCAATGGGCATCCTATGTTAAAATAAATTAAAGGCATTATACAAATTTAAAGGTACCCTTGAACTGATTTTAGGTATTTTAATTTCAATTTCAAGTTATCCAAATATAAGATACACAATGCTAAAATATGGTTTGTTTAAATTAACATTTTCAGATAATTTGTGTCATTTTCAGAATTCCTGGGGTCTATCAATCAGAAATGCCAGGAGGTCAACATACCAATTTCACATGTAAAAGGATATCATAAACATCAAAAGCAGTCAAGGACTTAAAATTATCTTAGTTAGTGGTTTTAACTAGTTTTCTGTAATATACAAGAGTTAATAGTTCTGGCAAACTAAGTATTTGTGAAAGCTTCTTATCTGATTTTAGCTACTTTAGCAAAAACAGAATGAGATCCCACTCCCCGCACCTCTGTCTCCGCCCAACTCTTAGGGTCACTATTTAAAGAATTTTTGTGCTGCAGGAAAGATAGAAGAAAAGTATCAGGTTACAGACAGTAAATACTCATGTTTCTTATAAGACCTTAACTGGATCATCTTGAAATCTGGATATGCTATTTACAGGGCAGCGATATGAGAAATATTTTTGCTTTTAAAAACACATTTCCCTAATTATAATTATCAATACTCATTGCTGAAGGTTTTGGAAAACACAGAAAGAAAAAAGAATAAAATAAAAACCTCCCTATCATACCACTTTAGGTAATTCCTGCTAAGTATATTTCCTTGTAGTCATTTTTTCCTATAAATATTTATATTATATTTATATTTATGATACTTATAGTTTTGTATTTGTTTTTTTGTTAACAAAGTTTATGTCATATCATTTACATACCCTTTTGATATCTGCTTTTTTGTATATATTTTGTATATTTATGAGAAATATTTTCAGTCTATATTACTCATCTTTTATCTCCTATTGTTTTGTCATCTTTTCAAAGATGTTCCCATTTCTAATATAATGGAAAGATGGATTAATAAGAAAATGTCAAAAGAATTGCACACAGCCCTATAGATACCTTAAATCTGTAAACTTGGAAGAAAACAAAGAACATTTAAAGGAAAAGTAAATGTACATATATGTTTAAAGTATAGTGAAAAGGTAACAATCACATGTTAACCTTTAAAGATATGGGAACACCTACTCTATATGCCAAGCAGTTTTACATTAATGATTCAGCAATTCTTTCAGAACATTCATCTTTTTACTTTGACAGCTAGGATTTCCTGTTTTTCAAAACTCTCTCCTTTAAAAATACTTTGGTATTAGAAACAAATAGCATCTTTCTAGCTTATTTACAGATTACAAAGATTTGTCAGCCATTCAAGCAAATTTTTTAGTTCCATCAAGGAATACTCAATGTCAAAAGGTTAACATTCAAATCCAAAAACCTTAGGGGAAAATGCTAATATCCAAAGTCAACTTAAAACTCCTACTTAAAAAAAAATTGCAAGCTGAAGTCCTGTAGAAGTACAGCATCTACAGTAGGAGTAAAAATATAATAAAAATCACCTTTTCTAGAATTAATTTCCAAAAGAATTCCTTTAAAATACTCATTACCAAAGGAACACTGACATTACTATCTGTGAAAAGCCTGAATTGTTCTGGTAGGTAATGCTGGGAGGAAAGAAAAAATAGATTCTTATCTGATTTGATCATTTTCAGATAGCTAGAAATATTACCAGGACTTGGCATATTAAATGACTTTAGAACCCGAGACTAGATCTTTCACATTTCGGAGAAATGCATTACCTATTAACAAATGGAAACAAATCTGACTTTCTACATGTAGAGAAGGATGATAAAGGATTTTTATATTTCTTCAAATATCATACACACAAAAAAGAACCATAGTGGTAAACCTGAAAAGCAAGAATTCATCTCAACTGTGAAATTTCAAGTTATTAAATAAGCAGTTATAATTTGAAGATTTTAAATAATAAAACAATCTAGCTAGGTTTTGGTAAAATGAGTACTGTAAATAATTCTTTCAAACATTTGGGAACAATGCCAACAGACACATGAAAAGATGTTTGGCATCACTAATCATCAGGGAAATGCAAATCAAAACCACAGTGAGATATTACCTCATACCAGTCAGAATGGATAGTATCAAAAAGACAAAAAATAACAAATGTTGGTGAGGATGTGAAGAAAAGAGAACCCTCATGCACTGTTAGTGGAAACGTACATTGGAGCAACCACTGTAGGAAAGACTGTGGAGCTTCCTCAAAAATTTAAAAATAGAAATACCACAGGATCCAGTAATTCCACTACTGGGTATTTTACCCCAAGGAAACAGAAACACTAATTCAAAAAGATATATGCACCCACACATTCACAACAGCATTATTTACAATAGCCGAGATATGAAAGCAACCTAAGTGTCCATTCATGGATGAGTGGATAAAGATATTATATACGGGAATGAATAAGTCACAGGGATGAAAGGTATAGCATAGGGAATATAGTCAATGGTATTGTAATAGCATTGTATGGTGACAGATGGTAGCTACACTTGTGGTGAGCACAGCATAACTGATAAGAGTTGCTGAATCACTGTGTTATACACTTGAAACTAATGTAATATTGTGTGTTCAACTATACTGCAATAAAGAAGATAAATATGGCAGCATCAGTGGGCAGTTGAGGGGTCAAGGCCAACTCATACCCATAGCCAGGTGAGCCTGACTATTTCTCCATTGCTTCAATGTCAAGTGAGCAGAAAAAAGCACCATGGAGCCTAGGAAATTAGGTAGGCCCAGAGGGGGGAAAAAAAAACAGCACACTCAGGCTACTGAGGAAAAACATCCCTTTTTTTTTAAGAGCTAAAATCCACTACATTTTTTTTTAAAGAATGAGAAACACTCATAACAGGAAGGTTATTCCTGAAATGTATAACTCTATACTACTCTCCTAGGATTCTCTCTCAGAACCCTTGGAAGGAGCGTGGCCCTACCCACATCTTGGTTTAGCTGCCAAAAGTGTAAGAATAAATTTTTGTTGTTTTAAGATGTTTACCTTGTGACAATTTGTTTTAGCAGCCCTAGGAAACTAAAACAGCGAGAAATACAAAAAAGTATGTATGATGTAAATGGACAGTTCAAAATTGGTAACAATAAACACCCATTTATCCATTAAAAAATATATAATAAATATAATTTTAAAAATCATTTGGGAACAAGTATTAACAATTTTAAGGGGCACCTGGGTGGCTCAGTCGGTTAAGCTTCTGACTTTGGTTCAGGTCATGATCTCATGGTTCAAGAGTTTGAGCCCCACGTCGGGCTCTGTGCTGACAGCTCAGACCCTGGAGCCTGCTTCGGCTTCTGTGTCTCCTCTGTCTCTGCCATCCCTCCCCTCTTCATGCTCTCTCTCTCTCTCTTTCTCTCTATCTCTCTCTCCCTCCCTCTCAAAAATAAATAAACATTAAAAAAAAAAATTTAAATCCCTATAAATACCATAACCTGGAAATTTGTCCTTAAAAATAATTCACAGAAAAAAAACTATGAACATACCAATAAACTCATTGCACTAGATGTAATAGGGTAATAGATTAATATAGTCATTAAACTGCATAGTATTTTAGAGAAATTTTACTCGTTACATTTACTTTTTTCAGACTGAGCTATCTCCTCTACCACTTAGGAGTTAAAAATCCATTACACAATCACTTTACATTAAAATTTTTCATCTAAGTTTTATTTCATCTATGAGATTAGGGTGTTTGTATGATTTTTTTAATCAGGGTGGGTGACCAATTGTCATCCCTGTAAATAATGATCATGACAAAAATAGAGTATGTAAGGGAAAAGGTAGGGGCAGCCTTTAGGGATAATGGAGCTGAGATGTGAATAAGGTTCTTTTACTATTTTTTATTTTTATTTATTTATTTATGTTATTTATTTATTTATTTTTTAACGTTTATTCATTTTAGAGACAGAGAGAGACAGAGCATGAATGGGGGAAGGTCAGAGAGAGAGGGAGACACAGAATCCGAAACAGGCTCCAGGCTCTGAACTGTCAGCACAGAGCCGGATGCGGGGCTCGAACTCACGGACCGCAAGATCACGACCTGAGCCGAAGTCGGTCACCCAACCGACTGAGCCACCCAGGCGCCCCACTATTTTTTAAAGTAAAAATAAAAACAGGGGCACCTGGGTGGCTCAGTCGGTTGAGCGTCCGACTTCGGCTCAGGTCATGATCTCACAGCTCGTGAGTTTGAGCCCCGCATCGGACTCTGTGCTGACAGCTCAGACTAGAGCCTGCTTCGGATTCTGTGTCTCCCTCCCTCTCTGTCCCTAACCCACTCGCATTCTGTCTCTGTCTCCCTCAAAAATAAATAAACATTAAAAAAAATAAATAATAAAAATAAAAATAAAAACACAGCCAAAAAACTACATAATAGTCTATTTGAAATACTGTTTAAAAATCACATAGATCCTTGCTTATTTGATTTTATACATATATATGTGTATGGCAGAAAGTTGGGTAACAAGAACCAGAGTTAATAAAACATACACTTTTTTTCCCTTAAATTTCTTTAAGGCTACTATATTTTTAATAAAGATATAAAATTAGTATATGTATTTTAAAATTTTTACTAATCAAACATTAATGTGATTATTCCATGAAAACACAATTCTCTTCCGTTTATTAAAAGAAAATTACAGGGGCACCTGGCTGGCTCATTTGATAAAACTTGTAACTCTTGATCTTGGGATCATGAGTTCAAGCCCCATATTGGGTATAGAGCTTACTTTAAAAATAAACAAGTAAGTAAGTAAGTAAATTAATTAATTAATTAATATTACAAAGATTCTTCTCCTTAATGTTTATAGTTTACAAGTTCTCATGCTGGAATAGGGGTGGTTCATCTCTAACTGAAGTAAAGCCATAATGTATTTTAAGAGATTTTAATTTTTTGGGGCGCCTGGGTGGCGCAGTCGGTTAAGCGTCCAACTTCAGCCAGGTCACGATCTTGCGGTCCGTGAGTTCGAGCCCCGCGTCAGGCTCTGGGCTGATGGCTCAGAGCCTGGAGCCTGTTTCTGATTCTGTGTCTCCCTCTCTCTCTGCCCCTCCCCCGTTCATGCTCTGTCGCTCTCTGTCCCAAAAATAAATAAACGTTGAAAAAAAAAATTAAAAAAAAAAAAAAAAGAGATTTTAATTTTTTCAACCAAGTCAGAAAACTTAAGTGTATTTACTATTTTATTTATCAAAGTTTTTTGTTTTTTTTTTTTTTTAAACATGGTTTAATGGTTTTGGGCCCAATAATTTATTTGGAGGAAGTGTGCTACTCTATTTTAGGGAGACATGGCCCAGAATTCAGTAAAAATTCTAATGACATTATACATATTTTTTCAATAACTTTAACAAAGATTCCTTATTTGGGATATTATGCTTTCATAGTAACTATAGATAAATTATTTTTACAGAAATTATTTTTGATTGTATAATCAGTTTCAAATATTAAATATGTTTAGATATCAGAGCTAAAGATAGCACTTGAATCACACACTAAAAATCCTAAAAGTACCTAACTAGTCATTCAACTGATGCCATCTTCACCTTCTACTTTGGCTTTATTAATATACAATAAAGAAGTTTTTTTCTCCAAATCACAAATCATTTCCCAGTTTATAATACATTAGTACAAAGAAAGACAGCATGCCTTCTAGAGTCTCAGAAGAAATTATTATTAAAATTCAGATCATCACTTAAATACTTGAAGGCAAACGACTTCTAATATTTTACCAATGCTCCTGTTGAAAACTTTTTCTGTCAATATTTCATTCATAAATGGGTAGGTACATTTAGTTCAGAAATTTCTCATCAAGTGATTAATTTTAGTAAGTTGTGACTTCCATTCCCTAATACTTCTTATCCAAGAATAAACAGACTGAGGCTCTTTTACACTTGTCCTCACAGTACTTTAGATAGTTAAATAGTGGTGGGGCACCTGGTTGGCTCAGTGGGTTTCTGATTTTGGCTCAGGTCGTGATCTCAGGGTCGTGAGATAGAGCCCCATGTCAGACTCTGTGCTGACAGTGCAGCGCCTGCTTGGGATTCTCTCTCTACCCCTTCCCTGCTCACTCTCTCTCTTCTCTCTCTCGAAATAAATAAGCATTTTTTTTAAAAAAAGAGAGTTGAATAGTGGTTATAAAATTTGCTAGGGTGGCGCCAGGGAATATTGATTGTGTAGTGGTTAAAAGCACAGATTTTAGAGACAGACTGCCAGGGTTAGAGTCCTGACAACATGACTCCAGCTGTGGAGCCTTGGACTTAACTTTACTATGCCTCAGTTTCCTTATCTGTCAAATGGGATTAACATTAATATCTACTTCATAGGGCTGTTGTGAGGATTAAATGAGATAAATGTGTGATGCACTTAAATGTGACTGGCACATAATGAGGACTATGGAAGTATTGAGTACTATTGTGATAACAATGATCTCATCATATCAACTAGAAGGACTTTTTCCTACAAAATAATTACTACACCATAGGGATAATAAAATGTCTTTATTTACAAGTGTATGCATCCACACACACAACAGCTATCCAACTAAGAATAAATGGCTCTTTCCAAATGCTCCAGTTAATACTTGTTACTTACTCATCTTGACTCCATTAAAATTTACAATCATTAAACCTTCACATAGGTAGCATTCATCGTATTTCAAATACATACACTTGTATTTCAAATGCAAATTTCAAATACCTTGACTGTATTTCAAACATAGTAATCCAGACTGGTATTGGTGAAAGAACAGGCAAATAGACCAATAGAACAGAATAGAGAGTCCAGAAATAGAGATGTATAAATATAGTCAACTGATCTTTGACAAAAGAGCAAAGGCAATACAATGGAGGAAAAAAATGGTCTTTTCAACCAATAGTGCTGGAACAACTGGACATCCACTTGCAAAGGAATGAATCTAGACACAGACCTTAAACCTTTTACAAGAATTAACTCAAAATGGATCACAGACCTAAGTGTAAAAATGCAAAACTATACTAGAACATATGAAAAAAATCTAGATGACCTTGGGTTTGGCAATGATTTAAATAAAATACCAAAGGCACCGTTCATGAAAGAGAAAATTGTTAAGCTGGACTACATTAAAATTACAATTTTCTGCTGAGAAAGACATTGTCAAGCAAATGAGAAAACAAGCCACAGACTAGGAGAAAATATTTCAAAAGACATATCTGATAAAAGACTATTATCCAAAATATATAAAGAACTCTTAAATCTCAACAACAGGAAAACAAACAACCCAATTAAAAAAATGGGCCAAAGAGGGGCGCCCAGATGGCTCAGTCGGTTGAGCGTCTGACTCTTGATTTCAGCTCAGGTCATGTTCTCATGGTACATGAGTTTGAGCCCCGTCTCGGGCTCTGCACTGACAGCGTGGAGCCTGCTTGGGATTCTCTCTCGCGCTCTCTGCCCCTCCCTCCCTCTCTCTGTTTCTCTCTCAAAATACATAAATAAACATTTTTTTTTTTAATGGGCCAGGGGTGCCTAGGTGGCTCAGTCAGTTAAGCATCTGGCTCTTGACCTTGGCTCAAGACATGATCTCAGAGTTAGTAAGTATGAGCCCCCTATGGAGCTCTGCACTGTTAGTACTTAGGATTCTCTCTCTCCCTCTCTCTCTGCTCCTCCCCAGCGGCTTGTGTTCCCTCTCTCTCTCTCTCTCTCTCTCCTTCCCTCTCAAAATAAATAAACATTAAAAAAAATTTTTTGAAAGGGGGCATCTGGGTGGCTCAGTTGGTTAAACGTCCAACTTCGGTTTAGGTCATGATCTCACATTCATGGCTTTGAGCCCCAAGTCAGGCTCTGTGCTGACAGTTCAGAGCCTGGAGCCTGTTTCAGATTCTGTGTCTCCCTCTCTCTCTGCCCCTTCCCCACTCATGCTCTGTCTCTCAAAAATAAATAAACATTGAAAAAAATTTTCCATAAAAAAAATTTAAAAAAAGAAAAATGGGCCAAAAAACCTTAAAAGAAACCTCACTAAAGGAGACTAGCAGATGGCAAATAAGCATATGAAAAGATGCTCCATATCAAAAGTCATCAGTGAAGTGAAAATAGACAAAGACATCACAACACACCTAGAAGAATGGCCAAAATTCAGAACACTGGCAACACCAAATGTTGGCAAAGATATAGAGTAATAGGAATTCTCATTCATTGTTGGTAGTACTGCAAAATAATAGTACACTCTAGAAGATAATTTGACGGTTTCTTAAAAAACAAAATATACACTTATTCAATCCTGCAATCATGCTCCTTGGTATTTACTCAAAGAAACTCAAAACCTAGATCTACCCAAAAACCTGCACATGGATGTCTATAGAAGCCTTATTTGTAATTGCCCAAACTTGGAAGCAGCCAAGATGTCTTCCAGTGGGTGAATGTGATAAACTGGTCATTCAGACAATGGAATATTGTTAAGCACTAAAAAGAAATGAGCTACCAAGCCATGAAAAGACACTGGAGGAACCGTAAGTGCATATTACTAAATGAAAGAAACCAGCCTGAAAAGGCTATATATGACATTCTGGAAAAGGCAAAACTATGGACACAGTAAAAAAATCAGTGATTGGCAGGAGTTAGTGGAAAGGGAAGGATAAATAGGTAGAGTACAGAGCATTTTTAGGGCAGTGAAACTACTCGTATGATACTGAAATGGTGGGCACATGTCATTTTACATTTGTCCAAAATCATAGAATATACAACACCAAAAGTGAGCCCTAATGTAAATTATCAACTCTGGGTAATAGTGATTTATCAGTAGAAGTTCACCAGTTGTAAATAAATATTCCATCTAGTGGGAGATGTTGATAATGGGGGAGGGGGAATTGTGCATATGTGGAGGTTTATGGGAAATCTCTGTACCTTCCACTCAATTTTGCTGTAAACCTCAAACTGCTCTAAAAAAATAAAATCTACTTAAATTTTTTTTTTTTAAATGGAAAAAAGTGCAATGTTTATATTCTTAAAAATGTTTGTTTTTTTTTTATGTCATCTCTACACCCAGCATGGTGCTTGAACTCACAAACCAGAGATCAAGAGTCAAGCACGCTCTACTGACTAAGCCAGGCAGGTGCCCCTTAAAATATGTATCTTTGATTTTAGGGCCAGAAGATCTTTCCAGTTTTAGTTTCTGTCAATGCCTCATATACCTCAATCATACTAATTTGGAAGTTGCCAAATTGAATCTTCAATTTCTGTTAGTGGACTAGCATAAGGGGGGCTACAAATGTCTAAAGAATAAAGACCTAAGAATTTAAATGCTTTCTACCTCAGCTCTGTCACTTAATAAGTGAGTTATTTAGGCAAATCATTTAATTTCTCTGAATTCCTAAGTCACAAAGGTTATTGTGAGAATTAGATAATACACATTGGGAAGCACTAAAATGTATGTGATGACATATCCATATAAACTGTTTTCATTAGTTTAAACTATACAAACCATTTTGCTACCATTTGGAGATCTTCCTTTATTCAGGAAGTTTTACTTGTTATAAAGTATGAAAATAACTAGAGTCACCTCCACAGGACTCAGGCATCCTCTAAGGTCATGCCCTTTACCATGTTCCCTTTTCAGACTTTTCTTTCTGAATTTTAGTTTCTTAGTGTCAAAAACAGTAACTGTTCTATGTCTTCCCTATAATAACATGTATACAATATAGTTTATCAAAACACTTCCATGTGCTTCCATCTGTTTTCCATATATGCATACACATCTGATATTAAAACTAGTGATAAGATTTCAAAGAGCTTTTCTCTAGCTAGCAATCAAATAGTTATGATATTTATTCTTAAAATCAGAGTAGACATTGTTCTAATAACATACACTTAAAGAGTACTGTGTCTGTTCTATTACTTGGTCTGCTTTTAGATATCTAAATAATTTCATATAATCAAACTACTGACCATGTAGTAATTGGATACATATTTAACCTTTACATGTTATATTTTCCTAAAATGCCTTTAAACCTGAGAATTCTTGTTGAAATTATCATTTATTTCTTACAGCAAATTGCTTTATTGTAAATTTGGAACTCAGATGCTAAATTTTCATTTCTGTGAAAAGATTTCAGACTTTGAGCATAAGTTACAATCCCTAAAAATTTTATCATGGCTACAAATGCAAATTTATCTTTAGGGAAAAAAATAGAAAAATACTGAAGACATTCATTTCTTGCTCCATCTAGGCTATAAGACAGAATAATAAGCTTAAGGCAAATGTCTTTAAGACATTACACCCTATTTAAATTGTTCTAGAAATCCTACTTTTTTCTTGACTATAAAATGTCCTTCCTTAGGTAATTACAGTAATTTGGACTTGTATTTGGAATTAGGCAGTCAATAGCATTTGAGTGCACATTTTATAGTATTTGATGAATACTCTAAAACTTGTTTTAAAAGATGGATGTTATTATAGTGAACATTCTCCATAAATAAAGTATCTCATTCGCAAATATTTACTGAGTGCTTACTATGTGCTATAAACTAGAGAACATCCTTGCTTTCATTCAATTCATATTCTAGTGAGAGAAGAAAACCAAGAAACAAGTTAATAAAGAAGTGATTTAATTTCAGATAGTTTGAAGTGCTTTAAAGAAAATTTTTCAATGTTACTAAGACAGGGGTTGATGGAGAAATGTTACTTTAGTCAGGATGGTCAGGAAAGACTTCTGTTCAGCTACGTTTTAAGAATTATACCAAAAATTTGGCACTAAGGTAGGTACAGGAAAAGGATCAAGTCTCGTCATTATACTTTTGTTTTTAATGTTTGTTTTTGAGAGAGAGAGAGAGAGAGAGAACAAGTCAGGGAGGGGCAGAGAGAGAGAAAGGGGATCAGAGGATCCAAAGGGGGCTCTGTACTGACAGCACAGAGCCCTATATGGGGCTCGAACTCACAAACTGTGAGATCATGACCTGAGCCAAAGTCTGACCTCAACTGACTGAACGACCCAGGCACCCCTAGGTATACTTTTAAAAAGGTATAATGCTTTCAGAAAAGCAAATGGAATGGTAAAGAGCTCTTAATGACCTCTTTGATTCTATTATCAAGAGATGTATTCAGCTCTCTTCACCTTTTCCATTTATTCACTTTCCCCATGTATAATCTGTACATATCCCTTCAAACCTACAGCTAACAATCAAGTTTAATAGTTTAATACGAATAGAGTAAACAATTAGTAGCTTCAAATAAGTGTGTTATGTAACTGTTATAGTACTTAAGGGACCATTAAGCCATGAGGAAAGATCATGAAACTTGGAATAAGAGCAGTGGTTCTAATATTCTTAGCTTCATTACCTAGTATCTATGTGAAGTTCTCGAAAAATGACTATTTCTCCGAGACTCAATTCCCTTATTCCATAAAATGGATAACATCATCTATCTCATTAGATTAACATAAAGAGTAAGAAAATATGTGGAAGGGCTTTACAAAAGTAAAATACTATGCAAATGTTAATTATATACTCCTCTTGAGCTGGAATGGTGGGTATGGAAAATGTCTATAAAAGAAAACTATGAGCAGTGTCTTGAAAGATTGATAGAATTTAGAAAGAAAGAGGGGCACAGGGAAGGTTTTCTGTTTGGATCAAGAACACAAAGCCCAGACAAAAAGAGCATAAAATGTATGTGTTACAGCAAAAAGACTGGTCAGGTTAAAGCATAGGATTTAGGAAGGCTCACTTTAGGAAGATGACCGAAGTTATGGTCAAATTGTTGAGAGTTTTGAATGTCTTTTTTTTTTTTTTACTTACTGATTGCTTTCATGTTCTTCAAAAAGTGACTAGGGCGCCTGGGTGGTTCAGTCAGTTAAGCATCTGCCTCTTGGGCTCAGGTCATAATCTCATGGTTTGTGAGATCTGGGCAAGCCCCGTATCAGGCTTTGCGCTGACAGCATGGAACCTGCTTGGGATTCTCACTCTCCCTCTCTCTCTGCCCTCCCCAGTTTGTGCTCTCTCTCAAAATAAATAAATAAACTTTAAAAAAAGTTTATTAAGTCTTTGAAACAAAGTTTATTTTTTTAAACAATATGACCAATGTGGGGCTTGAATTTATGACCCCAAGATCAAGAATCGCACCCTACCAAATGAGCCATCCAACTGCCCTAAAACAAACTTAAAAAAAAAAAAATCTGATATTTGACATCTCTTAAGTGTCAATTTACTTTGAAGCTAATGAAATTACTTTCTTGGTTCTCTTAGCGTGCAGTGTTATTAACAAAGTTTCATTAATATTTGTAAGCTTCAAGAACACCAGTAAAAGATGTCAAACAAACCTAAAAAGGTAACAAGAGCTTTATCAATCATAATTCTTCCTGGACTACTTACTATCTGTACCGCCAGAATTTCCCAGCACTTTATCACTATAGTTATATTAGAATTCCCAATGATTTCAAGTTTTATACTGTGTCATTGCTTTATTTTACAATACTTTTCCTTCAGGAAGCACTATAATAGAATACACACACTCTATTTTATTCTACATTTTATTGATTTAATGGTCTTTACAAAAGAAATGATTTACAACAAAATTTTGAAAATTTCAAAATACGGTGGTACCTGGCTGGCTCAGTCCACAGAGCATATGACTCTTGATCTCAGGGTTGTGAGTTTAAGCACCACATTGGGTATAGAGATTACTCAAAAATAAAATCATTGGGGGGCACCTGGGTGGCTAAGTTGGTTGGGCATCTGACTTTGGCTCAGGTCATGATCTCACGGTTCGTGAGTTTGAGCCCCATGTCGAGCTCTGTGCTGACAGCTCAGAGCCTGAAAGCTGTTTCAGAATCTTTATCTACCCCTTTCTGCTTATCCCTTGATCGTGCTCTGCCTCTCTCTCTCTCAAAAATAAATTAAAAAAAAAATTGGAGGGCACCTGGTTGCCACATTGGTTAAGCATCCAACTTTGGCTCAAGTCATGATCTCATGGTTCGTGGGTTTGAGTCCCACATTGGGCTCTCTCCTTCAATGCGGAGCCTGCTTCAGATCCTTTGTCCCCTTTCTCTCTGTTGCCCTCTCCAGCACTCTCTCTCTCTCTCTCTCTCTCAAAAATAAACATTAAAAAAAAAACTTAAGGGGCGCCTGGGTGGCTCAGTCGGTTAAGCGTCCGACTTTGGCTCAGGTCATGATTTCGCAGTCCGTGAGTTTGAGCCCCAAGTCGGGCTCTGTGCTGACTTCTCAGAGCCTGGAGCCTGTTTCATATTCTGTGTCTCCCTCTCTCTCTACCCCTCCCCCGTTCATGCTCTGTCTCTCTCTGTCTCAAAAATAAATAAACGTTAAAAAAAATTTAAATAGGGCGCCTGGGTGGCGCAGTCGGTTAAGCGTCCGGCTTCAGCCAGGTCACGATCTCGCGGTCCGTGAGTTCGAGCCCCGCATCAGGCTCTGGGCTGATGGCTCAGAGCCTGGAGCCTGTTTCCGATTCTGTGTCTCCCTCTCTCTCTGCCCCTCCCCCGTTCATGCTCTGTCTCTCTCTGTCCCAAAAATAAATAAACGTTGAAAAAAAATTAAAAAAATAAATAAATAAAATACATGCCTTCAAAATAGTAAGATAGCATGAAACTGCTTTAAGAGGTTTATAAAAATTGGGGCACCTGGGTGGCTCAGTTGGTTGAGTGTCTGACTCTTGATTTTGGCTCAGGTCATGATTTCATGGTTCATGGGACTGAGCCCAGCATGGGGCTCTGTGCTGACAGCACAAAGCCTGCATGGTATTCTCTTATTCTCTCCCCTCTCTCTCTATCCCACTCCCCTGTTCGCACTCATGTTCTCTCTCTCTCTCTCTCTCTCTCTCTCTCAAAATATATAAACTTTTTTTTTAAGGTTATAAAAATTACTAGAGTTATCTGAATCAGAAGTATTTTGTTTTTTAAATAATAATTTCTGGGTGCCGGGGTGGTTCAGTTGGTTAAGCATTGACTCTTGAAGTCATGATGTTAAGCCCCATGTTGGGTTCTGCACTAGGCACGGGGTCTACTTAAAAAAAAAAAAAAAAAAAAAAGATATATACAATGGAATACTACTTGGCAATGAGAAAGAATGAAATATGGCCTTTTGTAGCAATGTGGATGGAACTGGAGGGTATTATGCTAAGTGAAATAAGTCAGGCAGAGAAAGACAGATACCATATGTTTTCACTCATATGTGGATCCTGAGAAACTTAACAGAAGACCAGGGGGGGAGGGGAAGGGGAAGGAAAAAGTTACAGAGAGGGAAGGAGGCAAACCATAAGACTCTTAAATACTGAGAACTGAGGGTTGATGGGGGGTGGGGGAGAGGGGAAAGTGGATGATGGGCATTGAGGAGGGCACCTGTTGGGATGAGCACTGGGTGTTGTATGGAAACCAATTTGACAATAAATTATTAAAAAAAAAAAAAAAAAGCTGAAGGCATCCTAATGTATACTTGAGATAAATCTATCCCACCCATAGAGGGCATTTGCAGTATATTTAATAACCCATCCTTATCTTTAATTCCCCAAAGAATGGTGACCATTTTGTTTCTATAACCAACATTAAATGAAAAACTAAAACTGTTAAAAAAAAAAAAAAAATAGAGGCGCCTAGATGGCTCAGTTGGTTGAGTGTCTGACTCTGACTCCTGATTTCGGCTCAGGTCATGATCTCAGGGTTGTGGGTTTGAGCCCCATGTCAGGCACTGTGCTGAGCATGGAGCTTGCTTAAGACTCTCTCTTCCCTCTCCCCAACTCGCACTCTCTCTCTCTCTAAAAAAAAATAATAATAATTTCCTGGAAGGCCTGGCTGGCTCAGTTGGAAGAGCATGCAACTCTCAATCTCAGGGTTGTGAGTTTGAATCACACATTGGTGTAGAGATTATTTAAATAAATAAATAAATAAATAAATAAATAAATAAATAAATAAATGTATGTTTTTTTCCTTTTTGGGGGAATATAGAACTGATTTTATTCTGTGATGGTATTAAAGTGTATCCTAGGGGTGCGTGGCTGGCTCAGTTGGTGGAATAACAATCATTGGGGTTGTGAGTCCAAGCCCCAAGTTGTGCATGGGGCCTTCTCAAAAAAAAAAAAAAAAAAAAGGACCTTCTCCTCACAAGGCTTTCCTTATTTAAAAAAAAAAAAGTATCCTAATAAAATAGCCCAGTAACAACTTGCCCTTCTTTCTTACCCTCTTTGATAAGAAGTCATTGAAAAGCTTTACTAGAGGACTAGTGAACATAAAGTGAGCTAATCCCATACTTTCCTAGCAGTTTGGAATCAGTTAGAAGTGTTCTCTACATTACTTGCCAATATTGAATCAGAGAACCAAGAAACTATAGAATTCTAGGTCATTTTAATTGGATCTTGTAAATTGATATTTGATTATAACACTTTGACTATGTTTAAAGATCATATCAGCGTGTTTGGGTGGTTAGTCGGTTGGCCATCCAACTCTTGATTTTGGCTCAGGTCATGGTCTCGCAGTCGTGGGATTGAGCCCCATGTGGGGCTCTGCACGGACAAGACAGTGCCTGCTTGGAATTCTCTCTCCCCTTCTCTCTACCCCTCCTAATCCACATGCTCACAAGCTCTCTCTCTCTCTCTCTCACAAAAAATAAATAAACATTAAAAAAAAAAGATCATATCATCTATAGCAATACTATCCAACAGAAATATAAAGTGAGCTACACATGCAAGCCACATATGTAATGTAAGCATTTCTAGAATCCACATTTTAAAAAAAGTGAAAAGTGAAATTAATTTTAATAATGTATTTTATTTAACCCAGTAAATCCAAGATATTGTCATTACAACATGTAATCAATATAAAAATAATAAGATCTTTCACATTCTTTTTTTTGGTATTACATCTTCAGAATTTAGTGTTAATTTTACACTTACTCAATTCACATAGCCACATTTCAAGCCCTTAGCTTCATGTGGCTAGTGGCCACTGTATTAGCCAGTGTAGATTCAGAGGTTCCTACTAATGACCAGTGCTATGATCCAATGTTGTAGAAACCTCAACCTGTTAACTTAAGTATATCACATACACATATCCCTCACAGATGCACATTTAGGGGAAATAAAATCTTAACAGATACACTCTAAAGAAAAGTCCATTATAACTTATAAAATAGTATCCCAGTGCTCAGTTCAACAACACCTATACTGTAATTGGAATAACACTGAAAGATTAGCAAGGCCTCTGTGCAAGAACGACGTTCAAATTTGTGAAGATTTACTATCTTAAGAAGAGGTAAATATGTGAAGTGATAGACATGTGGATTAACTAAAGGGGAAGGAATCCTTTTACGTTGTAGACATATATCAAATTATCACAGTGTGCACTCTAAATATGTTACAATTTTGTCAATTTAATTTTAATGTAGAAAAATAGTATTCCATTTTTTTTTTAAATGGACATCAGGCTTGAACTCACAAACTGCGAGATTATGGCCTGAGCTTAAGTTGGACGCTTAGCCAACTGAGTAACCCAGGCACCCCAATAGTATTCCATTTTTTTATCTTAAAAAAATTTTTTTTTAATGTTTATTTTTGACAGAGAAAGAGAGAGAGAGAGAGCAGGGGAGGGGAAGAAAGAGGGGGACAGAGGATCTGAAGTGAGCTCTGCACTGACAGCAGCAAGCCCAATGCAGGGCTTGAACTCACGAATCATGAGATCATGACCTTACCGGAAGTTGGATGCTCCACCAACTGAGCCACCCAGGTGCTCCCACTTTTTATCTTTAAATAAAACATACTTGGGGCGCCTGGGTGGCGCAGTCGGTTAAGCGTCCGACTTCAGCCAGGTCACGATCTCGCGGTCTGTGAGTTCGAGCCCCACGTCAGGCTCTGGGCTGATGGCTCAGAGCCTGGAGCCTGTTTCCGATTCTGTGTCTCCCTCTCTCTCTGCCCCTCCCCTGTTCATGCTCTGTCTCTCTCTGTCCCAAAAATAAATAAACATTAAATAAAACATACTTGTATTTTTTTTAATACTTTACATTTAGAATGAAATAGTGGGAATGGCTCCATTTACAAATGCTTACTCAGTGTATACTTTTACAATGCTGAAAGTAAAAGCCACATTAGGAAATGAGGAATTTATGTGATTTTTCACTTTATTCTTTTCTAAAGTTTCTCCTTTCATATAAGAAGTCAAAGAAGGCATCAGAATCCCTTGAAAAACTTAATTGGCTAGAGAAAGGGTAGTAGTCTGTAGCTACAGTGAAACCAACAGTTCCTCAGAATAAGACAACTAGCACAAATTAAAAAAAATGTCTGTAGCACAGAGGAGAGACAGGAAAGATTACAGGCTATTTCACTGAACTGTCAGAATCTTAGCCAAGACTGCAACAAACTGATTATCTAGCAAGTTTGTTTGTTTAGCTCTCCCAATGTTTAAAACTCAAATGATTTCATTTAAATCAGTACCTAATCCAAACTATCAAATATCTTCAAAATATGTTGCATCCATTAGGTCATAATTAAACCACTGCTACTATGATTCGACTATGATTCAAAGACTTTATTTGCAACCTGCCAAATATTAATTAGGAAATGTATAAAATAAGCCAACATATTATATAGTATTCAACACTACTATAAAATTAGGCCATGGACTGCCTAATTCCAAATAAAATGAGCCCAAACTACTGTAACTGCTTAAAAAGAACAACTGAAGTTTAAATGGATAGGGTTTAACATTTGGCTATTTAATATTTTAAAATGAAGTCTTTTTATTATCTAAACTAAATCAGGAAGTCAAGGCAACAGTTATTGAGGCCCTCCTGTATTATATGCCATGAAGTATAAAACAGTAGAAGGCAGGATCCCTGCCCTTGGGAGTTTACAATACAAATATATAAAATAGTACCTTTCACTATATGGTGGCAGAGTTGGGGGGTTGCAGCAGAGACTATGGCCCACAAAACCTAAAAATGTAAATGTTTCACCTTTAACAAAAACATTTGCCAACCCTTGCTTTATACAAATTATTCTTGACTAGAGGGAGAAAGAAGTCTAAATATGCACTAGAGTAAAATTTTATTATATCTAGCAAACTTTTAAAAACCTAGTTTTGGGGTGCCTGGGTGACTCAGTCAGTTAAGTGTCCAACTCTTGCATTCAGCTCAGGTTATGATCTCATGGTTTATGGGTTCAAGCCCCACATCGGGCTCCATGCTGACAGTGCAGAGCCTGCTTGGATTCTGTCTCTCTGTTCCTCCCTGCCTTACGCTCCCTCTCTCCAAAATAAATAAACTTAAAAAAATAAGATAAAAAACTGTAGTTTTCACTATAAACACAGCACTCACTATAAAACATCAGCCTGGCTGATGGTAAAATAAAACTTGTATGTATTAATTCTCAACCAGGGCATATCTGCTAAGGGGAATATATTTGAATATTTAGGGTGGTAAGTAAGCTATTTGTTTAGCAAAAAGGGGGAATATGTTTTAAAAGGTTGACAAAGACTTTAATCATACCTCTATACTGTCCAGCTTAATCATCTTCAACTAACCCATCCCTCCTGGCCATAAATGACTTTGGCTGTTTGCCAAAATCAAATTTACCCACAAAGTAGTCGATTCTCATTACTTGCCATAGTTATGTTCTATAAAGTTGTCATGGATGCTGAATTAGTGAATGCTAATTAACAAATAATAATACTAATTAGTGAATACAAGCAAAATGGCAGGGTTAAGTCAGGTCATCAATACATAACCTTTTTTTATGTGTTTCTGTTTAGACACCTCATTTAATGTACCATTGAATTCCTGGCCAATAGTACCATAACTTGGGCCTGCATGAAGTTTTTCTAACACATGTATTCTCTCTCACCTCACAGCCTTCTTGTGCCTAGGAACACTAGACAGCAATTCAGCCGTATGCTGAAACATTACTTTAAACAGTAAAATCACCAACAAAAAGCATAAAATGCAAAAATGCACTAACTAGATCACAAAAACTTGTTTATGAGAGCTAAAATAAGTTGTAAGCACTGCCTTGCTAGACCTCAACTGGGAACATAGGATTTATGTGTATCCATATCGATATCTATATAGATATAGATAGATATGTATAATATATATAGATATGATATATATGATATATATATGATATCTATCTATCTATATATATAGATATCGATATATACATATCGATAGATATGTATAATATATATAGATATAGATACAGATAGATATAGATATATAGATATCAATATAGATATGTATAATACATATACACTTTTTCTTTCCTACTCTGCCTGTGCATATGTCTGCAAATGACCAGGAAAGCATCTCAAATGCTGATTTCAGAGTTACAAATACATTTTAGAGAGGGCAAATATGAAAGTACAGAATTGGTGAATAATGAAGGATCAACTGTATGATACACTACTACTGATAATCTTCTAAATTAATGATGATCAGTTAAAAAACTGTTTTTGAGCAAAAACAACATTAAGTCCAGTCACCCAAAGTAATGTCTCTGAAGTAATATTTCATTATAAAGGAATATAAAGGAAAACAATGTGGATGTATTCCATTCTTCCCCCTCTGCACGGAGCTTACTACTGCTTTGAGACTCAGCCTCTAGTTGGGCAAATCTGAGCCCCAGCTTGATTAGGTTCTCCTGAGCTCCAGTTCCCATATTTTCCCCAGTATCTCCACTCTATCACTTGTCACAATGATATAACCACCTCTTTGCTTATGCCTTACCCACACAGTTGTAACTTTTTTCCCTACAACTTTTTTTTCTAGTATAAAGCCATATTTATAATATATCGCTATTCAATTAACTTTTACTGAGTAAATAATTATGAAATGAGAAATTACAATGATGCAAAGTATAATGACTATAGTATACAATCACAAGTGGGTAAATTTAAGTAATAAAAAGGTAAAATGTATGCAATTTGCCAACAAACTGTATTTGGGGGTTTGGAAGGATTTTAGATTGCCCTCTAGACTGAAGAAAGGTGTGCTCAGTTGGACTACTAATGAAAGTATAGAATATACGAAGAGTACATTTGAAGGGAAAAATGAGTTCCACCTAGAATATGCCTACCACCCTATTAATGACCCACTCATCTAGATTACTTCCATACTTGGTAATTTTATTGCTTGCTAAGACTGCATTTGTAACTACTATACGTTGTAACAACTTCTTTCTCTAGCTAACTCCCCAACTACAATGTAAGATCATATAGGAAAGGTTTATTTAAATTAAAAAAAAATTTTTTTTAATGTTTATTTTTGAGACAGACCCACAGACTGCGAGCAGGGGAGGGGCAGAGAGAAAGGGAGACACAGAATCTGAAGTAGGCTCCAGGCTCTGAGCTGTCATCACAGAATCCCAATGTGGGGCTCGAACTCACGAACTGTGAGATCATGATCAGAGCTGAAGTCGGATGCTTAATCAACTAAGCCACCGAGGCGCCCTGGTTTATTTCATTTTTGACTACTAAAAACCTAGTACAACAATATTTAATTGAATTGAATGTGGATGAAGATGTCCAGAAGAAAGTTGGATATTCTGAACTGGGGGCTAAGGAAAAAAAAGTCTTATGAGATACCACCTCACACCTGTCAGAATGGCTAACATTAACAACTCTGGCAACAACAGATGTTGGGGAGGATGCAGAGAAAGAGGATCTCTTTTGCACTGCTGGTGGGAATGCAACTGGTGCAGCCACTCTGGAAAACAGTATGGAGGTTCCTCAAACAATTAAAAATAGAACTACCCTACAACCCAGCAATTACACTACTAGGTATTTATCCAAAGGATACAGGTATGCTGTTTCAAAGGGACACATGCACCCCAAAGTTTATAGCAGCACTATCAACAATAGCCGAAATATGGAAAGAGGCCAAATGTCCATCGATGGATGAATGGATAAAGATGTGGAATACACACACACACACACACACACACACACACACACACACACACACACAATGGAGTATTACTCAGCAATCAAAAAGAATGAAATCTTGCCATTTGCAACTATGTGGATGGAACTAGAGGGTATTATGCTAAGCGAAATTAGTCAGAGAAAGACAAGTATCATATGACTTCACTCATATGAGGACTTTAAGATACAAAACAGATGAACATAAGAGAAAGGAAGCAAAAATAATATGAAAACAGGGAGGGGGACAAAACATAAGACACTCTTAAATAAGGAGAACAAACAGAGGGTTACTGTAGGTGTTATGGGAGGGGGAATGGGCTAAATGGGTAAAGGGGCATTAAGGAAACCAGTCCTGAAATCCCTGTTGCACTATATGATGCTGGGGGAGAGGGGTGCCTGGGTGGCTCAGTTGGTTAAGCATCTGACCTTGGCTCAGGTCATGATCTCATGGTTCATGAGTTTGAGCCCCGTGTCAGACTCTGTGCTGCCAGCTCAGAGCCTAGAGCCTGGAGCCTGCTTCGGATTCTATGTCTCCCTCTCTCTCTACCTCTCCCCTACTCACACTCTGTGTCTCTCTCTCAATAATAAACATTAAAAAAGAAAAAGAAAAAAGGCACATAAAAAAAAGGAAAAAGAAAAAAATTTTTTTAAAAATCTATAAAGAACTCCCCAAACTCCACACCTGAAAAACAAATAATCCAGTGAAGAAATGGGCAGAAAACATGAAGAGATACTTTTCCAAAGAAGACATCCAGATGGCCAACAGATACATGAAATGATGCTCAACATCACTCATTATCGGGGAAATACAAATCAAAGCCACACTGATATGCCATCTCACACTGGTCAGAGTGGCTAAAATGAACAAATCAGGAGACTATGGATGCTGGTGAGGATGGGGAGAAATGGGAACCCTCTTGCACTGTTGGTGGGAATGCAAACTGGTGCAGCCACTCTGGAAAAATGTGGAGGTTCCTTAAAAAATTAAAAATAGAGGGGCACCTGGGTGGCGCAGTCGGTTAAGCGTCTGACTTCAGCCAGGTCACGATCTCACGGTCTGTGAGTTCGAGCCCCGCGTCAGGCTCTGGGCTGATGGCTCAGAGCCTGGAGCCTGTTTCCAATTCTGTGTCTCCCTCTCTCTCTGCCCCTCCCCTGTTCATGCTCTGTCTCTCTCTGTCTCAAAAATAAATAAACGTTGAAAAAAAAAAAAAAACCTTTAAAAAAAAAATTAAAAATAGAACTACCCTATGACCCAGCAATAGCATGCTAGGAATTTATCCAAGGGATACAGCAGTGCTGATGCATAGGGGCACATGTACCCCAATGTTTATAGCAGTGGTTTCAACAATAGCCAAGTTATGGAAGGAGCCTAAATGTCCATCAACTGATGAATGGATAAAGATGGGGTTTATATATATGATGGAATACCACTTGGCAATGAGAAAGAATGAAATCCTGCCATTTGAAGCAACATGTATGGAACTGGAGGTTACCATATGGTAAGTGAAATAAGTCAGTCAGAGACAGATACCATATGTTTTCACTCATATGTAGATCTTGAGAAATTTAACAAAGACCATGGGGGAAGGGAAGGGGGGAAAAATTACAGAGAGGGAGGGAGGCAAACCATAAGAGACTCTTCAATACAGAGAACAAACTGAGGGTTAATGGAGGGTGGAGGAGAGGGGAAAGTGGGTGATGGGCATTGAGGAGGGCACTTGTTGGGATGAGCACTGGGTGTTGTATGGAAGCCAATTTGACAATAAATTATATTAAAAACAAAAAAGGAAAAAAGAGGAATTTGTTTTGTTTTTGTTTTTGTTTTTTTTTTTTAAGAGAGAGAGAGGGTAGGAGGGAAAGACAGAATCTTAAGCAGGCTCCAATCCCAGCGCAGAGCCTGATGCAGGGCTTGATCTCACAAACTATAAGATCATGGGGGCGCCTGGGTGGCGCAGTCGGTTAAGCATCCGACTTCAGCCAGGTCACGATCTCGCGGTCCGTGAGTTCGAGCCCCGCGTCGGGCTCTGGGCGGATGGCTCAGAGCCTGGAGCCTGTTTCCGATTCTGTGTCTCCCTCTCTCTCTGCCCCTCCCCCGTTCATGCTCCGTCTCTCTCTGTCCCCAAAATAAACAAACTATAAGATCATGACCTGAGCTAAAATTAAGAGTTGATCACTTAACTGACTGAGTCACCCAGGCACCCCAAGAGGAATAATTTTTGGAAGAATCAAAGAGCTTTAGGATGCCCAGCATTTAAGAGGTACATCACTCAAAGGGAGACAATGAAACCACTGAGAAGGAACAGAGACTAACCAGGTAAGAATGGAATGGCAGATACTACTGCTTATGAACCAAATAGCCATTCTTATCTTCTTTCTGGCTTAACAGATATCCAAATTCTCCCAAAATAATGAACTCAAGGAAGGTGGGAGCTTCCCCAGGCCTGGGGAATGACTCATGGTTAGCTTAAATCAATCATAGTAATCACATTTCCTTTTGCCAATGATTGGTGTAGGGGTGGCCAATGACATGGAAGGGAAATGCTCTGGGGAACTTTAGGCAGACTGTCCTCCTTATAAATACCTACTCAGGAGAAACCCTAGTACTGCCTTTCTGCTTCTGGGTAATGAAAGCATGCTTGTTGCCTTACAACCCTGAAAGTAAACATCTGTGACACAGTGAGAATGGTAGAGGGTAAAGAGCAAGAGCCTGGGTTCTGGACACTGTTGTTACATCTTTGAATCAATCCTGAAACCATCCATCATTGGACTTACTGTTAGAGAGATTCTGTTACTTGGAGCTGAAAGCATCATGATACCATTGGTGTCCCAAAACCAAAAGGAGGAGTGTTTGTTTGTTTTTTTAAATTTTCTTAATCTTTATTTTTGAGAGAGAGAGTACAAGTGGAAGAGGAAGAGAGAGAGAGGGAGACACAGAATTTGAAGCAGGCTCCAGGCTCTGAGCTGTCAGCACAGAGCCCGATGTGGGGCTCAAACTCATGAACTGTGAGATCATGACCTGAGCTGAAGTCGGACGCTTAACCAACTGAGCGACCCAGGTGCCCTGGTTTATTTAATTTTTGACTCCCAAACACCTAGAACAACAATATTTAATCAAATTGAATGTGGATGAAGACGTCCAGAAGAAAGTTGTAATATTCTGAACTGGGACTAGTTCATGACCTGAGCCGAAGTCAGATGCTTAACCAACTGAGCCACCCAGGAGCCCCAAGGAGGAGTGTTTCATGAAGGATACAGGAAAGTCAAAAGTAATAAAATACCCACAAGAGAATGATTTTGGTTTCAAGAGTTATAGGTATTCATGGTAAGCATTCAAAAAAGCATTAACTATGTGCAAGCCCTACTCTAAACACTTAACACAAAGAATCCCGTTTAATCTCTTACAACAATCCTATGAGGGAGGCAGATGGAATTGTAGTCAGTGAAAAGCAAAAGCCAGCATCCAGTGGATTGAACAAGACGGAATAGTAAATTTAAACACTTCTAGGAAATCATCTGAAGAAAAGAGAGAATTATATATAAGGGAAGGAATAAAGGAGGTTTGAAGATGGTCAAGAAAGGAAGAAAACAACAGAGAGGAAAATGAAATATATAAAAATACAACACATAAGAAACGATTGCTTAGGTAAGGTTCAGAGAAGATAGGAAGGTTTGGTACCAAGAGTACAAGTAGATAAAATTTGAACAAAATGAGAAATGGGCTCTGAGATGAAGAGAAAATAAATAAGGACAAATTTATAAATTTGAAGGCAAGAAGACTGACTAGGAAGACCAAGAAGTTCATACATGATATCAATGTTCTTTTTAAAAGAATGTAAGTTTATTTATTTTTGAGAGAGAGCACACGTGAGCATGCACACGTTGGGGAGGGGCAGTGAGAGGAAGAGAGAGAGACAGAGAGAATCCTAAGTAGGTTCCTTGCTCTCAGCACAGAGCCCAAGGCGGGGTTCAAACTAACGAACCATGAGATCATGACCTGAGCTGAAACCAAGAATTGGATGCTTACCTGACTGAGCCACCCAGGCGTCCCTAAAAATTTTTTTAAAAAGGACATCCACTACTAAAGAGCTGAGGAAAAAATTGGGCATTTGATAAGAATGGTGGTGGTCTGAAATAGCAGTTATGGGAAATAGAAAGGCAAATAATCAGGAACAAGTAAAATATTACTAAATTGGGCCCAGTCAAAACCAAGAAATCATGATGAATGGACATTTATTTCTTTACAAACATTTTAAATTTAAAAAAACGTTTTAAGTTTATTTTAAGAGAGAGAGCACGAGTGGGGATGGGGTAGAAAGAGGGAAAGAACCAAGAGTCAGATGCTCAACCAAATGAGCCACCCATGCACCCATCTTTACAAACATTTTAAGGACCTTCCATATGCCAAGGTATCTTTCTAGGTACTTGGGGATACAGTATGAACAAAAATCCCTGCCTCATGTATTTCACATTCTAATGGGGGAGATATAAAGATTTTTTTAATTAAAAATATTTTTAAAATACTACTGTATGGAGTAGTATTCCTATGGTGGTAGGAATCAAGAAAAATGAGGAAAAGGAAAATAAGGGAACTAAAATTTTATATTGGGTGGCCAAAAATGGCCTCACAGAGAAAATGACATTTGTACTATGACAGAGTGAAAGCTATGTATATTTGTGGGGGTTGAACATACCATGTAGAGGGAAAAATCAAGTACAAGAGTCTGGAGGTGAGGGAATGCCAAGCATCTTCAAGATGTAGCTGTGTCAGAATGATGGGGTGGGGATGTGGTCAGGGAAATAATAAGTGGCTAGATGGTGTAGAGCCTTGTAGGCCACTAAACACTTTGGCTCATATTGAAGGAAGATAAGTCATTGGAGCGTTTTATGCAGAATGACATGATTGCTTTGGCCTCTGTGTTAAAAGTGAGAAAGGATGGTGGGCAATGATGGAAGACCAATAAGATTATATCGCAGTAATTCAGATGGCTTGGACTATAATGTAGCAGTGAAGGTGTTATTTATTTTAAAGATGGAGTCAATAGGACTTCCTGATGAATCAGATGTGGGATATGAGAGAAATCAATAATGACAACAAGGTTTTTCAGCCTCAGCAAACTGAAAGAACACAATTGCTATTGACTAATATAGGAAGATAGGAGAGCAGAGGGTTGGGGAATTGGGGAGGTCAATATAGGACATATTAAGTTTAAGATGCCTATCAAACTTACAAATGGTAGTATCTAATTGGCAGTTGGATATAGGAGTCTAGTATTCAAAGAAGCAGTCCAGATGGAAGATAAATCACTGGGAGTAGAGGTAACCTTAAAACCTCGAGGCTAGAGATTATACTAGAGTGAATACAGACAGAAAAAAAGACCCAAGGACAGAGTCCTAAGATTCACAAATTCAGTAGTAATAACTATTACTAGGAAGGTGGGGCCTCTCACTTATCCCCAGGAGATGAATCTTAATTATTCAAAACCGAGCATGTTACTTGCTAGAGTAAGCCTGTGATTCAGCTTTGGTCAGCACAAGGTTAGTCCGATTGGTGTCCGTGGGAAGGGAGTAGTAGAAAAGTTTCCTTGCTTTTTTTTTTTTTTTTTAATTTTTTTTTTTCAACGTTTATTTATTTTTGGGACAGAGAGAGGCAGAGCATGAACGGGCGAGGGGCAGAGAGAGAGGGAGACACAGAATCAGAAACAGGCTCCAGGCTCCGAGCCATCAGCCCAGAGCCCGACGCGGGGCTCGAACTCACGGACCGTGAGATCGTGACCTGGTTGAAGTCGGACGCTTAACCGACTGCGCCACCCAGGCGCCCCAAAGTTTCCTTGCTTTTAAAGACAAAAAACTTTCTTCCACTTTATAGTTACCAGTGCATAACATTGGGAACCATGGTAACATTTATGCAATCATCTGGAGCATTAAGACACATGCTGAGGATGGCAGAGGGCAAAGATGAAAAAACAATGGGTATATCATATATTGCTGAGCTGCTAAATCAACTAGCCCTAGAGCCACTTAATGCCTGGATTTTTTGGCTATTATTTAATATTGGTTTTCATTACTTATGGGAAATAGTATCTGGTTACAATCTCATTTTTAATTTTTTTTTAGAGAAATGATTTTGTTTATTTATTTTGAGAGAGAGGGAAAGAGAGAGCACATACAGGGCAGAGAAAGAGGAAGAGAGAGAATCCCATGCAGAGCCTGATGAGGCTTGAACTCACGACCTGTGAGATCATGACCTGAGTTGAAGTAAGATGCTTAAATGACTGAGCCACTCAGGCGCCCCTCATTTTTAATTTTCATAGCAATGCTTAGGGTATCAAAAACAAACTGAAACTCAGGGGGCACCTGGTTGGCTCAGTGGGTAGAGCATGTGACTCTTGATCTTGGGATCATGAGTTTGAGTCATACATTGGGCACAGAGTTTAATTTAAAAAAGAAAGTTTAGGGGTGTCTGGGTGGCTCAGTCAAACATCTGACTTCAGCTCAAGTCATGATCTCACAGTCTGTAAGTTTGAGCCACGTGTCGGGCTCTGTGACTTTCGCTCAGGTCATGATCTCACGGTTCGTGGCTTTGAGCCCCATGTCAGGCTTTGTGCTGACGACTCGGAGCCTGGTGCCTGCTTCAGATTCTGTGTCTCCCTCTCTCTGCCACTCCCCAACTCTCTCTCAAAAATGAATGAACATTAAAAAAAAATTTTTTTTAAGAAAAAATTTAGGGCGCCTGGGTGGCTCAGTCTGTTAAGCATCCAACCTTTGGTTTCAGCTCAGGGCATGATCTCAGTTCATGAGTTTGAACCCCACATGGAGTTCTGCACTGATGGTGTGGAGCCTGCTTAGGATTCTCTCTTTCTCTCCCCTTCCTGCTCTCTCATTCTCAAACTAAATAATTAAACCTAAAAAAAATTACTAATATTAAAAAGAAAGTTTAATAAAAATAAAAACAGATTTAAAAACAAGCAGAAACTCAAAAAAGGTTAAACTTGGAAAGGTTAAATAACTTCACACCTAGGTAACAAATGGTGAATTGAAGCTCAACTAACTCCAATATGTATTTTATTTAAAAAAAATTTTTTTAACGTTTATTTATTTTTGAGACAGAGAGAGACAGAGCATGAATGGGGGGAGGGGTAGAGAGAGAGGGAGACACAGAATATGAAACAGGCTCCAGGCTCTGAGCTGTCTGCACAGAGCCTGACGCGGGCCTCGAACTCACGGACCGCGAGATCATGACCTGAGCCGAAGTCGGCCGCTTAACTGACTGAGCCACCCAGGCGCCCTCCAATATGTATTTTAAATGTTTAAGAGTCATGGATTTAGGGGTGCCTGGGTGACTCATTTGATTAAGCATCTAACTTGATTTCGGCTCAGATCATGATCTCATGGTTTGTGGGTTCAAACCCCTGTTGGGCTCCATGTAGACAGTGCAGAGCTTGCTTAGGATTCTCTCTCTCCTGTCTCTCCCCTACTCATGCTCTCTCAAAATAAATATTTAAACTTAAAAAAAAAAAAGAGTTGTAGATTTAGGGGTGCCCGGTGGCTCAGTCAGTTGAGTGCTTGACTCTTGATTTAGACTCAGGTCATGATCCCAGGGTCATGGGATCAAGCCCTGGATTGGGCTCTGTGCTGAGGATGGAGTCTGCTTGAGATTCTTTCTCTCTCTGCCCCTCACCCCCACTTGTGCACACTCTCTAAAAAAAAAAAAAAAAAAAAAAAAAAAAAAAGAGTTGTGGATTTAAAGAGTAGACACGAGGGGCGCCTGGGTGGCGCAGTCGGTTAAGCGTCCGACTTCAGCCAGGTCACGATCTCGCGGTCCCTGAGTTCGAGCCCCGCGTCAGGTTCTGGGCTGATGGCTCAGAGCCTGGAGCCTGTTTCCGATTCTGTGTCTCCCTCTCTCTCTGCCCCTGCCCCGTTCATGCTCTGTCTCTCTGTCCCAAAAATAAATAAATGTTGAAAAATAAAAAGTAAAAAAAAAAATAAAAAGTAGACACGACTGACAGAAAAGGGGAATGAGAGTTGGGAATTCTTAAAGTGACTGGCAAACTGAAGCCAGGAAGTAATAGAGATTGAAAGAAAAGGGAAATATGAAAAGACTAGAACTTTGGTGAATATGGAGTTTCTGGCCAGCATAGTCAGAAGTACTCAGTAGTATCTGATTTAAGATGAAGTTCCCTGAATGTGACCTGGCTAGCAACTGAGGCCTTTACTCAGGGTTGCAAACAGAACACGAATGAGAATCAGGATGACAATAACTGGCAATTACGTGATTATTTCAAGTAATTTTACATACTCACACTCAGAAGTAAATGTTTAATGAATGAATGATCTGATCATTAAACTTCCTCCATTCCAACTCTTCACCCCATTGTTTAACAAACTACAGATTATTCTTAGGATTTTATTTTTAAGTAATCTCTACACCCAGTGTGGGGCATGAATTTACAACTTTGAGATCAAGAGTCCAAACTCTCCACAGACTGAGCCAGCCAGGGGCTCCAGATTATTCTTTTTTAGACTGATGCAAAGAACTATCTGAAAACAAAGATGGAGTCTTTGTAGTGATTCATGGTTTCCTTCAACATTCACTTGCTAGAATAAGATTCCTGAGGGTAAGCATATTTGTCTGTTTTGTTCACTAAGGTATCTCCAGCACCAAGAACAATGCGCAGCATTTTTCCTGAATTGAATAAGTAAGTACCTATGGATGACAGGTATTATTTTAATCACAAAGGTAAATAAAACAATTCCTACACTTCAGGAGTTTACCATTTTAAAGGCTCTAAGCAAAAATCTCTTGGTCTTCACTTATATCAAATACATCATCATTAAAGAGCAAGGTTGTTAAGAATCCAAGTATTTATTACCTGTCCTGGATAAAAGAAATGTATTGTAGTTTTCATATGTTTTTAAATTTAAAAAATAAACTATTATCCTATCTTGAAAAGTTAGTACTTCTATCATTAGGCACTACAATTAGATGACCTGTTATAAGTAATGATTATGGTAAATCACAAACAATAATTTCAGATGCTTCTAAAAATTTTAATTCCTTCTTTTCATTATCAAGTCCTTTCAAATATATTTAACAAAAACGAAGTGAGAATATCAGTTAATATGAAGCAACATAAAAGAACAAACAGAATCAGAAGGCAAATTCCAAAGAGATCACTGGCTATAAATAGAGACATGGAAATGTCAGGAGAGAGAAGCAAAGTTCCACTAAAAAACAACAACAAAACTGTATGCCAAGTGGGCTTTACATCTCAAACCCACCCTTTTTCAGTTAAGGATTTCTTTGGCAAAGATCCTCTTTCTTTCAATAATCTATCTCAAAATGTAAATATTGTGAGTAAAGGTAGATGTCCTCATTACAAGATGTTTTTGGTTCTGCAAAGATTCTTCTTCCCTTTGTATTTAAGAAGCAGAAAACCTTCAACTGAAACTTAACCCAATCATTGCTGCTTCACAGAGTTTGTTGATGAAATAAAGAGCACTGGATTAGTAATCTAGTCTTGGCTCTGCCATTAATCTTGTCACTTTGTGTATGGCTCTCAAGCAATCTGGGTCCCAATTTCCTCCACCATAAAATGAAAGAAACAGACTAGATGATCTTCAAGGTCTTTTCAAGTCTGCAAGTCTAAGAAAAGTTGAGTGAGGGTACACTTCCATGCTATAGCCTCAAAGGCCCCCAACATTCATAACCACATATTCAACAATTTGTTTAATTCTAGTTTTGCAGGAAAATGGTTAATATGGTAACAATTCAACTTGATATTAAGATTTTATCAACATAAAAGCACCAAACCATACTGGGTAAACCAAAGAGTAAGATCTAGTCCTTGACCAGCCCTCTCTTACACAGACAGAAAAGCAGAGAACAAGATCTCGGTGTTTAGAACATTTACTAGTCTAGCTGGGGAAACAAAATTTAAGCTAAATTCCACATTTATTAAATACTTTTTGCATAATAGGGCAGTTTTCATTCTGATAAGCAGAATAATCAACTATGATGTTTATTAAAAAAAAGAAAGAAAGAAATGTAGATTTCCTGAAACATTTTTCACTAGGTCCAGGTGGGGCCCAACTATCTACATTTAAAAAAAAAACAAAAACACCCCAGATGATGTTGAGGGTGTTTCTCAAACATACCTTTGTTTTAAGAAACACTGCCCTAGCCTCAATCAACAAAAAAATAGGGTTCAAAAATAGAAAATGCTTTTAGACCTTGAGTTCTCTAGAAAACTAGAGAAAAAACTAGAGGACAAACTATAAGGCATCAAAAATAAGCAAGTCTAATGAACATGTAGGCTTCAGTTATATTTCAGTGGTTCTCAAGTGTGGGCTGCGCTTTAAGGATCAATTTAAGAAGTTGTCACACATAGAGATAATAGACCAATTAAATCAGTCTCTGGGAGTAGGGGTTGGGGCTCAGCTTAAACATGTTTAGAAAAGCTCCCCTGTAACCAATACACTTAATTAAGTAAAAGATCAATGGAATTGGTTAGTCAGGTTAAGGTTCATGAAAAAAGATGATTTTTAATTTTCATTTTTATTTGGCTTAAGTTTTAATGGAAAAAGATAAATGTAACAGAAGTGAAAGGAACTGATGTATAAATATATGATCTAAGTAGGGAAGGAAAAAAACATGTTTTGGCCACAAGATAAAGGGAGAATAAGAACAGTAAATGTGAATTTATTTTAGACATTTTGGTTTTGAAGCAACATGCAAGATGAGTCTTGGAGGTTGCTGCAGACACAGATTTGGAAGTACATTTAGGGAATAGGTAGAGGACCAATTCAAAGTAAATTATGAAAACTTATATCACACTATGTTAACTGTACTGTAATTAAAATAAAATTTAAAAAAAGCTTCATAGGTCAAAAAAAGAAACCATATATATTATACATTATGCAGTTTTATTATATATTATAGTCTGCAGTATTATATACCAGCTTTGTTATAAGTTATTGGAATGCATGCTATAGAATTAACTAAAATCACTCGAACTGGGTGGTAAAGGCCAGTTTTTTGAGACAGATGCTGTCAGGAGTACCAAATTTCAATCTAGAATTATCCCTAAAGTAAGGGGAAGCTGGGAGTATTATGGCTCATCAGCAAGGGCAGTCAGCTCTACATTTTTTTCACTAAATATGGATATTCAATTTCTTATATATTTTATGATGCTGTGCTAGATCTCCTATGATCCTGGTCAAGGGACAGATCCTGCTTACACACTGGCTGCCAAAAGATGTGAGCAACTAGCCAAATATTATCTATATTCAAAGAAGTCCTTTGTATGATACAGTTAAGGATGGTCCTTCTCTCATAAAACTTGAAGAACCCTGTAAAGTTGGGAATGGTACTTTAGCAAGCCCCTCCCTCTTCCCCCATACAGTATATGCCTTTCCCCTTCACTGAAGGAGGTCTTAAAGAGCAAAGAAAATTTATATTATTTTCACAAAGAACCTTTGTCTCAAACACTAATTGTTCTAAAAGACTGAACTATGAAGAATTTTATCCTCAATTCTCAGAAGACTCTGATTTTAAAACTCTTGGTATGCTTCTTTTGGGAGGGGGGCTAGTTTGTGGAGGAATCCAATATGCAGACAAAGAGTAAAAACACTTATCATAGATGCTGTGTGGTAATACAGGGAAAAAATTAAAATTAAGCAATCCTATTCTTGTCTTGAAGATGCTTACAATCTAGTTAGTGGTGTGAATTACAAAACAAAACCCCCCTGTAAAATTTCTTTGAAAAATAACACTAATTATACCAAATATATATGTATGTATACACATACATCATACACACACACACCATAAAGCACTATAGTTTATTTAGGAGAGGGAGGGAGGGAGAAAGAAAACACCGGCGGGGGGGGGGGGGGGGGGGGAGGGGCAGGGGGCAGAGAGAGAAGGGGACAGAGGATCCTAAGCAGGCTCTGTGCTGACAGCAGAGAGACTGATTGCTCAAACTCACGAACCATGAGATCATGACCTAAGCTAAAGTCAGATGCTTAACCGACTGAGCCACCCAGGCACCCATAAAGCACCATATATACTTTAGTAAGGGATATTACTAATCCATCCAATGCAATTAACAATACAGAAAAGCAAGCTTGTATCATGTTATACATACATGGGTTCTTTGATTTTGTAACATTTTTATTACCTTACATTAAGATCTGCCTTCCCATGAAGAACTTCAGCATATGTCTTAACAGAAACAAATGCAAATACATATTTTTAAAATCCAAGTGAGAAATACTAAATTGTGAACCATACCATAGAAATTACAAAGACATATATATCCCATTACTTGACTTTGAATAGATTCTTCCGTTCTTTCAACTCAGACTGCCTGGGTTCAAATCACTAACACTAACATGTGACCGTGAGCAAGGTGGTTAACTTACCTGTACTGCAACAAAATGGAGATTTTAATAGCATCTCATAGAGCCGTATGAGAATGAATTAAATACAAGTAAAGCACTTAGAACAGGACCCAGTATATAGTACTAGCCACTATTAGCTATTGCTATGTTTTAGAGCATGCTATGCAGTAAAGGCACAGAAAAGACAGAGCCCTTACTGCCATGGACCTTACAACCTAGTGGGAATTCCAAATAAAAAATAAGTGATATTATGTTATTATTACCATGATGTAGTACATGATAACAAATAAGAATCCCTAAATTTGAGAGGCTTCTGGGTGGCTCAGTCAGTTAAGCGTCCGGCTTCGGCTCAGGCATGATCTCACAGTTTTGTGAGTTCACACCCGGGATCGGGCTCTCTGCTATGAGCACAGAGCCCATTTTGGATTCTCTGTCCCTCTCTCTCTGCTCCTCCCCCACTCGCACTTTCTCCCTCAAAAATAAACATTAAAAAGAAAAAAAAAAAAGAATCCCTAGAGAGCTCTGGACTAGCCAAACACTAAAGAGGCCCTTTGAATTTTCTGGAAAAATGGAAACAATCAGCAACAGTAAAATGGAAGAGGTAGGAAGGATACCTGACAAAAAGGGGGCTCTGCAGTTATGGATAAGTGAGAATGATAAGGATGATAAAAAGCTGGATTTAGGGCAAATCAAATGATTATGAGCAATATCCTAGCATTCTTCAGTCTTCTTACAGTACTTTAATCAGGACCACACTATCAAATTTGGCAACCAAATCAGAGAAGAAATTTCTAATAACTGAGGGGAAGGGGATATGTTTTCACATAGTGACTTCTATTTTCCCTTTCAGAAGTTTATGTAAGACTTTTTATTATCCTTTACTGTTGGCTACTTTTCAGAAACAGAGTAATTACCCTCTTTTTGGTATGCTGGTAAAAGGAAAAAGTTGTATGACTTACCAAAGGGCACAGGGGTTATATTTGAACACAGATCCTCTGGGACCAAGTCCAGAGTCTTTTCCACTATCTGGGGCTGCCTCCAGTTTCAGACACTGGTCAAGCTGTTGGTTCTCCACAATGGTCCAAAGTCAATTTGTGCTAACAACTTTGTCCTCTAAGATGCAAATATATCCTGCTTCCATTCATACCTTAGTCTGAAACAGAATTCTAGAAACTCAGTCAGAAGGGATATAAAAGTCATTAAGACCAATGACCAGCCTAATGAACAAACACCCTAACTACATCCTGGTATGTTTAATTTGAAGTGGCCACTTCCCTCCTCACATCTAAACTGAATCTTTTGTTGACTATGATACTGAGGAAATACTGGCCTGGTTAAATGACACAGAGTATAGCATGAAGTTACCAGATCCTTCTGCCTAAGAGTTGTTAGGAGGTAGGTGATGGGCATAAAGGTGAGGCAGGAAGCCTGTACAATTTTGTCACTCTAAAATGCCTGTTAAAAAGCCATAATGGGGGTCACCCAGATGGTTCAGTTGGTTAAGCATCCGACTCCCAATTTTGGCTCAGGTCATGATCTCGCAGTTCATGAGTTTGAGCCCTGATTACGGCTCATGCTGACAGCATGGGGCCTGCTTGGGATTCTCTCCGTCCCTCTCTCTCTCAAAATAAATAAAAAACTAAAAAAAAGAAAAGAAAAGAAAAAAAGAAAGCAATAATGGACTACTTTTCTATAATAGCTAAAAATAAGAATCTGTTAATATTTCAGATTTACCAACTCCAAAAGTGAAAAGTTGTACTAAGAAAAAGGCCACTCAGTCATTTGGTAACCAATAAGTCAGAAGGTAAAATGAAGAAACTTGCCAGTACATTTAATAGCCCAACTTTTATTATGCTTGCTAATCTTTTCACTGTTATTTGGTGAATCTAAATGCTCCCCGCTAGACTTCTGTAAATTCAAAGACACTAACTTTTGCTTCATCCTAAGAATGAAATATGAAATACCAATTTCTGTGTTAAAAGTGTGACTATAAAATATAATCTAGTCAAATATTTGGCTAATCTCTCAAAGCACAATAAACCAGTTTTAGATTAGCGATGATATACCCACTTTTAAGAAAAGTTACATTGCAAAAGGAAATGAATTTAATTAAGAAAATCCTGATTTCAGGGGCACCTGGGTGGCTCAGTCGGTTAAGCGTCCAACTTCGGCTCAGGTCATGATCTCACAATTTGAGAGTTCGAGCCCTGCATCAGGCTCTGTGCTGGCAGTTCAGAGCCTAAAGCTTGCTTTGGATTCTGTGTCTCCCTCTCTCTGTGCCCCTCCCCCACTCATGCTCTGTCTCTCAAAAAAATGAATAAACATTAAAAAAAAAAGTTTAAAGAAAATCCTGATTTCATCAGTTATAATGAAATTACCTAGAATAACTAGCAAAGTACAAATGGGTTTAAAACGATTGTGTAGACTGAGAATTCACATATAGCTTAATCAAAAGTCACTGGTTATTTCTCCCACAACTCAGTTGCTCTTGCAGGATTCTGGGTTTTACTAAAACTAAGATTTGAACATAGCTATAATCCAAAAAATTTACAGGGATTATCCTTCCTTCGTGATAAGATGCCAGAAACTGAATTACATGTTAATAATATTAATTTCCACTTTACAGCACTTTCTGGTTTCTGAAGAACTCACAGATACCTCATTTGAGGACAGCAAAGCAAGTTGTCATAATGTAGAGGAGAAATCTGAGACACAGCAACTAAATTACTTGCCTAAGGTCACAAAATCAACTAAAATGTAGAGACAGATTTTTTTCAATATTCTATTCATTCAGCAAATATCTAGAACACTAAGACTAGACATTAGGGACAGGTCAATGGTAGAGGTAGACAAAGTCCTCCCTCTCCAGTTTACATTCTAAAGGAAAAGAGACAATAAACAAGTAAACACGTATATATATATATATATATACACACACACACACACACACACACACACACACACACTTATATATAATTTTTAGAGAGAGAGTGCAAGTGAGGGAGAGGGGCTGGGGGGGAAGAGAGAGAGAGAGAGAGAGAAGTAATAGGATAGTGATTGCAGAATGGCACAACTAGAGGTCAGAGAGGGACTAAGGTGACATCTGAACTGAGCCTTGAATGACGAGGACAGATTATCCATGTGAAAGTCTACGAGAGCATCCACACCAGGCAGAAAAAAAAGGAATCCTAAAGGCAGGAATGATCTTGGACAGCAAGGTGGGTGAAGTGGAATAAAAGGGAGGAATGTTTAGAGACAGTGGCCTGATTATATGGAGCCTGTACACTATTCCAGGGTATAGGATTTAAAGTGCAATAGGAAGGGGTGCCTCAGTGGCTCAGTCAGTTGGGCGTCCAACTCTGGATTTCAGCTTGGGTCATGATTTCGTGATTCATGGGTTCAGACCCCGCATCAGGCTCTGCGCTGACAGTGAGGGGCTTGCTTGGGATTCTCTCTCCATCTCTCTCTGCCCCTCCCCTTCATCTGCACACATGCACTCTCTTTAAAAGGTAAAAAATAATAATAATAAAGTGCAATAGGTGCACTTTAATAAAGTGCAAAGGTGAGATGACCTGATTTATGTTATAAAGGAATCATTCAAGGAGCACCTGGGTGGCTCAATCAGTTGAGTGTCTAACTTTGGCTCAGGTCATGATCTCAGTTTGTGGGTTCAAGCCCTGCATCAGGCTCTGTGCTGACAGCTTAGAGCCTGGAGCCTGCTTCAGATTCTGTGTCTCCTTCTCTCTCTGCCCCCTCCCCCACTCATTCTCTCTCTCTAAAATAAAAAGTTTTTTAATTAAAAAAGATTTAAAGACATTATTCAAGCTGCTATATAAACAATTGCAACACAATCATCAAGTAGAGGCTTGAGCTTCAAAAATATTGGAAATGGCTGCTTGTCACTTTTGAGAACTTACACATATATTACATACTTTTCTGTATGAAATTTCATAATATTAAAGAGCAAACTGTAGACATGTAAGGGTAGAAGCAGAAAAACCAACCAGAATACTATAACAGTCCAGGATGGAGGTGATGGTAACTTGGGAGCGGAAATGGAAATTAACAGAATTTGGAATATACCTCAAAAGTATGATAAATAGGTCTTCCCAATGGGGAGGCAGGCACAGGAATGAAGGCTGACTAGTGGTTCTCAATGTGAGATGATTTTGCCTATCTGGAGACATTTTTGACTTTCACAACTGAGTGTGTGTGTGTGTTTGTGGCTGGGGGTGGGGGGGTGTTACTGGCATCTATGGGTAGAGGCTAAGGCTGCTAAACATATTACACTAGATAGTAGTATTACAAAATATAGAGTTATCTGATCAAACAGTCTAAATGGTACTGAAGTTAAGATATCCCTATCTAAACTGATTTCAACTGGGTCCCATCCTAGAATACCCATTCTTCCAGGAGAGTCTACAAATAAACTAGAAATGGAGGCCCTTATTTTCAATATTTAGAGACAACTAATACTGTCTGAAATAAAGTTTATTTGAGGGTAAATTATATCACTCTGTGGTTACATTACATTGATCAGGAAGGAATACGTGTAATTAATATGAAGAAATCAATTGATTAATAAATGCCATTTGTTGGATAATCTTTTTCAAAACAACTGTAAAAATTTTGTTTAGCAATACCACCCAACAACGCTTTTACAGTCTTTTTTTTTTTTTACATTATACTTAAATCTGTAGTCCAATACATTCACTGCTTTTCCAAATAGAAATCCCACCCACCAACCCAAATCTAAAAGGATAGTTATGAACACTGAAAAAGATAATCAAAACTGTATAACTCGTTAAGATGGTAAGAAAAGCTTCATTGGAGGAAAATGATGCCACAATGGTAGCTATATGCATATAACTGTCTAATGATCCGACTTATTTGGGGCCTTGAACAAGTGCACACATTAGTTACCAGTAAGACAGCAGCACACATTTCTCCCAGTTACTCTTAAGACTAGCAATGGGGAAAGTACTCTTTTAGACCTAATTCACAAAACACAAAATGCCAAGTTGATAAAGTTCATTTTACCTAGGTCTTTGTTCTCTAAAAATAAAAGAATTCGGGGAAAAAAACCATTTCGGTCGACTCCTAAATAAGATTCCCGAAGCATCCCATGAATCTGAAACTACTACTACTAATATTGCAGTAAATTACATGCCATCATATGTCGGGAAGGCCTGAAGTTACCTGATAATTGGGAACAGATAACAAAATATACACACTTACAAAGCTATCTAGTCCAGGAATGACAATTCAGAACATTACATGTGGGTTCTTACCGGTAGGGGATGGGGCAAACTATTGTTAGAAGAATTTGATGTTGTTCTTATAAGATGATCTCAATAAAAGTGATCCCGGACACATACAATACTAGATTACTAAGTGTGGTTACAACAGAATTTTAGGAGCAGTCATATTTTTTAAAGGTAAAGAACAGGGCAGTCATAACTTCAAAGCTTCATCCACATTATTTACACAAGATGTCGAAATCAGCTCAAGAACTAAAAGGCCTCCAGCCTAAATTAATCCCCACTTGTGATAAAGCTAAAAGATCTGGCAATCTAGAAGTAAAATACAGGGACACTTTACTACCCTGAAAATCATGCCGAGATCCCGCTAGGCCGGGCGGACGTTTTCGGGAACATCTTCGCGTGGCGTCCCGGGCACGCTTCTCCCAGGCGCACTCCTGGTTGCGGCGCTCTCGAGATACTGTTGCGTCGCCCTAACGCCCGTCGACGTCACCCACTTTCCCATGGATACACGGAAGGACCCTTGGAGGAAAATTCACCCACACTCCCTCCCCGAGGCGGCAACCAATAGAAAGCAACTACTCCTTTTCTTCAGGTTTTCAGAAACTCCAGCCAACCGGGGTCGCCGCGCCACTCTTACCCACCACCCCGGAAGTACAACCACACAGTCTCAACACGCGAATGCGCGTAGAGGAGGCGCCAAAAATAAACTTCACTCTCGCGATATCGTGGACACACTTCTCGCGACATCTCTCTGCTTCACCTTGTTTTTTTCAACCCCACCCCCACAGCAGCGCGTCGCTTCAAAACATCGCGAGATTTTCTCCTTTCAGTCTCCGCCCCTTTACGGCACGATGGTCGCACAAGAATGTGATACAGCCTCGACGGCCGCCATTTTCTTTCTTTCTTAGCAGTTGGCTGAGGGAACATCTCTGCGAAGAAGCGGCAGCGGCCTCTGTAGCGTAGACATGGCAGACTACTCAACAGTGCCTCCACCTTCCTCTGGCTCAGCTGGTGGTGGAGGCGGCGGCGGTGGTGGTGGAGGAGTTAACGATGCTTTCAAAGATGCGCTGCAGAGAGCACGGCAGGTAAGTCTGGACCGTGCGGCGGGATTCCGAACGCTCACGGTAATTGGCCGCTGGCTGAGTAGGCCGCTACTTCTTAGCGCATGAGGAAGAGGAAAGAAGTGCCCTTCCGGGCTCTGAAATGTGAGGAGACTCAGGGTTCCCTTGTTGGTAATACAGTTTAGAGGCTGGAACTCGATTTTGTGTTTCTTAGTGTTTAAGCCATTTAGAACCCCAACGCGTTAGGCATAGATGGCTTTAGGTCTTTCGCTTCTGCGGCAGTCGCGCTTCCTTCTCCGAGGAGTTAGCTTGGCATTTCCTTTCTCTCAGAATGAACATCCTCCACCATGGGATAAAGCGCGCGTAGTTTTACACAATAGTATGGAAGGTTCTGGTAATGAGTTTGAGAGAGGACTAGGGTTTGTCCTCAAGAGCCATAGTAAGGAAGGGTTATGTCAGTAAAGCAGTTTTCACAGCTTCCAGTTCATCCGAGCTCTCTCGAAATTAATTTTTCGCTTTCATTCACTTTCACATCTACAAGGAAGAGGCTTCAGAGAATACTAGTATCCCAGGTTGGAATCCTTCCTCAGAGCAGGATTTACGTGTCAGTGTTCTACCAGTCCTTCCCCCTTCTCAAAATGGCTTCAGGCCCATTATACCCGAAGTTTCAGTTTGAATCTGCCTCTCTGTTCAGAGTCGTAAACTGACCACACTTCTTTGTATTACGTAGGTGCGTACATTTGCCCTCAAGGCAGTTCTTTCCCAAATGGAAGCTGTTAAAAAAAAAAAAAATTACTCCAGGAAATGTAAAGACTTACTAGTTTGAACTTTACCTTTATTAGGTAGTCCCTTAACATAATTATAACTTAAAATGTTATGATGTTGGTATGTGTTTGTATGTAAGCAAAATCTTATTCTCGTTATGACATGCGTATTAGGTGCTAGACGATTTTAGATTAGAGTTTAAAGCGAACGCTAATCAGATACTAATATTGTGCTGTGTTTGCATTAAGGAGTTCACTTCGTTAACCTTTTTCATCCTCCACTTTCACTAAAGGATCATTTGAGTCAAACTGCATAAAATCTGCAATAATGTAATAATAAGCTCTTTTTTAAGTAATGTGAACACGTTATACATAAAAATTTACCTATACTGGTTTATAATCAGAAATATTCGACAGTCAACAAAAAGTTACCGTTAATGCTAATTCTGTAGTTTCTTTACTTGAATTCTATTACTTCTGAACATTTTTAGAATAGCGACTGAAACATTTTTTAAATGACACTCTTATTGGAGTTTTATTAGATTGGATTAGAAGATTCACCTAATTTTATTCAACCAGTGTATTGAATTAATTTGTGCCACACACTACTTAGATACTAGAGGGGTTTTTTTACTGTATGAATTGGAGTTCTGCCTTCTAGGAAGTGTTGATACAGTCAAGGAACCAAATGCAAATGAATAGTAGTATTTGTTAATGCTTTCAGAGAGGAGTAGACAAAAATGGGCACCGTTAATTTATCCACTTGTTCTGTAAACATTTATAGAGTTCCTGCTGAGTCAGGCACTGTACACAACACCAAAGAGTGGGGTGCCTAACTGCCAAAGTAAAGGACTGATATTTTAAGCAAGACGTTAAAGAATGTGTGAGAGTTTGATCAGTGAAGAAGCAGCGTGTGCAAAGGTATGGGAGTTTTTGGAATAACAAGAACCCATGAAGGAAGTCACTGGAGGATAATGTTGGTTGGGGGAAAGAGGGTGGAAATCAGGTGAGTACAGGTGGATACAACTTCTGAAAGACTTTGGGTTGCCATGCTTTAATTAAAAATTGGCTAATCTGTAATTTCGTGATTAAGTTAGACTGCTTTTTTAAATACAGAAATTGTCCTCAAACTATGGATTTCTTATACTCTCTTTTTATGCCAGTAGGTCAGCTGCCTCAATGTCCTTGCTGTAATATGATTCTTTACACATGTCTTCTTGTAATAATTTGATTTTTTTCTTTACAGAACTGACCTTAAACCTGAGATTCCCAAATTTAGCTTTTGAGTTGAATTTCCCCTTCCGATTACATTTGAAGATGCCTTTGTATGTCCATTGTAGCTGTTTGTCTGATTATATAAATGGAATACAGGGAGGAGTACTTGGACTGAAGGAACAAGTTTAGGTTAACATCCGAACTACTTTTTTATTTATATGAAAAGCATCCTGGATTATATTCCCAAAATCCCCATCTAACCTTAGATTTCTTTGTCTGGCATAGTGTGCCATGTTCTTGGAAGGACCAGGAGATACAAGGATAGCTTCTTGCCCTCAGAGAGCTGTGTACTAGCGGGGATGTTGTTGACATTTTTAATCGGACAGGTCTTTGTTAATGCAGGACAAGTGAAGAGGATCCCTGGTCCCTACCTAGCTCGTTTTGCCATCTGGTAGTTTAGACCAAGCTGCCCAATCGTTTTTCCAGAGAATCCTGATGGCTTATTTTTTAATGTGAAATTTGCAGATTTTTAAGATACTCTCTTAGCTAACGTCAGCAGAGGAGCACCAGATTGCTTTTCTAGTTTAGGGTTTCTAACCTGTATACTTGAGAGATTTATATTTGTGTATTTTAAGCTATAACTCCAGAGGGTGAGGTTGGGATTCTTTGGTTAGGATTTTGGTGACCACATTAAATAATCAGTTCTGTCTCTGAAACACTGGGAAATCAAAATGTATCTCTCTACCTTTTTTTTCCCCCCTTTGAGGTTATGTGAAGATAGAAGTGAATCAGACTGGCACTAAATGAGTGATAGATCTCAAGTTAAGGTTATCAGCTCTGATGCCTTCACTTCTAAACAGCTGTTAGTCTTTACTCAGTTATTCTTGAAATCTCTTTCTTGATGATTGTAAAAGTGATTCAGATTGCATTATGTTGTTTGAATACAATGAAAATTCTACAAAACAGAATTGTTGACTTTTCAGTTACCATTAATCTCAACTGAAAACTAGCACTTTAGGGGCATTTGGGTGGCTCAGTCGGTTAAACGTTGAACTCTTGGTTTTGACTGGTGAGTTCGAGCCCCGCATCGGGCTCTGCACTGACAGCATGGAGCCTGCTTGGTTTTGTCTCCCTCTCTCTCTCTCTCTGCACCTCCCCTGCTCACTCTGTCTCAAAAATAAACATTAAGAAGGAGGGAAGGAAGGAAACCAGTACTTGCATATTGGGTGTTTTGTTTTTTATATTTTGTGACAGGATAGCAAAACTTGATTAAAAATATTCTTGTGTTGTGGGAGAGGACCATGTTGTGTCATTAAAAATGGTAGTATTTTTACTGAGAGCTTTTCTGTAATGTCTTTGTATTGTTTCTGAATTTTTGAGATGGTGTAACATTTTGAGTGAACAAGGTATCATTTTTCCATTTTCATTTGGATAGTTTTAGAACTATTCAGTGAATAATAGGGAGGTAGAAGTTCTTAGGGAGTTTAAGAAGTACTACTCTGCAAACTTCTGCAGCATTTACAAAAGCTAACTGCAGAAGATTGCTGATTGATTACTTCTCTGTTCTTACAGAGATTTATCAGAAGGTATCACAGCTTAAACCATTTTCCTATCATCAGTAGTACTTAACAGGAGTTACAGTCTTCTCTCGGCCTGAAATACTGTAGTGCTCATCAGTGCCACAGAAGTGTATTTTAAGTTCCTAAAGAACAATTCAGATGTTAAGCTTTTAAAACTTAAGGGTAGAAAAGCAGTTGTTTTTAAATGTGGTGAAGAAGCTTTTCAGAAAAAGAAATAAGATTTTAATTAGATACTCAAAGACAAGGAACAGGCTTTTGAGAAAGTGAAAGGATGATTAAGGAAGGTTAGATTGACCAAAGCCTTTTTTATTTTATTTCAAAGTTTTATTTATTTATTTATTTATTTATTTATTTATTTATTTTGAGTAATCTCTACCCAATGTGGGGCTCGAACTCATGACCCTGAGGTCAAGAGCCCCATTGCTTCTCTGACTGAGCCAGCCAGGCAAACCACAAAGCCTTTCTTAAATTAAGAATTTTAATATTTAGTCCTGATATGCTTTGAGTTAGTGTTTGCATTTACAGCTGAGGAAAAGGGAAATCTAGAAACCCTAGGAAGTACAGTTGGCATATGGTAACTGACAACATATATTAGACTCAAGTGATAAGTAAGTGGATTTTAAGACTCAAGTCGTTGAATATAGTTTCCTAACTGTAATGAAGCAGTTGGGTTTTTCATTTCTTACCAGTCTCTTTGGGGGAATTCTAGACACCAGAAGTTTGGTTTTTCTGTGTAATTTTTTTTTATCATGGAAAATTTCAAACATACTTGAAATTAACAGATTAATATAATGAACTCCAATGAGCCTGTCACTCATTTTCAGTGGCACCCCTTATCGTAATTAATTAATTAGCATGGAGCTGTATAGAAATCATCGGGAATCTCCACCATTGACTATGTAATCTGAGTTAAGTTCCCGAGATTTTTTTCAACTGTAAAATGGATCTCTACCTAAGTATCCTTACCTCATAGTGTTGTGATGATTCAGTGACAAAATGAATATAAAACATAGTGTGGAATTTGACTTACTGCTGACACTCAGAAACTAATACTAGTTTCATTTCCCCTTTCATAGAAAAATGGAGTCGATATCCACTGGTTGTGTCCTACTTGTGACTTGAAGCTAGTGTGTCTCATGTGATGTTTGTTTACTTAAGTGCAAGCAATTATTTGCCCCATTCTTCAAGATTGAAATGATTTATGGTTCTGTAGCTGAGACTTTTCTTACAGGTACAGCTTTCCAGGCTTTTCCCCACGCCCTGTTTCTACAGAACAAGATTGTTTGATAGAAATACAATGCAAGTCACATACTTTATTTAATGCAACGTACCCAAAATATTACCATTTTAGCATGTGTCTAATTTTTTATTTTAAAAAAAAAATTTTTTTTTAACGTTTATTTATTTTTGAGACAGAGAGAGACAGAGCATCAACGGGGGAGGGTCAGAAAGAGGGAGACACAGAATCTGAAACAGGCTCCAGGCTCTGAGCTGTCAGCACAGAGCCCGACGCAGGGCTGGAACTCACGGACCGTGAGATCATGACCTGAGCCAAAGCCGGCCGCTTAACCAACTGAGCCACCCAGGCGACCCATAATTTTTTAAAAAATTAAGATGCTTTCGGTTCTTTATGTTTGTTTCAAGTTTTCAGTATCCATTATGTATTTAACATTTAAATACATTTCAATTTGGACTAGCCACTTTTTAAGTACTCAATAACCATATGTAGCTACTAGCATTTACCTTATTGGGCAACACAGCTTTGAAGTCCCATAAGGTGTTCACATTCTCCGTGCCCACAGCACACTTTTTGAAGAGTCATGGGAGAGAGCCATGGAGAAGAATTAAGACCTAGATTTTCCTCAAAGCTATTTATTTGGTCATTGGATTCTGGAGATTGCTGATTGATTACTTGTTCTTACAGAGATTTATCTGAAGCTTAATTCCAGATGATGATTATTTGTTAACTCATTGAGGTTATTAAGTGTATTAATACATTGATCTGTAATTTTAATTTCTTTTCCAAATTAATTTACTTATGTGTTAGATATTTAGCATATATGTGTAGTAGGAAATTTATGAAGAAATTTGGCACTGAGTAGTGTATAGTAGTTACAATGTTATTCTTAATGATTGTGTGCTTTTTTTTAAGATTGCAGCAAAAATTGGAGGTGATGCTGGTACATCACTGAATTCAAATGACTATGGTTATGGGGGACAAAAAAGACCTTTGGAAGACGGAGGTAAGTTGTAGTCATAAGTATTTTAATTGTTTTACACACAGTTTAGTTGAAGGCGGTTTTTAATATTTTTTGCATGTTCTTTATTGAAACATTACTTTTATAATAAGGTTCCTAAAATTGTAAGGTTTATATTGGCCTCAGAAGGAAAGGGGGGAAAAGACCTTAGACAAGGTAGGTAAAATTTTGAGCTAATCAGCAAGTTTTGTCTTAGTAGAAAACATTTTCTTTTTTTTTAGGATTGTGCCAGATTGACAGTTTGCACAGACAACTTGTTAACATACTGAAAAGAACAAAAATATAAAATGTTTAGAAGATGTTTCACTGGGTTTTTTTCTTCATACGTGAATTAATCTTTATATGCTATGTTTTCATTATTTTACTATTTCAGATTTCACTTTAAAGGTTGATGTTGCTATAGCTTGCTACTCTAGTGTGTTGCAGGTTATACCTTTTTTTTTTATGTTACTTTTTTTGTTTCAGTACCTTGTTTTGTGTTTCAGGTTTAACTCAAAATGTGGCTTAAAACAGTAGATTTACAGTGCTTTGTTTTTTTTTTTTTTTAAACATAATTGTTGAAGCTTCTGAACTTAGAAGTCTGCAAGTATTTTTTTGTTTTAGATTTGATATATGAATTTTGATACATTTTCTTTTTGCCATTTTATTTATTTAACTTTTTTTTTTTTAAGGAGGATTCTGAATGAGCCTATAGAATGTATTTGTAGCTTTTGACCAGGTGTACTTGGTTTTCTTTTATTTAAGTGTCTTTCACATTTATAGTGAGGTTTTGATATACAAAAAAATGAGCTAATGATGCTTCAGATGTTGTATGTAATGTATTCTTTTTATTTTATGTGTAGATGGCTCTTGGACAAGTCCGAGCAGTACAACACACTGGGAGGGAATGCCCTCTCCTTTTAAAGGCAGGAATTTTTATTTATTACCTGTGTTTAGTATGTAAACGTGAAATAAACCAGTGGATTCTTAAATGGACACAAATATTTCTTGGATTATGTGTCTGAATTTTTGCTGCACAACATTCTGATGTTTAAACATTTAAGTTTGAAGGGGGGAGGAAAATGTAGTACTTTCAGACGTAGGTTGTCTATTCTAAGGTATGCATTGTATTCATCTGTGTAAAGGATGTAGATGAAGGTAGTCATGTAGTTGCTTTGAGTTTTTCTGCTGAAGTTTATGCCGTGAAATGTTTGGTTAGGAGCAATAGAATAGTTTAGATTGAGATTGCCTTGTAATGTGATTTTTTTTTTTATTTATTTTGCATAGCCTTGTGGTCACTGTCAGATACACTCAACTTTTGATATGTCAAATTTTCACGTTCTGATAGGTTCTGTTTTTCTTCCAGTCTTCAGTTCCTACAGTGGGAAGCATCATTAGCCTTTAGCATGTGATATTTTGCTAGTAATGGACCTAAGTACTTTGTCTTGTATCATTCTAAAGTGCTTAACATACATTAAGGTCAGTGATTTGATACAATCAAAAAGAATTTTTTTTTAATGTCTGTGCATCTTTTAAACATGAAAAGAATTAAAGAAATGTAATGTTTCTTTTGATTATTAAGAGTCTGGGATAAGTATTGGCACTTTTTGGTTCAAATGATAATTACCCTCAGCTATTTCAATAAGTGTTTACATTGATATTTATTCTTACTTGGGCACGGGTTAGCTAAGTCTTGTATTTGTACTTATTGGCAAAAAGTTAAAAAGCTCTTAATTTTGCAGATCAACCAGATGCTAAGAAAGTTGCTCCTCAAAATGACTGTAAGTATTTTAAATTGGGTCAAAAGCTAAAGTAACTGGAATTTAATACGAGGGTTTTGTTCCTGTTTTTTGTTGCGTATCTTTGGAGTTAGTGTAAGGCTGTGAATAGCTTTGTAAATATGTATTTCATGTCTTTATAATCTCCCACTTCAATTATGGCCGGGTATATATTAATAAGATTTGGTTGCTAAATTGTTTTTGTATTCAATTTATTTTATAATTCCATTTTTAACTTAAGCTTGCACCCCTTGAGAAAGGACGGTTTTTTTCCTATGTCATTGCTGATGATCTCTGCCATTACAGTGACTTTCTTGACCACTGTCAATGTTGATTTAAGTATTCTGCATAAAATTTTACTCTCTTAAAGATACTGTGTGTATTGAGGAAAGATTTTAGAATTGTTGGATATAATTGTATTAATTATGTGGGAAACTTAGTTTTCATTTTATTTTTATTTGATTTTTTGGTAGCTTTTGGAACACAGTTACCACCGATGCATCAGCAGCAAAGGTATAGTGAAATGCTTTTTCAAGAGTTCTTTGCAAATTTTAGTTTAACTGTTGGTGAAAACACAACCAAGTTAGTGTATAATGAGTATGTGTCTGCATTTTATTTTGCATATAAGAATGAATTTCCCTCCATTTAAGAAGGTGATACAGAAGGATAATTTTACCTTTTGAGTGAGATACATTTATAATTTGGAAGGATGGGTGGAGTTAGCCATATTTTAGAAGAACTAAAGTGAATAATCACTAAGATAACATTACCTGAACTCCACCCTAACTCCTTTGTAGTTCATGCCTTTAGACTGTTCATCTACCATACCTTCTGACTTGATGTGTTGATTCTGACTTGAACTACTCAAGCTGTATTTTGACTATGAATATGTGCCTGAAAACCTAGTTTAAGCCTTTAGACTTCGATTTTTTGTTCGTGGGTTACCTTTTATGTGTAAACAGAGCTTCTTTCTTTGAAGGAAAATGTTAGTTTTTGTTATTTTTTAGCAGGTCTGTAATGACAGAAGAATACAAAGTTCCAGATGGAATGGTTGGATTTAGTAAGTAACCTAATTTTTAAAGCTTTGACAACAATCAAAACATACTCTATAGTCTTTTAGCAACTAATGTTCTTTTTTCTTACTAGTAATTGGCAGAGGAGGTGAACAGATCTCACGCATACAACAAGAATCTGGATGCAAAATACAGATAGCTCCTGGTAATGTTACTCTCTTGCTGTTTTCAAAATGACTAGAAAACTAGCATGTTTTTGTCAGTAGGTAGTGAATGATGCTGTTAATCTTCTCTTGGCCTAAAATTTGTTTGGTGTTGTTTTTAATTGTAGACAGTGGTGGCCTTCCAGAAAGGTCTTGTATGTTAACTGGAACACCTGAATCTGTCCAGTAAGTATGAAATCCTATGCCTGAGGCCAGTGTATCCTTCCTACCAGAGGATATTGCCCGTACATTTGAGCCAACTTTGTTCTGCGCTATTAATTTTCCCATTTTCTAGATAATTTCTAACAACATATAAACATGCTTGAAAATTCCTTCATCTTGACAAAAACCGTCCTTGAACCCCACATTTATATTTCTCTGCCTCCTTATACAACAAAACTAAAAAGCAGTAGCTCTATTTGCGGTATCATCTGCCTCTGTTTTCATTTTTTCTTGAACATGTATGAATCAGTTTTATTCCCGTGGTTCTATTGAAATTGTTCTTTCTGAGATCACAAATGGATTCTTCATCATTCCACCTATCAACATTGTTTGACACAGTGAACAATCTTCCTAGAAATCGCCAGCTCCCTGGCTGCCCTTTCTCAGTCATTCTTGGTTGTCCTGCTTTATATTTCTGACCTTTTGTTGTGAAAGTGCCCCCAAATTCAGTCCTCCTAAAATAGATCTGTATGTGCTCCTTAGAGTACTTCATTTACTCTATTAAATTTCATTAATATATAATTTTAGATATCATAAATTTTATGTACTCTTAAATTTTTAACTTCAGTGTTGCTCTCTTTTTCTAAATTCTAGATTCCTGTCGAGCTGCTTACTTAGTATCTCTGCTTGAATGTCTACTAGACATCTCAAACATCAGATTGTTATAAAGGGGAAATTGTTTTCCATCCCATTCCCAGCCTGCTTTGTCTTTTACTCCTCTTACTCATCTCAGTGAATGGCAACTCTGTTTTAATTTTTTCTCATGCCTCAATTTATCCATAAGGAACTCTTGGGTCATTTTTCTTCATAATTGATTTGGAATCTAGCCTCTTCTTGCCATTTCTGTACTGTCACCTTGTCTGTGACATCATTTGCCTATATTTCAATATGTTTCCATTCTTTTTAGCCTTGTTCAGCAGTAGTATATCCTTATGCTAGTATAGCCATAGTGATCTTTTTAAAATGTGAATCAGTTCATATCCCTACTTTGCTCAGATCCTCTAATGCTTCACCACTTAGAGTAAAAGTGTTTTTATCAAGGCCTGACTCACTTGCCACCTTTCTCATTTCATATTTTTTTAATGTTTATTTACTTTTGAGAGAAAAAGACAGAGGTGTGAGGGGGGGGAGGGGCAGTGAGAGGGAGACACAGAATCCGAAGCAGGGTTTGAGCCCCGCGTTGGGCTCTGTGCTGACAGCCCAGATCCTGTGTCTGTCTCCCTCTGTGTCCCTCCCCTGCTCACGCTGTGTCTATCTCTCAAAAATGAATAAATGTTGAAAAAAAATTTTTTAATAAAAAAATTTTGTTAAATTAGTGTTAAGCCCCCTAAACCTGAATTAGAATGGAAGTACCTGATCATACTATTTTGTATTTCTCTGTTTGCATTAAGGTTTTGATTATGCTGTAACTTACTCTTTGACTCTTTATTTGTTAACAGATCGGCAAAACGGTTACTGGACCAGATTGTAGAAAAGGGAAGACCAGCCCCTGGCTTCCACCATGGTGATGGACCAGGAAATGCAGTTCAAGAAATAATGATTCCAGCTAGCAAAGCAGGATTAGTTATTGGAAAGGGGGGAGAAACTATTAAACAACTTCAGGTATTATTATGTTTGTAAAATGACTACTTTTCATCTATTTTGAAGCCTGTTTCCTTCCACTCCCCTTTTGTTAATACTTGTGATTTCTGTAACAGGAGCGGGCTGGAGTTAAAATGGTTATGATTCAAGATGGACCTCAGAACACTGGTGCTGACAAACCTCTTAGGATTACAGGAGACCCATACAAAGTTCAAGTAAACTTAAGTTTATATTTTACAAAGAAGGATTTGGGGGCGGAATGGGCAAAACATGTATGAATAATTACAGTGTTTTGAGACATACTTTCTAAATTGGGTGATTTTTTCCCCCCCCTACTTCAGCAAGCCAAGGAAATGGTGTTAGAGTTAATTCGTGATCAAGGTGGTTTCAGAGAAGTTCGAAATGAGTATGGGTCAAGAATAGGTGGAAATGAAGGGATAGATGTAAGTAAAAATACCCATTCACAAATGGTTGTATACTGGTTGATAAATATGTGTTTTTTCTGTTGTGTGTTACAAAGCCATCTCTAACATTGTATCCCCTCACCCTGTTTCTGCCTTAGAGTGTAGAATGTATAACTTGTATCTCATTACCCTATTTGATGGCATATCAGAGCATAGTGCTGTTTTTACTTTAATGATTTGAGGTAGATTAATTTTCAGGAAATGGCTTTCTTAATATGTAGTCTTCTTTGTATAAGGTCCCCATTCCAAGATTTGCTGTTGGCATTGTAATAGGAAGAAATGGAGAGATGATTAAAAAAATACAAAATGATGCTGGTGTTCGAATTCAGTTTAAGCCAGGTGAGTATACATATTTAATTTTCTAGGTGTTGGTAGCAATTTGTTTTGACGTCCATTTGTTGCTAAATAGATCCATTTTGGTTTTTTATTTTGAAGATGATGGAACAACACCTGATAGAATAGCACAAATAACAGGACCTCCAGACCGATGTCAACACGCTGCAGAAATTATTACAGACCTCCTTCGAAGTGTTCAGGTTTGACAGATGTTACTATTTTCATTATTTTGTTTTCATTTAAAAAATACTTTCCAGGATGCATGAGTGGGTCAGTCAGTCAAGCATCTGACTCTTGATTTCGGCTCAGGTCATGATCTCATGGTTCGTAAGATAAAACCCTGCATCAGGCTGCACAAAAGTATCTATTTTCTTGAAAGCCTGAAAGTGTCCCCCCTCCCCCTTTAGTTTTATGTCAGAATCTGTCTGATAATGCTTTGTTAATAGCTAGAAAGGTAACTTTGAGGTAGACATCTTGGAACAGAAAGGCAGCTACATAAGTACAGTCTTATTCATCCTAGTGTAAAAAGAACAAGCGGTGGGTAGTATTTGATTATTTGGGCCAAGTCATCTCTCAGCTTCTTTAAATTTCTGGTTTAGGAAAATAGACATGTAGTGACTTCACCATGGAAAGAAGAATATTCTTCTGTGCTGACTTTTATTTTTTTCTTTGTGTTTCCCTTAGGCTGGTAATCCTGGTGGACCTGGACCTGGTGGCCGAGGAAGAGGTAGAGGTCAAGGCAACTGGAACATGGGACCACCTGGTGGACTACAGGAATTTAATTTCATTGTACCAACAGGGAAAACTGGATTAATAATAGGAAAAGGCAATGTATTTTAAATAATGTCTTAATGTGTGGGTAAAAATGTTAACACATGACCTGATTTTTCTGGATGCTATTTCTCTTGTAAATCAGTAGCAAGGATTTTTCTTTGGCTCTATTTTATGTTGGTTTGTAACAAAAACATAAATGAGGGCCTTATATGCACATAAAAAGAATGGGATTTGAAAAACATTGGCTTCTAGAGGGTGGACCAATAGTGTATTAGTGTAAGAAACTTGTTTTGACCCAAAAAGTGGTTTGATGTTTTTGTGCCATTTGCTTTTTCCTTACATCTTTTTAAAGTTTAGGACTTTTAATAAGTGTTATGTTACTTGTAAAAGCAATTTATTTGAACCAAATATTTTGATGAGTTACTTTTTGTTGTTGTTACAGTTGATATTAAGGTTAGGTACAGACATGCTAAGTTGTCTTGAAACTTGAATGTATTTTAAAAGCATGAGATGCTTTATACAATTTGATTTTAAGTGTAGAATAAATGGAAAATTCTAATAGAATATTGGCAGATGGGATACTGCTCTAAACTTTTTTCTTAATGGCTGTTTTAGTTGTGGTCATTTTCTTTTAAGAAGTTCTTTTTGTATCCTTTGACTCTTTAGAAAAATTACTGTGTTTTGATTTTAGGAGGTGAAACCATAAAAAGCATAAGCCAACAGTCTGGTGCAAGAATAGAACTTCAGAGAAATCCTCCACCTAATGCAGATCCTAATATGAAATTATTTACAATCCGTGGCACTCCACAGCAAATAGACTATGCACGGCAACTTATAGAAGAAAAGATTGGTGTGAGTATGCTTTAAATTTCAATTTATAGGGACACCTGGTTGGCTTAGTCAGTAAAGCATGCAACTCTTTATCCCCAGGTTGTGAGTTCAGGCCTCATGTTGGGTATAAAGCTTACTTAAAAAGTAAATAGATACGATATTTACATAGACCCTATTAAATAGAAGGTATTAATTCAGATGTTTCTATAATTGCTATATAAAGAAATGCCAATTTCTAGTCTAAGATTGTAGGTTTCACCACAAAATGAACACATACAACAGGAAAGATTGTCCAGCAGTGACAAATAATTCAGTTAAATACACATTTGTAAGTATGTAGAACTTTGTGTGAGTAAATAATAGACTGCATTACTTGCAGATACAATGTAAGAGTTGGTGGGTGGGTTGTAGAATGTACTTGTAGGACATAGTTAATGGGAATTCAGTATTTATTAAGGGCTTAATGTACTCCACCCTGCTCAGGTAAATATGTATTAGATGAATCCCCCAGTTTAGAGTAGAAATTTACAAATCCATCTTAGATTGACAGTCATTTGGGGAGTTTTAAAGTGTATACTATTTGAATGCTTTCCACCTTTACACATGACAGACAGACCTGATACACAAATTTGGAAACTTCCTTTAGATAAGTTTCCTGGTGGTAGTACAAAAAAAGTATAAAGAGTCTTGATTGTGCTTTCTTATAAGAGGAGGATGTAGTGTCTTAACTGTGTTCTTTTACTATAGGATGTAAGGGAGCATTTTGAATAATAATAATTAGAATTTCTTAGGAAAGTTCTCCCTGATGATTGCCATATTGTGGAAGGGATACAAAAGAAGTTAGATACTGTTTCTGTCTTCTGGGAAAGACAAAAATAAATGTATAAAAGACACTTACAGAATATCTTACCAGGGGTACCTGGCTGGTTCAGTCAGTAGAACATGTTACTCTTGATCTTAGGGTTGTGAGTTGTGAGCCCCATGTTGGATATAGAGATGACTAAGAAATTAAAAGAAAATCTTATAAAAACATATACAAATATTGTAAGTTTTGTGGTATTAATAAGTGTAATTGTTGGGGCACCTGGGTGGCTCAGTCAGTTGGGCATCCTACTTAAATCTCCACTTGGGTCTTGATCTGAGGGTTCTGGGTTTGAGCCCTGCATTTGGCTCAGTGCTGGGCATGAGGCCTACTTAAAAATACAGGTGTCTGGGTGGCTGAGTCACTTAAGTGGCTGACTTCTGATTTCAGCACAGGTCATGATCTCCAGGTTCATGAGATTGAACTCGCACTGTTAGCACAGAGCCTACTTGGGATTCTCATTCTCTCTCTGCCCCGCCCCGCCGCATGCTCACATGGGCTTTTATTTTCTCTCATTCTCTCAAATATACATTTAAAAAATTAATAAGTATAGGAGCACCTGAGTGGCTCAGTTAGGTGTCCTACATCACAATTCACAGGTCACAATTTCATGGTTCACGAATTTGAGCCCCACGTTGGGCTCTGTGCTGAAAGCTCAGAGCCTGGAGCCTGCTTCGGATCCTGTGTCTTCCTCTCTCTCTGCCCCTCCCCCACTCACGATCTGTCTCTCTCAAAAATAAACATTGAAAAAATTTTTAAATATAAGTGTAATTGAAAATATGAAGAAAATAATTATGTACCCAGTATTGGCAGAGGTCGATGCTAGAAAAATGAATTAACGTTTTGGATTTTACTATCCTTGGCATGCATGGATCAAGGTTTCTTCTGGATTGATGGGCAAACAAGATAGGTTCTAGAGAAGCAGTTTAGTTTGATAGTTAAGAGCATGGACTCTGGAATCAGGCTGTTAGGTTCAAAATACTCTGAATCATTTACTGTGTGACCTTGGAGAAAGTTGTTTATACTTGTTTGCCTCTTGTTTCTTTCTCTGAAAATAAGGATAATAATAGCTATTTTACAGGTTGTACAAATGATATGAGGTTTGTGTCACTTAAAAGAGTGCCTCGTACATAACCCTATGAAAACGTTGCTACTTTTTCAGTAGTCCTTTTTTACTTTTTGTAAGGGATTGGTTATGGATAATAGAAGTGAAGGATAATGAAAACAGATTTAAAGAGGTAAAGTAATAGAAGGAACTTGAAAAGTCACAGAGTTTAGGGTGCCTGGCTGGCTCAGTCAGTTAAGCGTCTGATTTCAACTCACATCATAATCTCACAGTTCGTGGGTTCGAGCCCTGTGTCAGGCTCTGTGCTGACAGCTCAGATTCTGAAGCTTGCTTCAGATTCTGTGTCTCCCTCTCTCTCTGCCCCTCCCCTGCTCACGCTCTGTCTCTCTCAAAAATAAACGTTAAAATTTTTAAAATTACAAAGTTTAGCTTCATTATTTTGTAGTGAGGGAATAGACAACTAAATGTGATTTAAGCATTTTTCTTCAAAATGTCACATGATCAGTATTAACTTCATGAAAGCTAATTTGGATTATCAAAAGGAAAATCAACTAAGCATTATTAAGTGGTATGATATGAGGGGCGCCTGGGTGGTGCAGTCGGTTAAGCGTCCGACTTCAGCCAGGTCACGATCTCGCGGTCTGGGAGTTCGAGCCCCGCGTCAGGCTCTGGGCTGATGGCTCAGAGCCTGGAGCCTGTTTCTGATTCTGTGTCTCCCTCTCTCTCTGCCCCTCCCCCGTTCATGCTCTGTCTCTCTCTGTCCCAAAAATAAATAAACGTTGAAAAAAAAAAATTTGAATATGAAGATAGGGTATTTAGAAACTAATGATAAAGGGGAAGAGAGGAAATGAATTTGAATTACTGATTTTAAATGGGGTTCTGGGGCACAAAGGTTATGAAGAGGAGTTTAGTTTTTTGAGTTACTAAAGTTACTAGTTGTTACTTTACATGATAAAGTACCCAGTAGTTCATAGTATAATAGCAATTTGGGGAATATATTGTCAAGGTGGTTGTCTGATTGTTAGGAAAGTAGATGCTGAATAGATGTAGAGAAAGAAAAGTTAGGGAAAACATGGTATTTGATACACTTCCATGATAAGATAATAAAGAAGTGTAGTAAAAGTAAGAATTATAAAAAAGAAAGGGAAATAATGGAAAAGGGAATTCGTCTGAAAGGAAGAGAATGGAAGATAAAGGAGATGTTTCAGTTCTTTGCTGATGCTGTTGATTTTAATGAATTTTCAGGTCTTAATATTTAATATGGTAGAGTTGAGTTTTTTCAGCATGGGCACCTGGGTGGCTCAATCAGTTAAGCGTCTGAATTTGGCTCAGGTCATGATCTTGCAGTTCCCTGAGTTTGAGTTCCGATTTGGGCTCTGTGCTGATAGCTCAGAACTTGGAGCCTATTTCAGATTCTGTGTGTGTGTGTGTGTGTGTGTGTGTCTCTCTCTCTGCCCCTCCCCTGCTTGCTCACCCACTCTCTCTCTTAAAATAAGTAAACATTAAAAAAATTAAAAAATTTTTTGCAACATGAATGAGGAAATGAAGGAAAATCTAAAATATGTTGTTGGTGTTATTTGGCCTTTGAATTGTTAAGCCATTGCTGTTTTTCTGATTTTTTTGTACATCTCTTTGCTTTTTTACAGGGCCCAGTAAATCCTTTAGGGCCACCTGTACCCCATGGGCCCCATGGTGTCCCAGGCCCCCATGGGCCTCCTGGGCCTCCAGGGCCTGGAACTCCAATGGGACCATACAACCCTGCACCTTACAATCCAGGACCACCTGGCCCTGCTCCTCAGTAAGTACTGAGTTTGATTCTGGAGTTTTCCCCAAATATTCTAGCTTTTGGTAAATTGTGTTTTTATATTGATTTCTATCTTTTCAGTGGACCTCCAGCTCCTTATGCCCCCCAGGGGTGGGGAAATGCATATCCACACTGGCAGCAGCAGGCCCCTCCTGATCCAGGTAAAAGACATTTATCATTCATGTGTAATCTGTAGTTTTGTTTGCCTCTCCTGTTATATATACTCTTAAATTTTCTAGTGTCATTTCTACATTGTGTGCATTTTTCGCACTTGTTTCACTCTTTCAACAGGAGTCTTAGTTTCTGATTTTACCACAGTGTATGAGACTGAGTGAATATGATGTTTTCATGTAACTTTTTTCTACCTATGTTGACTTTCTCTCCTTTCAAAGTGATAAGAACAGAGTGCTAAAAGCCAGAAGCTATAGGAAGAAGTACAGTGTCTTAGTTTTAGATTCCAGTGCCATCAAATGTATGATGTGTTAATTGTGACATTGTCCATGAAAGAAGAGTGTACATTTATTTGTATAATTATGTGAGCATCTAATGGAGCATTTAATACTTAAATTTGAGAACTTGGTAGTTCTCAAATAAGATATGTAAGCTGTTTTAATCTTTTAATATTCCTTATGTAATTTCATATATTAGTAAAAATCAGGCCTCTGTTTAATGTCTGCATGTTAGAAATTAAAAATATGTTTAGTTAAATGTTTTCTCTGTTCCGATCTGGATTTTATATATATTACATTGTATTCTGTTATTGCATCTTCCACCCTCTAGTTTTCTTTCCATGATGGTCAAAGGGGCATTCATTGAAACCAATTAACATTTATTGATGATCCTTCTTTCTCACCTACTACCTATCTTTTAGGCCTCTTTCACTGGAGTAGTTTCAAGGAAGGTACTGAATTATGGATTCCTTTCCACACTAGTGTATTTATTTCTTGAAAGAACCTAAATAATTGATTTAAATGAAATTGTTTTAGTGAATTTTATTAAAACATTGTTATTTAAATGTGGCCCTATATTTGTAACATACTTTAATTTCCTGGGAAGTGTGCTCTTTGAAATATGGTTACACATGACAGTAACCAAATAACCACAACTTTCATTCAAGAAACAACTTGAGTGTGCTAAGATGTGCGTATGCAAAGATTAGTTTACATTCTACAGCAGAAAAGTACACTCCCAAGTGTTAGCAATGCTATTATAGGTGGACTTACAGAAGGATCAAATATAAGTTAGTGTATATAATAGCTTAAACATCTTTATTAGGTATTTTTTTCTTCATTTTTATCTTAGTGCACACAAATAGGGAAGGGGCGGAGGGAGAGAAAGAATCCCAAGCAAGCTTCTTACCCTGCACAGAGCCCATAGCAGGGCCTGATGCCATGACCTTGGGATCATGACCTGAGACAAAGTCAAGCATCGGATACTCAACCGACTGAGCCTAGTTGTCCCTAAATGTCTTTAAAGAAAGAAAAGATTTTTCCTTCCCTCTTATAAGCTAATTGGGATGGTGTGATTAAGCAGAGAAATCCGATAATTTAAGAGATTCAAGAGTTAGAGCAAGTTAAGGGGTGAATTTCTATTGGGGAACTTGGATCTGCAATATTGCACCATATGAGCCCTGTTCGGATCAGTAACGTGATTGAGAGAAATGATGGGAATAAGTAGTCTCTGTATCACAGTCTCATTTTTCCTTCTGGGAGTAGTAGTGAAGTCACTGCTGTAAGAATTGGTTGATGAATATGGTTTGTGGCACTGTCTTTGGAAAAGAAGTAACCCATTAGCTAAGATGGCAGCTAGGATTAGATATTGCTTATATTAGACTTTGCGTTATGTAAAAACCACATAATTGATTTAGATGAAACTTATAGTCAGTTTAACATTTTTTTCTCACCTATAAAATGATAAATGAAACGATATCATGTTGAGTGAATAATCAGTAAATTCTCCATATGTATTATATCTAACTGTAAGTCTGGTTTTGTTAATACAGTCTACACATTCAAGAGTACAAGTATTGCCTTTCAAAGTCTGTTTTATCTCAGTTTCTCTAGCCAGAGATGGTGTCAAGTGAAATATTTGTATTAGTACACGGGTAATCCAACTTAGAAAAGCAATACATTTTTTACTTGGAAGATGTGGAGGGTAGATAATGCCTTACAATTGTATTACCTTAAAAATTGTATCACTCTAGAAATCCCTGCTCCTTTTTCCTCAAACTTCACTAAACTTTATTAAGTAGCTGAGACTCGCTGCCCACATGGGATAAAGGATAAACAGATTTCATATAGATACAGGCTCTGCCTAAGGAAATTACATTCTTCTTGGTGATATAAACTAATAAAGATATACTGTAGTGTCACATGATGTATTCTTGGTATAAAGGACAGAATCAAGAAGAGGATTTCTGTTTCTAAGAGGTCTCAAACTGTGATTGCATGAGTTGGTTTTTATGGAGGATGAATGAGGAGTGCAAGTCCAGAGAAAGCATAACAAGGTCTGAGGCCAGATATGAGCATTGGAACTTCTGAAAAGTACAAGCAGTTTACTGTGACCAGAACTTGAGTGTTAGAAAAATACTGACAAAAGAGGGGAAGATGAGGCTGGAATGGAAAGGATAAGCCAGAGGGTCAGATCATGAAAGATATTGGGTGATAATGTTGCACTTAAAAGCTTTTGACAGCCCTGAAGTCTCTGGAATGAACAATTTCAAGTAGGGCAGTGACATCAAGTGTATGATTTAGGATAATTACTGTGAAATATGATGAGGTGAAATATGACTGTTTAAGATTCTTAAAGAATGCAGGACTTTCTTTAAGACAGGACAAAACTCAGTTTTAAAATAATTGTTTCTTGTACAGATAGTTCCTAGAAATCCTTTCCTTTAGTCATCTACCACGTAGAACTGCTGTGCTTGAGGCAAAACTAGGTTAAAAAAAAAAGGGCACAGAATGTTGTAAGGCAAATTGGATTTGAAAGCAAGAGATCTTTATTCCTATTACGATTCTGCCACTCAACTAGTTTTCTAAGAATTAGGTCACTTAATTTCTGTACCTCACTTTACTGAAATTGAAGGAAATAATGACAAAATAAGAATTTAAAACTTCTCATTTACTGTTTTTGATCTCCAGTTAATTTTGGGGTCTCTTTCTTTGCCAAAGAGGGTGTGAGAGAGAGTGTGTGTGTGAGAGAGAGATTATGGACTTTAGATGCAAACCTTGAATTTGTGTTTATTCTAGCTAAGGCAGGAACAGATCCAAATTCAGCAGCTTGGGCTGCCTACTATGCTCACTATTATCAACAGCAAGCACAGCCACCACCTGCAGCTCCTGCCGGTGCACCAACTACAACCCAAACCAATGGACAAGGTAACTATGGTAACTAAAACATTTATTTTGTATGTAGAAATAGAAACTTATGTTTGGAATTCTGTAAGAAGTACATCAGTGTATAACACCTAAAAACTTTCCATATTTCATTATAGCTTCAGTGAGCAGATTTCCCTTATTAAAAATAAGTTTGAAATAGTTTAAAATAATTGCATCTTACGTAAAAGTTTAAGTTGTAAGATAACATTATAGAACACCCAGATAACCTACCTGTCAATATTTTATCTCCCATCTCCCACTTGTCCCATTCTGTCATATGTGTCCATATCCATTACCAGTAATCTTTCAGAACCATTTAAGACCAAGCTGTGCACATGATGTCCCAGTACCCTTAAATACCCTTTTGTATTAACTCCAATAATACATGACCATCATACAGTCCTCTAAAACATTAAGTCAGCATTGATACATCATTACTGTCCTGATGCAGAGCCCTTACTCCGATTTCACCATTTATCCTATACGTTTCTCTATTCTGATCTAGGATCCCATCTGGTAAAAAAAAAAAAAGCACAGACCTTTTGTCTTATGCGATGACTATCAAATTAGCATAGGTCACCTGAGCCTTTTCTCAAAAAGATGAGGTCATGATCGTGAAGTCCTACTTGGTATGTGGCAGTACCTCAGAAATATTGCTATGTTCCTCTTAGTGCATTACATCAAGGGTCATATAATGTTGACCTGCTTCATCCCTGGTGATGGTAACCATAGTCGCTTGGTCATGTTGGTGTCTGCCAGGTTTCTATACCATAAAATTACCATTTTTCTCTTTGAAATTAACAAATACTTTTTGGGGAATTATACTGAGTTGATAAGACTATTCTGTTCCTTCCTGAACTTCTGCCCATTGGCCTTAGCCTTCTTTGATAACATGTGCCTGATTCAGGTACAGCCATGATGGTAATTTCTGTTTGCATCATTCTACGTGTATTAGTTGGTATTGTAAGGAAGAAGTTTTATTTCTTTATATCAGTATGGACTCCTGTGTTATTCAACATGTATTTTAAACTATCTTTACTATTTTGATTATCAGATTGCCCTAACTTTGGTCATTCAGGAGTACCTTTGAGATGGTTCCTGTATCCTTTTGACATGTCTGTCATTCTTTTTTAACTTTTTTTAAATGTGTTTGTTTATTTTTGAGAGGGGCGGGGAGGGAGAAGATCTGAAGCAGTTTGCCAACAGCAGCAAGCCCAGTGTGGGGCTTGAACTCATGAACCGTGAGATCATGACCTGAGTCAAAGTCAGATGCTTAACCAACTGAGGCACCCTGACATGTTTGTCATTTTTTAAGCATGTCTTTACTTTCCTGCCCAAAAGATGCTTATTTTGTGCTTTCTGGGCTCAAGCCCTAAAATCAGCTATTTTTCTAAGTAGCCCTGATTTCCTTTTAGCAGATGATGGTATTTGAGAAATCAAAAACTCCGTGTGTTCATTTCTACCATGGTGATATGGAACCTAGGAAATTTATATACATGTATGCTTATGAGTGCATATATGAAACAGTATCTATATATGTATATATTTCTCAAACCATTATACTGCTTGCAGAATTCTGTTGCAACACATCAGAGTTCTTTCTGGCTTTTTCCCTTTCATTGCCTATAAATAGTGAATGACTTGGTATCCTCAGTGTATATCCTTACTTGACCAATGAATTTACTTACATGCTCAGTGTAACTCCTCTTCCATGTGTATAAACAAACTTTCTCTGTTGAGGGCCTCTACCTCTTGTGTCTGTGTTTTAGGCACCAGCAAGGATCCCACTACCACATAGCACCCTCCCTCCTGCCCCTCACTCCCTATGGCAGGCCACTCCTACTTTCTCCATTCAAGGAATAGAAGTAAAGGGCCAAGATTGTCTTTTGAAACTGTTAATCCTTTTTTTTTTTTTTTTTTTTTTTTTAATGTTTTTCTTAAGGAGATCAGCAGAATCCAGCTCCAGCTGGACAGGTTGATTATACTAAGGCCTGGGAAGAGTATTACAAGAAAATGGGTATGTTCTACATTTCTTTTTTATACATTTAGTTAAATTGAATTTGAAACATTTAATAAATCTCACTAGAAGGATGAAGATTGTTATAAAACCATGTTTGCATTATGTTTTTGTTACTTGCACTTTGTTTTTAACTTTTAATATCTTGAAGGGAATATCGGATGTGTTCTTTTTTTTTAATGTTTATATTTAAGAGAGAGAGTGTGTGGAAGCGAGGGAGGGGTACAGAGAGAGAGAGACAGAATCTGAAGCAGTCTCCAGGCTCTGAACTGTCAGCACACAGCCTGACACTGAGCTCAACTCACGAGCCGTGAGATCATGACCTGAGCTGACGTCAGACGCTTAACCGACTGAGCCACCCAGGCACCCCTGAATGCATTCTAAAATCACTGATTCTAAAAATACATAATTCTTAAAATTGTGGTTATATAACAAGGAAATCCTTTTGTTTCTAAATGCATTTGTCAGCCACAATAATTAAAACCAAAAGTTCCACTGTTGCCACCTATGACCCTGAATATTACTTGTACTTTTGTCAAAGACAGTTACATATATCAGTAGCCTGAATGGCATAGGTTAAATTCTAGAGAGCCAAACAAAAATCGGTTGTGTGGTATTTTCTGCTGCACAGTAACTAGATAAATAACCTACAGGGACATAGGATGTTAGTTACTTAAATAACATTTGCATATAGGAGAAAGGAAAAGTTGTACTCTAGATAAAGGTCATTTCGATTCGGTAACTGTAGAACACATACTACATACCAAACAGTGATAGATGCTGAGAATGTGATTGTGAGGGTAAACAGGTAGGAGCCCCTGACCTTCTGGTTATTATATTCTCATGGAGGATACAATTGTTAATCAAGTGTTTTGCTAAATATATTACTACAAATGGTTACAAATGAAAACTGTACTTCTACTAACAGTTGAAATGTACAGCCACTAAGTGGTAGAACCAGAATTTGAACTCCCAGGAGGGCCTAAACTCCAAGCCCATCTCCCAGATTTGTTTTTTTCTGGGACTATTTGGAACTTCATATTCATTTGACCCTTAACATAGGTTTGAATTTTATGGGTTTACTTATAAGTGGGGTTTTTTTTTTTTAGAGTATTCTATAAATGAACTTTATGATTTTCTTCTTGTTTGTCTAGCTTACTTTATTGTAAAATACAGTATATAATACTCAAAATGTGTGTTAGTCCACTGTTTATGTTATCTGTAAGGCTTCTGGTCAAAGGAGACTATTAGTAGTTAAGCTTGTCCAAAGTCAAAGGTTGTATGTGGGTTTTCAACTCCACAGAGGTCTGTGCCCATTAACCCCTGAATTGCTCAAGGGTCAGCTGAACAGATAGTAGTTTTTGTTTTTAGAAGGTTATGGTGTCATTTGAAATTGACCCATGTACACTACAGCCACTTGTCACAAATGAAAGCCAAACAGATAAACTCGTCCATTCTTCCCAGGTATAGAATGAATGTATAGATGGTAGAAATTTATCATAGTATACAGTCTGTTTGAGATTTTCAACATAAACTTCAGTGTTTCTTTGCCTGTGAGTGTTTTGTCGTCTTCACAGAAAGAAAATTTTCCAGAATGGTGATATTAAATTTTCTTTTGTGTAGGATACGTTTACTTCATGATAAGGATGTTTTATGCAGCTTATTTTCTATTTAAAGAAAGAAAAATTGTTTTTCCTGTTAGTATGACTTTCCATGCTACATTCCTGAGGCTAAAACAGATTATGTTTTTGTGACCCATCTTCTCTCAGGCAGGTCTACAACAGCTAAAATTCTGCAAAAAAATACTTTTAAAAAACTTTAATCTCAAAGCAGTATACTCTAATTAGGGTGATTACATAATTTATCCTGACTGGGATATACTTTTGAGAATAACTGAGAATGCTATTAATAATCATCCCATGATAGTGGTCAGGACATATGGTCACTTTAACTTGTATGAAATAGTGTCACCATTGTAAAAATTTGAGCATGTTGCAATTAAAAATCGCTGGGTCTGACTTAAATTTTCACCATGGTTAATGTGCCAGAGATGTTCCCTATGTTAATATTAAAAATAAGTAAAAACAGGCCTGTTTGTGGACTTAGATAATTATTGGGGAACTGGTGAAACTTGTGTTTTATTGTATTTTATCATTCATTTGCAGCACGTTGATAAATTTATGGTTTGGTTTTTCTACCTTTTATTTGCCCAGAGTGAGCAGGTGTGTTGAATGTAATCTGTGAGGTCTTAATACCATTCAGATTTTTTTTTTCTCAATTATGTGTTTTTCTGTAGCACTATAGTGATCAGCTGTTAATTTTTTTGAGCAAAAGATAAGTTGAATGATTATTTCACATATAAATCTTAAGGGAAATAATAATAAATTGCCAGGTCTCTAATCCTGGCTAGCAAGTCAATTTATTTTGTCCTATAGAAGTTCTTTTTGCAAATGAGTTGTTGCTTAACTACCTTAATTTCTTCTGGGTGCATTACTTGCCAGATATTGAAGCATAAGACTAATATAATTCAGTTTTCAAGATTTTGTTTAAGTAATCTCTATGTCCATTGTGGGGCTTGAACTCACAACCCTGAGATCAAGAGTCATGTGCTCTACCAAGGCAGTTTTCAAGATTTGTAAATAAAAGGGAAGAAAGTAATAAGATATTAGGGAGATAAAAATTTTTATCTCCAAATCCAACTATCTTATTTGGAGAGGCCAAGTTGAACTCTTACAGTGGCAGAGCTAGGATTTTCTAGGACTCTGGACATCCCAGTTCCCAATCTAGTAACCTCTTTACCAAACTGGGCAGGCTGTCCCAGCTTCTGAAGCCAAATCTCAGCTTTGCCTGTTAAGGACAGAAAATATCCACTAACGTTATAAATGTGTCGTTGTTTATAAGTAAGTAAATCTCTTAAAACAGGAGGGGTTTTTTTTTGTTTTTTGTTTTTAATGTTTGTTTTTGAGTGAGAGAAAGAGCGAGACACAGAATCCGAAGCAGCTCTGAGCTGATAGCAGAGCCTGACACGGGGCTGGAACCCATGAGCTGTGAGATTGTGACCTGAGCCGGTCGGACACGTAACTGACTGAGCCACCCAGGAGCCTCAAGTTAAGTTTTTTAGTTAGTTTTGTTTTCTGAAACAGTTCTGAATTTCGTAGGATTAATATCAAGAGAATTTAGGAGAGAAATTCACAAAGATGAGATTATAGAGGGTTAACAAAGGAAATTTTAAGTGTTACAAGGAATGGCAGTAAAGCTCGAAGAGTGGGTATTTATGGAGCTAGAATGAGGAAACTTTTGTAATAAGTAAACAGATCAAACTGGATTTCAAAGTAGACAGGCAGTTCCCATTTGGAAGAGGGCAGGTGAAGGCATTTTTTGGAAAAGTTTGACTTAGAGAAAGGCTCTTACAATATTAAGTACTGATGTGGTGGACTCTGAGCCTTTGGCATATGGTACCTTAAGGGGAAAGGGTGTGTAGTGAGGAAAATGGTTGTGGGAAAGAGGCAGGTATATAGAGCGATAACTTGTAGTGACATCTATTCAAGCAGGTTTGGCCATTGGGCTGTTATATGTGAACTCTAGGGCAAGTCTTACCTCTTGAATGAAATGAAAGTCAAACCTTACAAATGGTGAATCTACATGTAAATGTTAAGTGATGTTCTAAAATATAAACTAAACAGGCATCACAATAGTTCTTGAACTAAGAAGGATAAAGGGAGCAAGCTAAAGTACATTCCTAAAGGGGGCAGAGAGGCAGAAGAGGCTAGGGGAGAGCCAAGTAAGTCCTAAGCAGATAGGAAGAGTTATTTTCCAGCAGGGCAAAACTTGCCCCTCATGTTGGAGGAGTGAGATGACTTTTTCTTTGGACACCTTCAAGATTGGAATGTGAGGTGTTTACGACTTACCAAGTGCTTGATTTTCTTATAGTCTGACATGTTTACCCTTCACTTTCCACAGAAATATTTGAAATGGGAGAGTAGGTAACATTTGAATTGGATGAATTTTCTTAATGTGTCTCTGTTTCTACCATCTTATATTGTAATTTTGCCTCTAAAATGAATATCTCTTAACAATGATGTTCAGTCCCTTTTTGTAAACCTGAAGTAGAAATTGTTGCTGTCTTAACCGAGTTTGGCCTCAAGTCAGCAGGTTTTCAAGTGTACAACTTGTAAGAGACATTGTGTGGTTTTATTACTCTTGATACCCTGGGATACTTGGGAGTTGTCTAAATACTGAAACCTATTTCAGATTTGTTTACATTGTGTCTCCTCATTGGATCAGTATGTTAAACTCATTTCCTCTTTGAAAAGAATTCTGGAAAACAAAACTAAGAATTTTGTTTATATTACATGGGATTTCTCTGTTGCCTATAGAAGGGGTTTTTTTTCTTGGATTTTTAAAGTTACTCATAAAAGTTAAAATTCTATTCACTGAGTTGCTTTTGATTCTTCAATTTTGTGATTGATGGTGATAGCCTATTTTCAGCAACTATACAGAGTTCAGCTATACAAAGTTGGCAACATCCAACAAACATAAAAAACAACTTTCCCTGTGTCTGTTCTCTAGTATTTTTTTTTTTTTTTATTAAAAAAAATTTTTTTTTTCAACATTTATTTATTTTCGGGACAGAGTGAGACAGAGCATGAACGGGGGAGGGGCAGAGAGAGAGGGAGACACAATCGGAAACAGGCTCCAGGCTCTGAGCCATCAGCCCAGAGCCTGACGCGGGGCTCGAACTCACGGACCGCGAGATCGTGACCTGGCTGAAGTCGGACGCTCAACCAACTGCGCCACCCAGGCGCCCCATGTTCTCTAGTATTTTTTATCTAGCTATAATAATTTCACCAGGCAAAGTAATAAGCTATATAAAATTCTGCTCAAAAAAGGGAGCTCAATAGGAAAACACATGTTCTTCCTCCCCAACTTTTTATTTTATAAATTTTTATACCTTGATAAAATCAGAAAAATCATACAGTGAACACCCATATTTATATTTTCTATTCAAATTCTACATTTTTAAAAAGTTTATCATATGTAATTTGTGTGTGTATATATGTATTTTTTGTGCCTCAGCCTTTACAAAGTAGGTTGCACACTGTTGTAAATAAATTATTTCAGTAATATCAACATATAGACCATATTTTCTTTGGTTGTCAGAAAAATGTCTCTTGTGGCTGTGTGTGTGTATGTTGTCTTTATTTTAATCCAGAGCCCATTTAAATTTTGTGCGTTGGATTTGGTTAATTCTCTTTAGTCTCTTAATTACCCTGCTTAAAAAAATACCTGCTCATGAAAGCTGTTGAGTTTTGTGTTTGATTGATCTTGTTCCTTCAAATGTCTTTGGTAATTGTTCTTTATGTTCTTTGTCATGTTACTTTTAATAAAATTGTATTGTGGTTTGAACATATATTAAAATTTTAAACATCTTATTATTAAAGAGTATTTTGATGGTTAGTCTTCGTACACATAATGTATAGGTCACAAATCAGGAAACAAAGATCTTGACCGTATCTTAAAATAATGAAGTCTTTAATAGATTTCACATGGGTTTTTTGTTTTTCAAAAATGTTCTTTTCCTCCATCAAAGATTTACATTTTATTTAAAACCTGTAGTGTAACATCCAAATGAATAAGACAAGAAAAAATAGTGGTCTCCCCCCTCCCCACACCCAGCATCACCATCAGGGAACCATAGATTGTTTACTTGAAATACTTGCCAAACTCCGTTTAGAACATTAATATTTATAAATTCTGTAATTGAATCCAGATTATGCCTAAATCATTGCCTTTCTTGTTAAAACTATGTGGATGGTTTTGATTTCGCTTTTTATTAATAGTAATGCTTTAGAACTAAAAGTTACGATTAATGTAAGGCAAAAAGAAACAGCATTCTGATTTCTTTAATTACAGAGTAGTTTTCTGACACTAATGAATAAGATAAAACAGGAGCAATTCTGACCCTCTGTGCTTGTCTTTGTAACCTGTACTTACAGTGGATATAATTTTGTATTAAAATTTAGGGGGTTTTTTTTAGGTCAACAAGGGCAGACACAAGATTATTCAAAAGCTTGGGAGGAATATTACAAGAAGCAAGGTATTGTTTTTATTAGAAATGAGATTCTTTTGGGCTTTTAATTGTGGTTACAGCAACAAAGTTGTTCTGTTTTCTCAAAGGTCAAGCGGTTCCTGCTCCTACTGGTGCTCCACCAGGTGGTCAGCCAGATTATAGTGCAGCCTGGGCTGAGTACTATAGACAACAAGCAGCCTACTATGCCCAGACAAGTCCCCAGGGAATGCCACAGCATCCTCCAGCACCTCAGGTATACTAAACTTGCTAATGTGTTGATTTCTACTCCAATCATGTTTTCTGCATGTTTACTGTTTTGTCTGTTTGGGATTATGTTTGCCTTTAAAATTTTTATCTGGCATAGCATAACTAAATGAAGTACTGTGATGTATTGTTTGGGTTTTTTTGTTTGTTTTTTTTATAATGCTTTCTGGCATCTGAGTGCTGAGTATTTCTACAGTGCCTCTGATTTTAAAAATAAATTTTTTTCCCCCAGGGATTTGCAAATCATGCAAGAAGCCACCACCATTTATATTAACCAGTTTTTCTTTCTTAAAGGATTCACTCCTGAGTTAGCTCCATTTAAAGGATTTTCTTTAACTTTTTGTGTATTTCTTATGTATCTCTTCTGCACAGGGCCAATAATAAGAAGTGGACAATACAGTATTTGCTTCATTGTGTGGGGGAAAAAAACCTTTGTTAAATATATGGATGCAGACGACTTGATGAAGATCTTAATTTTGTTTTTGGTTTAAAATAGTGTTTTTTTTTTTTTTTTGAAAATGTACAAAATATCTATCACTACTGATAGGAGGTTAATATTTCTGTGTAGAAATGAAAATTGGTTTGTTTTTAGTATTTAGTGTAGATGTACACATTCCAGCAAATGTATTTGCAACTATTATGTGGTCAATGCTTTGTGATATAAATGTACTTTTTCAATGTATACTTTCACTTTTAAAATGCCTGTTTTGTGCTTTACAATAAATGATATGAAACCTCCTGTGTCGGTAAGTTGGATATGTGGGTATTTAAAGGATTCATAATTTCTTAGCAATGATAAATTAAGATACATATACACAAAATATAAGCTTTCCCCATGAAATATTAATTGAGTTTTTAAACACTGGCATGTTTTTTCCCCCTTGCAGTATAGTAGTAGATTGGAGGATCTTTTCCATTTATTGTATTTGGCTGTTTCAGCACAAGTAATCCTGATATCTTCATTTTTTTTTCCTTCTGTTTGATTCAAAACTGCATGTGTGTACAGTGATCTTTTGGCATACTTCCATTGCATTAACAGTGAAATTTCCTTTTATACATGACCACTGTTTCAGATCTGTACTGCTGCTATAACAGTTAACCTTTCTGTTCTTAATTTGATAATTACTTCGATTTCCAAGACTGTTTCAGCATAACTAATTTTAAACAGTTTTCGGATAGTGAATATGAGTAGTTGAATAAGAAGTTTTTTCATGTAAAGAAACTTTCAATGTATACAATATTAGTGTGTTTCTTTTTAAATTTAGGGTAGAAAAGTAAATAGTATGCAAAAAGTATAGCTACAGTGCATCTGCCATTGAAACATTATCGGGGTATGGAAATGTTCAAGCTTTTTTCTTTTTTTTTTCTTTTTGCAGTATAGTTAAGCCTTGTTTTATAAATGCACAAGTCCAATCATTGAACCAACTTAATTTTTTATGTACTTGAAATCACTTTATTACCCTATAACACTCATGCTGAAGTTCTGATATTTTGTTGAAATCCATTGTTTTACTCTTTGCATATTTGTTGGCTCTTTGCATATTAATATATTAGACTACATGCAAATACAGTCTGTCTTGCCATTGTCTGTTGAAGTGCAGGTTTGATCCAGCCAGTATAGAACTAGCTCTGTAGGGGTGAGGAGGACTGTGCTGTGTATCATCCTTGATTGTGTTCCTTCAAGGAGCATTGCACTGTAAGTACATCAGAATGACAAATTGATGAACTGCAACAGTATCTTTTTGTCAATGTTCCACATAATGTAAATGCCATACTTTGTGTGAATATTATGTTGGAATACAGTGCTGATATCTTGGAAAACCATAACTGCTTCTTAATTTAACATAGAGTAATACATAGGTCTGTATTTTTTTTTAAGTGAGCTTAATGGGTAAGTATTTTTGATATGCTTTAGCTATAGCTAAAGAAAACTGATCATTAAAATTGAATAGTATTACTCATTGGTGCTCCTAAAATATATTGCTTTTCAGTGTACAGTATGCATATCTTCTATATTAATATGAAAGACTTGAAATGTGTCAGACAGAAGTGGTTTTCAGTTTGCAAATATTAAGCAATGTAGCAGTTTTAACACCATTTCATAAATATATATATACATATATATATATATTCTTTTCATTGGTGGGGAGCACCAGTTCTGAATATACTATAAAGGAAGATGTACAAGGACATAAATGTTGAGATTACTTATAGGGTAGAAAATAGCAGTTCAGTTCATTATAGATATTTGAAATGTTTTTGATTGTTTTATAGAACCTGGAGTGACTTCCCTTGCCCTTATTTAGATATGGATATATAGTTCTAGTTTGAAGTTTAATAGTTAAGGAGTTAGTTATGTGTTACCTTTAAGAGTAGGGTTATTGACATGAACAATTTCAGTATTTTGCATGATACTGTTTTATAGATGACCTTTTAGGAAAGTGGTGCATTTATTGATTAAACTGAAGAAATAGCTCAGTTGGATTCAATATCATAACTCACAAATTGGAGGCTGTTGATTTTGATTCATTTAAGGTTTAAAATCTTTATTAATTGCAAACAGTGCAATTATTTATACTTCACAGTGCCTTCCCAGACCTTCCACCTTAGGTTCTGCTGCAAAAAGCAACAGGTAAGCACAACCTAAGGACATATATAAATAAATATTTCAGTACATTAATGTTGTCCCTGTGAGGTTTTTGTGGTTGTGTATTCAAAAGCAATCTGCTACTGCTTCCCCAAAATGTATTTTGTTATTTATGCTACCATTTCAGTGGAAAGTCTGTAAGTTGTTCAAACAACTGTTTACATTTCTGGGTAATGTTTTTTATTTTAATTTTTTTATTAAAACAAGAAAAAAGAAATGATGAGTAGATTGCTGCTATAATTGAACTACATCCAAACTTTTTGCAATCTTTTCCCAACTACAGAAGAATTGTTAAGAAAGGGCAGTTAACATAGTTTTCGAGATTTAGGAAATCACTTGGTTAGAAACTTCAACAGCCTTCACAAGCTTTTTATGATTGACAGGTTGACAGGACATTTTCTTTCTTTGCCCTCCAAAGCTATATGGAGTTTATTTTTTTCTTATTCTTGAAGTATAACAATTCAGTAAGGACATTATGGGTCAGAATTTTATTACGAAGTTTTTTTTTTTTTTTAAGACAATTCAGTTTTCGTAACATACACTGAAAAAGGAAAATATAAGGAATACTGGCAGTATGTTTTGATAAGGCATGTGCATCAGTGAAATGTTAACTGTATAGCAAATAACCTTTCATAATCTGTATAGCAACCAATATTTTTCTGATTTATAATACTTTAATAATTGACGCTGCATTTTACTTTTTTTGCCAGTTTAAAATGTTTGTGTTCTTATAGATGATTTTAACTGGTACATATTTTGAGTTAAGATGAATGTATTAAAGCAGCATCCTATCAGTTTTGTTTATTCAGTTTCTAAAATGTGCTGATCCTTTTAAAACTCCTGCTTATCTCTACAACAAAGAAAAATATTCAAAAATACTGCCTTCATTTTCACACACAGTGCTGAAGATGCTGCAAGCACCAAATCATAGCTCATAAAATCAGGTCCTGAGATAGTTACCCATAAAGAGGAATCCTTTGAGTGTATGCCATTGGTGAGCCGATGAGCATGGACCATAGAAGGGCTCAATGTAGAAGGTAAAATTGGCAAATCATAATTGAGAAATATGAAATGTATTCCCATACATTGGTATAGGGTGTAATGTACCTGCTTTTGATCACTTTTCATTTTAAAGTGCTATTTGCTTGATCTTAAATGTTCCATGAACTGTTAAATTTTGTAAGTTGTGTAGTTAACTGCACCACATTTATGTGTGTGTGTGTGTTGTTTTAATAGTCAATGATAGGTATGTTAAGACTGATAATATAAAGGAGATCTTTGAACCTTAAGGAGCCTTTCAACTTTTGGTTAGCTGTAGTTTGCATTTTTATAAAATAATAGATGAATGCTAATAGATATTGGGGCATTGTTTCTATCTCAAGAGTTTTTTTAACTCATTACCATAAGCCTTCACTGATAACTGCATTTTTAAAATGGCGCTAATCTTAACCTTGAAATAAATGGAAAGCAGAAAAGGTGAGCCAGTTGACTTGAATGCAATGGATGTTAGGAGTGGTAGAAACAATGTTTAGATTGAAATTGAACTGATTTATTTTATTTAGCACTTAAAAACTTGACAATGTGTTTGTTTTAAGATATTTTAGTGTGGTGATACTTAGAATTCTAATGGGTTTGATGTTTCTTTTAGAAATGAAAAGTATACTTTTATTTTTAATTAACAAAAATGGTTTTAATACTAAAACTAGTGATTTAATACTAGTTGTTTATAAACATTGTAAAATACTTCCTTAGCCAAATACCTTGGTAGTTAATTCAAAAGGGTGGGTTTGGGTAGGAGTAGCAGAGTAAACTTAAGCGGGAAATAGGAATATATGCAGAAGTGATTACGTTTGTTTGAGTGCTCTGCCAGGAGAACCAGTTCTACCTGTGAACATCTGTTGTCTAGAGTAAGGATGTAGAAATTATCAATGAGGATGTCTTTATTTTCTGAAAATTCTGCCTCATTTTAAAATGTATTTTAACAGTACCTAAAGATAATTTTGACTCTGAAAATAACCTTTATTTTTGTTTAGTCACTTGAGTTATCTTGCCACAGTATAAACTTCTGAGGGATTTAAATTGGTGCTTTTAAAAAAGAAGCAAATAAATCCCAAGGTTTTATTTTCTTCAGTGATAGCCCTATAGAAACTCATAAATGTATTTGCGCATATATATATATATATTTTTTCTTATGCATGCTCAATGCATTTTCGTCCTGAGAAAAGTGTTCTCTACAGAAACTACCCGTGTGTAAAAAGAAGATTGGCTTAAAATGGCTACTGTGATGGGAACAGTGTCTTAGGGAGATGCAGCTTGGACTTGAGGTAAATTGAATACTTTACAAACTGTGGTTTAGAGTTTGCTTTAATGACAATGTATGTAAAAGGGCACATGATTGCTGTAATTTTGTATTGATTATGGTTTCCTCAATAAAAAAATAATAAATGTACATTGATGAATATTATAAGGGAGTGTTTTGTTTCTTTTCTAAAATATTGAAAAGACTTTATTTTAAATACACAAGTTATTTTATTATGGGTTTACATTGTAAAATAAAATTGTCTTCCAGAAAACTAAAATATAAAACAACTTGGTAATAGAACATGGTAATTAATTATTTACAAACTCAATTTAGACCAGATTTTAAAATTGAAGATTGTGCCTTTTTTTCCCCCCTTCTTAGACCTCAAAATCTTCAATTATGTTGAAAGTGTTTTCTCCTGCATGAACTACTGATACAAAGTTTTTTTTACTAAAATATAATTTGTTCAGGCAAGGTCACAACGTAAATTTGCTTTAGAAGCTTGAATATAACACACCTTTGAATAGTACATGTTAATAGTCTCAACACTCAGAATTCTATATAGGCAGTGGTTTCCATTAAATTTTCTTAAAATTTAGTCTTAACTTTTGTTCTCCATGTTCCCCCTTTTCCCTCTGTGCTTCAGAAAGACTTTAAAACTACAACAAGAAAAATGACTATTAACGAAAACTCAGTAGTTTCCAAATTATGAAGTCTCCATTAATTTTAAGTGTATAAATAGCTCATAAACATTTTTTCATGCAAAATAATGTTTTATTTGTGATCTTTAAAACGTAATTGCTATAAGCTTAGAATAATTGAGTAACTTTTCCACTCTACCCCATTAAATACACATTAACTTCACAATATGGTGATGAATCTGGTGATGATTTGGATAGGAAGAAGGTATTCTTTAGATGAGCTTGTGTTTTGAAGACTGTTAGGAAAAGGAATAAAAAGTCAATATAGTGGCACTTCTGGTTTCCATTTTTGGCCCCGCCACAGAAAACATGGATGTAGTAAGAAATCGGGGGGGGGGGGGGGGGGGGGGGGGGCAGAGAAAGTTCCAGGGAGAGGGAAGGGGAGCTAGTAGTCGTCAGCTAAAAAAGAGAAGAAGAAAAGTGATTTTTTTAAAGGAAAAAAAAATTTAAATACAATAAAAGTTCTAGATTAAAAATGATTAATTCTTACTTTCAATTGTAAGAATACAGGTACTAGCTGCAGAGCCTTTGTTGTTGACCGCTTTACACATATATTCTCCTTCATCTTCTGGGAAAGTTTCTGGTAAATAAAGGCAGTAAGTTTCTCCTCTTTCAATATATTGATAGTCTTCTCCATCTTGCAGTATTTCTCCTTCAAACCACCATGTAATTTCTGGTTTGGGTTCTCCTGTTACTTTAACAGTAAATCTAACTGGCTCACTGTCTACAACTGATGTGTTTTTTAGAGGCCTCTTGAACCATGGAGCTCCTGATCTCGTTTGCTCCTCATCTTCAATAGTGGAACCATTCATGATGCTACCACCTTCTTCTTCCTCCTCCTCTTCTCTTTTCTGTATTAAAATAAGTCTATTCAAGTTGGCATTTATAGTAGCATTTTTAGGACAATGCTTTAGTAATAGAATTTTATGGATAAAAGGGTTTTTTCTTCCCAAAGAACATGTAAATGTGCTTACTACAATTATGTACTTTATAAAATATTCCACTGACTTGAAAGCTATTAAAAATTACTTTAGGGCACCTGGGTTGCTCAGCTGTTAAGCATCTGACTTTGACTCAGGTCATGATCTCACAGTTCTTGAGTTTATTCCCACATTGATTGAGTTTCAACCCCACTCCTCCCTCCCTCACTTTCTCTTCTCTCCCCTTCCCCCCACCTTGCCAAGCCCCTTGTGGGATTCTCTTTCTCATCCCCTCGCTGACTTGCGTCCTCCCAAAATTTTTTTTCCTAATCCCCCATAAAATTTCAAGAGCATCTTTGAAAAATAAAGGACATGTAAGCCTGGTACCTTTTGTAGTGCTGCATCAATTTCCTTTTGTTCAAACTGCATGCGTAGTAACTTTTGTTCTTCAATTCTTCTTTGTTCCTCTTCTTCTCTTGCCTTAGCCATTTGTTCAAATCTAGCTTTCATATTCACTTTATGAGTAAATGGAGCCTCACTTTTTTTTGCAGGCTTGACATCAACATCTTCTTCCTTTATGAAAGTGGGCCAAGAATAGTAATTGCATATTTTCTAGAAACCAACAAGAACTAAAGCAGTACTTCTGAAGATGTCATTTATGGACACAAAATAATCATACCATGTTTGGTTTATTTGTGCTATATACTGCAGCCATGTAGATTTTCACTATCCCCTAATTTGAGAAAAATGAAAGTTTGATTTATGAAACATTCTCTTGACAATTAGAATCCTTTTTTCCCAGTGTAAAGCTACAATGTCATTGGAGTCCCAGGGTATTATTTGCTCAACCAATTCTTTGTGCTAGCTGATAATACTGAATAACAGAAAAGCGTAGGGATGTTATACATTGTTAACTTAAAATACTTCTTGTCACAAGATTGTCCATCATTCTTCACTCTGCTATATAATAGAAAGTGCAATTTCCATTACTTCCCACTTTGTGATTTTCTTCCCCACCCTTCTTAGCTAGTAATTGTCTTTGAAATGAATTCCATCCAACAAAATTTATTGATGGTCAAATGACAGACAAGAGTGTTCACAGAATAAATGGAAGACAACTACTGAAAGAGGCATTGGCTGGAACGTGGGGGAAATCGTTGAAGTATATGGTTAGTCCTCTATATAGGGTGAGAGTTGGAAGCTATGGAAATAATTAAGGAGTAATTTAAGAGCAGAGTTTCAATTGTTAAATAGTGTGAGTGTATACAACAATTTGGTGATGATGGGGTCACTGGTGGCCTTTGAGGGCAGTTTTAGTATAGTGGGTTGTAGGTACAGTTAATTCAGGGTTTCTAAAGTACTTTAGCTGTAGTGGACTCTTGGTTTCTAAACTACCTAGACTTTTATGTCTGGAAATCTCACCATTGATATTTCACAGTATTATGAAGACATTGCCTCAGTGTACCACATCCAACTAAAGTTAGGAAATTTTGAAACAAGCTTTGAAGTAATTGCCTATGTAAGAAAAAATCTTGGTGTGTGGATGTTTTGCATCAGTTTGAGGTATTGTACTCCATTCCAATGAATGTAGAAGGAATTGGATAGTTTTTCTTGTTTTCTGGAATTAGATTTTTATTTAATGTTGGAAAATCCTAGAACATCAGACACAACCAAATAGCTAATGGGTAAATTCTAGTACTCCTGCCATTAATACCAGTGTTTCAGTTTGAAATGATAAACCTAATGCCTATTAATAAACACAATGCAGGACTACAGTTAATTGCTAATATGAATGATGTTGCTGTGGTTTTATTACTAAAAAGGCTAAAAGACATGTTAAACATTGGTTTGGTGCATTCTTAGGGTATTGATACCTACCACATGAATATTAAAGGAAACACAATTGGGTAGTGAACTTGAGATAAAAGAGACGAGAAATGGTTTTGGAGTATGCCTTACTTGGAAAACTAGAAAGTCAAACACTATAAGTGATTTAAATGGGTGGTATGGATTAAGGCTACAAGGAGCTGTGGAATTCTTGGATTAGGGGAGGTTATATGGATGAGGTTACCTTGAAAGATGTCTGGAATACAAACAAGCCGTGTTGAACACAGACATTTTTATTTTTTAATTAAAAAAATTTTTATAATGTTTATTCATTTTTGAAAGCAAGAGAAAGAGTGGGGGTGGGGGAGGTGGACACAGAATCCAAAGCAGGGTCTAGGCTCTGAGCTGTCAGCACAGAGCCTGATGCAGGGCTTAAACCCACAAATAGATAGATCATGACCTAAGGCAAACACTTCACTGAGCCACCCAGGCGCCCCTTTTTGAGAGAAAGAGCACAAGCAGGGGAGGGGCAGAGAGGGAGACACAAGTATTCAAAGCAGGCTCCAGGCTCTGAGCTGTCAGCACAACCTGTCCCAGGGCTTGAACTCCCTAACTGCAAGATCATAACCTGAGCGAGCCAAAGTCAGATAGTCAACTGACTGAGCTACCCAGGCACCCTGAACACAGATTTTTAAAGGAGGAAACCAGATAATATTACCAGATAAGTGCAAAGGGAGTCTTATGCTGGAAGTTGATTGCACTCCATGGCAAAACTATGCCAACAAGTTTTTAAAGGGTATCTCTGACCTTAATCTAGAGAGAAGATAGGAAGGATGTCAGCATCCTTCACAATCAGTGAGGATATCCTCAGGGATTCCAGGAAATCAGACAAGTCCTAATCTGTCCTTTCATACAGAAGAGCCAGTAATAGCAATAAAACAGTCCTCTATCTCATTTTTAATCTTCCCTAAATATCTTGTAGGACTAGGTATGACTACTCTGAGGTTTCACTACCTTTAACAATAAGGTGAGCAAGTGCATGCTGACTGAACTTTAGCTTCCATGATACATTTCTGTAAAAACTGCTCTTGTGGCCAACTATTAAATGTTGGTGTTCTCCAGTTTTACTATTCACCTTCCAACTATTAACCCTTTAAATATAGCTTTACTCTGATATGTTTAAATACTATTTATGATAGTTACAATCTATATAATTCCAGTCTCTTGCCTGAACTCAGTACCTATGTTTCAGACTGCTTTTATCTTATCCCAATATAGTTCAAACTTCATGTGTCCAAAACTATTCATCCTACCATCTCCAGACTGAATTCTCTGTAGTATCATCTAGTTAGTTTCTCTGGTAATCTTAATGTTGGGCTGGGCTTCTCAGTAACCACCTGCCCATAAACAGCCTGTTTCCCAGTTTGGTTAAAAGTTGGGTCCATTTTATCCCTGGATCCCAACTTAATGCCCTATTCCTTTCTTCTTCATTCTCTCTGATACCAGATTTCTTTAAAAACAAGCTTTTTATTATTCTGTCCTAAAATGATTACTAACATTGTTCCCGAATCACAGTCCCTGCAAGGTTAAAAAGACCCAGTACCAACTAGCCACTACTTTTACAACTTTATTCTATTACCCATTATTCTATGAACCATGCCTTTGAACAAATTTTCCATTCCCCAGACACATTTTCACAACCTTTATGTAAAGGCTGTAAACGGACTCCCGTCTCCAATCTGGAATGTTTCCCCTCTTTAACTGCAAGTTCTAGTTAACCACACTTTGCTTAAATGCCATTTTCTCAGCCCTGTGAAACTTCTAGGAATACTGAGTCCATCCTATTTGACCCTACAACATTAAATATACAACTCCTATTTTAGCACTTAAGTTATAATTATTTTCATACATCTCATTAGGCTGAACTTTTTGAGGGCATATATTCACTTACATGAACCCAAGACTGAACACCAGGCCCAGCATAGATGTTAGCAATAGCATTTGCTTCTAGCAGTGACAGTAAACCTTAAGGTTTAGTGTGCATCGCACAGAGTTCAAATGCAAATCAGCTTCACTGATGAATACCTGATGTTCCACAGCATCTCCATTTGTCTAAAATAGCTTATGATTTCCTTCCAAACTCTATTCCCATATTACTTTTGTTCGTGTATACCCACTTCAGTTCATTCTTCCCTCTCCTCATCTCTACCACCATCCCCGAGTCTTCTCAAGTTTCATATCCTACACATTTATCTATTTTCTCTATTTGACTTCTAGTTCAAGTTCCTCATCAGGCCTCTGACCACCCTGTACAAAAAGTAGTATCCTACTTTGTTAATTTCCATAGCTCTTACTTACTACTCAGTAATTGTTTTCCATCCTCCCTACCTGTTAGGTTCTAAACACTACGGAGCAAGGACTGCAGGTTTATTCAGTGTACTCCCAGTATCCAGAACAGTTCCTGGAACATAATAGCCATTCAAATAATTTTTTAATGCATGAATCTAAAACCATCTTTAGCTCCACTATGATCTAGGTATAAAGATGCCTATTTGATAATATCTCCATGTTTTAAAGATTCCTTCAATGAACAATAAAACAAAGTTCCTTAACATTTAAGACCTTCCATGACCATCTTGCCTGCGTTTGCATCTTCATCATTATCTTTGTTGTTCCTATACTGTTTGCTTTAATAATAATGAATTGCTTACAGTGCAAAGAATTTGCACATAATTTTTTCATTCTTTTAATTCACAGTCTCCCCTGAAGGCCCTCCCAACTTCCCACACCTACCTTATTGAATATTTAATAATGAGAAGAACATAAATGCTGTTAGGTATTATAAAATGGCAATTCTGGCAGAAAAAAATTTCCAGATCCTACTTAAAGCAGTACTCATAGTCATGGAACTAGATCTTATGCTGGAAGGAACATTACAGGTTATTTAGTAATTGCCTCTTTTTTAACATATGGAGGTACTTCTAATTCATGTCATCTCAATTCTAATTTAGGCTCTGCCACTGAATTATTGGCATGACTTTGAGATCATTAGGCTTTATTTGTCTCATCTTTAAATACAAAAGTAAATATCTAGAATTTCTTTTAAGTTATATGTACACTGGTTCTACTGATTCAAACTAAAACTTCTGCCAGTAAATACATTTAAACTGTTATTTCCGGAGTGACCTACCTGATGTTCATTCACAATAAGCGGCTTTAATTCTGATAACAGCCATTTTGAACAATGCTAGAGTGAGGAAATCTTTCAAAGTCTCTTGAGATCTTAATATGCTTTTGCTACTTAGTTCCCAGATAATATTGTATACATCTATGGTTAATTGTAAGTACCAAAACTTATTCAAAGTCCATGTTACATTTATACCATGACTGTTAAATACAAAATAGTATATACCTCATGAAAGTTTTCTGCTTCTCGCTCTTTAATTTCAAGGTCAATTGCTCTCCTTTTTGCTCGTTCTTCTTCTATCTTTTTCTGGATTTCTTTTTCAGACAGTTGTCCAATTTTTTCAAACTTGCTTTTTAAATTTTTAGCTTGAATAGAGCCACTTCTTTTCAATTTTATTAATTCTTCATATTCCCTACTCAGTTCAAAGGTTTCATGTTCTTCCTCTTCCTTCAAAAAAGTTTTTATATATTAAATACCAGAGAATTAGTTTGTACAATAAACCATCCAAAAAGCGTTCATTTCTTTTCTTTTGTTTATTTGTTTTTTTAGTGTTTATAATGTTGAGAGAGTATGTGTGTGAACAGAGGGGCAGAAAGAGAGGGAGAGAGAGGATCCCAAGCAGGTTCTGTGCTGTCAGTGCAGAGCCCAACACAGGGCTCAAACTCAGGAACCATGAGATCATGACTGGAGCCAAAATTGAGTTGGATGCTCAACCAACTGAGGCACCTAGGCACTCCCAAAAAGTGTTAATTTCTTATTTGAAGCCAAAAATAAAGTTTAAATAACCTCCTCCATAAACACAATGCCTAAATTTACTGATTAAAAGTAATGCATATGGGCATCTGGGTGGCTAAGTCGGTTAAACTCATCACACTCTTGATTTCAGTTCAGGTCATGGTCACAGTTTGTGAGTTCAAGCCCCATGTCGGGCTCTGCACTGACAGCACAGAGCATGCATGGGATTCTCTCTCTCAAAATAAACTTAAAAAAATGTAATGCTTCAAATTTAAGACTTTAGATAACATTTAAAATATTTCATTATGGGCGCCTGGATGGCTCAGTTATTAAGCATCTGACTTCAGCTTGGGTCATGATCTCATGGTTCATGTGTTCAAGTCCCACATCAGGTGACCTTAAGCCCCACTTCAGGTGAGCATGAGCCCCGCTTTAGATAAAAACAGGAGATTTGCTTCAATGAGCCCTGCTTCTCTGTCTCTGTCTCTCTCTGCCCCTTGCTCATTTGTGCCTTCCCTCTCCAAAAACATAATAATGATAATATTTCATTACAGCTCAAAACATAATTTAAGATTCCATTATAACTCTATTATAACTAGAATATGCATATCAGGATTAACTTTTACTAGGAACTATAGGAAAATTTTTGCTTAGGAGAAGATGAAGAACTGTAATTAAAAGAACATGACTGGGGGTAAGATCTAAGTTCTAGTTCTGACTTTGATACTGTATGGCCTTTGCCTGGTCACTTAACCCACTAGACATGATTTTTTCATCTCTGTATAGAGCCAGAGTATCCGAAAATTCCTCCTGTCTTTTTTTTGATGATAGTCTAATAAAGTTAAATATCACTTAATACTCAAGTGAATGAAGCCTTTCTAAAATACAGTCTGGCCAAATCCCTACATTTTGATACATATCACTTTTACTCTATTTTATATTCTGCCATGAAAGAAAAGGAGTCAAACCAAAATTGGGCTCCCAATTCTTTAGAGCATTTAAAAAAAAATTTTTTTTTAATGTTTATTTATTTTTGAGACAGAGAGAGACAGAGCATGAACAGGGGAGGGTCAGAGAGGGAGACAAAGAATCTGAAACAGGCTCCGGGCTCCGAGCTGTCAGCACAGAGCCCGATGTGGGGCTCGAACCCACGGACCGCGAGATCATGACCTGGGCCGAAGTCGGACGCTCAACTGACTGAGCCACCCAGGCACCCCTCTTTAGAGCATTTTATCTTAAATACTTTTTACTCAAGTTTCCCTTGGCTTTTCACAATTTATTCCTAGTTCTTTGTATATTTCTTACACTAAACCCTAATCTCACTATATGAAGTGGTTTAAAAAATTGCAGTTATTCCTGATATACTTTTCCTGGAGAAGACCTAAAGTCCTAGGTGTGGAGCGGGGGTAGTAGGGAAGGAAAATGAAGGAGGGGAAGGATGGGATCACAGTGGATGATGTGACGTGAGGCTTAATTTCTTGGTTCAACCAAAGGGATGAAAGAGAAAATTTATTCCTTTATATTACCCTCCACGTTTTGGTCTCTGAGGGTCCAAACTGACAACTCCTAAAATACCAGAAACCTAACAAATTTGTGATATACCTCATATTACAGTGGTTCCCAAGTCATTCTGGTCAAATGAACTAATTAGCTGCAGTGCAGATGATCGTGGAACTGGTGTGCTACTCGCTTGGAAACACTTAGACGTAGTAGGGTAAGTCACTCAGTAGCACCAAAATGTCAGTTACATACTGCCTTATGTTAATTAGAATCCATCTCAGTGTACTAAAATATAATTTACAAGTTTTTCTAAATGATTCATTTTCAGCTTCCTTTATAAAATAAATGCTATTACATTTAAAAAACTTTAAGGCAAGGGGTGCCTGGGTGGCTCAGTCGGTTAAGCATCCAACTTCAGCTTAGGTCATGCATGATCTTGCAGTTTGGGAGTTCCAGCCCTGCATCAGGCCCTGTGAGGATCATTCAGAACCTGGAGCCTGCTTCAGATTCTGTGTCTCCCTCTCTTTCTGCCCCTCCCCTGCTCATGCTCTGTTTCTGTCTCTCTGTCTCTCAAAAATAAATACACATTAAAAAAATTATAAAGAAAAGTAAAATATTTTAAGGCTAGACCTTGGAATATTTTTCTACAGCATATTCATGATACTTTATTATTACCTATATGTTTATATAGTATTTATAGTCTCTTGATTGGCTAGGGCAAGGAAGTAAATAACCCCACAGGCCCATTGTCTTAACCCATAACAAAGAAGGTAACTTCTAAGAGACTGCAATGTCTGCATAGGTCACAAGCTGGCAAGAAGTCCCCATCAAGTTGCCCACCATACATGCCGTGTCATTGCCAGTCTTAGTCTGGGACAGCCACTGTTCATCTCACCCCAAGTCATGTTCATCCCCAATTCTCATGCTGCTGCCAGGAGCTTCCTCATCAGAAGCTGAGGGTGACAGTGGAATGCTGGCCCCCTCTTCTGGCTACACAACTGGCCATCCAGATGCAGGGTGGCAGCTGTGGGAAGGAAAAGGTTAGGCAGGGCCTTAGAGCACCAGGAGGTAGAAAAAGGGCTTCTGAGAATGCACCATAGGGAGGCAGGGGACAGAAGAAGGTTTGAGTGAGCCAAAGCTCTAAAACTCTAGCACATACTCCACTGTCCAGTCAGCTTTCACTTACATACAAATTCAAAGACAAGATTATTAAAATCTTAATTTTTAAATTTTATTTTAATTAAATTTTTAAATTAAAAATCAAGATTGGCCAGGTGCCTAGCTGGCTCAGTCAGAAAAGCATGTTACTCTTGATCTTGGGGTCGTGAGTTCAAGCCCCATGTTGGGTGTAGACATTGCTTAAATAAAACTTAAAAAAAATTTTTTTTAATAAATAAAAATCAAGATTGGCAACCTTAGAGCATTAAATCTTATGCATGGCCTATTTGAGCATATAGGGCCCTGTGACGGCACAAGTTGCCTGCCCATGAAGCTGGCCCTGTACAGTCCTGTGTTTATATACATATATATTTGTATATATCTTTAATTCATTTCAGTACTAGAGAAATCATACTAAAATATTTAACATCAAAGTCCTATCTTCTAATTTAGTAAAATAAAATTATTCAAAAACTTGCCACACTGATGTTCTAGTATCCATGGTACTCTTGTAATTTTATTTTGACTAATCAGTTTAATTCTGTTTGTTTCAAGAAAAATAAGCATAAATGAGTATATTAAACACTTTAGGAAACAATTCTCAATCATAATGTGACCGCACAATTGTGAGGTATTTAGGAAGAAATATTTACTTAAGGTAATCACTTGCAATCATTTGTTTTATTATTTTAATGTTTATCCATTTTTGAGAGAGCACAAGCAGGGGAGGGGCAGAGAGAGAGGGGAACAGAGGATCCCAACATGGGGCTCAAATCCAAGAACCAAACCCACAAACCATGAGATCATGACCTGAGCTGAAGCTTGATGCTTAACTGACTGAGCCCCCCAGGTGCCCTGCATCATAAGTGATTTAAATTAGTAAGGAAGAAACAGAGTTCTATCAGGCTAGAAAGCGCACATAACTGTGCTGAAACTTGTACCAAGCGCCTCATAGTATGATGAGTGTCCTTTATGTGAATAATAATACTCAGAAAGTTATTGTAAGATACTATATGTAAACATTTGGAAGAAAAAAAATGGATATTTCCACATTTATAAACATTTGGAAGAAAAAAAAATGGATATTTCCTAAAATCTCACCTCTCCCATTTCTTGTCTCAGTTGTTCAAATTCCTGTTTTTCCATCTCTAGCTTATGCTTTCTTTCTTCCTCCGTTCGTCGTTTTTCTTCTTCCATTTTTTGTTTTAATAATTCTTCAAAATTAATTTCCAGTTTTCCCGGTGTAAGAGATTCTTGAGAAATTGTTTTATACATCTCTGGGAAGTCATCATCTACTACCTATTTAAAATAAGTCTCTTATTACTCTTTCCAAAATTACACATACTAAAAAGGGGAATTTTTTTTTGTAGAAACTGTGATTACTTGAGTAAAAAGGTTTCACCCTGAACTAAAAATTTGAAGACCTAAATCTCTTCAAAAGTATAAAACAATAAACAAGGTAAAAAATACTAGAAAATGTAAGGTGTTTTTGTGGCTACAGAGGAAACGGTGACCATCTGTTCTCCATTCCAACAAACACAAATCCTTTGACTTTGTATTATGAGTAATTCGAATTAGACATTAAGATTTTATAATACTGAGAACACTTTCTACGTGAAGTAAAATGAATTTCCATTTTGGTGATTAAAATGAGCATTTCGCAGCTAAATCATGGTTTTGTCTGAATGAATTAAATAACCCATCAGGATTCCTTCATAGTCAGGTAAAAATCACTCTTAATGCTGTAATTTTATTGTATTTAATGCTAACAATAATAGTTAATACTCAGAGCTGCCATGTAAAATTCTAAGCACTTTATATGGATGAGGAAACTGAGGCACTGAAAAGTAACTTGTCCAAAGTCAACACAAATATTAAGTGGCAAAGGTGGTATTCAAAACTTCAAAAGTCTAATAAAATTATAAATAATGATTTAGACTTTTTGTAATTTCATGAATTACATGTCTAATTGCCATTTATTTATGACCTTGGGCAAGTTACCTAGCCTCTGTGAGTTTCCCCATTTGTGATGACTTTTCATACAGTTGTCAGGAGAATCAAATAAAATTTGGAAACACTTAGCAGTATGCCTGACACCCAATGGTAAGCTCCCAATGGCAGTTTTATTATTACATTAGCATTCCCTGTAATAAAGGCAATCCCTAAATTGCAAATAGAAACTTTGCAATCCAAAGACTGCCCCAAATTTTTACTAATATATTAGTTAACTGAGCTATAATACAAAATTAAAATATGGCCCTGGATAAGAAAACAACATAAATAAAGGAATTAGTTTTTTCTTTCCTGATACAGAAATATCTCTAGGAAACTAGAGTTTGGGTTTAATGCAGTTTTCTTTCCCTGCACTTTTTCCACTAGTGAACCCTGGCAGTTTCAGCCTAAAAATCTGACCCTGGGACTAGATCTCCTGATCTTTACAACTACTTCTTGTCTATCACTTCTGAACCTGTTTATTCTCCAAAAAATTAAGTGCCTTCACAAGGTTTATAGGGTTTCTGTGTAGAAATCATTTGTGAATCAAGGATTATCTTGTAATACATATAAGATAGTTTTAAGGGGCACCTGACTGACTCTGTTAGTACAGCATGAAACTCTTGGTCTTGGGGTTGTCAGTTCAAGCCCCATGTTGGGGGTAGAGTTTACTTAACAAATAAAAAATTAATTTTTAAAAAAAGTTTTAATATATTCCGCAAACATTTATAGGCAATTCGTTACACTAGAATGCATTGTGCCACATGCCAGATGAACAGTCTCAGCCTCATGAGTGAGAAAGGCAGCTGTAAGCAACAACAATACAGTTTTAGTGCTATGCCAGGGAAGTACTAAATGCTGTAAGAATGTATAGAAGGAACATGTCTTTGGAACTTGTATTCTCAGGAAAGGCTTCCCAAAGGAAACAGAATATATGAAAAAGAATTAGAGCATAGGGAAAGGAAAGAGGGACATGTTTCATTTAGCATTAATGAAGGTCCAGAGATGGATGAGAGCACAGTATTTTGAAGAAACTGGGAGAAATTTAGTATGTCTGGAAAAAAGATGAAGAATCAAGAAATGAAGCTGGAAAAATACACCAGGGCAATATTATAAAGAAACTTGTTTTAAATTTTTTTAGATTTTTTTTTTAATTTAGATTTTTGCTTAAGGGGAAGTAGAAATTTTTTTTCTTTTTTTAATGTTTATTTATTTTTTGAGAGAGGGATAGAACTTGAGTTGGGGAGGGGCAGAGAGAGAGGGAGACACAGAATCTGAAGAGGCTCAAGGCTCTGAGCTGTCAGCACAGAGCCTGATGTGGGGCTCAAACTCACAGACCACAAGATCATATCCTAAGCTGAGGCTGAATGCTTAACCAACTGAGCCACCCAGGCACTCCTTTCTTTTTCTTTTCCTTTTTTTTTAAGTAGGCACTACATCCAATGTGGGGCTTGAACTCACAACCCTGAGATCGAGAGTCAGATACTCTACCAACTGAGCCACCCAGATGCCCCAGAAAGGGAAAATTTTTAAGCAAAACAGTAACACAAAATTTACTTGAAAAGAGAGAGAAAGATCACTCTTGGCTTTACAAGGAAGAATGGATTATAGGCAAGAAAACAAGTTAAACAGGAGTTAGTCTGAAGCTAGAGATAATTGACCTGGGAGGAGATAGGTGGCCCTAGAAAAGGATAACTATAGTAGTAGAAATGAGGGGAAAATTGATAGATTTTTAGAGTGATTTAGAAGATAGAATGAATAAAACTTAATGAATGATTGGATGTGAGGCATGAATGAGAAGGTTGGAAGTGTTTAAGGCTCCCAACTTTCTGATTTGAGCATCTGGATTGGTGATGATGCCAAATAAAAACGTGGATGGATATATGTGCCTGAAGCTCCCTTAGACATAGTAAGAAAACCAGGTCATATCATTGAAGCCAATTAAAATGTTTCAAGAAGGGTCAGGGGTGCCTGGCTGGCTCAGTCGGTAGAGCCTATAACTCTTGATCACAGGGTTATGAGTACAGTCAAGCCCCATATTGGGTGTAGAGCCTACTTAAAAAAATGGTTTGGCGCATCTGCCTGGCTCAATGGGTGGGCTGTATGACTCTTGATCTTAGGGTTGTGAGTGTCAGCCCCATATTGGTTGTGGAGGTTACTTAAAAATAAAATTTTTGAGGGGCGCCTGGGTGGCGCAGTCGGTTAAGCGTCCGACTTCAGCCAGATCACGATCTCGCGCTCCGTGAGTTCGAGCCCCGCGTCGGGCTCTGGGCTGATGGCTCAGAGCCTGGAGCCTGTTTCCGATTCTGTGTCTCCCTCTCTCTCTGCCCCTCCCCCGTTCATGCTCTGTCTCTCTCTGTCCCCAAAATAAATAAACGTTGAAAAAAAAAATTAAAAAAAAAATAAAATTTTTGAAAATGTTTCAAGAAGGGGATGCAGCATTCACATCAGCTTGCTTGAAAATAAAGTTTGTCAGATAACTGTACATTTTACAAACATTAAAATCGTATAAGGAGTGTAACTCTGTGACAGAATTAAGTTTGGTAGCAATATCCAGAAGTGATGGGTGAGTATTTTGGAGAGTTAAACAATTGTGATTAAATGGCTTTGACCATTTAATATATACTGGATGGAATGGAAAGTGAAACAAAAGAAGGAAAGGAAGGAGGGAGGGAAAGAGGAAATGTGGGAAAGGAAAGAAGAATGGAGAGAATAGAAGAAAGGGTGAGGGTAGGAAACTCCCTGCTTACATACTTACTTCTGGAAAACATACCTTCCCAGAGAAGGAAGACAATATTCAATCATCTATGCCAGGCATAGCAATTTAATCAGAACCTTCTCAACATTACATTGAAGCAAACACCTTTAACTGACTGGTTTTATGCCACAGGAGACTTTAAAAACGTATTTGCTATCCCTACTTTTGAAACTTTCCTGAAATAATATTCACCAAAGTTTAATTATTTATCTTAACATACTCTTTAATTTTTTTTTTAATTTTTAAAAAATTTTCTAAGTAATCTCTACACCCAACATGGGGCTTGAACTCACAATCCTGAGATCAAGAGTTGCATGTGCTACTAGAGGCAGCTAGGCACCCTGTCTTAACATACGCTTAAAAAGCTGAATCCTAGGGGCGCCTGGGTGGCGCAGTCGGTTAAGCGTCCGACTTCAGCCAGGTCATGATCTCGCGGTCCGTGAGTTCGAGCCCCGCGTCAGGCTCTGGGCTGATGGCTCAGAGCCTGGAGCCTGTTTCCGATTCTGTGTCTCCCTCTCTCTCTGCCCCTCCCCCGTTCATGCTCTGTCTCTCTCTGTCCCAAAAATAAATAAACGTTGAAAAAAAAAAAAAATTAAAAAAAAAAAAAAAAAAAAAAAGCTGAATCCTAATGGCATTCTCCCAATTACATTCTGTCTTACCATGCTTCTCCTTGCTTCAGCAAATGCCTTCTTTTCTTCCTCTATTCTCCTTCTGGCTTCTTCTTCTGCTTTCTTTTTTTCATCTTCTCTCCTTTGTCTTTCTATTTCTTCAAAGCTGAGTTTGAGTTTACCAGGGCGGTACCCTTTTAAAATTTTTTCTGTGTCTTGGTTTTCCTCCTCTTCATTTACCTAACCAAGAAACAACTCACTAGTAAGAACTGAGATTCATCAAAGACAGGAATGAATGACCTCAAAAGGGACAGAATCAGCCGCCTCACACATGAACATTTCCTTACCCTTAATATATTTGACCAAAAATTCCCTTCCTTTATATTGTCTTTTATGATAAAATATTCAAATTTGAGGAAATTCCAGGCAAAGATGTACTCAAGTTAAATAAAAGTTCCCAAGAAAGTCAAATTTTTAAATAGATAAGTGGAGTGTGAAAAAAGTTAAGGGGACATTTAAAAGTTCTGTTAAATATTAACTCTCCCAGGACAAAACAGAAAATGTGTATGTACTTACTGAGGTTCAAGGTACATCTTTATCTGGAATTTCCTCAAATTTATTATATAACTATTATACATAATTTATATGTTATAATCATTATACATATATATAATGTCATTATATGTAAAAAAATATGTTATAGGGGTACCTGGCTGGCTCAATTGGTAGAGCATGCTACTCTTGATCTCAGGGTTGTGGGTTCAAGTAGAGATTACTTAAAAATAAAATCTTCAGTGTGGAGGTTCCTCAAAAAATTAAAAATAGACCTACCCTATGACCCAGCAATAGCACTGCTAGGAATTTACCCAAGGGATACAGGAGTACTGATGCATAGGGGCACTTGTACCCCAATGTTTATAGCAGCACTCTCAACAATAGCCAAATTATGGAAAGAGCCTAAATGTCCATCAACTGATGAATGGATAAAGAAATTGTGGTTTATATACACAATGGAGTACGACGTGGCAATGAGAAAGAATGAAATATGGCCCTTTGTAGCAACGTGGATGGAACTGGAGAGTGTTATGCTAAGTGAAATAAGCCATACAGAGAAAGACAGATACCATATGTGTTCACTCTTATGTGGATCCTGAGAAACTTAACAGGAACCCATGGGGGAGGGGAAGGAAAAAAAAAGAAAAGAGGTTAGAGTGGGAGAGAGCCAAGGCATAAGAGACTCTTAAAAACTGAGAACAAACTGAGGGTTGATGGGGGGTAGGAGGGAGGGGAGGGTGGGGGATGGGTATTGAGGAGGGCACCTTTTGGGATGAGCACTGGGTGTTGTATGGAAACTAACTTGACAATACACTTCATATATTGAAAAAAAAAATTTTAAATATGAAAAAAAAAACTTGAAAAATTGTGTGTGTGTGTGTGTGTTACATATATGTTTTACCATTTGCCGCCTTGCTTCTTCAAAAGCACGCTTCTCTTCTTCTAAACGTTGTCGTGCTTCCTCTTCAGCTTGCTTCCTTCGGTTTTCTTGTCTTTGTCTTTCCAATTCTTCAAAAGTTAGTTTCAATTTTCCAGGAGAAATGGAGTCTTTTCTTGCCTCACTTTCTAATTCATCATCCTAAGAAACATTGTGAAAACACAACTGTTAATTATAAAAGGAAATGGTGCTAACCAACTTAGCTGCTTTGATTTGTTCCAATAAATAATAAATAAATAAATAAATAAATAAATATATAAATAAATAAATAAATAAATTACCATGACCAAGGAAAGACACTTTGCTTCCTTGAGAGATCGCCGTTGTTCTTCATATCTTATTCTTTTATCTTCTTCATACTTGACCCTTTCTTTTTCTTCTCGTTCTTTTTCTAGATCCTCGAAATTCTTTCTTATCTTTCCAGAAGTTTTGTGTGATCTGACAGGTACCACTGTTACAAGTAGTGAATCATCTCCTTCCTAATTTATAAAATAGATAATTAGCATGTTTTTTCCTAACCAAAATTTAGGTTTCACAGGATTTACCTCCATTATTGGTGAATTTTGTTACATGGCCATCAATGTTATGAAGAACAAAAATTTATATATGTATCTATATCTATATACTTTTTTTTTTTTTTTTTTACAGATTTCTATTCAATAGCTCTTTCTCTGCACATTGAGTTAATCTTTGAAATCCATGGATGAGAAGGTTCAAGGAGCATCTTCTTTCCTAGAAGGTGATGTTAATACAGCTGTTTGGATAAAACTGCATGACATTATCTGAATTTAACTGTCCATGCACTAGTTCCACAAAAGGTAATGTGCATGTGAGTATACTCTACATCAATTTGATGGTGGATAGATTCAGTTTAAACACACACAGAAAGTCTTTCCATATGATTTTTTCCCATGCAAGTTTTAAAATACTTAACTAATATTTTGTGAGGGAAAACAATATTATATTGTTTTTATAAAACACTTACAGACAAAATACTTATAGACAAAATAAGTATAAAATACTTATAGACAAAACTCACTGGCATTTGGTCTTAGTAAAATATTTTTAAATTTGTTGTTTTTCAAATTCATTTTAATTAGTTCCATTACATAATCTATTGTTACATCTCTCTGAACTTTTTTCAAAAATAAAGTGAATTATAATATGCAACACATGCCGCTAAAACAGAACTGCTTCCACTTTATGTGGCTGTAGTTTTAGGCACACCATCAAATTGACTGATGTTTAACTTTCTCTGTTAGATAAAAAGGGATTAACTAAAATTTCTGTGGTTGTGGAACATTACTTCATGGTGCTATATACTGTACTTTCTACTAGTATGTGATAATAAAAACTGTCAGGAACTCTGAGGAAAGAAGACAAATTATAAAAAAAACCCTGCTTTTTGAAAATGTTACCTTTCAACAGTCTCAACTATTATTAACAGTTCAAGAAATACAAAGTCTTGGCAGAGTATTTCAAGCTGAGAGTTGTGTCTCTAACCATGAAAGCAAAAACATACTTTTAAGACACTAAGCTATAATATTTGAGAAAGTGAAAAAGTATGATCTTGCTTTATAAAATATGTTTGTCCTTTTGTTGTTGCTACAGAAATAAGAATAGAAATGCTTTTAATTTTTTAAAAGACTATTTGTGAGTCAGATAATTTTAGGTGAATGTTTCATTAAAGGAAATGTCCATTTACCTCTGATGCTGATTCAGTTCCCGTATTGTTTATGTCCTCAATCTATTGAATGAGAATTTCATATCATTACATTACATTGAATTTCTGCTTTTTGTTTTTAAACATACAATTGAAAAGTAATTTAGTTGTGAATTATAGTAAATTTTCAAATGCATAATTTTAAAAATATTTTTATTTTGCTGCAAATTAGTCCTTTTATGTGGAGATTAAACCTTATATTCATTTTTATATTTTGACATCAAAATCAATATATGGGGAATTGTATATTAAGAAAAATTAAGATAAAGCCTACCTTTGTAATTCTATAATGTGAATGGACCAAACAGTTATGACCTGTCTGTAAGCTTACAAGCAGCAATTATTAATTAAATTAGTAACTTAAACTGAGATACAGAAACATTTCTTCATTCTATGTCTCTGCCCTAGCCAAACCTATCATTGGTAATCAAATAATTATGACTATATTTTACAATATAAATACATGGCAGAATATAACTGATACAATAATACAGTGCAGTACACCAGCTTTCACATGGCTAGTTTAGAAGGGAGAATTCTGGTAGATATTATTGTTTATATTTTGACCACATCTAGGAAGGAAAGACCCTCATTCAATAGAAGGGGTTCTCAATTTGGCTTTACTCGTAAGAAACACCATTAGGTTAGCTTGAGGAGCAGGCTAATGTATGTAACAGATTGAGAAATGAAAAGGAAGACAGGTGATTTAAATAATGCAATGTTTGAGATGTCAGGAAAAGGAAACATAAGGAATGGTAAAATGAGAGAAGTTAGAAAGTAAACATTCAGATTTTATTATTTTAATATTTTTTAATGTTAAATTAATTTTTAACATTATTATTTAACATTGTTTAACATTTAACATTATTTAACATTTATTATTTTTAACATCAGTGAAAGAGTCTGGAAGTAGTTTGTTCCTTATACAGTCTAAGAGAATTCTGGCTACGACCCTATTCATCATTCCATTTCCCTTTTCTATATTCTCTGTCACAGGAGAATTAATACATTTTATTAAGATACCAAATTTTTTGAAAAATAAATTCCAAAGAAATAATTTATCTATTTCATATAAATATTTCATATAAATTATTTTATATAAATAAAATATTTTATATAAATAAATATATTTTATATTTTATATAAATTATTTTATATAAATAAATATCTATTTTATATTTTAATATTTGTATTAAGTTTTGCTTGGAATAATTTGTTTTGCAGACTTACTTACTGTGACTTACTATGCTTTGGGACTTACTGTGTAAATGGTGAAAGTTTTATTGAATGATGAAAAAAATCCTGCTTGTTAAAAACATTAGCTAAGAAAAAAATTTATTTTATTAAAAAAATTGTTTTTAATGTTTATTTATTTTTGACAGAGACAGAGACAGAGACAGAGCACAAGCAGGGGAGGGGCAGAGAGAGAGGGAGACACAGAATCCAAAGCAGACTCCAGGTTCTGAGCTGTCAGCACAGAGCCCAATAAGGAGCTCTAACCCACGAACCATGAGATCATGACCTGAGCCACAGTCGGAAGCTCAACCGAGTCACCCAGGCACCCGTCTAAGAAAAACTTATAATAATAATAATATATATATTTATATATATTTATAAATATGTTTACATATATATATACACATAAAATAATTACAAATTTCTTTCCCTTCAGGGGTGCCTGGCTGGCTCTGTTGGAAGAGCATGTGACTCTTGATCTCAGGGTCATGAGTTTGAGCCCCACATTGGGTGTAGAGATTACTTAAAAATAAACAAACTTAAAAAACTATTTCCCTTCAAAGGAAGGCTAACAATTCCTTCACAAATCACATTTGTCTCTCAATAAAAAGTTCTAAGAGATATGGTAAGAAACCAGACATTGAGAGTATAGGGAAGGTAAATTCTAATTTTTTTTAAGCTTATTTATTTTGAGAGAGGGAGAGAGAGAATCCCAAGCAGGCTCCACACCATCAGCACAGAGCCCAACACGGGGCTGGAACCCACAAAACATTAGATCATGACCTGAGCCGAAATCAAGAGTCAGACCCTTAACCAACCGAGCCACCCAAGGTGCCCCAAATTCTAAATTCCTTAACCCCAAATTTCTTTGACTAGAACCTTCTCAGATTTTTATTAGCTTGTGGTAAAATAATAAATTATATTTGGAGTGGCTTTTCTTTGTTTTGTTTTTGTATGCTTGCTTCTTTGCTCATTTTAAGCCATTACCAAAACTTTAACAGGAGACAGGATTTTTTTTCCATTGGGTTTCAGCAAAGGAAAAGATGAATTTGTCTAAGTGGCCATGGTGTCAGTACATTCACAGAGAACTGAGATATGCAGTTTTGTTATGGTGTTTGCTGTCAGAAGCTACCATTGAAGAGCTGTTTCCCAACTATTTCTTTTGATTATGAAAAGGAAACTCCTTTTGCTCCTTCCCAAAGCAACTTCCTTTTCTCCCCTTTCTTTTCCTTTTTTTAAGTTTTATTTATTTATTTTTTTGAGAGTGAGAGCATGCACGCGAGAGAGAGAGCACAAGTAGAAGAGGGGCAGAGAGAGAGGATCCCAAGTAGGCTCTGCACCATCAGCACAGAGCTGGATGCAGGGCTCAAACTCATGAACCGTGAGATCATAACCTGAGCCAAAAACCAAGAGTCAGACACTTAACCGCCTGAGCCACCCAGGCCACTCCCTTTATTTTCAACATCACAGTCCCCTATCAACAATTTCTCTTTTTCTAAATTGATAGATGTTAACCTTGCCCATCAGGATATCCTCAAAGATAACCAGATTATACTAAATTAAGGGGTACCTGGGTGGCTCAGTCAGTTAAGCATCTGATTTCGGCTCAGGTCATGAGTTCAAGCCTCACATAGGGCTCTCTGCTGTCAGCACAAGGCCCGCTTCAGATCCTCTGCCCCTCTTTATCTGCCCCTCCCCTGTGTATGTGCTCTCCCTCTCTCTCTCTCTCAAAACAAAGAAAAAAAATTTTTTTAAGATTCTCCCCCAGATTTTACTGGTCTTTGGTTCTAACATCCAGTATACAAAGTATACTCATTTTTAATTCATCATAAGATCCTAGAATCTGGTAGTTCTCCTGACTCAAGAATCCCTTCTAAAGCAGTCTTGAATATGGACTTGTACAAGTGGATTTTTCAAATTAACATTAAGACTTTTTTTCCTTAGTAAACTCTACCCCCAAAGTGGGCCTTGAACTCACGACCTCAAGATCAAGAGTCTCATGCTCCACCAACTGAGCCAGCCAGGTGCCCCAACATTAAGACTTTTCTTGGGGCACCTGGGAGGCTCAGTTGGTTAAGCATCTGACTCGATCTCAGATCAGGTTTTGATCTCAAAGTTGTTAGTTCAAGCCCTGTATTGGGCTCCACACTGAGTGTGCAGCCTACTAAAAAACAAAAACAAATTTTTCTTGATTACCAATGTCATACTTCTTATATTCAAAGACAGATTCACTTTTATTAGATTTGAGCAGAAAATGTACTTAATTTTTAAAATTGGACTTTCCATATTTGAAAGATAAAATTACTATTAATAGTTTATTTTGTTCTACCTACGTATTCTCAAATAATGTAATGGATCAAAATTTTCATTAATCAGGATTCTATGGCACCCTGCCATGTAGTTTCTGGAGTTACTAAAAGAAGTGGTTCTTTTTCATGATACTTTGTCTCCCTCTCTGAGTATCCCACGTCTTCATCATATTCAAACACACCTCCTTCAACATACATGTCATTTTTCTTTGAGAAACCACTGTATATTCAGTTCTTGGGGTTGTAGTGGGTCTTAAAGTCTAGTGAGTAATCAGTGCTTTTTTGAAAAAGTTGATAAGACTTAATATAAGCAGACTAAACCCATGTACAGTACTTGCGCCAAACACCATATATTTTAATTACATATTTTATTACCATATTTTATAATTTATATTGTAAATATAACTACATATACTGACATATTTTATATTTGACAATGCATAATCTATAATACTCACTTATATTTATATTCCTGGGTGAACTTACACTGCAAAATGAATTCTCATCTTTGATGACTGGAGATGTCAGAGGTAAAGTACATACCATCCTTTCTTTAGATAAAGACGTACAAAGTAATAAAATATAGGAAATTCCAATTCTTTTCTATAATTCATCTGGCATTATGTCATTATTTGCCACTATACAAGTGGTTATTTGTGCCACAGAAGTGTCTATTTGCAAAGTCTGGGTAAATACATTTTTTTGACATGCAAACATGGCATATTCTTTGCCTTCTTTGTCATTTTTCTTTTTAGAAAAGTAGGAAACTGGAAGGAGCATAGCAAACAGATTTAAAGCACTTAAAGAGTAGACAAAAAAGAGCCAAGTACAATTTCACAATAAAAATAATTTTGTACTTATGAAGACTATGTTAATATATTTGTTAACATATTGATGAGAGAAGAAAGAGGAGCTAAAATGGTTTCATGACACTTAGGTGAAACATTTATAGTCTACTTACGTGTACCAGGCACTGTTCTAAGTGCTTTGCATTTATTAACTCATATAATATTATTAACAACTCTAAGATAAATGCCATCTCATTAAACTCAATACACTGATCATCTCTTTTGATCTTATAATGTAGACTAGGTTAAGTTCATAAACAATATAACGGTCATCAAGTCTATGACTAGGCATAATTTATAATGTAAAACAAGTATCAGTGCATTAATTTTTGTGAGCTGATCAATTCTTTACTTAATAAAAGTATGACTATTGATCAAGTTTCTATGTCATTATAATCATTAATCACTTTGAGACATTAGCCTTTTCTGGAAATTAGATCATATTCTTGAGTATTTTAAAAATACTAGCCTCTAAGTTCTCATGCTCTGAGCTAAAATATGTGGGAATTCTAAATTCATTAAGAGACTATATAAGATCATAGCAACAATTTTTTTTCTCCCCTCTAATTTGTCCCCTGTGGCTATGGGCATCAGTAATGGCTATATGAAAGAAATGGCTGTCACACATTTCTCCCCTCTTCTACTACCATCCCCAACTTAAAAAAAAAAAAAGTTAATAAGCTAGCTAATAATACCATTATTAAATAAAATGTGATTTGTTTCAAATTCTTGGGTAGGAAGATATCCTAATTATGCCTTAGTGTGTAATAATAACCAACAACTATTTATTGATTGCTACTGAAAGACCAGCATACTGTAGATAGTTTATGTGACACTGCCTTATATCTTTGTAAAATCCTCTAACATGTCAGGAAAAACAAGAAATGTGGACAGTGTAAGGAATATGGACTAAATGACAAGTTGGTGCATAACAAAAGTTATCCTAGCATTCAACCTTAAGGTAAGTATATTCTGCCCTTAATCCTTCTAGGCATGTGATATATTTATCTGATATTAAATATTTGTGTTTAAGATCTTGTTTTCAAGTTAGCTGCTATTTAATAAGTTTGTTATATTAAAATATTTTAATTAGGCAATGTACTGATTGTTTTATTTTGTACCATTAGTTTCTGAAGAAATACCAATTTAATATTTAGTGTATACCTGCTCAGCCCTTTTTGCTAATTCACGTTGTATCTTCCTCTTCTCTAACATATCCTGCTCAATTCTGCGTCTTCGTTCCTCCTCTGTCCTCTTTCTTTGTTCTTCTTGTCTTTGTTTCTCCATTTCAGCAAATCTACCTTTAACAGTTCCTAAGAATATACAAAACATGTTTGATATTTGCTACGTTTCTGTTTTTGCAATTTCATTTGCAATTTACCTCTCAAGTTTCTTACCTGTTAGCTTTGGGACATAAGCCTTTTCTACTTTAGAAGATGCCTCTTCCTCATCATCAGAAGCAAGCATTTCTTTAATCTAAATGGTTAAATAAATTAATAGGAGCATGTCAAAAATTTAGACTATATTATATGCAAAGTTTGAAATTAACTGACAAATACAGAAAATTATTTTAGTTATATTTAATATAAAATATGGTTAATGTGAATAAAGCATAAATTAAAAAGATGAAAATGAATTTCGCACAAGAATAAAATAAAATAAAATAACCTCCTGCTTTCTCCTGTTCCATTCTCTCTCTCTAATATATTGTTCTTTTCTTCTTTGCTTTTCATCTCTAGATCTCCTTTGATTTCTTTCTTCCCTGGCTCTCTGCATGGCTTCAAACTTATCCTTTACATCACCCTTGCCAAGTTTTGGCACATAGGTTTTTGGGACAGGTTTAGATGAAGAAAGCAGAATCTTCGTTAGAAGAAAATAAAGAGAAGAAAGTTAAAAAAAAAATAAGATAGGAAGAAATCAGGTAAAGATAGATCAGCATAAGCAATATAAGAAATACTGAAACAGAAAACAAATGAGTTTGAAATATTTGTACAATCAGAATCTGATTATTTTCTAAAGTCTAATTATGAAAAATGAAATTACAGAAAACAGAGTAAAAACTTCATTAATATACAGGAGTTCCACTTTGTAGGTGAGAAGGCTAGCAAAATATAAAAACTGAATACTGGATTCTAATTTAAAACAACCTGTACTTTATTTTCCCACACCATTATTAAAGATTCAGATTTTACATCTCTTACTTAAAAGACACCAGGACTCGTTTCAATAAATTAGGTGAAGGTGAAAATAAAGCAAAAGTTCAGGCTTTAAAGTTTATAGCCTCATTCATATGTCAACGCTCTTGCTTGTTTCCATATCAAATAGAAGTAAAACTGAAGGGCAGCCCTTTAGTACCCATGTGCTCCAGGTTCTTTGTACAAAGCAGTGATTTGTATGCTGTTACTACTGCTGTACTGTCCATCTAGAACTTCTGTAAACCAACATTAAAAATGTGTAAAAAGGCTGTATCACTCCAAATAGGCTGAGCTCTAGGATAGCAAAAGAGATTCCCCTGGAAAAGGAGGGGTCTAGTAAAAGACTGGAGAAAAGATTTCCCTCCACCCTAAAACCAGGAGCGCAAATTATTTTCATCATTTTGAAAATTAAGCTGATCACCGGAAGACGTTTCAGTAAATAAAACATCAGTGCCTCAGAACAGCAAACCCATTATCCTAGTAATAATGACAAGTTACTTATTAATCTGTGGCATACCCAGCCCCTCTATTATTTTCTTATGGTGCCATTGGCCATTTAAGGTTTTTTAAACTTCATAATGTTGGGGTGTCAGCAACTGAGCTCTTCTTACTACAACTCTCAGAAACTACAGCCAAGAACCAGAAAAAGACTAAGAGAAATTTTACTGCAGCTGTTGGGAGAAGTAGCTAGGACGGAGCTTTACCCGAGAGTGATTTTATTGCTTTCTCCTAAGAGTATATGTCAAATCTGGGTGGTTTTTTTTTTTAATACTAAAAAATAACTTGTAAGATTTATCAAGGTATTAAAATTCTATTCAAGATGTTAGCCATCACTTGCATTTCACTATCATTTACAGATTTAATAATTACGCTTCCAAGATTAGAATCCAAATGAAAACACTGGGCCCAAGACCGGCCTGTGAATTTTAGCTCTTACATTTTATATCTTGACACTATGTCATTATGAACGTCTGGATATGACCTTTCCACAAAGCAACTGCCCTTTAAGCAGTTCTACAGTCAATCCTATGTTTTCCCCCACCTTTTTTTTTTTTTTTTTTTTTTTTTTAAAGGTTTGAGACTTACCTCAGCCTTTTGGGAAATATCATTCATGTTTGCTCTATGTGGTCTCAGGGTGATTATGGAGATTTGTATATTTTTGCACCTGAAAAAATACATTAGTATTGTATAAGAATTTTTAATGACTTAATTTTTCATATTCTATGTATTTTTGTAAACAGAAACAGCATGTTAATTGCTCCTCAAAAAATACGGACACAATCCAGGCCAGTAATAAATTGTGATAACCTTCAGCTCCTTTGCCCAAGATTCAGGGTAAAAGAGGGTACAAGGTGCATGGTATTAAAAGATCCTTGTTGGGGCGCCTGGGTGGCGCAGTCGGTTAAGCGTCCGGCTTCAGCCAGGTCACGATCTCGCGGTCCGTGAGTTCGAGCCCCGCGTCAGGCTCAGGGCTGATGGCTCGGAGCCTGGAGCCTGTTTCGGATTCTGTGTCTCCCTCTCTCTCTGCCCCTCCCCCGTTCATGCTCTGTCTCTCTCTGTCCCAAAAATAAATAAAAACGTTGAAAAAAAAATTAAAAAAAAAAAAAAGATCCTTGTAAATTTATGGCCCAGAATAGCTTGGTGAATGTATCAAGTGTACTTGCAAAGAATTTGTGTTTGACAGTTACTGGGTGTATTACTCTGTAAGTATCAACTAGGTCAAGGTGGTTTATCGTGTTATTGAGATCTTCTGTGTCTTTTTCTTTTGGTGGCCCAGTTATTCTATCAGTCTTCAGGTATGTGGGATTGTCTAATAAAGGATTCTTCCTTTAATTATGTCATTTTTTTCGTGTAATTTCAACCTCTTAAGTGCATATGCATTATGATTATAACATCTTTTTGAATTGACTCATCATGAAATTTCCTTTTTATCTCATTGTCTTGAACTTATCTGATATTAAAATAGCTGCACCAACTTTCTTAAGTTTAGTCTGTATGATGTATATAATTTTCTAGCTATTTACTTTCAACTTATTATTTTATATGTACACTGCATCTCTTGGACACAGCATATAATTGGACCTTGTTTTGAAAAATCAATTCCAGGGGCGCCTGGGTGGCGCAGTCGGTTAAGCGTCCGACTTCAGCCAGGTCACGATCTCGCGGTCCGTGGGTTCGAGCCCCGCGTCGGGCTCTGGGCTGATGGCTCAGAGCCTGGAGCCTGTTTCAGATTCTGTGTCTCCCTCTCTCTCTGCCCCTCCCCCATTCATGCTCTATCTCTCTCTGTCCCAAAAATAAATAAAAAACGTTGAAAAAAAAAATTAAAAAAAAAAAAAGAAAAATCAATTCTGATTTAAAAAAAATTTTTTTTAATGTTTATTTTTGAGAGAGAGCAGGGGAGGGGCAGAGAGAGAGAGAGAGTGAGACACAGAATCTGAAGCAGGCTCCAGGCTCCAAGCTGTCAGCACAGAGCCTGACGCCAGGGTCAAACCCACGAATAGTGAGATCAAGATCTGAGCCAAAGTTGGATGCTTAACCGATTGGGCCACCCAGGCACCCCAATTATGATATCTTTTAATTGCAATGTTTAGTCCATTAACATTTAATGTAATTATTTTTATAAATGGACTTAAGATTACCATTTTACTATTTGTTTCTTGTTTGCCCCTTTTTTTCTTCCTCTATTACTCTTTCCCTGACTACTTCTGAACTATTTGAGTAACTTTTAGAATTTTATCTATTGGTAAAAAATTTTTAATAGCTTTACTACGGTATCACTGACATACAAAAAAACTACGCTTTTAAAAAGTGCAGGGATGCCTGGGTGGCTCAGTCGGTGAAGCGGCCGACTTCGGCTCGGGTCCTGATATCGCGGTCTGTGAGTTCGAGCCCCGCGTCGGGCTCTGTGCTGACACCTCAGAGCCTGGAGCCTGTTTCAGATTCTGTGTCTCCGTCTCTCTCTGACCCTCCCCCGTTCATGCTCTGTCTCTCTCTGTCTCAAAAATAAATAAGCGTTAAAAAAAAAAAAGTGCACAGTTTGGGGGTGCCTGGGTGGGTCAGTTGGTTTCGGCTCAGGCCATGATCTCATGGTTTGTGGGATTGAGCCCCACATCAGACTCTGCACTGACAGCACAGAGCCAGCTTGGGCTTCTCTGTCTCCCTCTCTCTCTGCCTTTCCCCCACTCATGCTGTCTCTGTCTCTCTCAAAATAAACTTAAAAGAAAAATTTTTTTAAAGTGCACAGTTTGATAAGTTCACATATGTATGTACCTGTGACACCATCACCACAACCAAGATAATATAAACATTACCCCCAAAAGTTTTCTCAGATCCCTTAACTCCCCCCTTTTCTTGCTTCTCCCACCCACATCCCCAGGCAGGTATATTTTTGGTCACCAAAGATTCAATTTTCTATAAATGGAATCAGATAGTATGTACCATTTTATCAGGCCCCTTTATCCAGCATATTTTGAGATTCATCCATCAATAGTTGGATCATCAATAGTTCATTCCTTTTTAGTACTAAATATTATTCCATTGTATGAATATATCACAATCTATTGAATTGGTTGAATACCACAGTTTGTTGAATATAGCACCATTCATTTGTTACTGGACATTGGGCTGTTTGCAGTTACTATTACAATGAAGCTGTTATGAATATTCATGTGTAAACTTTTGTATGAACATATACTTTTTTGAGTAAATAAAGTGTAATGGCTAGACCTTATGGTAGATGTATGTTTAACTTTTTAAGAAACTGACAAACTGTTTTCTAAGTGATTGTACCACTTTGTCTTCACACCAACAGTATATGAGACTTATACTTTCTCTATAGCCTCACCAGCACTTGGTATGGGTCTTCTAACTTTTAGACATTCTAAAGGTGTGTAGTGACATCACATTATGGTTTTAATTTACATTTCCCTAATAATTAATGCTATTGAACATCTTTTCATATGTTTCTTTTCTACCTACAAATATTCTTTGGTAGAAGTATCTGTTCAAATCTTTTGCCCATTTTGTTACTGGGTTATTTATTTTCCATTAACTTTTGAAAGTACTTTACATATTCTGGATATAAGACCTATATCAGATGTATGATTTGAAAAGATATTCTCCCAGTCTTTGGCTTGTCTTTTCATTTTCCTAACAATGTCTTTTGAAGAGCAGAAACTTCATTTTGATAAAATCTATTTTATCATCTTTTTCTTTTATAGTGTGTGCTTTTGGTGTTGTACTGGCTTAACCCACAATCACAAAGAACTTATCCCATATTTACTTCTAAGAGGTTTATAGTTTTAGGTTTTGCATTTAGGTCTTTTATCCATTTTGGGTTGATTTTTGTATATTGCAAAAGTTCATTTTGCAGATAAACAATTTTTCCAGGACCACTTATTAAAAAAAAACATATCTCTCTGATGAAATGCTTTTGCATTTTTGTCAAAAATCAATTGACTATGGTGGGTCTATTTCTGGACCCTCCATTCTGTTCCATCAGTCTCTCTCTCCTGATGCCAATACCACAGTATTTTTTTTTTTTTAACTCCAGTCACCGTGTCATATTCTTGATTAGTGTACTTTATCATGAGCCTTGAAAAAATTAGTGTAACCCCAACTTTGTTCCTTTTCAAACTTGTTTTGACTATTCTAGGTCCTTTGTATTCACATATAAATCTGTAAATACTTCTGTATTTGTTGATGCTATTGTAAATGATTTTATTTTTTAGATTTCAATTGATGATCATTTGTTGCTGGTATATAGAAATATAATTTATTTTTGTATTCTCATCTTCTATCCTGCTACCTGGCCAAAGTAACTTATTAGTTCCATTGGGTTATTTTTATAGATTCCATTTGATTTTCTACATAGATGACTATATCATCTATGAACGCATTTCAACTTTTTCCCTTATAACCTGTATGTCTTTTATTTCCTTTTTTGGCCTGAAGGTTCTGGATAGAACCTTCAGTACAAAGTCAAATAGAAGTAGGGAGAGCAGACATATTTGCCTTGTTCCTGACCTTAGGGGGAAAAATGTTTAGTCTTTCACCATTAAATGATTTTAGCTACAGATTTTTCTTAGATGCCCTGTATGAGATTAAGTTCCTTTCTATTCTTATTGTGCTAGAGTAATTTTAGGAATGGATGTTGGATTTAATAAAATGTCTTTTCTGTATCTATTGAGATAATTTTATGTTTGATTTTCGTTATAGTAAGCTACGTTAATTTATTTTCAAATGTTAAATCAACTTTACATTCCTAGGAGAAACTGCATTTGGTCTGATGCATTATCCTTTTAACATACTGATAAATTCAATTTGATAAAATTTTGTTAAGAAGTTTTCCATCCATGTTTATGGGACGATATTGGTGTGTAGTTTTATTTTTTTGTAACATCTGCTTTTGTTAATAATAATACTGCTCTCATAGAATGAGTTGGGAATTATTTTGTCTTAATTTTCTGTAAGATCTAATATAGAACTGATATCATTTTTTTCTTTTTTTAAAAATGTTTATTTATGGGGCGCCTGGGTGGCGCAGTCGGTTGAGCGTCCGACTTCAGCCAGGTCACGATCTCGCGGTCCGTGAGTTCGAGCCCCGCGTCAGGCTCTGGGCTGATGGCTCGGAGCCTGGAGCCTGTTTCCGATTCTGTGTCTCCCTCTCTCTCTGCCCCTCCCCCGTTCATGCTCTGTCTCTCTCTGTCCCAAAAATAAATAAGAAACGTTGAAAAAAAAAAAAATAAAATAAAATGTTTATTTATGTTTGAGAGAAAGAGAATGTGAGTGGGGGAGTATCAGAGAAAGAAAGAGAGAGAGAGAGAGAGAGAGAGAGAGAGAGAGAATCCCAAGCAGGCTCCATGCTATCAGTGCAGAGCCCAATGAGGGGCTCAATCTCATGAACTGAGATCATGACCTGAGCTGAATAAGTGTCAGACACTTAACCAACTAAGCCACTAAGTGCCCCTATATAATTTTTTCCTTAAATGTTTGCAAGAACTTTCCAGTGAAGCCATTTGGGGACTAAAGTTTTCTCTCTGGGAGAAGACAATATGATGAAGGTAGATGGGACATGATTCCATGTAATTATTAACAAGGTCCTAACTTTTGTTGTTCAGTGGGTCTGTGGGTGCTTATTACATTATTAACAGTACTTTCCTAATAAAAGCAGGCAGTACATGACTATCTGTCATTACCAAGGTTTGTGAGTAATCTAATTCTATGTGCCTGAGATAAAACTAACCAGTAGTTCTAGTCTTGATCTCTTACCTGAGTCACTCTATCATATCTAGAGTTACCCATTAGATATTTCTTCTTGTATAACCAAGAGAACTTATCCTTCATTCTCATAGCTTCTCAAACCTTAGAGTTATTTCTGGTTCATTCTTCTTTTAGATCTCCTAAATTATGATAGACTGTCAAGATTTGTGATTGTTTCTTTCAAATTTGTTCTTATATATTACTTCACTATTTCCATTGTCCTCATAATACAAGCCTTTATCACCTCATACTTTGATTACAACAATTTGATAATCAGATCTAAATCCAAATTTCAATTCTCTGCTTCCTGGTTAGGATTAGATAACATATGTAAAAAATTCTAGAATACCTAACATTAGTAGGTATCAAAAATTTTGATTGATTTCATCACTCATGGTCTCCCTATCCTTTTTATCCTCTTCAGTAAAAAGGTACATTTCCCTGCCAATTAGCATATATTAATATATTATTTGTGTAATCTAAAAGAGTAATTAATACCAAAGGGTATGAGGAAACTTTGAGCAATCTCACATAAATTGATAAATTTAGCTGGATTAATTGGCCAGAGGGAACTTGAAGGAGCCTTTTTTTGTGGCAAAATGAAAGAAAATTCTGTCGTTTGGTGAAAGTGAAAAATTACCCTGTCAAGAGTAGTCCTGGAGAATAAATGAATCAGCTAGCTTCTTCATCTAATTTTTTTTTAAATCTTCAAATTATATCTTGACTTATTTATAGATTCAGAATAAAATAAGTTTAATTTTTAAATTTAATATAAGTAAAACCAGTTAAAATCGTTTTTTAAATGTCATTTCAGTACTCTGAGCTCTCATTCTGAAAGTCTGTGAAAATTTGAATAGTACTAACTTTAACTTTTTTAATTAAAATATGAGCAGACAATCTTTTGCTGAGTTTGCTCTGTTCTGCATTTTGAGGATAAAAAAGTTGTAGCAAACTAAGTTTGTTAGCTTTTTGTCTTATAGAATTGTCTTTCAAGATGTAGGTTACAAACCAATAGGACTCACATCTCTAGTTTTATAGAGATATGAAAAAAATTCAGAGAAAAAATTCAAAATCAAGCAGGCAAATATCTATTGGATTCCTTTATAATTTTTTAAAGGAATTTTTTTAATTCCTGGTAGAAACAATATTACATTCCAATTGCTAACTCAGTTGTCTTTCTGTACTAAAGTTAAAGGTATGAATTTGACTATGTTAGGTTCATTGACTTCACAAGAAAGAACTCTGTTCCACAGTCATTGATTGTAATGTCTTATTAAAACCAATTATCTAGGGGCACCTGGGTGGCTCAGTCGGTTAAGTGTCCGACTTTGGCTCGGGTCATGATTTCACAGTCTGTGAGTTCGAGCCCCACGTTGGGCTCTGTGCTGACAGTTCAGAACCTGGTGCCTGCTTTGGATTCTGTGTCTCCCTCTCTGTCTGCTCCTCCCCTGCTCATGCTGTCTCCCTGTCTCTAAGAATAAATAAACCTAAAAAAAATACTAAAAAGAAAACAACTATTTCACTAACACATCCTTTGATCACATATGAATGATAATAATCCAAGCTAACATTTATGGAGCCTTTATTGTGTGCCAGGTAATGTGCCAAGTGTTTAACAAGCATTATTTCATTTAATCCCCTCAATAGCCCTTTACGGTAAAGATTATTATCAAGCTCTCTCTCAAAATTTCCAAGCCCAGTAATTTTAAATTCTTAAAATATTAAGATGAGAATAATGTATTTTGAGTTTACAGATGTGAAGTCTGTAAATTGTTACAGATGGAAAAACAGAGACCTAGGGGCATGTGGGTGGCTCAGTGGGTTAAGCATCCGACTTCAGCTCAGGTCATGATCTTCTGGTTCCCACGGGTTTGAACCCCATGTCAGGCTCTGTGTTGACAGCTTGGAGCCTGGAGCCTGCTTCGGATTCTGTGTCTCTCCCTCTTTCTGCCCCTCCCCCACTCATGCTCTTTCTCCCTCTCTTTCAAGAATAAACATTAAAAAATTTTTTTAAGAAAAACAAAGACTTAGAAAGTTAAGTAACCAAGGGGGCTCCTGGGTGGCTCAGTTGGTTAAGCCTACGAGTTGGGCTTGGGGCATGATCTCACAGTTCATGAGTTTGGGCTCTGCGTCCCACTCCCACACTGGGCTCTCTGCTGTCAGCACAAAACCTGCTTTAGATCCTGTTCCACCCTCTCCTTGCCCCTCCCCCACTTCGCGCACATACATGCACACTCTCAAAAATAAACATTAAACAAAAAAAAAAGTTAAGTAACCTGTTTAAGACCACACAACTAATGAGTGGCGTTGGACACAGGATAAAAGCAGGCAGTTCGACTACGGGGTCTGCATTCTTACTGTATTATACTGATGCCAAAAAAACAGTGCAACTGGCATGTGTGGTGGGGCAAGGGGAATACCAACCAGCTTATAATGCCTAACCGACTAGTGTAATCAAAAGATCCTTTAATCGAATTATTTGAGAACCATAATTCTGAGCAGCAGAAATATATTGGAAGCTCAAAAGACATGACTGAAAGTATTCTCTACATTTAGTGAAATTGTAGTTTTTAGCCGGCAACGGGCAGTAGAACAGGGTATTTTGTCCCACGTGAGCACAGTTTTTATTTAAGGAAGTTTATTTCCTTCTAAACTAATATGGGGGCACCTGGGTGTCTCAGTCAGTTGAGCGTCCAACTTTGGCTCAGGTCATGATCTCACAGCTCATGAGTTTGAGCCCTGCGTCCGGCTCTGTGCTGACAGCTCAGAGCCTGGAGCCTGCTTTGGATTCTGCATTTCCCTCTCTCTCTGCCCCTCCCCCACTCATGCTCTGTCTCAGAAATAAACATTAAAAAAAAAGTTTTAAAAAATAAACTAATATGTGCTAGCAATTATTCTCTTAGAATTACTTGGCATTAAGGAAAACACAGAGTTAGGTTATTAAATGATTCTCAAATACTGAATGAAATGCAGTTATCTCAGCTGGCTGTGTTTTAGAATTCATTTAGTGAATTCATTCACATGTGATAAAGTCAGGTGCTGTTTTCTCTGATTTTCTTTTTTTTTTTTAATTTTTTTTAACGTTTATTTATTTTTGAGACAGAGACAGAGCATGAACGGGGGAGGGGCAGAGAGAGAGGGAGACACAGAATCCGAAGCAGGCTCCAGGCTCTGAGCCATCAGCCCAGAGCCCGACGCGGGGCTCGAACTCACAGACCTTGAGATCGTGACCTGAGCTGAAGTTGGACGCGCAACCGACTGAGCCACCCAGGCGCCCCTGTTTTCTCTGATTTTCAAAGTGCCCAAGTCAGCAACATGCAGGTAGCACTTCTATTGTTGTAATTAATGACAGTGAAGAATCAAGTAACAATATTCACATGTATGGCATTGTCTTAAGGAACACACTGACCTATCCCAAAATTCTGCTCAACTGTCAGGAGTATAGAAGGCTTCTGAATTTATCTAACAGAACATTATCTAACAGTACTCCTAGAATAAGCCAAATTCCCTCTTAATTGTATAATGACAGTGAGAATTCTGGTTTTATGAAGGCTTTTTAAAGTATATATATTCCAACAAAGTCATGCCATGGACACTGAAATGTTCAAAAATTATTTGAATATCACACATTTTAGTGAATCTCAACACTGAACCATAGATCCATCAAGGACGTTCCTGTGGAAGGGAGTCAACAGTACTGACATTTAAGTCAAGGAATGGATCATCATGCTCTCTAAATTGCAGCTGAAAGTTTTCAGTTTCCTTAAATCCTCTCCTTCCTGTCTCCTACCACCCCCTCTGCACCCTCACTCCACAATACCCTAACTACTCATGCCCTTCCTTCAAGGGCATAATGACCTACGACTCTGCCCAAACTGCCTCCCTCTCATATATCAGCCAACTAGAGACCACGTCTTAGACTAAATTATAGCTGCTTAATATGCAAATGATCTTAATTATGTGGTGCAATGTGTATTATGATATAAAAATTCCAGACCATTAATATACAGAAATCTGTTGCATTTCTATACACTAATAATGAAGTAGCAGAAAAATTAAGAAAACAATCCCATTTAAAATTGCACCAAGGGGTGCCTGGGTGGCGCAGTGGGTTAAGCGTCCGACTTCAGCCAGGTCACGATCTCGCGGTCCGTGAGTTTGAGCCCCGTGTCGGGCTCTGGGCTGATGGCTCAGAGTCTGGAGCCTGTTTCCGATTCTGTGTCTCCATTTCTCTCTGCCCCTCACCCATTCATGCTCTGTCTCTCTCTGTCCCAAAAATAAATAAATGTTGAAAAAAAAATTAATAAAAAGATACCCAATAGTATTTTTCACAGAACTAGAAAAAATAGTTCTAAAATTTGTATGGAACCACAAAAGACCTCAAATAGCCAAAGCAATCTTGAAAAAGAGGAACAAAGATGGAGGTATCACAATCCCAGATTTCAAGATATACTACAAAGCTGTGGTAATCAAAATAGCATGGTACCGGCACAAAAAGAGACATGTGAATCAACAGGAGAGCCCAGAAATAAAGCCACACTTACATGGTCAATTAATTTACAACAAAGGAGGCAAGATTATACAATGGGGAAAAGACAGTCTTTTCAATAAATGGTGTTGGGACTGACAGCTACATGCGAAAGAATAAAACTGGACTTTCTTACACCACACACAAAAATAAACTCAAAATGGATTGAAGACCTAAATGTGAGACCTGAAACCATAAAACTCCTGGAAGAAAACACAAGCAGTAATCTCTTGGACATCTCCCTTAACAACATATTTATGGATATGCCTCCTCAGGCAAGGGAAACCAAAGCAAAAATAAACTATTGGGACAACACCAAAATAACAAAGGAAACACAGCAAAGGAAACCATCAACAAAACAGAAAGGCAACCTGCTGAATGGGAGAAGATATTTACAAATGAGATATCTGATAAGAGGTTAATGTCCAAAATATACAAAGAACAGGAGAGCCTGGTTGGCTCAGTTGGTTAAGCATCCGACTTCCGCTCAGGTCATGATCTCACAGTTCCTGAGTTCGAGCCCCACATCGGGCTCTGTGCTGACAGCTCAGAGCCTGGAGCCTGCTTCGGATTCTGTGTCTCCCTCTCTCTCTGCCCCTCCCCCAGTCATGCTCTGTCTCTCTCTGCCTCTCAAAAATAAAGAAACGTAATAAAAAAATTCAAAATATATAAAGAATTTCTACAACTCAACACCAAACAAAACAAAAACAATCCAATTGAAAGATGGGCAGAAGACCCAAATAGACTTTTTTCAAAGAAGATGTACAGAGAGTCAACAGACATATGAAAAGATGTTCAACATCACTAATCATCAGGGAAATACAAATCAAAACCACAGTGAGATATACCCTCACACCAGTCAGAATGACTAAGTATCAAAAGGACAAAAAAAACCCCAAGTGTTGACAGGGAAGTAGAGAAAACAGAACCCTAATACACTGTTGGTGGAATTGGAAATTGGTGCAGCCACTGTGGAAAAATGGTATGGAGGTTCCTCAGAGAAGTTAAAAACAGAATTGCCATATGAACTAGTAACTCCACTACTGGGTATTTAATCCAAAGAAAAGAAAAACACTAATTCAAAATGACATATGCACCCCTATGTTTATTGCAGCATTATTTACAATAGCCAAGATATGGAAGCAGCCTAAGTATTCATCAATGGATGAATGGATAAAGATGTGAAGATACACACACACACACACACACACACACACACACACACTATATTGCTCAAACATAAAGAATGACATCTTGCCATCTGCAACAACATGGATGAGTTTACAGGATATTATGCTAAGTGAAATAAGTCAGAGAAAGACAAATAGCTTATGATTTCATTTATATGTAGAACCTAAAAAACAAACGAGTAAGGACACAAATCCAATAAACTCTTTTATTTTTTTTTAATGTTTATTTATTTTTGAGAGAGACAGAGACAGAATGCAAGTGGGTTAGGGGCAGAGAGAGAGGAAGACACAGAATCCGAAGCAGGCTCCAGGCTCTGAGCTGTCAGCACAGAGCCCAACGCGGGGCTCGAACTCAGAAACTGTGAGGTCATGACCTGAGCCGAAGTTGGATGCTCAACCGAGACACCCAGGCGCCCCTCCAATAAACTCTTAAAAGGAGAGACCAGTGGTTGCCAGAGGGAAGGCGGATGGAAGGATGGGCCAAATACATAAAGGGAATTAAGAAGTACAAACTCCCAGTTATAAAATAACTAAGTCACAGAGACGAAAAGCAATGCATAGGGAATATAATAAATAATACCGTATAACATTGTATGGTGACAGATGGTGACTACACTTATCATGGCAAGCACTGAGTAATGAATAGAATTGTTGAATCAGTATGTTGTATACCTGAAACTAAAATAACACTGTATGTTATTTACACTTCAGTTTTTAAAGTTACATATACAAATTCAATCTTGTCATAATTTTTCATAAACACTCTCTCATACAAAAATTTGCAAACCTGTGTATTTTTACATTTAATAAAAGGGTAATACAAATATATTTTGAAGTCTTCAAAATATTCTACTAGAACTTTTGTTGTTTAAGGATTTTGTAGCAAAATATTCAGGATTATAAATATATTCTGATGACAACTTCTCAGTTAATTGTTGATTTTCTAAGCACATTAAGAAGACTGTGATGATGGAGGAAGACTGGAGTTAGAACCAGAAAACTTCTACTAGGGTTTCTGTTTGGGTTGTTTATTAGATGTATGGTCTTGGGCAAACCAGTTTACTTCTCTCAATTTCAGTTTATATAAAACTATATATATAATATGTATATATTATATATAAATTATATAATTATATGTTATATTTATAAGTTTTTATATATTTATGTAAGTTATAATTATAGATGTTATATATAACATAAGTTATATATTATTCTATAAAATTATTAATTATATAATTATTATATATTATAAAATTAATATTATATACAGTTGTATATAAACTGAAGTTGATATATATAATATATATAAAATAGGAATAATGCTTTTCTCATTTTCTCATTATATTTCTCATTATATTGCCCATAAAATGTACAGTTCTCTCCTTCAGAATGTCACTACTACACCTGACATTCTCAGCCACTCCTTCATTCTGAAATCCTTTTCACTCAGCTCCATGACACCATTCTCTCCCTGTTCTTTCGTGTCTCTAACCATTCCTTCTGTCTCCTCTGAGGACTTCTCTGCCTCTCTCCACCTCTTCGGTGTTGTTTGCCCATGTTTCAGTCTTTGCCCTTTTCTTCTTACTCTAAACTTTTCCTTCAGTGATACACTTTGGCCCTTTAAATTGCCTCGTTAGCTTCATCTCTGTCACACCTTCCTCCCACCCTATCACTCACACTGAAATATTGACACACCTCAAGCCTTTGCACAGCTACCTCCCTTGGCTTAATGTTCTGCCCATTCCCTTACCTCTTAGCTAACTCCTACTCATCCTTTAGTACTTAGTCACTTTTCTCCAGGAAGTTTTCCTCGACTCCATAAGACTGGATTACATGCTTCTGTGTGTGTTTCCATATCACCTCCATACTTACATTGACTGTATCATTTACCACAATGTATGGTAATGAACTGTCTTGAATACCTCTTCTACTAGAATGTGAGCTCTTTGACAGTAGAGACTGTAATTTATGCACTACTGTATCCATAGCCCATGGCATTTGCCCAGCATAGACCTACATAATAATTGTTTGCTGATAGGTAAATCCTGCCAACTCCAAGGTGAAGCACTTTATAAACAGTTAAAGATTACTGTTCTCATCACTATCATTATGATTTTCATTATACAATAATGGAATACAATATAAATAGAATACACTATTTATTACACAAATACTTATTAAGCATCTGCTACGTGCCAGGCACTCTACTAAGTATTGAGAAATACAACATTGAATAGACAGACGTTCTCCCAATTTTCATGCTGTTAATAGTCTCTTGGCCAAAACTTTCAACAAAAGCCTTGGAACAGGATTTTCAATGGTCCAGTCTGCTTTACTATCTAAGAACACAGGTGGGGTTCAAACATCAATCATCTGATACAGAATTGAAAGGAAGCATACACCATACCCCAACCTTCCAGTCAGATGCCTAAGATAATGACTTCTATTCTCAGACTACTTTTTGCACTTCTCTTAATTCCACCCAGACTTCGACCTCCACATCTGATAGACTTTATGCTCCTTTCCCAGATTACCATGGATTGGTTCCTTTCCAGTGCCTACCTCAATGCCTATAAATAAGAAATTATAATGTAAAATAAACTCCAAAAGGCATCATGGAAAGATTTTCAATATACATGTAGTAATCATCAAAACTGAGAAGTCTAAAACATCCCATCCCTTTGACCCAACTTTTATTTTCTTAATGAACTATCTGTACTTATTTTAAAATCTGCTCTTGGACATTTACAGAAGATTTTCAAATTAATCTTTTGGGAACATACTGTCATATTCCAAATATCCACTCAATCTTAGACTCATTGATTATTGCCTCCCACTTTCATGCTTTTTATATGCTATTAGTCAACATTTCCCCTACTAGCCTATAAACTTGTGTGGAATTTGGGGTGTCTCAGTTGAGCATTTGACTTCAGCTCCAGTCATGATCTCACTATTCATGAGTTCAAGCCCTGCATCGGGTTCTGTGCTGACAGCGCAAAGCCCACTTCACATCCTCTGTCTCCTACCCCGTCTGCCCCTCCCCCTCTCGTGTGCATACACGCTCTCCCTCTTTCAAAAACAAAAAATATTTTTAAAAAACTCATGTGGAATTTGCAGTTTTATTTAGAGCAGAGACCCCAGGCCCTCCTTTAACTACATATAATTACGTAGCTAAAAGTATTCATATATTTAGTATTCACATGTATCACTGTCATTTTAATAAGCCTACAAAATGAGGGGTGCCTGGGTGGTTCCATCAATTGGGCATTCAACTCTTTAACTCAGGTCATGATCTCAGTTGGTGGGTTTGAGCCCCCTATCGGGCTCTGTGCTGGTGACACAGGGCCTGCTTGGGATTCTCTCTCTCTCTGCCCCTCACCTACTCTCTCTCTTTCAAAATGGATAAATTAAAAAAACCTACAAAATTCAAAGTACTCACTTTAACAGTTTTCCCTTCCTCAGAAACCTGATAAACATTTTTGAATTATCAAATTTTTTCAAGAGGTACTAGAATTCAAGTGTGGTGAGTACATAAAGTTACCTCAGTTTCTACAGGGAAGCTCTTTTAATGTGGTTTCTTTAAAGTTCTTAACTGATACATATTATCAGAATAATGATTTTAAGTATACATTATTAGTAAAATGAGGTTTAAAATGTTCTGTAGTAGCTTCTAGCCATGATTCCTTTGATTTATAATAGGATAACAGTTTGCCATTCTTTGTGTTTTCATCAGGCTCACCAGGCTGCCTCCTCAACTACTGCATCCCCTGCCCCTCTGTGCTCCTTAACTCTGGTCCGTCACTCCAGCTCTGAGAACATTACCTGCATAGTGCATCACAGATCAGAATTAAAATTCTCATCTGGGTCTGTAGGTCTTCTGCAGGCTTCCTCAGACCTGGTTTCCCTTATCTTTTCCCATTCCTTCAACCTCCCACCTAACAAATTTAGTCAATAGCCTATTTCCACCTCCAAGATAAAATTTCTATACCCAACGCGGGGCTCGAACTCACAACCCTGAGATCAAGAGTCACACGCTCCCCCTGACTGAGCCAGTCAGGTGCCAGGCACCCCCTTCCAAGATGATTTTTTTTTTTTTTTTTTTTTTTTTTTTTTTTTTTTTTTTTTTTTTGAGGAAGAGAGCAGGGGAGAGGGGCAGAGGGAGAGAGAGGATTCCAAGCAGGCTCCACATTCAGCGTGGAGCCCGACACAGGGTTCAATCCCACAACCCCAGGATCATGACCCAAGCAGAAATCAAGAGTCTGACACTCAACTGACTGAGCCACCCAGGTGCTCCCTTCCAAGACAATTCTTAAGCCACATTTTTTTTTTTTTTAACCAATGAAGTATTTTCCCAAACTAATCATAATAGAAATGGTGATTTTCTCCGCTAAGCCCTAACTAAGCATGAATGTTTGCTCTCCTTCAGTCTCTGACACCTCTAAATGTGCTTAGGTTTCTAGGTGTATCTGGCATTTAAACTTTTAAATTTTTTATATTGTTAAACACCCCCACACACACACACAAACACATCTAAGAAATATCAGTCTAATCTACTTTAACTTTTTATTATAAAACATTGCAGACATCTGCAAAATTAGACTAATATAATGCACTCTCACATAACCATCAAAAAGCTTCAAAAATCACCTGCTTTTTCCATTGTCCTCAGCAATACAAAATCTGTTTATTTGTTATACCAGTGCAGCATGACACATAAGTGATGACACTTTTCTGATGTTTTAAACCCTACTTCAGCTGAAATCACTACATCCTAGGCACCACAGAGTACATCCTCCTGTTCCCTCAGAATTAGGCCCAGAATAACACTTGCCTTTTATTCTCTCTCGGGAAGACTTTAAAGTAACTACTTAAAGAAAATCAGTGCATTCTCAGTTGATTAAATCATTAATAAAATTAAGTTACATATACAAATAAAATGTAAGGATTTTTTTAAAGCTACAATACATCGCAGGAAAGACTTGGAGTCTCTACACTGAATGAAGGAGAAGAGCCAAAACTAACAACTGAATCCCTATTATGGGGCCACACAGTAGGTGGTTTACACATGTTATTTCCTAGATTTAGAGGTTATGAGTGTGATAGAATTACAAATAAATGGGAAAAGATGGAATTAGCTGAAATGAATATTCATTCGCTCAAGAAAGTTATTGAACATCTTTCTGGGGTGCCTGCGTGGCTCAGTCGGTTAAGCTTCTGGCCCCGGCTCAGGTCATGATCTCATGGTTTATGAGTTCGAGCCCTGTGCCGGGCTCTGTGCTGACAGCTTGGACCCTGGAGCCTGCTTCGGATTCTGTGTCTCCCCCTCTCTCTGCCCCTCCTATGCTCATGCTCTGTCTCTTTCTCAATAATAAATAAACATTAAAATATTTTTTGTTTAAAAAGTTATTGAACATCTTTCTGCAATGTGCTAGATGCAGTGTAAGGCACTACATATACAAAGATGAATAAAATCTATCTTTTTATGGAGCTCACAGTGTAGATGGGATGAAAGCTAATTACCGATATAACAAGGCTAACAATTTTAGTTAGAAAATGATTCATTTAAATAACATCTGAAAGTGTGGGAACGCATATAAAAATAAGTTTTCTGATGTTAAAGAAAAATGCCTCCAGTAGAAGAAAGGCTATAAATTAGAGGAGTGGTTTTAGAACTTTTTGAGTTTAGGACTAATGTCTGGATCTATTATTGAGAAGCCTTAGAGAGCTTCTGTATGGATTTTATCTATAGATATTTAAAATATTGAAAATTAAAACCCTCTACTCTCATCCTTTGTTCAGTGTAGAGGCTCCAGGTCTTTCCTGCGATGTACTGTAGCTTAAAAAAAAATCCTTATATTTGGGGCACCTGGGTGGCTCAGTCAGTTAAGAGGGTAAGCATCTGATGTCCACTCAGTTCACAATCTCGCGTTGAGGTCAGAGCCCCATATTGGGCTCTGTGCTGACAGCTCAGAGCCGGGAGCCTGCTTCAGATTCTGGGTCTCCCTCTCGTTCTGCCCTTCTCTTGCTCATGCTCTGTCTCTCAAAAATAAACATTAAAAAAATCCTTACATTTTATTTATATATGTAACTTAATTTTATTTATTTATTTTTTTTAACGTTTATTTATTTTTTTGGGACAGAGAGAGACAGAGCATGAACAGGGGAGGGGCAGAGAGAGAGGGAGACACAGAATCAGAAACAGGGTCCAGGCTCTGAGCCATCAGCCCAGAGCCCGACGCGGGGCTCGAACTCACGGACCGCGAGATCGTGACCTGGCTGAAGTCGGACGCTTAACCGACTGCGCCACCCAGGCGCCCCTGTAACTTAATTTTATTAATAATGTCATCAAATAAGAACTTACAATTTTTTTGGACTGGTTACTTCAAAGTCTTCCCAAGAGTGTCCTTTCAAATAATAACAAACCCATTACATATCAACACACACATTTTATGACAGTAACTATTTTTCAGAATAAAAATAGTAAGAGTGGCATTGTTTTACATTTTTTGCACATCTCTAATTCTGGCTTAATAAAAGGTACATTCTCATACCTTCTTCTGCATTTGAACTATTGTGACATGTTGTTTTGATTGAAGTATTAAAGATATGGCCTCAAAAAATAAAAATAAAGATATGGCCTCATACAGATGCATAATTGAAAAAGGAAGAACTTTATGGGCCCCTAAAGGGTGTTGGATATTCCCAGGAATTCTAAAACCACATTCTGAGATTTGCTGAATTACAGGAAAGAATGTTCTATCAACTCACGTTAGTTCTTTCTACAAAGGGAGTAGTTGGACTGAGTACCCCCTCACTGTTTTAGAATGCTAAATGAAGTTGTTTTAATAACTTAATTCCTATACTCAGTAACCTGAATACCAATGGATTTTGGGAATCTCACAGTCTTTTCCTAATCTAATCTATTAAGTGACTTTTCTTCCGCTTGCTCAGGCAATGCAGTGTCTTTGGCCACCTTAAGGGGGCAGCAGCAACACAACAATTCAGCCTCGCTGCACTGTTGTGTTAAAGATCTCAGGCAAGCCAGATGAATTGTTATCAAGAATGAGTAGAGAGAAAACACTAAAGGACAAGGTTAAACATGCAGCTCATCAACAAGAGCTTGGTCATAATAAAGAAGGCTGGGATGATGAAGGGATTTAATGATGCCAGTCTAGCATATTAATCATTCATGTTAAATTAAGACAGCTAAGTATTCATCATAGGTTTCAGAGGGAGTATCACAATACTACCAGAGCCTATAGCATATTATGATAGGATTTATCAAAAAGGTTGCATTTTTCTCCGAATTTGACATATATGGTCTGTATTAACGATACAGTATTTTTGTGAGAAGGAGAACGTACTTTGTACTAGACATTATGCCTGGCAATGGGATACTAGACACTATGCCTGGCAAAGGCTGTATGAAACAGCCTTTGAAATCAAATAGCTTTGTTGGAAGAAATAGATGGGACCGCAACTAGTTAATGCACAACATATTAAGTGCTATAATAGCAGTATATACACAGGACTGTAGAAACATGGAAAAGTTGTGGAAAAGACAATGGTGGGATAAAGGAGGGGCTTGGGACTAAGGAACATTACACAGAGATAGTGACATTTGATTTAGACCTTGAAAGAGAAATAGGAGAAGATAAATAAATAGGATTTCACACATTCAGACAAAAGAAGCAACAAGAACAAAAACACCAATTGCCTGATGACCTGTTGCAAATTTGGGGAACTATAAGTTACCCAGCAAATATATGGTGAAACTAGAAAAACAGGCAGGGCACAGACTGGGAACATTCCTAAATGTCATACTAAGAAAGTTTAGACTTGATCCTATAGGCAATGAGGATCTAGAAAGGGATTGTTTTAAAGCAAGAATGTGAATTGGATACATAGTCTAGAAAGAAAAAGCACTCTGACAGCCATGCAGAAAATTGAGGTACACGGAAGAGGACAAATACAGTGGTCCCGGCAAGAGAACACCTGAATTAAGACAGTGGCATTACAAATCAAAAACTGGAAGAGACATTTTAGCAGTGGAACTGACAGGACATAGTGACCCATTCATGCCCTTATTTAATACGTGTTCATTAAGCTCCTACTATATGCCAGGCACTGTCTTAGGCTGTGAGAGATGAAAGTGAACCAAAAGACAAAGTCCCTGCTTCCAGGGAACTTACCTTGTAGTGGGGCCACTACTGCAAGAGCTTTGGCCACTTAGATTTGGAGAGGGAGAGGAGAGGCAAGGAATACAGTGAAGAATTAGCTCGAAGTTTCTAGTTTGAGCAAATGAGTAGACAGAGTTACCATTAATTGAGATTAAATCTGAAAATATGTTTAAGGAGTCAGAAAATGAGCTCAGTTTTAAATAGGTTTTACTACCTGTCAGAATGACATGGATTTTAATCCTGGGTGGCTCAGTGGGTTAAGCATCTGAATCTGGATTTTGGCTCAGGCCATGATCTCACAGTGAGTGTGATCGAGCCCCTTGTTGACAGCATGGACGGAGCCTGCTTGGGATATTCATTCTTTCTCTCTTTCTCTCTCTCTCTCTCTCTCTCTCTCCCCCCCCCCCCCCCCGCACTCACTCCTGTGTGCATGCTCTCTCTCTCTCAAAATAAAAAAATAAGTATTAAAAAAAAAAAGAATCAGGATTTTTAGAGCTCATTATACAAAGACTTTAAAGATCAGCTTTGTGCAGTGGCAGGATCGTAGCCAATGAGGGTTATCCGAAGCACAATTATTGCTAATTGAAAGACCGTTTAGTCCAATCCCTTCACTTATCATACAGAAAAAGAGGCACAAAGACTCAGTGACTTATCTGAGGTTGCAAATGTTCAGCTGCAGGTTTCTTGACTGTTACTCCATTACTTATTTTATCATTCTCCATTTTTATCTAATTTTAAAGTATGTGAAATATATATGTGTATATATATATAAATATATACACATATATATTTATATACATAATATGCTGGATGGGTAATACTAATATTGGTATCAACAGGTACAGCAATTAGTGAGACAGGCTTTAAGACACTTTTGAAAATGACTTAATAGCCTGATAAAATGTGTTTCAAGAATAGAGTATAATTTGGAGCTGTTATAAAATAATTTCCAGGTTGAGTATTAAGGTATGAAGCTCAAGCTGTGAGACAATATGTAAATCTCATAGTAGAATATAATATTAAGTACATCAGATCTAAAAATATTCATGCTAATGTTTCTATTCTAGAATTTCATTGGATCTATGCTTGACCTCTATGTTTTCTAAATTAATTTTCCTTGACTTTTTTAGATATTCAATTAAAATATTTCAACATAGCAAATAATGCAGGAATCAAGAAAATACTTTTTTTTAAGTTTATTCATTTATTTTCAGAGAGAGAGAGAGAGAGAGAGCGAGCGCACAAGCAGGGGAGGGGCAGGGAGAGAGGAAGAGAGAGAGAATCCCAAGCAGGCTCTGCTCTGTCAGTGCGGAGGCTGACCCAGGGCTCAAACCCATGAACCACAAGATCATGACCTGAGCCAAAACCAAGAGTCAGATGCTCAACCAACTGAGCCACCCAGGTACTCCTTAAGAAAAGAATTTTAAATTTTAGCTATCATTTATTATAATGGTTACATTGTGTTAATGTGTTATCTCCTTTCTCAAGGAACAGAATTGTCACGACTGACAGCTTTAAATCTGCATTTCATTAAACTCAAGTAAATTATTTGTCTCAAATTTTAAGGTTTTAGAACACTTACTATATACTACAATTAATGTTAAAACCTATCCCTTTACAGTCTTTAGAACAAACAACATTGTTTTGAGCTTCATAAAATGTGAGCCTAAATTTTATCATTTTTCACTTCACCAGAAATATATACTTAAATACAATAGAACTTGGGGCACCTGGGTGGCTCAGTCAGTTAAGCATCTGACTTAGGCTCAGGTCATGATCTCATGGTTCATGAGTTTGAGCCCCTCATTGGGACCATAGAGCCCGCTTCGGATCCTCTGTCTCTCTCTGTTCCGCTCTCGCTTGTGCGCCCTCACGCGCTCTCTCTCTCTCTCTCTCAAATAAAAAACATTTACAAAATACAACTTTATTACATTTCTTTAGTAAAGATGATAACTTTACACTTTAAAAATACTATAAAACCTGTGATAAGCCTTGTCACAATTCAAAAATGTTAAATTAGATCCTATTTTATCTGTTAGAAATAGATTTTTTTTCTTCCTACCAATATAAACAATTCCTCACTAGTGACAAAGAATCTTATTTTCAACCTGCCTTGACATTCTTCTCTATTAATAAAGTATAATACTTTGCACTCATATGACTATTTGATAGTTTTCAGAGGGCAATCATTGTGCTAGGAGTACCCTTAAAAGCAAGAATGCGGCTCTATTCTTTTTTTTTTTTTTTTTTAATGTTTATTTATTTTTGACAGACAGAGCATGAGCAGGGGAGGGGCAGAGAGAGAGACAGACACAGAATCTGAAGCAGGTTCCAGGCTCTGAGCTGTCAGCACAGATCCCAACACAGGGCTTAAACTCACAAACGTGAGATCGTGACCTGAGCCAAAGTCAGATATTCAACCGACTGAGCCACCCTGGTGCCCCTGCTCTACTCTATTCTTTATCCTTAGCATCTCATACAACTAGGACACACAGTACAAACTCAACTCATATTTGGAGGAGTGAATGAATGACAAAGAGAACAGGAAAATTGTCTAATCCAAAGTCAACCCAAATAAAACTTATGATTAACATCTCCCAAAAGAAGGCTGCTGGTAAGAATGCATGCATGAATGAATAGAAAACGAAGTAAAATGGACTGTATTTACATTAAACTAGGTCTCTTGAAAAACCAGAAGTTGGCTTCCAAAGCACATGGATGTGGTAATCTCTGGAGGAGAATGGGCTTCCTCACCTTCTCTGCAAGTGGAAATGGCCTTTCAAATGAAGGACACAGCTGGGAAGGGGCAGCCCCAGGCCCTGCCTACAAAGAAGGGGAGGATGGAAAGACAGAAGAGGAACAGTAATTAACTCCCCTTTATGGCCAATCTCTAGGGGTCAAAAAACTCTCCTAAACATTTCCAGGAGGGGAAGGGATTAAGATTATTTAAGAGTTCCCAGAAATACCTACCCTATGCTTTCTGAAATCCCACCACTTAAAATCTTTTTACTCATTTTAGCTATCAATACATTGCCCCTTCCAGCTCAAATTGATACTAGCAATTAGTGTCAGTGAATGTTAACCTGTTCTTCTCATTCCTATGATCACATTATTTAAGAGAAGGATTGCTAACCAAAATATATCTACACTTAAAGTCCGGATTCCTAATGCCAGGTCCAGACTTCCCATCATATCATAGCTTCAGACTTGCCCTCATACTTAGATCAGAAGACTCAAGCATACTCAAGCGTCTAGGGTCAGGCAATGTAAAAGTAGTGGAAGTCAATGTTACATAGTGTTAATTGACAGTTAATGTAAGTGAATGAGGACTGGTTGTAAAACAACAGGGAATGGAGGAGACAATGTCAAAAGCAGCCTGTGTACCCTGAGGGGGAAGCAACTACTTGTCCCAGGGTATTGTTGCGGTGCAGAAAGGACCCAGTTTTGCCAACATCCTCCAATTTTTCAAGAGGCTGGAAATCCAGGTTTTATTTTTTAAGCCTGTTTGTGGCTGTAAGTGGCTTCTGGCTGCCAATTTGTGGCCCCTGATCTAAATGAACAGGCAGCACTAAGAAAATGGAGAGACAAAGGGAGGCCTAGTTTGGCCTGAAAGGCGGAGGCCCAGTCAAAGGGGAGGAAAGGACAAGAAAGAGGCACAGAAAGGAAGGTGGAAGTCAAATTTCACCAACCTCAAAACGTGGCCCAGGGAGCTCCAATCTGTCTTCTAATCTGACAGCAAAAGGGAGGAGATGACAAGAAAAAAAAAAAAAAAAAAAAAAAAGGAGGGGCAGGGAGAAAAAAAAACGCTACTGATAGAAAAAGGAAATACATCAAAATGCTAACAATACATGTGTCACATTTTGAAGGTCCCCTTTTCCATTCCTGATATTTAAAAAAAAATTTTTTTTTCAACGTTTATTTATTTTTGGGACAGAGAGAGACAGAGCATGAACGGGGGAGGGGCAGAGAGAGGGAGACACAGAATCGGAAACAGGCTCCAGGCTCTGAGCCATCAGCCCAGAGCCCGACGCGGGGCTCGAACTCACGGACCGCGAGATCGTGACCTGGCTGAAGTCGGAGGCTTAACCGACTGCGCCACCCAGGCACCCCTCCATTCCTGATATTTTTTAACGTTACATTATTTTTGACAGAGAATGAGTGGGAGAGGGGCACAGACAGGGGGAGACAGAGAATCCAAAGCAGGCTCCGTGCTGTCAGAGCAAAGCCCGATGTGGGGCTCAAACCCACCAACAGTGAGATCATGACCTGAGCCGAAGTCGGAAGCTTAACATACTGAGCCACCCAGGTGCCCCTCCATTCTTGATAATTTTTAACCATAAATATGGTTATATTAAGTTTAGAACAAAAAACCCACAAATTTTACTAGAAGTTAAATAAGTTGGATTTCAGGGTAAAAATCCACTCATCACAACGTGTAGAAAGTCTACGCTATGGTTAAGTCCAGCCAAACTATGCACTGAATACTTAAATAGAAAAAGAAAATAGAACAATTCCAAGTGTATATAAATAATATGTAATTTTCCAATTATAAAACCAGAAGAGAACATGAAAAAACCTACACAGGTGATATAGACCACAAATTGATTAAGTAAGAACAAAACTATGTGAAATTGTTAAGAATGCTGTAGGTCATTTTCCCTCTAAATTATAAAACAGCTACCAAGATATTTTGTGTGTATATGCCTTACATACTAAAATATACTGCGTCCTCTCTCCCATAAAAATGTTTAGACATCTGCCCACCTACTACATACTTTTCTACATTTACTTCATTGTTTTCCTTCTTAGAGGCATGTGCTTTTATTTAAACAATACTTTTATTTGCCTTTAGGGTGTTTTGAAGATAACGGTAAGTTTTATCCTTTTTTCCTAAATGAAGAAGTATGTCATCTCAGGTCACTTGGGTTCGAAGCAATCTAAATCCCCAATTAATCTCTTCCAAATATACATACTCAGTTTTCATTCTGTTCACAAATGGAACCCTAACCTAAATACTTCAAGTGTAATTTCAGGGGAAAAATACTGTTCAAAAGCCTAGATAACGCATTCCTTTGTTGATGCTAAATATAGTCATCTCGAGATGACACACATTTTGACAATGATCAGTCTTACATATCAAATTTTCAAAAATAGCACAGATTCCATTGAAGGTGAACAAGAAAAATGGCTCTTCACTACATTCAGCTGAAAAGGGATTTTGAAGTGTGAATCTTCCATTAAAACCGAATTTTGCCAATTTGAGGGAAACCGGATTTAAAAAAAATTTGTTGTAGTTTTTGCTTAGGGCTCCTTAAGGGAGTTGTTGTAGATAAAACACACAATTTCCCACATTTTTCTTTAAATTATTCCAAAGTCTAAAAGATCTTCAAAAAAAGAGGACTAACAGCTGTGAGGAAGAATCATAACTAGTTGTATTAAATAATCAAAGTTCATTTATACTAAACATATCTCAAAAAAACAACTGTCCCTCAGTTTGATTAATTATGCATTTTCCACCTTGGCACACCTCAAAACTTAGAAGAATTTCAAAGACTTAGTGTATTTTGAGTTTTCTTATGGCAGTAATCCAACCTGTAAAGGGGGGGGGGCGGTGGGAATAATGTGGTTCACTTAATGACGTGTGACTAAGAGGGAATAAATACTCAGGTTTACTAATCGTACTACCCAACACATAGTTATGCTGTGACTCGCAGGCCAATGGGCCCGTTACACAAATTCATTAACAAAATTTAGCTGATGAATGATGCTCCCATGGCTTTGCTCATGGAACTATTTCTCATGGCTTACTTCATTTTTTCTACCTGCCTCTTCCCAAGGACAGACATTTTGTTAGGACATACCCTTATGCTATTTTTACCTTGTTCTCGCTCGCTCTCCACCGCACCCTCCCCCCAGCTCTCTTTGTTTCGCGTTATGGTCCTCAAATAAATATAAAATTAAAGTCTCGAAGCCACTGCGATAATCATAACCTCTCAACTTCGTTATTTTCTTTACAAATGCCAGTAAATTCTTAGCACTGTAGAGCGTTTCACAGTTTACAAACAGTTGGAACGGCGTGGCGTTTTCAAAAAAGAGAGGACAAGGGAGGTCTACAGAGGTGACCACATTACGCACTCCACTCCAACTTCCCACTGTAGTTGCGCAACCCCAACATCCCACCTCGGACAAAATAGCCTCCAGAAAATACTTTGGAGGGAGGGGGTAGCTGATGGGCTGTTAAATCACATATTACTCCCCAACCTCCGCAGGGACGCACCAGAAAGGATTTCTCTTAAAAAAAAGCAGGCATCGCTGGCGGCGACGGAGACCGCTCCGGGGGCACGTGGTGGGTGGGGGGGACGCCACTGAACTTGGAGCCTGCTTGGACCCCGAGGGGAGAGCGAGGGGACTGGCACCCACTGCGCTCGCGGAGGGCCGTTCCCTGCAAGAGTAGGGAAGGCACCCGAGCACCCGAGTTCCGTGCCGACAGGGCACGGGCGGAGCTGAAAGCAGGGGAGCGGGGCCGAGGAAACCGCCGCCAGAGCCCAAGGCCGGCTCGCGCCGCCAGAGGCGCAGACCCGGGCCGGCACCCCGCCGAGTCCGCAGGACGCGGCTCCCTCGGGCTGGGCCGGGCGCGCAGCCACAGCTGGCCGCAGCCCCGCGCGCTCAGGGGGCTGCGGCTCAGCCCGGCGGCGGGGCGCGTCTTCCCGCAGCCCCCGCCCCCGCGGGGGACCCGACACCTCCGTGTCCGCCGCCCCCGCCCCACGTTCCCCGACTGCTCTCACCCGCCCGGAGCCGACGAGCAGCGAGTGTCCTCCTCGCGCGCGGAGAGGCTGTGCGCGTCCTGCGCCTGGGTGCGGGCAGGGGTCTGGGCGCTCCGGCCGCTGCCGCCGCCGCTCCGGCCGCTGGGAGCCCTCTGGCCGCCGCCGCCGCCTCCAGCAGCAAGTTTCCATAAAAGTCCTGGTGCGCAGCCTGTTCCCGCATTCCAGGCGGGCCCAGCGCCGGCTGCAGCTGTTCCAGAACACCAGGCCAGTTCCCCCAACCCCCACCTCCGCCGTAGCGCCCGGAGGGGGGTGGAGTGTCGAGGAGGGAGACTGGAGAGGGGCGGCGGCTGCCAGCTTTCCGCCAGAACCTGCCGGTCGCCCGAGTCTGGGTCGCCGAGCCTCTCACCGGGGTTCTGGCCTCCACCTCCCGGCAGGGACCGGACACGGGAGGCGGCCTCCCCGGTGGGTGAGGAGTGATGTTGGAATGGGATTCACAGACAGGCTGGAGCCGGCTCCCCACTACCCACAGCCTGTTGGCCCTGGGGCTCACTTCTCTCAGCGGCTCTTGCAGTCCTGGCTTCTAACCCGCTCGCCGAGCCACCGCCTTGTCTTCAACGAAAGCATGACTTTTGACCAATTTTTCCTTTGTTGCTGAGACCATAGGGCAGCAGTCCGGGGACCACTTCGTCTGGCTGTGGCTGTCTTTTTCTTGGCTTTCGTCTTGAACTCCAAAGAGAGTGGTGATAGAGAAAAGTGGAAGGTTAAGGGGGAGGGAGAAGAAGAGGTTTAAAACACACACACACAACTAAAAGCGAATAATACTTGTATAATCGACCACCTTTCCCTAGTTAAAGGCAAATCATCTCTGGTCTTTTTAAACTAAAGGCACCTGAGAATGTTAGCACCCACACGCCTTTTCAACCAGCCTGTCAGTTAAACCCATCAGACAACCCACGAAGGGGGGGGTTTCTGGTTTGGGAGATCTTCAGTTTTTCACTGCATGCACAAAATAAATAATAAAAGAAGAAAGAGAGAGAACGAAAAAAAGAAAAATATAAAAACTTTATTGAAGTAGCATCCACAGAGATACAGCAGGGACAAACACTTCCAACTTCCAGCTCTGGACAGACAGTGGTGCTCAGGTTATATTTTCAGGGATATTGAAAAGGCTTTCTACTCCCAGCTGTAGCTTTTCTTCTCCACCCCATCACCATACACTCAGGATGGAGATTTATTTTTTAAGTTTATGTATTTATTTTGAGAAAGAGAGTGTTCATGCGACAGTGTGGGGGTGGGGGAAGGAAGGGGCAGAGAGAGAGAGAGAGAGAGAGAGAGAGAGAGAGAGAGAGAGAGAGAATCCCAAGCAGGCTCCACACTGTCAGTGCAGAACCCGAGGTGAGGCTCAAACTCATGAACTGTGAGATCATGCCTGAGCCAAAACCGAAAGTGACTTAACTGACTGAGCCACCCAGGTGCACCATGATGGAAATTCTTTTAAGAGGTGTAAGCTGGGGGTGGGGGGGCGGGTGCGCCTGGGTGGCTCAATCCCTTATGCAGTGGACTTTGGCTTAGATCATGAGTTCGAGCCTCACATCTGGCTCTCTGCTGTCAGCTTCGAGCCTGCTTTGGATCCTGGGTCGCCCACCCCCCCATCCATCTCTGCCCCTCTCCTGCTTGCATGCGTGCACACTCTCCCAAAAATCAATAAATGTTAAACAATAAAAGGCGTAAGCTGATGCAGCACAGAGCCTGCTTAAGATTCTCTCTCCCTCTGCCTTTCCCTCTCCTGCTCACGCGCACGTGTGCGTGCTCTCTCTAAAACAACAACAACAAAAATGAAATAAAAATACAATATCCACTCACCCCATTCACAGCATTCCCTCCTTTCCTGCTGTGGTTTTATCCATATTGCATATCACTAAGTACAATGTTTATAGTCTGCCCTCTTCCACTAGAATGTCTGATCATGATGGCAGGGCTGTTTATTTATTTTGTCAACTGCTATATCCTCAGTATCTAGAACTGCATATTTATTGAATGAAAGAATGAATAATGAATTGGTGAAGGGAGAAGAAGGCCTCCCATGCCTTGGATACCTACTAGAGGGTTTTCTTTTTTTTTTTAAAGAGACCGAGACAGAGCAAGTGAGAGAGGGGCAAAGAAGGAGAGAGACAGAGAATTCCAAGCAGGCTGTGTGCTGCTAGCACAAAGCCCAACTCGGGGCTCAAACCCACAAACCATGAGATCATGACCTAAGCTGAAACCAAGAGTTGGATGCTTAACCAACTGAGCCACCCTGGCATCCCCCTATTAGAGTTTTGTAGGAAGAATGAAGCACTTTGTTAAATGAGGTGAACCCAGCAAGTGGATTATCAGTTAAGAGAGCTTGTACTCGCTTCTTTAAATCATAAAAATAAATGCATACTTATAAGTTGGAAAGTTTCAGGAGGAAGGGGGTGGAATGAGAGTTCATAATAGGGAACACTGACACAGGTTGGGAGTGAAGGGAAGGCTTCTCTGAGAAAGCAGCATTTAAGTGGACAGCAGGAGCATATGTTGAAGTTAGGTAAGTGGGGAGTGGGGAAAGAGGATGTCATGCAGAGAGATCAGCTTGTGCAAAGGTCCTGCAGCCAGAATGACCATGGAAAGTTTCATGAACTAAAGAAGGTTGAGGTAATGGTACTGAAGGGAGCAAGGGGGCGAGCTGGACCATCTAGGCCACCTGTCTAGATTAAGTTTAAATAGCTGTTTCAATTACCGATTTAGAATGTTTCTCTAATTGAGGAATGAATAGCTTACACCTCTTAATTTTAATTTTATTTGTTTATTTTCAGAGAAAGGGGGGGCAGGGGAGAGAGAATCTCCAAAAAACTCTGCTCTGTCAGCACAGAGCCCGTTGCGGGGCTCGATCTCACAAATCGTGAGATCATGACCTGAGCCAAAATCAAGAGTTTGTCGTTCAACCGACTGAGCCATCCAGGTGCCCCAAACATTGTACAAAAGGGGTCCAGAGAAGAAAGATCCTGACATGTTCTAGAAAGAGCAAGGAGGCTTGTGTGGATGAAGCTGAGTGGCATAGGGTGAAAAGAAGAAGTAGACGAGGACAGGACATAGCAGAGCCTTTTGTCTAACATTGTAAGGACTTTGGCCTTTAAGATGGCTGGCCATGGTGGATTGTGAACAAAGTAGTGACATGATCTGACATATTTTTAACATGTTCACTCTGGCTGATATGCTACAAATACACTAGATGAGACAGGGAGACCAATTACAAGGTGTCCAAAATAACCAGATGACAGGTAACAGGAGTTGGGACCATGGTGACACCTGTGAAGACAGAAGTGCTTGGCACTTTTTTTTTTTCTTGGTACATTTTAAAAAATGTAGAACCAGTAGATTTTGGCACAAGATACAACATGAGGTGTGAGGACAAAGTTTTTGGCCTGAGGAACTGGAAGAATGGAGTTGTCAGTTGTCAAGTGCTGGCAAGAGGAGGTTTAAGCCACTGTGGTCAGGAGCTCAGTTTTGGACATGCTAAACTTAAGACTATTTGAGGGGTTCTTGGGTGGCTCAGTCAGTTACGTGTCCAACTCTGGATTCTGGCTCAGGTCATGATCTCACAGTTCATGAGACGAGCCCCTCATTGGGCTCTGCACCAATGGCCCAGAGCCTGCTTGGGATTCTCTCTCTCTCTCTGTCCCTTCCCCACTCACACACACAGTCTCTCTCTCTCTCTTGCAAAATAAATAAGTACATAAATAAAAAGAAAAAAAAGACTATCTGAAATCTAGGACTTACCTTTTTTTTTTTTTATTAAAGTTTTTTTTTTTCAACGTTTATTTTTTTTGGGACAGAGAGAGACAGAGCATGAACGGGGGAGGGGCAGAGAGAGAGGGAGACACAGAATCGGAAACAGGCTCCAGGCTCTGAGCCATCAGCCCAGAGCCCGACGCGGGGCTCGAACTCCCGGACCGCGAGATCGTGACCTGGCTGAAGTCGGACGCTTAACCGACTGCGCCACCCAGGCGCCCCTAGGACTTACCATTTTTAAATAAACATACCTCATATACCTATCATGAATCACTTGGGTTTATTCTCAAGCGTGATTATATCAGTTGCACGTTATTGAAATGACATAAAGATTACAAAAAGCAATAAATGTGAAAGTAAGTAATGTTTTTACAAAAGCTAGGATGAAAGCTTTGAAGACTTGATAAAGGCAAATAGATTATAAAAATAACCATCAAGCTAGGTGGGGGTAAGACAAAGTATAAAAGTGGCTACAAAATTAGAAAACTAGGGGGATTTGGCATTCATTGCTTCCCATGTAAATTTTTTCTCCTTCAAAAGTAAGGGAAACTGGAAATCCCAGATGATGACTTAGATAGATAGTTTATACAGCAAAGATACTTCAGAATACCAAACAGATCCATACTCGTAGTGAAGGCCTTGACCCTACATCAAATTATTGCCCAAAGAATATGTATTTATTCATTTAAAGTATCTACCTTAAGGGGCGCCTGGGTGGCCTTCAGCCAGGTCACGATCTCGCGGTCCGGGACTTCGAGCCCCGTGTCGGGCTCTGGGCTGATGGCTCAGAGCCTGGAGCCTGTTTCCGATTCTGAGTCTCCCTCTCTCTCTGCCCCTCCCCCGTTCATGCTCTGTCTCTCTCTGTCCCAAAAATAAAAATAAAAACGTTGAAAAAAAAATTCAAAAAAAAAATAATAAAGTATCTACCTTAACTATATATAATGTATTATGATTCTCTGTGATGGTATCCAGCCACTAAGATGACCCCAAATGATCCTGCCTTTTAATGTTCACACCCTTGTGTAATGCCCTTCCGTATTGTGTCACGGCTGTCACAGTTGGCCCGGGTGATCAATAGAACACAGCACAAGTGACGATGTGCCACTTCCAAGTCTAGATTATCAAAGATACTGTGTCTTTTGTCTTGATACCGCTTGAATTGCTCACTCTGGAAGATGCCAGCAATAGTTTTAAAGACACTTATGTAGGGGCACCCGGGTGGCTCAGTCGGTTAAGCGTCCGACTTCAGCTCAGGTCACGATCTCGCAATTCGTGAGTTTGAGCCCCGCGTCGGGCTCTGGGCTGATGGCTCAGAGCCTGGAGCCTGCTTCCGATTCTGTGATTCTGTCTCCCTCTCTCTCTTCCCCTCCCCCGTTCATGCTCTGTCTCTGTCTGTCTCAAAAATAAACGTTAAAAAAAAAAAAAATTTAAAGACACTTACGCAGCCAAGAGGCCCACATGGCAAGAACCTAATACCGCTTAACGACAGCCATGTAAATAAGCAAATCTTGACGGCAAATCTTCCAGTCCGGCTCAAACCTTCAAATGGCTGCAATCTCAGGAGACACGATAAGCCAGAACCACCAGAAACAGCCATTCCTGGATTCCTAACCCTCAGAAACTGAGATAATGTTTATTGTTTCAAGTTGCTAAATTCTGAGATAATTTGTTATGCAGCAGTAGATAACAAACACACCTGCTTTAAACTACTTTTTTTTTTAAGTTTATTTTGAGAGACAGAGAGTGGGGGAGGGGCAGACAGAGAGACTCCCAAACAGGCTCTGCACTGTCAGCTCAGAGGCCCATGTGGGGCTCGAACTCACAAACTGTGAGATCATGACCTGAGCTGAAACCAAAGTCGGATGCTTCACCAACTGAGCCACCCAGGCTCCCCTAACCTTTTTTTTTTTTTTTTTTTTTTTTTTTGGATTTTTGAAGGAGAGAGACAGAGCACAAATTGGGGAGGGGCAGGGAGAGAGGGAGACACAGAATCAGAAGCAGGCTCCAGGCTCTGAGCTATCAGCACAGAGCCCAATGCGGGGCTCGAACCCACAAACTGCGAGATCATGACCTGAGCCGAAGTCAGACACTTAACCGACCGAGCTACCCAGGTGCCTCTAACCTACTTTTTTTTAAAAAAGAGAGACAGAGAGAGACAGAGAGAGAGAGAGAGAGAGAGAGAGAGAGACAGAGGGAGAGAGAGAGACAGAGAGCGAAAGAAAGACTTTTAAGCAGGCTCCACACTCAGTGTGGAGCTCAATGCAGGGCTTGATCCCATGACCTTGGGATCATGACCTAAGCCGAAATCAAGAGTTGGATGCTCAACTGAGTCACCCAGGCACTTCCCTACTTTTTTAAATTAGCCATCTCCTAACCACATTAAGGATCCAGTCCTTTTTAAAGTCTGTGGGCCTATTTTCTCACAGTGCTGTTAAATAAATAAATTTTTAAAAAATCAACAAAGTTCTGGAAGTCATATATTTCAAGTGCTTGCAAATGTCAAAGTGCTCCTCTATAGTCAAGTATTATGGTATTACTTCAAACATAGCAAATCATAAAAGTTCTGTAATCTCCTATATATAAATGTACTTTGTGAAAAGGCTTTTGTGACACACATAAGAGACAGTTAAAAGCAAAACGGTGAGGTGATATTTGATGTACCAGTTACTTTGCTATGGCTTTTAAGCAAAGAATAAGGTGTCAAAGAAGGTTTGCTTTTTTCTTCTATATTGGAATTCAGTCCTTCCCTGCCCAAATGATGAAGGTTACTTAAAGGTTTTCACTGTTCAGAGGCAGGGGTAAAAAACAACACCACCTCAGCAGACAAGAAAGCTGTGCAGCCTGATCAAAGATAGCAGCATGAGGAGAGGGAGAGATTAAAGGAGAAGACGTGGCAGGATAAAGTACTACAGAATACAGAGTATAAAAAGAAACACTTTGTAATAAAAGTCAAAAGTAGCATAAGAACAGTAGGGAAGACAGTGGGTAAACCAAATGAGTTAATAAAGATTTCCAGCAAAGCCCTACAAATAACGTAACAAGACACTGACATGCTTGCACAGACGTATTCTAAACAAACCTAAAATTTCAGAGATGTTTAAATTTTTTATTTTTGTTTACTTACGTAATCTCTACACCCAGGGTGGGGCTTGAACTCACGGCCCTGAGATCAAGAATTGCGTGCCCTTCAAACTGAGCCAGCCAGACGCCCCCAAATTCAGTGATGTTTAAAATACAAAACGTAAATTCAGGCAGCGGGATTGAGGATGGCAAGGAGGGTGCCGGATGACAAAGAAAACAGAAGCGGAGACAGAGATGCTGCCCCAGATCCCAGCCCCATTTCCGCGCTGGGAAGAGAGTGACCTCGCACTTGTATGGCAGGTGCTGTTTATGTCCAGATAAACCGTTCTTTGCCGCCTGGTGCTTCCAGCGGTGTCCAGGCAACAACCCCCTCCTTGACTGACTGTATCTGAACTCTGATGAGGAAGTGGTGGGAAATGGGATGTCTGAATAGAGACAGATGCACAAACATCATTCAGATAAATTTATATTGTTTGACAGGATTGCCAATCAAAACACTTTGTTAACTGAAACACAAGTACTTGTGGGGCACCTGGGTGGCTCAGTAAGTTAAGCATCCAACTCCTGATTTCTGCTTGAGTCATGATCCCATATTGAACTCTTGCTGGGCGTTGAGCCTGCTTAAGATTCTCTCTCTTTGCCCGTCCCCCCAATTGCACGCATGCTCTCTCAAACAACAACAACAACAACAACAACAACAACAACAACAAATCCCAACTCAAGTACTTTGGCTTCACTCATCAGAAAACTGTCTTTTCTCCCACTCAGTCCATAAAGAAAACATCTACTTTGGCACTTGATTCCAACAGTTCCGCAGTGTCTGTGTTCCCTGTGCCTGTGAATGTGATCTTGCCGAGACTGAAAGTTCCTATATGTCAGGGTCTGATGAGACAAGTATGATCTTGCAAAAGTATATAAGCATTGTATAAAATAGTCGATACCTCAGTAAGATGTACCGTCAGTTTTTTTATTTGGCAGTAGTAGAAATACATCCATGTTACAGAGATCATTTTGGCTAAAGAGCCGGTACAATTTTTTTCTGCTACAGTAGTGTTTCACTTTTACATAAATTAGGAAGTACAGTCCTTACATTTAGGAAATAGACACATTTACTAATATCAGCCAAGTAAAGATAATACATGGTTGTTCTCAAACTAAGCAAAACAATAACACAAAAGAATCATTAGGAACAAAGAAAGAATGCCCCTATTTCCATTAATCATAGATTATATAAATTCTTGAGTCCCAGAGAAATTTCTAAATATGATTAATCCGAGCAAAAAAACAAAAGATTTCAATTCAGCCTCATTCTTATAATTACTTTGAAAGATATACTCCAAATAATTTCCTATATGTGTTCATATTAAAATAAAAGCAAATTATGTCATGAACATAATTAAAAATTTCTGATTATGAAAAGTCACAGAGAAGTATATTAAATGTTACTTTGGCATTCCTATTTTAATGTTTAAAAGGATAATAAACTAATTCTTTTGTGATGCAAATAATCACTCTTTAGGTAATCATTTAAGTACAAAACGTGACCTCTTTTTTTTAATTGAAACATAGTTGACACACAATGTTGCATTAGTTTCAGGTGTGAACATGTTACATCTTAAGGCAAGAGAAAGTTTGTAAATATTTTTTTATAAAGTCAGATAATTTAACAATAGAATCAAAATAAAGGGATGCAAATAAACAGTACTTTTTTCTGAGAGAAAGTTTTTTGAAGCTGACTGTAACAGGATGAAAAACTTGGCTTCTTTTAAATAAAAAAGTAATGTCAGTTTGATATTTAATAAATGTATTATAAGCCTTCGAGAAGAAGTAACTAGACTTGGTTGAACAAAAACATAGAGAAACCAAAATAGAAAAAAAGTTAGCAAATATAAATCACCTGAACACTGACTGATCTTTTTTCTTCCAGAAAACAGGAAGAAAAAGCCATTTTCTCAGGATGATTTCAAGGTCCTCTTATCACATACACAGGGGAGTGGATGTTAGTAGGACTCATGATGGCAATGTTAAGTGTCAAACAGGGTTCCTTCCTAAGAGGCTCTAGACTAGTTTAATCCTTTTTTATTATTACAACATTGTTTTAGCTGTTTACCCCAATATCAAGGCAAACTGAAACTGGTACATATGTGTTAAGCACTCTTCTGTGGTCAGAAACTGTTTTTGAGAGATGTTTCTTTTAAAAAGTTCAAGTTTCTTCCCTTACAGTAGAGAGGTTTTTCCTATACTTACTACCCTGAAGTTCTACTTGGTCACTCTTGTCTCTTTCATCAAAGGCCACAAAGAAGCATTTTGCTAAAATAGTAGCTACACAACTGACAAACTAATCAAACTCACTGATTTTGAGAAACCAACCTCTTGAATATGGGTGGCTTTTTTTTTTTTAAGGTGAAAAGTAAAAGAGAAGATAAAACACCTTCTGGAAAGCTATTCATCTTATCTGATGAAATAAATTCCCCAGAGTCATCTTATGTAATAGCAGCATTATTAAACAGTGCAATTCTTCAAAATAGGTTTAAAATAATATTTTCCTCAACTAAAAAAGTAATTAAGTTTACTTCTAGCTTTGTTTGTAAAATCACAGCTTAGAACATTTAGCCTCCCTCTCCCCCCGCAAACAGGAAGATTAATATAAGCAATAATTGTCCTGTCTACACAATGATGGGAGTGTGCGTGTGTGTGTGTGTGTGTGTGTGTGTGTGTGTGTATACACGTGTGAATCATTCGAGGCCAGGGGTACCTCAACAAGAAACTAAAAAACAAGAGATGAATTAAAAACTAAAACAACACATAATGGAATGTTTAGTTTTGATACTTCTAATGATATTCCTCCATCAATAATAAAAGTTATGAATAGCCAGTTGTTAAATTACGAATATATGTAAGAAAGGTCAGGAGCTGAATATCAGAGCAATATTTCATACTGTTTAACGCTCTAACCCACATATTATGGAACACAGTAACATGAAAACAGCATAAAGATTCTGAAACTCATATTTCGTAACCAATAGTACATAAATATGGCACATATGTAAATTTAAAACCTTAAAAGATTATGCTTTCCTCCTCACTTTTCATTTTCTACTCATTAATCAGAAACTAGGCACTTTAATCTAAAAATTCATTTTTAAAAAATATACTTTAGATCTTTCTGGGTAACTCACTCCTAAAATAAATAAAGCCCATCTCAGGAGCATAATCAATGAATCCCAATCCATTGATTTGCTGAGTGAGCCACTTTAAATAAGTGGTATATGATTTAGACACAAAATTAATACAGCTCTGAATGTATCTAATATACCCTGAAGAACCCCTCATATGAACAAGCCATTTGTTCATCTATTTATCATAAAGGACATGAAATATATTGTTCATGTCATTAAAAAATATTTTGTTCAACTCAGGGGGAAAAAAAACCTTTAAGACCTCACTAAGATTCAAAGTATGAATATTTTAAAAATAGGGGCATAATATGACAAACCCCCAGTGTGCTACGTTATGTAGAAGGAGAAAGGAGAAATTATTTTACTGTATCCAGATTAATACCTTCAGATATTCACTGGGAGATAGTCTCAAAACTACAGACACAAAAAATCTTAATTACCGCTCACAGTTAATAAATGTTATCTTTTTAATCAATATTCATTCAAAGGAAAATGCTCTAATCTATAAAAAGATAAAAGAAATTTCTTCAGTCTCTATTCTAACTTATAGGCCCAACAATAATATATTTTGGAAACTGCAGTAAACCTAATGTAAACTTCTCAGCGTCAATTCATTTAAGTGTTTTATAAGATAGCCATGACAATTTCTTCGATTCAAACATAAGCGAATGCACAAGCAATAATGTAAGCAGTACATATTAAACACCACTACTGCCCAAACTTGATTAAACAATGAATAACTTTACAATGAAAAATACATTTTCAGGCAAAGTTAAACTTGTTGACACAAGGAGTAATATATTCTTACATATGTGGGCCACAAAGGTCTTGGCTAAAGTGTCTATTTTCAAGGTGCAAAGCATAAAAACAGAGCTTTTGAAAATGATACTGCACATTGCAGACAGCTTCAAGACGACATATCAATTAACTCCCAAGTACTGGTTTCAATTCAAGCAGTTTTTCTGTAAAATATACAACATTTCACCACACTTAAATTATTACCTAAAGACTAGAAAACATCATTTTGGGTACAGTACACAGGGATTCAATGACAGAACTTCTGTGTAAATATAGTAGGATCACTCGTTCTTGCCTAGATTTTCTTTTCTCTCCCTGAGTCCATATCCCCCAATTCCTTATAATGTGTGTTACAAAATCAATAGTTACCTTAAATATTTCATAGCACACTCAAGTTGTATGGTTTTTATGGTACTTATTGTACTTTGGCTTCCAACAGGCCACTGGACATAACATGACCATGACTACTTATACAACTACTTGTATGCCTCAGTGCGTCAGCCCCAAGATAGGCCAGTAAGAGTTCAGTGCGGCGAATAAGTAACTGCATGAGGTCTTCGGCCAAAGTCTCTATACTGGAATAGCGCACCTTCTCGAAGTCAAAAATGTCTTTGAGAAAGAAAAGAACTTGATTCTGGAAAATGAACACAAAACAGGTGGTACTTAACAGACCAAAAGTGTATTAATCTAAATAGCTACTAATATTGTAACAAGCGTTGAATTAGTAGTCAGAAGACCTGACTCCAGTGCTAGTTCCACATCCACTGGAAAAGGGACCTTGTACAAATGCTTAAACCTTTCCTGAGTCTCATTCTTTTTCTGTAAAATAGGGGATAATACTACTTGTTCTCTGTACCACTCAGAGCCGACATGATGATGAAAAAGAAATAATGTATGGGAAATGCCTGTAAACCCTGAAAGTACTATATAAATGTAAGAGGCTATTGTTAATTCTTTCCCATTAACCGATGTTTTCACTGTTACCTCTGAACACTGGTACGAACTTTAAGATAGAAGAGTAAACTATTTCCCATAATTGTAACTCTTACTTTTTTCAATTAATTATATTATTTATTTTTGAGAGAGAGGAGTGGGGGGAGACAGAGAATCCCAAGCAGGCTCCACACTGAGAGCATGAAGCCTGATGCAGGGCTTGAACTCACAAACCGTGAGATCATGACCTAAACTGAAACCAAGAGTCGACGCTTAGCCAACTGAGCCACCCAGGAGCCCCACTTTTAAGTTTCAAGTATGTATTTTTCTGTACCTAAAAAACTTAAGATAGATGAAAAATAAAAATTTCAGATTTCAAATAGAAAGATCACGAAAGATACTTCATTTCAGTAAGTTAATACTTACGCCGAAACCCATTTTTTTTTAAATTGATGCATAGTTGACGTACAGTGTTATATTAATTTCAGGTGTACAACACAATGATTCAACAAGTCTGTACATTACTCAGTGCTCACCAAGATAAGTGTAGTCACCACCTGTCACCATACAATGTTATTACAATATTATTGACTATATTCCCTATGTTGTACTTTTCATCTCCGTGACTTATTTATTTTATAACTGAAGTTTCTACCTCTTAATCCCCTTCACCTATTTTGCCCAGCCTCCCAATTCCTTCCCCTCTGGCAACCCCCAGTTTGTTCCCTGTATTTATTTACTTAAGATTTTCTTTTTTAAGTAATCTACACCCAACGAAGGGCTGGAACTCACAATCCCAAGATCAAGAGTTGTATGCTCTACCAACTGAGCCAGCCAGGTACCACTCTGTATTTATGATTCTATTTGGTTTTTTGTTTGTTCATTTGCTTTGTTTTTGGTTTCCACACATAAGTGAAACCATATGGCATCTGTCTTTCTCTGGCTGACATATTTCACTTAGCATGATACCCCCTAGGTCCATCCATGCTGTTGAAAATAGTAAAATCTATGGGGTGCCTGGGTGGCGCAGTCGGTTAAGCGTCCGACTTCAGCCAGGTCACGATCTCGCGGTCCGTGAGTTCGAGCCCCGCGTCAGGCTCTGGGCTGATGGCTCAGAGCCTGGAGCCTGTTTCCGATTCTGTGTCTCCCTCTTTCTCTGCCCCTCCCCCGTTCATGCTATGTCTCTCTCTGTCCCAAAAATAAATAAACGTTGAAAAAAAAAATTAAAAAAAAAGAAAATAGTAAAACCTCATCCTTTTTTTTTCCGAAACTCAATTTAGGTAAGTTGTATACTACTAAGTATTAAGTCTCAGCCTGTTATGCCATGATGGGAGAAAAAAAGTAATTCCAAAGAACTAAAAAATAGAAATACTTTCTATCCTACAAAAACCAAATGTTAAGAAGTACTAAGAAGGCATGTTTCATAGATTTGCTTGACTTTATACCTGGACAAATCATTAGCAATCATCTCTAGCAATCTTAGAGATGAAGAAAAGGAGGACAGAGCATGATTTGCCCACAGTCAGACTGTTCATTAATGACAAACTTAATTCCCAGTCCAAATTTTCCCAAGAAATACATACATTTGGGAGTTCAAGAAAACTAGTCAAAAATTGATCAGTTTTGAATGACAGTAAAACAAGTATTTCCTAAACATTTACATAAATGCTACATTAACAGCACAAAAACATAATAATTTAAATTTTTTTTATTTTTCTGTAACAGTTTTTTTTTTTTTTTAACCGTTTTATTATTTATTTTTGAGAGAGAGAGAGACAGAGTGTAAGCTAGGGAGGGGCAGAGAGAGAGGGAGACCCAGAATCCGAAACAGGCTCCAGGCTCTGAGCGGTCAGCACAGAGCCCGATGCGGGGCTTGAACTCACGGACCACGAGATCATGACCTGAGCTGAAGTCGGACGCTTAACCGACTGAGCCACCCAGGTGCCCCAGTTTTGTTTTGTTTTGTTTTGTTTTTTTACCATTTTATTATTATTTATTTTTGAGAGAGAGAGAGACAGAGTGTAAGCTAGGGAGGGGCAGAGAGAGAGGGAGACTCAGAATCCGAAGCAGACTCCAGGCTCTGGGCTGTCAGCACAGAGCCCGACACAGGGCTCAAACTCATGAACCGTGAGATCATGACCTGAGCCAAAGTCAGATGCTTAACCGACTGAGCCACTCAGGTGTCCCAATAATTTAACTTTAAATCATCAGTCTAGTGAAACACCCAAACTTACAAACATCAAAAACTTTCAAATTCACTTGATTGTTTACTTTTATTTGCTCCTTGAAACTCAGCTTAGATTCAAGACTATTAAATGGTTGAGACTTGGGGTACCTGAGTGGCTCAGTCAGTTGAGTGTGTGACTCTTGATTTCGGCTCAGGTCATGACCTCATGGTTCATGGGATCGAGCCCCATGCTGGGCTCTGTGCTGACAGTGCAGAGCCTGCTTGGGATTCTCTCTCTGCCTCTCTCCTGCTTGCATTCTCTCTCTCTCTCTCTCTCTCTCTCTCTCTCATCCTCTCTCAAAATAAATAAATAAACGTTAAAAAAAAAAAAAAAGGACTTTTCTTGGCACTGTGCCAGGCATAGAATTCTGCAGTACACTGTAACTTATGTTCTGGCAAACTGCTGGCATTGGGATACAACTTTAAACTTTTGTGTTATTTCTCACAACTAGGGTTCTATCATTCATGTTAACCTGGAACAGAACTTACCTCTAAATTGCCTACATGTGCAATAAAGACCGATATTTGCTTTATCAATTTCAAAAGGGTCTAGAGATGAAGAACAACTGTCTGCAGCAACTTGACTGTAACATGGTAACACCATACACACACGTCTCCATTATAGACGGAATTGAATTGATAAGGTGAATGGACTTACAAAATCTACTCCAGGATAAAGCACCAAATCTATATAATAATGTTCCACTGGCATTTAAACACTGAATTTAGGTGACTTTTATAACTTTACCTTTTTTTAACATTCTTTTTTTCTACAAAAGCAAAAGCAAAAGCAAAACAGAACAAAACTTACCTGCTTTTTGATTTAGAAAAAAATGATTCAATGGCTGAACATACCTTAAAGAAGCAACATAAATCATAGAGAGAATTTCTAGGACCCAAAAAGCCCCAGGCTAGGACAGGGCTGATTTGCTCGCAAATGGCATAAAAATGGGCAAAAAATCCATCTGGGATCTGTTGGGAAGTAAATGAGAATCAAATTATTTTCACCTTCTTGAATTAGCTATCTCTAGTAGAGAAACTTAAATTCCTACCCATTACATGACCAGCTCTTTTTGAGGGCAGACCAAGTCTACTAAGGAAGTGAATAAGCTTACAAGTAACTTTTAGAGTCACAAAATGTTTTATGTAATTTACATATCCTAGCCAATGGTTTCAAATGTGCTGAGGAACATTATTTCTTGAAGGCATTTTCACCTCATAAAAGTACTTCATAAAAAAGCAATCATATGAGTGTTATAACCAAGCAATAACAAGAATGCCACGGTGTTCCTCAGCAGTGAAATTTTTAGGATGAATGAGATGACCAGGGTTTCAGTTATTAAACAGTTCTACTCAACCACTTAATTAGATTATCTGAAAAAGACCAAAATGATTTTTAAATGAGTAAGCACATAAATATGCTTATTAAAGAATCCTAACTTTTGGTTGAGGAACCAGATATTACCGAGGCATTTAATTGTGTAATGACCTCTTCTTGTGCGATAGTAACATACACAGTTGTAATTTAGGAACCTCTCCAAGTTTATTAACAACCTTCTGAAATCCTGGGGAATTTGTCACATAGCATCAACTGGGGATAACTGTGCTTCAAGATTCTGTTCCTGGAGGGGTTATTTTCTATTTTATAGGCTCCAAAATGTCTTCTGAACATCAATTTAAAGAATGTAGATATTGTAACAGCAATTACCATTTAACGAGTACCCATTATATTCCAGATAATGTGCTAGGTTCTGTTTAACAGAAAGTTTCTGAAAAAGGAGGTTGTGTTAACATCATTTTAATCATGTAGAAAGTGATACTTTGGAGGAGTTAAGTAACCTGTCCTAAATCACACAGAGCTAATCAGTGAAGGCCAAAAAGTTATGAGGGATGCATTCAAGTTATCATTCAGTCTGAGAGGTTCTGCATATATTAAAATTCTAAATCCCATAGACTATACGAGGAGTTCAGACAGGTAGGACATTAGCATGGGGTGAAATACAAGTAATAATGTGAGCTGAACTCAACAATAGGCAAGATGTATTAAACACAGAGGATAGAGCATGGCATTCCAGTAACAGAAAACAGTTCCACAGGAGGTGAGATATACAGGTATCTGCGGATATGGGCAGGAGACTAGACTAAGGCACAAGATTTATGCTAAGAAGAAATAAAGTTAGATATGTTATTGTCGTCATGATTATTATGGTAACCAGCATTTATTAAATTTGTTTTTGTATTTGCTCTTTATTTTATGTTTAAATGAAGCTGGTTGATATTATCTCATTTCACCTTTACAGCAACCCTATGGGCTAGGCACCAACTCCATCCTGCAAAAGGGAGAACTGGAGCTCAGCAGATAGTCAGGAACTGCCCGAGGTCATAATATCTGGTGAGAGAATTAAGCCCAAGTCTACAAGTCAGCTCCCTAGCCCCAAACCAGTGTTTCTCAAACATCTGAGTTTATAATCATCATTTGGAAAGCTTGTTCAAAACACAGGGTCTCTGGAATCATTTTAAACAAAAATTATTCAAATACGTGGTCCCCAGAACTACTTAAAAAATTCTATCTGAGCCATTTCTAACCCTAAACACTTTCCCACATAGTGGAAATCCCATGGCTGCCTCAAGAGGGAGAAGGACTTCAAAACAGGAGAGGCCGACCCAGTACCAGCAAGCCTTTCACCCAGCTTGAGGGGCCGTCCTTATGAGCTGCTGCCCCACTTGAGGACTGACAGGAGCCTCAAATCACTCAACAAAGAGGTCTAAGGCACAATGAAATTTACCTTCATCTGTTGCCTTTTCTGTTTCAGCACTGACCAACAACTTGAAGCTACAGCCTAGATAAATGCAGAAGAGAAAAAGCAAGACTTAAATTTATAACTATATAAACTTTGCATTAGGAGTGATTTTTATTAGAAATTAATAGGTTATAAGTCTAAAATGTCCAAAGCATTAACCACTGATAACAACTAGTCCAGGTTCCTTCTACTGTTTCTAAATAATAATGAAAAGATATTTTGTTTTTATAAATTTTAAAATCAAATGCAAAGACACTGAAGGAAAAAGGTTAAACCCTGGTACCAGAAACTTGGTAACCATAGTTCGACTCTCAGAGTTCTTCAATTCTGTTCCGATGGGAAAAGAGTGAAAATGAAAACATGTGTACACAGATACACATATACAACAATTGTTTTATGTGTAATAATGAAGACAAAGTAATTTTTTTTTCTTCAAGAATAGTACTGCTGGAGGGGCGCCTGGGTGGCTCAGTCGGTTGAGCGTCTGACTTCGGCTCAGGTCATGGTCTCATAGCTTGTAAGTTCGAGCCCTGCATCAGGCTCTGTGCTGACAGCTCGGAGCCTGGAACCTGCTTCAGATTCAGCACCTTCCTCTCTCTCTGCCCCAACCCACTAGAATTCTGTCTCTCTCTCTCTCAAAAAGAAATAAACATTTTAAAAAAATTAAAAAAAAAAAGAATAGTACTGCTGGAAATAGCTGTGGGTGGAGCTAAAAGTTTTATTCTAATAAAGAACTAAGAAAACAACCTTAATGATGGGGACTAAAACACCCAAGTGGATCTTAAAGAAATCTGGCATGGCCCAACTTTGATCAAGGTCACCTTACCAAATCAGTTACAGAAATGGGAGAACATGTACCTTTTATAGTTAAAGCACATTTTAAGGGAAAAGTGGATTTATTAAAAATGCTTTAAAATACAGTGGCAGGAATTTCCAAAATAATTGTAAAACAGGCCCCTGGGACATTTCTTAAAAGGCATTCAAATTGCATCATTGCATTGAATATCTATTCCACCTGCTTCCAGGTACACACTTAAAACACAACAAAGAAACAATGTCAGATAGAGATTTGAATACAAAAAAACAAGAGAAACTGAAAACATTTAAAGTACAGAATACAGTTTAAACTTGTTTTATTTTTGCATATGCCTATTTCTTTTCCTCCCCTAATTTTTAAAAAATTTTTACAAATTTTTCATTTTTAAGTTATTTCTACACCCAATGTGGGGATTGAACTCACAACCCCAATATCAAGAGTCACATGCTCTACCGGCTGAGCCAGCCAGGCACCCCTTTCTCCCCTAATTTTTGATATTATTTGAGAACATGAATCTCCAGATCTTCCTCTAAGAAATACATACTGTCTGTTTACAACCGCTATATCTCAGTTTGGTCATAGAGACAGTTCAGTTACAATTTTTGGTTAGGCCTGAACGAGTCTGAAGCCTGAGTTTATTTCGAGATCTGAAGAAATACTGGGTCCTCCAGGTCAAGAGAGGGACTGACAGAAGAGCCAAACAGCAATTTCATCTGAAGATACAGTGTATCATACACGTCTGATCCCAATATCAAAGAATGAGCTCAGTTTCCACACTAGTCATTCTATAGGTAGATATATAAATAAATCCTATTAATCTTCCCGGTTCTGACCATTTTTCATCAAATTGAAATGGTTGAGAAAAAGGAAAACCACCACTTACAGTTTCTTTGAAGGAGGAGTTTAGCCAGCGATTATTTACTACATTCTGTATGGATGTGGGTGGGTTTTCTAAATCTTCAAAGGAATCCATTAATATAAAATCCAGAACAACATCATAAAAATTTAGATTTTTCACCTGCATTAAATTATGAGTTAAAACACGAATTATTGTTACATAGAACTGAAAAAAAGTCTGAGCCAGGGCTTCATGCTTTGTAACAGCAGGGTGGTTTTAGTTGAATCACATTATATCTCTGACAAAAAAGAGGAAGAGGAGACACAAATATGAAAACAACTCACCACCAGAAATTATAATTCACATAAAACAGCTGTTCCTTCCTAGATCCCATCAGGTGAAATTAACCTCTCCTTCACTGTATGCTAGGAGTCCTTTGTTCATGCTTTTATTATGGCATTCACAATGCTCAGCTCACTTTGTTATTTAGTTACTGGGATGTCTGCCCATCTTCCCCAGCACATCGTGAGCCTCTTGCTCCTTCATTTGCTCATGCATGTTGTGTTGTACCACACACCTGTGCCAGGTGATCAGACTTCTACAGCAACCGAATTACATGCTTAGAATTTAGTGGAGAAAACAGACAGCAACTAATAATTCCACAAATACACAATTATAAACTGTGATAAACCCAGTAAAGGAAAAAGTACAAGGTACTATGAGCGCTTAGGATGGAGATGCTAATCTAGACTAGATGTCAGAGAGGGCTTTCTTTAGGGAGCAAGGCATCCCAGGTACAGGAAATACCGTCAAAGCATTTAAGGTAAAAAGGAACACAGTGGTGTGGAGTCAAAAAAAATCACCGAAAGTGTGCTGCAATCTCTATAGCAAAGAGCACAGGGGCAAGTGGCTGGAGACAAGAAGGAAGTGCTAGGTCCATGTGAATGATCCGAATTTTATTTAGTCTTTTGGAGAGGCAGTGGTGGAGAGGAGATGGATGCTCAGATCTGCATTTTTAAAAGACCGGCAGCAACATGGAGAGGAGAGGAGAAAAGGTGATGGGGGGTGGGAAGGGTAGTAAGCAGATCCAGGAATGCAAAGACTCTTAAGTAGTCCAGGGAAAAGAGTAGTTGCTCAGGCTACAATGGCGCTGGCAGGATTAGAGAGAAGTTGAAGAAAGCAAAAATATTTAGGGGTTAAAACTGACCAAACTTACACATAAATATGACAGAGCACACAAGGACCAGGGAGGTGTGAGGGAGGAGTCCCAGGTTCTGGCCCGCACAACTGCATGGATACCAATTCCTTCACCGAGTGAGGGAACACCACAAAAAGAAAGATTATGTCTCTCTGTCCGTGTACTGACGGGTTTCTCTGCCTAGAAAGACTTTCAGCCCCTTGCGAACTCATTCTTTAAACTTCTGTTACAACAAAATGTTCCAGGCTCATCATGTACTTGACCTATCCCAGTGCTGATATCAGACATTTTTCTAAGGAGTTCTCCTTCCTTTCAGTGAAGAGTACTTAGAAGTCAAGCTCCATGTGCTAGGAGTAATTTCTTTTGAGGTGTTGCTGCTCCCAAATCCTCTCAGTAAACAGAACTAGAAACTATATGTATGCTTATATATATGCAAACCTTTGTATTTATATCCCCGTCCGTCTGTCTGTCTGGCTGGCTATCTATCTGGTAAACTAAAATCCACATGGACAGCTCCAACTCCAACCCGAGCTTTTTATACTTTCCTTTTGTGACAGTAAGAAACCTGGCTCCCATTATTCTCAATATATTTAATTATTTGTTTGATCCTGAGTAGCCAATCCCCTGGCCTCTCTAAGCAGTCTGTTGTCCCATTCAAAATCATCCTTGCACAGGCCACCATAACCATTCTGTTAGGGCCTTCTCATTTATGAAGGAAGGAAGGAAGAAAGGAAGGAAGGAAGGAAGGAAAGAAAAAGGAAGGAAAGAAGGAAGGAAGAAGGAAGGAACAAACGAATGATGAGCTTAAAAAAACAATCATTTTCAACTATTGCCCCAAAGTATAAAGACTGTGGTTGCTATTGTTTATGACTGTCATAACCGCTATCACATAATTGGTTTTACTGTCATTTAACAAGGACAAGGAAACAGTGGCCTCAGATAATGTAAATATCATATGAATATAACTAAGGGGAATGAATATTATAAAAAAAATTGAAACTTACTCCTCTAGCAGCAAGTTCCATTTCAGTACTATCCCAGTGATCAGTCTGCTCTAAAAAATAGATCATTTCATCAAAAACATCTTCAAACTTCTTTGGATTCTGCAGAAGAAAACACATTTTAATCCTAAACTTAATTTTATAACAAGGCTCAAGCCTACAAAGTAAATGAGTTGCTCTTCAAGTATGTTTGTTAGATCTTTATTCTATTAAGTAACTGAATTAAAATATATTTTCAAGGTATGACATATTCACTTGGTTTAATATATTTTTGTTCCAACATTTGGCAGGAGCCAAGACTAAGAACATTAGTAACATGTCATAAGCAAACTGCTTACTCATCAAATATGTATGCCAACTTAGGTCAGTTCTTGAAATGAAAACTTGGTTATAGCAGATACTATGTGATGCTTTTGATCCGGTTCTACTCCTCTTGGGGAAAGTCTAGTTGAAATCACTGGGTTTAATCTGTCATGGGAACGCCAAGGAAGCAACATAAGATTTACATTGGGAATTGCAAGTAGTTAATATCACCTTATATTTATTTTGCACTTATCTTTTTATTTATTTATTTTTAATTTTTTTTTTATTTTTGAGAGAGAGAGAGCATGAGCAGGGGAGGGGCAGCGAGAGACGGAGACACAGAATTCGAAGCAGGCTCCAGGCTCTGAGCTGTCAGCACAGAGCCCAATGTGGAGCTCAAACTCATGAATTGTGAGATCATGACCTGAGCTGAAGGTGGACACTCAACTGACTGAGCCACCCAGGTGACCCTCCACTTATCTTTTAATTAATCATCATAAGAACCCTCTGAATGGTGTACCATAAATATAATTCTATTATACAAATGAAGTAATTGAGGTTCAAAAGAAGTGGGTTACTCTTGTATTGTTGGTGGGAATGCAAACTGGTGCAGCCGCTCTGGAAAACAGTGTGGAGGTTCCTCAAAAAATTAAAAATAGAATTAACCTATGACCCAGCAATAGCACTACTAGTAATTTATCCAAAGGATACAGGAGTGCTGATTCATAGGGGTACATGTACCCCAATGTTTATAGCAGCACTATCAACAACAGCCATATTATGGAAAGAACCCAAATGTCCATCAACTGATGAATGGATAAAGAAGATGTGGTATATAGATACAATGGAATACTACTTGGCAATAGAAAAGAATGAAATCTTGCCATTTGCAACTACGTGGATGGAACTGGAGGGTATTATGCTAAGTGAAATATGTCAGTCAGAGAAAGACAGATATCATATGTTTTCACTCATATGTGGAAGCTGAGAAACTCAACAGAAGACCATGGGGGAAGGAAAAGAAAGAAAAAGTTACCATAAGAGACTTTTAAATACAGAAAACAAACTGAGAGTGGAAAGGGGTGGGGAGGCGGGGAGGCGGGGAGGCAGGAGGGGCAGAGAAAACGGGTGATGGGCATTGAGGAGGATACTTGTTGGGATGAGCACTGGGTGTTGTATGTAAGTGATGAAACATGGGAATGTACTCCCGATGCCAAGAGCACACTGTATATGTTGCATGTTAGCTAACTTGACAATAAAGTATTAAGAAAAAAAAAGAATTGGGTCAGAAAACCAAGTGTTCCAAGTGGCTCAAGAAAGGCCTGTTTTATTTGATTTTTTCTCAACATGTGGACACAGCTTGCATAAAGGGAAGTGGTTCCTTACAGTCTTCATGAAGTTCTTGCGATTGCTCTGCCTCATTTAGTCCCATGAGTAGGAGTAAGAGGCAACTCAATTTGTATTCCCAGATTTCTGAGACCTATTCTATTTCCTAGAACTTTACCAACCAGGATTTGAGGGAAGAGACGAAGTATTAGAAATAATAATAGTGGTAGTTGTAGTATATCTAATGATGACTCTCAACATGACATTCATAGACTTTCAGCAAACCGGGAATAATTTATGAGCAACAACTTGATCAAAATAGTGTAGACTTCATACACAGAAACTAAATCAACCCAAGAAGAAATCATGCTCTTTGGTAATTTATTTTTATTACTTTATTTTTAGTATGTGAACCTTTGCAACAATCTGCAAAAACTTTTTCGATTAAAAATTCAATGTACTGTAATCTTCAGTTCAAATGAAACAAGAACAATAAAAACTTGCCAACAAAACAAGTTTACCTTTCGTGCTTTCACAATTAATGCTGACAAAATTTTCCTTCCACTCTCAGCAAGGAATATCCTGTTGGCTGTTTCCGAAAGTATTACCTGAAAAAACATTCAACCCCAAAGAAAAAAAGAACCAATAATTAATCTGAATGGACATTTGATGCTATAGCACATCTATGTATAAACAACCCTGATATAGTCAATGCATTGGATGTGGCACTATCTCTGCAGGTAGACCACAGAGAACATTGTAATTTACTAAAATAAAAAGCTCTTGAAGCCTATAATCAAAAAAGATTAAAGGGAAATAAATATGAATTTAAATTCTGTTCGATATTACAAAATCCAAAATAAATGTTATATAGCCCCCAAAACATAGAAAAATAAAGATACTTTTTTTTCTTAAATGATTTTATTTCATTTTAGGAAATCAATGATTTTACAACTGATTCAAATAAAAAACAATCTAGAAAACACACTAATTGATAATAAGAAAGGATTTCTATTTTACGTAGCCATTTGTACACATCTCCAGTATCAAAATACCCTGTTTGACAAAGTGTGGTGGACCTGGGGAACCATGGCAGAGGACAAAGATAAATGAAGACAAATGAAAGGAAATAGCAGCCAGGAAAAACAAATTTAGGAGATTTTATATTTGCCATTAAAAATAAGGATAACGAAGAGCAAAGAGCTGTTCTGTTTATATACAGCTGGACTCTATAGCATGAGGGTGAGGATGACTGGCTAGGTGAAGTCACTTAATGTTTAAAAAAAAAAAAAATACCTGAAAAGCCTGTCGAATACAGTGAAGTTTGGCAAGAAAATCACTGTCTCCTAGGCACTCCAACATTTCAGTTCTATGTAATAAACAGGAAAGACAACTGTTAAGCTGCATTCAAGATCAAGCCCACTACAAATTTGGACTCAAGGCTTAACCTCCAGACTTTAATATAAAACATATGTCTTCAATACTGACAAGCCATGCAAAAATTTTTTTTGAGCCTAAAAAACATTTCCTCCCATTCTTATAAACATCTTTCATAAATATTACACAAACATAGCAACGGCAACTTAATGTTTTCATAAACAAAAGCAAAATTGAAATGGCACCTAAGCACTCTCGAGTAAATTTTCCCTTCTTCAACTAAATGCATGGCTTCTTCATAAAAAGGGCAGTGGCAAAGAGACTCCAGACTGTAGGTGTGCCGTGCTTCTCGGTGTTCTGCAAGCTAAGAAAACAGCAGGTTACAACCGATTACCCTGAGACAAGGAAAAAAACTTTATAAAAGATAGGAAATAGGATCTTGCTAACATCAAAATGTACTCAACTTGATTAAACCATAAAAATCATTCAATAAGATTTTACAGCTAAGTTTTACAACTGGGGACACCTGGGTGGCTCAGTTGGTTAAGCATCCGACTTTGGCTCAGGTCATGATCTCACAGTTGGTGGGTTCGAGCCCTGCGTCAAGCTCTGTGCTGACAGCTCAGAGCCTGGAGCCTGCTTCAGATTCTGTGTCTCCCTCTCTCTCTGCCCCTCCCCCACTCACACTCTGTCTCTCTCTCTCTCTCTCTCTCTCTCTCTCTCTCTCTCTCTCAAAAATAAATAAACATTAACAAAATTTAAAATGTTTATTTATAACTGAATTTTACAGATTTTACAACTGAATTTCAAAATTCAGGTGTAAAAACGAGTACAATTTTATAACAAGCTTTGAATTGAAGAACTTAAATCCACAGGATACAAAGAAAAGCAGTATCTTACAGTTCACCAATACCAATAGCTGAAGATGAAGCATTAAAAAAGAGGGGAGGATTTTATCATCCAAAGAATGCTCAAAAGTATTATAACTCACAATTGTGACTGAAGTAAAACTTTCTACAAAAATACTGAAATCTCAATTTGGCAAATTCTAAGGAATGTTTTCTTATATCTAGCTCTGACTAACATTTGTACAACTGAAAAATAGTCATGCAACTCTGGCTCGCATAACAGCTCTACAAATGAAATTCCAGGTTTCTAACAATTCATTAAAAAATAACAACTGCAAACACTATAGAATAGCCTGCTAAGCAAGAAGCCTTCGGAGTGATTTTCATTTTTCAATACTAAGTGATCCATTTAAATGGCATGCTATAGGGGTTTTGGTGGTGATGTTTGCTTTTAAAAAAAATGTTTTTTTCTTAATTTTTAAGTAATCTCTATACCCATTGTGGGGCTCAAAAAAAAATTTTTTTTTAACATTTATTTATTTTTGAGACAGAGAGAGAGAGGGCATGAACAGGGAAGGGTCAGAGAAAGAGGGAGACACAGAATCCGAAACAGGTTGCAGGCTCTGAGCTGTCAGCACAGAGCCCGACGCGGGGCTCGAACCCACGACGGACCGCAAGATCATGACCTGAGCCAAAGTCGGACGCTTAACCAACTGAGCCACCCAGGCACCCCCCATTGTGGGGCTCAAACTAACAACTCCGAGATCAAGAGTCACATGCTTTTTAAAAAAATTTTTAAATGTTTATTTTTGAGAAAGAGAGAAACAGAGTGTGAGCAGGGGAGGAACAGAGAGAGGGAGACACAGAATCCAAAGCAGGCTCTAGGCTCTGAGCTGTCAGTACAGAGCCCAACTTGAAGCTTGAACTCACAAACTGTGAGATCATGACCTGAGCCAAAGTCAGAGGCTCAACCAACTGAGCCATCCAGGCACCCGCTAAGAGTCATATGCTTTATCAACTGAGCCAGCCAGGTGCCCATTTTGTTGTTTTGAGTTAAAAAAAAATTTTTTTTCAACGTTTATTTATTTTTGAAAGACAGAGACAGAGTGTAAGCAGAGGAAGGGCAGAGAGAGGGGGACACACAGAATCTGAAGCAGGCTCCAGGCTCTGAGCTGTCAGCACGAAGCCCGATTTGGGGCTCGAACTCATGACCTAGGCCAAAGTTGGACGCTTAACTGACTGAGCCACCCAGGAGCCCCTGTTGTTTTGTAGTTTTTTAATGTTTATTTATTTACCCTGAGAGAGAGAGAGAGTGAGAGAGAGCCAGGGAGGAGCAGAGAGAGGGAGAGACTGAATCCCAAGCAGATTACGAACTGTCAATGCAGAGCCCGATGTGGGGCTCAAACTCATAGACAAGTGAGATCATGACCTGAGCCAAAACCAAGAGTCAGACAATCAACGGACTGAGCCACTCAGGTGCCCCTGCCCCTCCCCCTCTCTTTTTTTTTCCGCTTTGTTTTTTAATAACAGCTTTATGGAGATATAGTTCACGTACTATAAAAACTCATCCTTTTCAGTGTACAATTCAGTAGTTTTTTTAGTATATTCACTGGGTTATGCGATTAGCACCACTTTCTAGTTCCAGAATATTTTTACCACCCCAACAGGAACCTTTGTATCCATTATCAGTCATTCCCCATTTCCCTTTCTCTCGAGCCCCTAGAAACTAATCTACTCGCTGTCTCTGGAGTTTCCTACTTTGGAAATTTCATGTAAGTGAAGTCAAAGAATATGTGGCCTTTTGAGTTTTATTTCTTTCACTTAGCATAATGTTTTCATGGTCCATCTAAGATGTAGCCAGTATCAGTATGTCATTCTTTTTTGTGGCAGAATTGTATAGGTATACTGCTTTTGTTTTTAATCCATTCCTCAAAAGATAGACATTTAAGTTGTTTCCACTTTTGGCTATCATGAATAAGGCTGATTTGAACATATGTGTAAAAGTTTTTAATGTTTTCAATTCTCTTAAGTATATACCTGAGAGGAGGGGTCAGATGATAACTCTGTATTTAACTTTTTTGAACTGCCAAACTGTTTTGCAAAGAGACCACATCATGTTCCACTCCCACTAGCGATGCACAATGATTTAGACTTTTGCACACCCTCCCCAATAATTATTATTGTCCATTTTTTACATTACAGCCACTCTAGTGGGTGTGAAGTGGTTTTTAGTTTCTCTAATGACCAACAGTGTCAAGCATCTTTCATCCCCTCACTGGCTTCTGTATATCTTCTTTAGAGAAATGTCTATTCAATCCTTTGTCCGTTTATGGTTGAGTTGTAACCATTCATTATATATTCTGGATATGTGTCTTTATAAGATACATGATTTATAAATATTTCTCCCAATTTGCTGTTCTTTTCACTTTCTTGTTGGTATCCTTTAAAGCACAAGAGTTTTTACTTTTGATAAATTCCAATTAATCATTTTTTTCTCTTTTTTCTGCCTGAAATTTTACTCCCTGCTTATACAGAACATGAAGGTCAGCCAGAGGTGAGGGGTCAGGGACTGCTAGGTCTTTCCTGGACATATGCATAGTCCTGTGCATGCCTGTGGCCTTTTAGATTCCCAGGAATATGTTGGAACTTTTCAAAGCCCCCTGTTAAAATCTCATTGCCCAATTTTTCCTTTTGAGTTTTTGATCAGCCTCTTATTAGCCCTGACTGGTATCACACCACCTCAGGTATATTAATGTTAAACAATTGCCACTGAATGTTTTCGACAAAGGCCATAGGATAGGACTTTCCTACAGAGCAAGCTCTAAGTCAGATCAAAGAAAGTCCTGAGAATGGAACTTTGCAGAGAGCTGCCACACAGGTCAAACAGTAAGAATTCTGTGAAGCTCCAAAGCCATTAAGTTTTTTTAGTGGTTGCCAGGCCCCTGGTTTCTGCAATTTCCACAGTTGTGAGATTGCTAGTTTTCAAGACTATGGAGGAGAGGGGGATGCGAATAGATCAAATTAAAAATCCTCAAGTTCACTGTTCCTATGGAGTCATTTTTCTTGAAAAAATGCCCCTTGAATTTCTGTAAGTCTTTCATTAATTTTCAGTTATTAAAATTTTGATTTTGACAATTCTTGCCAGTGTTTTCATTGCTTTTGTGGAGGAGATTTTAAGAGGTTTTCAGTCTATTTCTCTAGAAGTATTTCTCAACACTGTAGTTTTGGCACTTCATATGCACCCGGGGCTATGCTAAATGCGTTGATAATCTCATTTAATCTTTACAACTCATAAGCTAGGTACTATTATTATCCACATCTTACAGATAAAGAAACAGATAGACTTACGTTAGCAGGAACTTGCCCAAGTCCCACAACCAAATGGTAGAATTTAAACCCAGGCATTAATTACAAAGCTTGCTTATACTCTTAAATATCAAACTATACTCTTATCAGCCTTATCCAAAAAGCCAAGGGGAAAGAAGTATAAGCATCAGCAATATTTAATATAGTATAAATATGTCTATTAGACCAGAGGCAAAAAACAAAACAAAACAAAAACATAAACAGAAGTGATAATATCTGATATATATTCTCTACTTTAATATTTCCTCTCATATTTTAAGGAAAACATATTATGCTAAAGGCAACATGTTCTTCAGGTTAAAAAAAAAAACCTAACAGGTTTTAAAATAACTTAGAAATTCTTTAGATATTAAATAAAGTTTTGTACCACTATCAAAATAAGGATCTATGTTCACCTACCAACAGAGAAACATCCTAAGGAGGAAAATAGGATTCCAATTAAACTTTTTACATAAAATAATTTATACTAATAAGAAATGAATAAATCCAACAATGACAGATTCCAGAGTCGAGTCTTGATTTATTGGTCTACCTTGCTTATTTGTTGGTTTGCTAAAGTGATTGTTTAAAGAAGTCTCTTGAGATAAGCTTGCAGTTGTGAAAATAGATCATAGTGAAGATTTGATACTAATGGTATCATCAGTCCTTCTTAAGACATGATGACAACTCAGAGACATTAATTTACAGTATCAATATTAAATTTCATAGAGCAAAAAGCAAACTATTAAAACGATGGCTAAATCCTCATTTTACAATATATCTTATAGGGAGAATTTTTTGACAAAATTCCCCCAATTTTTTTTTTAAGTTTCAGAAAAAGATTAACATTTTACTATAGATGAAATGTTATTTCTGAAGCAGAGGTCAGTAACACAGTTTAATTCCAGCATATGGAAATGTACAATTTATCATGTGGAAATGTACAATTTATCATGAAAAAGAGTTTTGGGTTTTGGGTTTTTTTTTTTTTTTTTCTGCTAGCCAAAATTTGAAATGTCCTTTATTTCTAAATTATTCTTCCCCCAAAGGGCACATTTCAAAAACTCATTTTAATATTTTTTAAAAGAAAAGTAATATTATATTCACTTATACCAAAGCAGCATCCTGCCTCATTAGTTATCTCCCATAGTTCACAAGTACTATAAAAATTACCATATAAGAAATCACATAAGTCAGTAACAGCAGCAACAATAAAAACAGACAAAACAGACAAAACCCACAAATGAAGCAACCAGTGCTTCATTAGCTGCAGATTTCCAACATCCTAAATTACTTCTCTTTTGTTCTCCATGTGTTGGATGGGTCTTCCTTAGCAAGCAATGACTTTGCTGAATGTGAAGTAATATTTTTAAAAGCCTTAATACTTTTTAAGGCTCTGAACACCCATGAAAGAAATGTCCAAAGTCCTAAAACTATATAAGCTGGGTCATGAAATAGGCTAAGTTCCATTTTAATATGGACTATTTTTTTTTAATATGCTTACATTTTCCTTTCAAACCAACGACCTAAAATTACAAATAGGACTTAGAGTTAAAGAAAGCAGGCTGTTTCTCCTTATCTCACAAAAGAAATTAAAAGGGAAATACACCCACAATAACCACCCTCCAAAATAGCCCTCAATGACTCTCTCTTTCTGGTACTCATACCTCATTTCACACTGAATAGGGCCAACCTGTGTAATTAACAGCATACTATAGAAATGGTGAATGTGAATTCTGAGGCTAGATCATAACAATCACTGCTTTCATCTCATTCTCTCTTGGGTCACTTCTTCTGGAGGAAGTCAGGTCCCAAATGTGATGACACTTAAGCAGTTCTGTAGAGAAGCCTTAAGTAAGCAACTTTGGACTTCTAACAACAGGTAGCACCAACATGCAGAAAGTGAGCTATACTGGAAGCAGATTCTCTAGCTCCAGTCAAACCTTCAGATGACTATAGCCCCAGCCAATATACCTGATCACAACTTCACAAAAGACCTCAAGCCAGACCACCTAGATAAGCCACTTCCAAATTTTTGGCCCTCCAAATTGATGAAATAGTAAATGTTTATTGTTGTTTTTGAATGGGAAAATACTTCATTTGGGGGAGTGGACAGGTGTCTAGTCTCACAACTTCTGGAACTGCTTCCTGGTGTCTGTGGCTTTGCTGACCTCAAGCACATCAAAGCACATGGTCTTGCTCAAGGGCTAACACTTGCCCACTGTGACTGTGTCACTGATCTCAATGTCTCCAAAGCAGGAGGACAGGGGCACAGACATAGTCTTAGGGCATTTCTCAATGCAGTTGTACTTTTGGACATAGTGAAGGTAGTCTTGGCAGGTGACAACAGTCCCCTGCATTTTCATCTTGGTCACTATACCAAATAGGATCTCTCCCTTTGACCAATAAAGGGCATTTCTTGTTAATGTAGATGCCTTCAGTGGCCTCCCTGGCCATCTTGAAGCCCAGACCAATGTTCTTGTAGTATTCTTCTCCTTGCTGATTTTTCCAAGCAGGACTCTCTTATTTTGAGAGGTGGTCAGCTGCTTTTGGTAGGCTGGTAAGCCCAGAAGATACTCCTTATCTAATATATGCAGGGTCAGAATTAAATACCAAAACAAAGGGTTCCTTGGACTAGCCCTTAGGACTCAATCCTCACAGGACTAACCCTAAGGCCTAAGACTTCTAACAAACCATCCCATAAAACTTGAATTTTAAGAAAATAATTCCCAGAGGGGCACCTGGGTGGCTCAGTGGGTTAAGCGTCCGACTTCAACTCAGGTCATGATCTCACGGGGTTTGTGAGGTCGAGCCCTGCATTGGGCTCTGTGCTGACAGCTCAGAGTCTGGAGCCTACTATAGATTCTGTGTCTCCCTCTCTCTGTGTCCCTCCCCTGCTCACAGTCTGTCTCTGTCTCTGTCTCTGTCTCTCTCAAAAATAAACATTAAAAAAAAAATTTAAAAACAAAAAAGAAAGAAAATAACTCCCAGAGTGCCTGGGTGGCTCAGTTGGTTAAGCGTCCAACTTCAGCTCAGTTTGTGATCTCACAGTTCATGACTTTGAATCCTATGTCTGGCTCTGTACTGACAGCTTGGAGCCTGGAGCCTGCTTCAGATGCTATGTCTCCCTCTCTCTCTGCCCTTCCCCTGTTTACACTCTGTTTCTCTCTCTCTCTAAATATTAAAAATTTTTTAATATTAAAAAAAATTTTAATATAAAAAAGGGGGCACCTGGGTGGCTCAGTCAGTTAAACGTCTGACTTCAGCTCAGATCATTATCTCGTGGTTCATAAGTTCGAGCCCTGTATCTGGCTCTGTGCTGACAGCTCAGAGCCTGGAACCTGCTTCAGATTCTGTGTCTCCCTCTCTCTCTGTCCCTCCCCTGCTTGCATTCTCTCTCTCTCTCTCTCAAAATTAAATAAACATTAAAAAATTTTTAATATAAAAAAATAAATAAATAGAAAGAAAGAAAGAAAGAAAGAAAGAAAGAAAGAAAGAAAAAAAGAAAATAATTTCCCAAACACTTGAGCCTCCATTAGAGCCCAAGAATGGAGCCCCCAGGATTTAGAAGGCTCTAATTACTAGACTAAGGCAAAGACATATGCCCTCTGCCCAAATTAATCCCCCAAAAATCAAGGACACCCAGAATTAAACCTCAAATTGGGGTGGAGTCCCGCTATCCAGGACTTGCCCCTGAGGCCTGGGGGTCTTCACAGCTTTGGCCCCAGCCCCAACTCCACACCTGAATCTTATTGTTGTTTTAAGACAGTAAGTTTTAGGTAATTTATTACACAGCAACATATAACTAATATACATAATGGTGGGAACAATACTAACAAAAAGGAAAGACACAGATTTCCAAAAACTGAAAAGCAAATGGAAGTGTGTGGACAGATGAAAAATGACGAGGAACCCATAGTCCAGAATACATTTAAGAGAAGACATAATCAAGGGAGAGACATTTGCTAAGCAGAGGCTCAAAAGAGCACCAGGCTTGAAGCAAGGCAGGTATGGGACAGGATTTAAAAAGGGATTAAAAATGGCAGGTTAAATGAAAGTCTGTGTACAAACAAGTTATAGTAATCCCACATATCATTGTAATTCCTGTTCTCCCCTTCATCACTGAATAGGAGGACAGCTTATAGAAAAACAAATTTCAACCAGATAACATTTCCCTTTAAAAGTGATCTGATCTGTCTGGGTAAAGAAAAGCTTGCCAATCAACACACCTCAAAGAAGTCTCGTTAGTCTTCCTGTTCATAGGAGAGACAAACATAAAACACTGTAAACCTACACAATCTAAGAACATCAATGCAGTCACCAATTAAGCTTTCAAATTTGAGAAGAAAATCATCAGCACAAGAATGAAAGCCCACGACAGACAAAATTGACCCCAGAGAAAGGAAAATAATTCAAGAAATAGAAATTTTAGGGGCGCCTAGGTGTCTCAGTCAGTTAAGAGTTTGGCTCTTGGTTTCAACTCAGGTCATTATCTCATGGTTTGTGGGTTCGAGCCCCGTGTTGGGCTCCGTGCTTGGGATTTTCTCTTTCTCTCTCTCTCCCGCTCTTTGCCCCTTCCCCGCTCTTTCCTCTCTCTAGCTCTCTCTCAAAATAAGTAAACTTTATTTTAAAAAAACAGAAATTTTAAATGGCAGATACAGCTTTCCCTTTTCAGATTATGATTATTCTAAATATTTATCCTTATCATTTTGTATATTATAATTAGTGCATTATTTTGGACTGCTATCAAGTCAGAGAGGTGGGTATTAAAAAACTTTCCAAGGTTCCATTTAGCATATGAGTAGAAGTATCTGGATTATAAGAAATAAAATTTTCCCCTTAAAGAGCACCCTATAATTTATAAATTAAATACAAACACATGCTGCAGAGTGTTAATTCTAAGAAAAACTGAATCCACAGCTAAAAATTACTCTTTGCAGTATTAGTTTCTACCTATTAATGACAATCTCTTTAACAGATGGGAGAGCTAGGAGCACTCAATGCAGTGGTATACTAACATTAAAAAAACTTTTCAGAACTTGAAACCATTATGCCAAGTGAAAGAACATCAAAAACAAAAGGTCACATATTGCATGATTTTATTTATATGAAATGTCCAGAATAGGCAAATCCACAGAGCAGAGGTAGATTAGTACTTGCCAAGGGTGGGGGGTTAGGAGAGAACAGGAAGTGATTACTAATAGGTGGAGGTTTCTTTTTGGGGTGATAAAAATGTTCTGGAAGTAGAGAGTGTTACTGGTAGCACAACTGTGAATATACTAAAATCCACTGAACTGTACACTTTAAAAAATTTTATAGCATGTGAGTTATTCTCAGTAAATCTATTATTAAAAAAAGACTTTTCAGAGAAAACAGGCTGTAGTTCCAAACCAATGTTTGGCAAAGCTTATATAGGAAAATCTTGTTAATCACTTTCACAAATGACTGACCTAGCTTAGAGAAAAGTCTATGCCAGGATTTCTTTAATCTAAATAGGCAAGAAATCTTCCTGGTAATTCTGAATAAATCTTTCAATTCTTCACAAACTGTCTACTTCCCAAGGAGTTCAGATTTTCTTAATAACTTTCTTCATTAAAACGGTTTTCCCTAGGGGCGCCTGGGTGGCGCAGTCGGTTAAGCGTCCGACTTCAGCCAGGTCACGATCTCGCGGTCCGTGAGTTCGAGCCCCGCGTCGGGCTCTGGGCTGATGGCTCAGAGCCTGGAGCCTGTTTCCGATTCTGTGTCTCCCTCTCTCTCTCTCTGCCCCTCCCCTGTTCATGCTCTGTCTCTCTCTGTCCCAAAAATAAATAAACGTTGAAAAAAAAAAATTTTTAAAAAAATGATTTTCCCTAATTTAAGTATCTGGCATATAGTACAAGCAATTAAAAATAATTTAACAAGCATTTCTTAGAAAAGAACTTATCTTGGAACATTTACATTCCAAGATCATACATGTATGCCCTAGAAACATTCCTAGGATGTTTCTCAAATGTTGAGCCCTTCTTGTGGTATTCATGTATTTTGTTTTCCATAAGGTTTTTTTTAAAAATATTTATTTATTTTTCAGAGAGAGAGAGAGAGAGAGAGAGTGAGTGAGTGACAGGGCATGAGCAGGGAGGGGCAGAGAGAGAAGGAGACACAGAATCTGAAGCAGGCTCTAGGCTGTGAGCTGTCAGCACAGAGCCCGACACAGGGCTCAAACCCATGAACCGTGAGATCATGACCTGAGGCAAAGTTAGACACTTAAGTGACTGAGTCACCCAGGAGCCCCTCCATAAGGATTCTTTTTATCAAACCTCTGTAAATTAAACAACTAAGTAAGTATAATGAACACTTGGCAAAATAATATTTTTTAAAGTTGCATATTATGAAGAAACTTTGGAGCAATTAGGTACATCATTCCTCACAACAGAAAAATGCAAAGTGACTAACAATTCTTATAAATCATCTAGGACATAAGCATCTACAGAACAGAAAGATAAAAAGTAGTTGACAAAAAAGAACATCCTTTTATGATAAAAAATCTCAACAAATTTGGTACAGGAAAAACATACCTCAACACAATAAAAGTCATATATGACAAGCCATAGTAAATATCATACTCAATAGTAAAAGACTGGGGGCACCTGGGTGGCTCAGTCAGTTAAGCATCCAGTTCTTGACATCGGCTCAGGTCATGATCTCACAGTTTGTGGGTTTGAGCCCCATGTTGGGCTCTGCGCTGGCAGTCTGAAGCCTGCTTGGGATTCTCTTTCTCACTCTCTCCCTCTTTCTGTGGCCCTCCCCTCCTCATGTGCTCTGCTCTGTCTCTCTCTCTCTCTCAAAATAAATAACCTTAAAAAGAAAAAAGAAAATGTCTTAAAAAAAAAAAAAAAACAGTAAAAGACTGAAAGCTTTTCCTCTAAGACCAAGACAAGGGTGCCCAGTCTCACCACTCCTATTTAACATAGCACTGAAGTTTGAGCCAGAGCAATCAGGCAAGAAAAAGAAAGCAAAGGCATCCAAATTGGAAAGAAAAAAGTAAAACTGTCTCTGTATGCACATGATATAATCTTATATATAGAAAATCTTAGGGGCACCTGGGTGCCCCAGTCAGTTAAGCATCCAACTTCAGCTCAGGTCATGATCTCATGGTTTGTGAGTTTGAGCCCTGCATTGGGCTCTCTGCTGTCAGCATGGAGTCCCCCTCTCTCTCTGCCCCTCCCTTGCTTGCTCTCAATCTCTCTCTCTCTCTCTCTCAAAAATAAATGTCTAAGGGGCACCCGGGTGGCTCAGTCGGTTGGGCGGCCGACTTCGGCTCAGGTCATGATCTCGTGGTCCGTGAGTTCGAGCCCCACGTCGGGCTCTGTGCTGACAGCTGGGAGCCTGGAGCCTGCTTCTGTTTCTGTGTCTCCTTCTCTCTCTGCCCCTCTCCCATTTGCGCTCTGTCTCTCTGCCTTTCAAAAATGAAATGTTACAAAAAAAATTAAAAAAAATAAACTTTTAAAAACAAACTTAAATAAAATAGAAAATCTTAAAAGATTACCAAAAAACTGTTAGAACTAATAAACAATTTTTTAATTGAAACAAATTTTTTAATATTTATTTATTTTTGAGAGAGACTGAGACAGAATGCGAGTGGGTTGGGGCAGAGAGAGAGGGAGGCACAGAATCCGAAGCAGGCTCCAGGCTCCGAGCTGTCAGCACAGAGCCTGACGCGGGGCTCGAACTCATGAGCTGTGAGATCATGACCTGAGCCAAAGTTGGACGCTCAACCGACTGAGCCACCCAGGCACCCCAGAACTAATAAACAAATTTGATAAAGTTTGCAGGATACAAAGGCAAGATATGAAAATTAGTTGCATTTCTGTACACTCACAGCAATCAATCAGAAAGAAAAATTAAGAGGAACATGGCAGGGTAAGAAGATCCTATGTTTACTTCATCCCAGGGATACAACTAGATGATACCCACATCAGTGTAAATAACCCAAAAAATGACTGAAGACTGCCAAAACAAACTCTCTGCAGGTAAATGTAGAGACAAGGCCACATCAAAATGGGTAGGAGGGGTAGAGAAGCAGTCAGGAGCTAAATGGACTCACAGGACTGTTCATGAGATGTAGGGATACCACCAACATGGACAAGGGAGAGAAAAAGATCCTCACACCCAACACCCAAGCCACCTAAACCTTCAGAGTAACACAACCAGTGGCTTTGGTCCACAGTTCACAAGTTCTTACTATTGGCAGAGCTTAACACCTGCAACTTGGGTCTATATGAGCCAGAAGGAAACAGCAAACTGAGTCCTCACCCTTAAAGAGACAGCACAATAAACAGCCCACTGAGATATGCATAGAAGCAGCACTTTGAAAAATGCCTGGAGTATCGGGGAGGGAGATTTGTTTACTAATCTCAGAGCATGTGCTGGAGGGGCAGCGGTCTTTGGGAGAATTCTCAAGAAACAAAGGAACTGGCAGGCACAATTCCCCTTTCCCACCACCCAGCCTAGACACATGGACACCTGCAGTAACCAACGAAGCACCAGTATTCCACAACAACTTGCTAACAGTGTACCCTGCCCTGGCATTCTCCTGCAGACACGTCCTCTCCAACAAGGTCTTCCTCCAAGTCTCTTCTCATAGCAGACCTGCACAAACCTTGCTAACACACCACTCTGACCCTGTGTTCTCCTGGGTCCTATCCCCTTCAATATGCACTTGAATGGAGTCCATCCAAAGTGATGCCATGAGCCTGGCAGTCTGCAAGCAGCCCTGACAGGGGCCAGCACCACTCCAAAGTGACTCTAGCTCCAGGAGAAGGGGGGAAAAAAGCACATGTAACAGTCTGAATGTGGCTCCAGCATGGGATGGGGACAGACATCAGGTCTGACTACAGGACCTACCCAATAGTGAAAGCTTCTCAGGGGACAACACAGGGAAAGTGCCCTGCAGTTCAGTGCTACTGTATCTCTGGCAAACGCCTGGTCTGACCCAACTCAAGCCCAAGGCCCCAGACTGGCCCACTAACAACTTAGGGACCAAACCCTGCCCATAACAGGCAAAGACAGCCACATCAGACAACTGGACTGAAGGCAAGAGAGGCTTACCCACAACAGCAGAGCACTAGCAATACACATAGGAGACACTCCTGAAGCACCAGGTTCTGGTCAACAGGGAACACTGCATTACAGGGCACTACAGAACCTCTTCTTCATAAGCCCACTACTTTGTTGTTGTTGTTGTTTTTCAGTTTCTTTTTTTTTTAATATAATTTATTGTCAAATTGGCTTATATACAACACCCAGTGCTCATCCCAACAAGTGCCCTCCTCAATGCCCATCACCCATTTCCCCTCTCCCCCTGCCCCCACCATCCACCCTCAGTTTGTTCTCTGTATTTAAGAGTCTCTTGTGGTGTGCCTCCTCCCCTCTCTGTTTGTAACTATTTTTTTTCCCTGTCACTTCCCCCATGGTCTTCTGTTAAGTTTCTCAAGATCCACATAGGAGTGAAAAATATGGTATCTGTCCTTCTCTGACTGACTTATTTCACTCAGCATAGTATCTTCCAGTTCCACCCACGTTGCTGCAAATGGCATGATTTCATTCTTTCTCATTGCCAAGTAGTATTCCATTGTATATATAAACCACGTCTTCTTTATCCATTCATCATTTGATGGACATTTAGGCTCTTTCCGTAATTTGGCTATTGTTGAAAGCGCTGCTATAAAATTTGGGGTACATGTGCCCCTATAATCAGCACTCCTGTATCCCTTGGGTAAATTCCTAGTAGTACTATTGCTGGGTCATAGGGTAGTTCTATTTTTAATTTTTTGAAGCACCTCCATACTGTTTTCCAGAGTGGTTGCACCAGTCTGCATTCCCACCAACAGTGCAAGAGGGTTCCCATTTCTCCACATCCTCGTCAGCATCTATAGTCTCCTGATTTGTTCATTTTAGCCACTCTGACCAGTGTGAGGTGGTATATCAGTGTGCTTTTGATTTGTATTTCCCTGATGAGGAGTGACGTTGAGCATCGTTTCATGTGTCTGTTGGCCATCTGGATGTCTTCTTTGGAAAAGTGTCTATTCATGTCTTCTGCCCATTTCTTCACTGGATTATTTGTTTTTCAGGGGTGGAGTTTGGTAAATTCTTTATAGATTTTGGATACTAGCCCTTTATCTGATATGTCATTTGCAAATGTCATTTTCCCATTCCATCCGTTGCCTTTTAGTTTTGTTGACTGTTTCCTTTGCAGTGCAGAAGCTTTTTATCTTGATGAGGTACTAATAGTTCATTTTTGCTTTTAATTCCCTTGCCTTTGGAGATGTGTCAAGTAAGAAATTGCTGCGGCTGAGGTCAAAGAGGTTGTTGCCTGCTTTCTCCTCTAGGGTTTTGATAGTTTCCTATCTCACATTTAGGTCTTTCATCCATTCTGAGTTTATTTTTGTGTATGGTATAAGAAGGTGGCCTAGTTTCATTCATAGCATGTTGCTATCCAGTTCTCCTAGCATCATTTGCTAAAGAGACTGTCTTTTTTCCGTTGGATGCTCTTTCCTGCTTTGTCAAAGATTAGTTGGCCATACATTTGTGGGTCCAATTCTGGATTCTCTATTCTATGCCATTGGTCTACGTGTCTGTTTTTGTGCCAATACGTGTCTGTTTTATAGTAGAGGCTGAGTCTGGGATTGTGATGCCTCCCTCTTTGGTTTTCTTCTTCAATATTACTTTGGCTATTCAGGGTCTTTTGTGGTTCCATACAAAATAGGCCCACTACTCAGGAGATAGAGCTGACTTATACATAAAACTAGACACAGAGAATTAGACAAAATGAAGACACAGAGGAATATGTACCAAATGAAAGAACAGGACAAAATCACAGTAAGTGAGCTAAATAAAATAGAGATAAGTAATATGCCTGATAAAGAATTTAAAGTAATGGCCATAAAGACACTCACTGGACTTGAGAGAGAGTGGAAGACCTCACTGAGACCCTCAAAAAACAAATAGAAAACATAAAAAAGAATCAATCAGAGATGAAGAATTCCATAATCGAAATTAAAAATATACTAGATGGGGGCGCCTGAGTGGCTCAGTCAGTTGGGTGTCCAATTCTTGATTTCAGCTCAGGTCATGATCTCACAGTCATGAGATCAAGCCTCACACTGGGCTCCCCACTGGGTGAGGAGCCTGTTTGAGATTCTCTCTCCCTCTTCCGCTCACATGCACATGGTCTCTCTCTCTCCCCTTCCCCCAAAAAACATTAGATGGAATAAATACAGGATTACAGGAAGCAGAAGAACAAATCAGTGACCTGGAAGACAGAATGATGGAAAGCCATCAAGCTGAACAGAAGAGAGGAAAAATAACAATAATAAATGAAAACAGACTAAAGGAACTCAGCCAACACCATCAAGCGTAATAACATTCACATTGTAAGGATCCCAGAAGGAGAAGGGGTGGGGGGAAAGGGCAGAAAATATATTTGAAGAAATAATAGCTGAAAATTCCTGAATCTGGGGAAGGAAGCATACAGTCAGATCCAGAGGCACAGAGAGCCCCCAACCCAAGATCAACCTAAGGAGGCCCACATCAAGACACATAGTAATTAAAATGACAAAAAGTAGAGATACAGAGAGAATTTTTAAAGCAGCAAGAGAAAATAAAATAGTTACATAAAAGGGAAACCCCAAATGGCTATCAGCTGATTTTTTGTGCCAGAAACTTTGCAGGCTAGAGGGAGAACCATGATATATTCAAAGCGCTGAAAGAAAGAAAAAAAAAAAAAAAAAAGCTCTGCAACCAAGAATACTCGACCCAGCAAGGCTATCATTCAGAATAGAAGGAGAAATAAAGAGTTTCCTAGAAAAACAAAAGTTAAAAGGAATTCATGACTACTAAAACGGCCCTACAAGAAATATTAAAGGGGGCTCTTTAAGTGGAAAGACCATATGCAGGAGTAAGAAAAGTAGGGAGCACAAAAGCAACACAAATAAATATATCTATAAAAATCAGTCAAGGGACTCACAAAATAAAAGAATATAAACCATGACACCATCTACCTAAAATGTTGCAGGGGGCGAGGGAGAGAGAAGTAAAGAATGGGTTAAACTTTAATGACCATCAACTTAATATAGACTGCTATATGCATGTTATTACAAAACTAATGGTAACGACAAATCAGAAACCAGTAATACATATGCAAAAAATAAAGAGAATGGAATCCAAGTATATCACTAAATAAAACCAGCAATCCTTGAGAGAAAAGAGAAAGGAACAGAGAACTACAAAACAACCATAAAACAAGTAACAAAATGACAGTAAGTACATACCTATCAATAATTACTAAGAAAGCAAATGGATTTAACCCTCCAATCAAAAGACAGAGTGACAGAATGGTTAAATGTAAGATCCAGGGCATCTGGGTGGCTCAGCCAGTTGGGTGTCCGACTTTTAATTTCAGCTCATGATCTCACGGTTCATGGGTTTGAGCCACAAAAGTATATTATTCACCCATGGTAGAGAAGGAAATCCTGCCATTTGCAACAATATGGATGGACCTTAACGGCATTATGCTAAGTGAAATAAATCAGAGAAAGACAAATACTGCATTCTATCATTTACATGTGGAATCTGAAAAAGCTAAACACGTAGAAACAGAGAGTACATTGGTGGCTGCCAGGGGCTGAGGGGTGAAGGAAATGGGGAGATGTTGGTCAAAGGGTAAAAACTTCCAGTGAGAAGATGAAAAAGTCGAGGACCTAATGCAGAGCATGGCAACTACCGTTAACAATACTATATTATATACTGGAAAGTTGCTAAGAGAGTAAATCTTAAATATTCTCACCCCCCCACACACACACACATAATCCTGTGAGGTGATGGACATATTAACTAATCTTACTGTGGTAATTATTTCACAATATATGTGTATCAAATCATCACATTATACACCTTAAATTTATACATTATATGTCAATTATATTTCAATAAAGCTGGAAAAGAATTTTACAAAATTCTTTTTATTGCAAACATAAATATATTTATTTTATAAATATAAAAATATAAGTTAAAATGTAAATAATTCAGGAGATACTACTGTAAGCAATAGCTAAAATATATATAAAAGAAAAATATTGAGAAGAATAAAGATCACGATCACCACAGCTTTAAAAAAGGCAGACTCAGGGGCACCTGGATGGCTCAGTCGTTAAGCGTCCCGCTTCAGTTCAGGTCATGATCTTGTGGTTCGTGAGTCCAGGCCCACATTGGGCTCTGTGCTAACAGCCTGCTCCAGATTCTGTGTCCCCCCCTCTCTCTCTGCCCCTCCCCCACTTGTGCTCTGTCTCTCTCTCTCTCTCTCTCTCTCTCTCAAGAACAAATAAACATTAAAAACATTTTTTAAAAAAGGCAGAATCAAGGCTTAGGGTACAGAGTATTAGAATATCTACAGCTTTCCACACTACAGCATGAATTACAGATGTGTGATACTATTTATACGAAAAAAGACAGCATTAATACCCAAAATCTACCATAAAAATAAAATTATTCTAAGATAAAATTGGGCATATGTGATTTTTAAAGTTACTTTAAGCAGAAAAAAAGTATAAAAAGATGTGCACTCTGCAAGTATTCTTTTTTTTAAGAAATTGTTTTAATGTTTATTTATTTTGAGAAAGAGAGAGAGAAGGGGGCAGGTGCAGAGAGAGGAGAGAGAATCTCAGGCACGCTCCATGCTGCCAGCCTAGAGCCTGATGTGGGGCTGGATCCCATGAACCATGAGATCGTGACCTGAGCTGAAACCACGTGTTGGTCGCTTAACCACCTGGGCCACGCAGACGCCCCTGCAAGCATTCTCTTTTGATACAAAATTTAAATCTCAGTAGAAAACAAACTGCCCATAAATTTATAATTCATTGATCACCATTGTTTACACGTTGGTGTATTTATATCTAACCTCTTCTTTGTCTGCCTAAACACATATACAATATACTACATACATGTTTTCTGTTCTCTTATTACTAAATTACAATCATACTCTCTATATAAAGCCTTATATACCACACTTTTCATTTAACATATATTCCCATGTCATTAAAAATAAATGGAGGGGCGCCTGGGTGGCGCAGTCGGTTAAGCGTCCGACTTCAGCCAGGTCACGATCTCGCGGTCCGTGAGTTCGAGCCCCGCGTCAGGCTCTGGGCTGATGGCTCAGAGCTTGGAGCCTGTTTCTGATTCTGTGTCTCCCTCTCTGTCTGCCCCTCCCCCGTTCATACTCTGTTTCTCTCTGTCCCAAAAATAAATAAACATTGAAAAAAAAAATTAAAAAAAAAAAATATATGGAAACAGGGAACACTCTTGCACTGTTGGTGGGAATGCAAACTGGTGTAGCCTCTCTGGAAAACAGTGTGGAGCTTCCTCAAAAAATTAAAAAATAGATCTACCCTGTGACCTAGCAATAGCACTGCTAGGAATTTACCCAAGGGATACAGGAGTGCTGATGCATGGGGGCGTTTGTACCCCAATGTTTATAGCAGCACTTTCAACAATAGCCAAATTATGGAAAGAGCCTAAATGTCCATCAACTGACAAATGGATAAAGAAGATGTGGTTTATGGGGCGTCTGGGTGGCTCAGTCGGTTGAGGGTCCAGCTTTGGCTCAGGTCATGATCTCACGGTTTGTGAGTTCGAGCCCCACATCAGGCTCTGTGCTGACAGCTCAGAGCCTGAAGCCTGTTTCGGATTCTGTGTCTCCCTCTCTCTCTGCTCCTTCCCTGCTCATGCTCTGTCTCCCTCTCTCTCTCAAAAATAAATAAAACATCAAAAAAAAAATTTTTTTTAAAGAAGATGTGGTTTATATATACAATGGAATTACTATTTGGCAATAGGAAAGAATGAAATCTGGCCATTTGTAGCAACATGGATGGAACTGGAGAGTATTATGCTAAGTGAAATAAGTCAGGCAGAGAAAGACAGATACCATATATTTTCACTCATATGTGGATCCTGAGAAACTTAACAGAAGACCAGGGAGGGGAGGGGAAGGGGGAAAAAACAAGTTACAGAGAGGGAAGGAGGCAAACCATAAGAGATTCTTAAATACTGAGAACAAACTGAGGGTTGATGAGGGGTGGGGGAGAGGGAAAAGGGGGTGATGGGCATTGAGGAGGGCACCTGTTGGGATGAGCACTGGGGTTGTATGGAAACCAATTTGACAATAAATTATATATATATAAAAAAATAAATGGAAATACGTTTTTGGCAGTACAATATTTCAAATTATGTATGCACCGTAATTTGGCATTAGAATAGTTCCAGTTTTTCATTATTGTTAAAATCACATAGTGATTATTTTTATAAAGAAATCTTTGATCACCTTCTTGAAAAAAATTATCTAAAAGTATGATTTCTAAGCTAAGGAATCTAAACATTTTTAAAAATTCTGATTATATTACTTTCTATGAAGATACTTATATGCCTCACCCATAATCCACAGAATACGACAGCACCCCTCTAAAATATATGTTTACATGTTCACCTCTCTAAAATGACTATAAGCTCCCTTGCTAAACTCATGTTCATTTTAGATTCATCTTTGTAGGCTGGTATCTACCACATAGTAGATGCTACATAAATGGCAACTGATATTCAGCACATGGCAAAACTGTACTCTCTAGGTGACAAAGAATGAGGAATTAATTCTCAGTCCTACCTCTGCTACTGAAGCAAAGGAATCAGTTGATGCGACGCTCAAGGTGTCTCGCAGGCCAAATTCATCCACATTCCCCTTCACAGTGACATCTGTATCTTTATCTTAAAAGTAAAAGAAGAAAAGTGAAGAAATTGATATTCCTTCTCATTGACATTCTATACTATGCCTGTCTTTTCTTTCTCTCTTTCTTCCTCCCTCCCTTCCTTCCTTCCTTCCCTTCCTTCCTTCTTTCCATCTTTATTTAGGCTGAAACCTAAAAGAAAATAAATACAAACCAATGGTATATAATCTGATAAGATTCTCAAAGTGTATTCACTGTTTAAGTGATTTTGAAATGCTGCTGAGCAGAGGAGAAAGTGCTATAAAGCAGACATTTTTACTTTAAAAGGGAATTAATTAAACTTACTATCAGATTTAAAAAGCTTTTGAATATGTAATATTTTAAACTGGTAAATAATAACTAGAGCTGGATTATCTATGACATGTTGTAAAATCAGCACATACCAAAGATAGCTGAAACAGAGCAAATTAGTTGCAAGTGGCCTTGACCAAGTTGTGAGAACTGGTAAATTTATTCAAATTAAATGAATTATTAGCATGAAATGTTGTCTGGTCAGTTACTTGTGATAAACTGATCAATTAAAACAATTCATGAAGAACTTATTCTTCAGTCCTTAAGGCCTATGTCAAAGGCCAAAAACAATCAGGGCTGATGTTTACTCTGGATACTTGAAGGTCAAATACAACTGTCTCGATTGTAAGGGCTGAAAAAATTTAAATACATTGGCGAATGGTTAATCTGGCCATGCCAAGACAGTCTACCTGTTAACTCATGGGGCATTTGAATGTGGGTACCAATACCTTCACATACTATCATCAAGAATCTGTAATTTTCAAATAAATACTGTACTTGCTTACAGATGTGTCTATATTGTAGCAAACAACTGATATGCTTTAAAATTTATCACAAGTATGAAAAAGCAAAGAACAAAATATATACTGATTTTTCATATTGAGTCTCTATCTGCTAAATTTGTCAGAAACTTTATCTTCTTTAAAAAAGAACCAGAGGGGCACCTGAGTGGCTCAGTTGGTTAAGCATCTGACTCTTGATTTCGGCTCAGGTCATGATCTCATAGTAAGATGAAGCCTTGTGTCAGGCTCTGAGCAGGGCACCAGACACTACTTGGGATTCTTTCTCTCCCTCTCCTTTTTTTTTTAAGTTTATTTGTGAGAGAGAGTGTACAGCCATGTGCATGTGTGTGCAAGTGGGGGAGGGGCAGAGAGAGGGAGCGAGAGAATCCCAAGCAGGCTCTGCACCCCCTGTAAGTGAGGAGCCCCATGTGGGGCTCAAGGTCACCAACAGGCAGACCATGACCTGAGCTGAAATCAAGAGTTGGAGACCCAACCAATTGAGCCACCCAGGTGCCCCTCTCCCTCTACTTCTGCCCCTTCCCCAACTGCACTCTCTCTCTAAAAAAAAAAAAAAAAAAAAAAAAAAAAGGGAAGCAGGAATCTCTTTTTGGCTTTCATTCATCCAAATTTCTATTCCATCTTTTTTCCCCAAACTAAATTCATTACCTTTACCAGAAATTTTCCAAGTCCTGTTTAAAACCCTCAAGTACCAGAAAACACAAACATTTGTGATTCTATACAGGAAGAGTAGTTTTGTTTTTTTTTAAAGGGAAACCATTAATTTATTTTCAACTCAGAAGGGTTGCAACCAATTTATATTCCAAACTCTAAACCACGCAGAAAAGCTAATAAGCCATACTTGGTACAAGGCTCATTCTTATTAGGTATCAAGAATAACCATACACAAAGCGTATTTTTCCCCTCCTTTATATTTAGTGGGCCCATATTTGACAATTTAACCATTTATATTCCAAGTTTAAATTATAACTGTTTTCAGATGAAGGTTACATCAATCATTTTAAAGTACCTAACTTCACAGCTTAAAATCCTTCCACTACTAAATGACTAATGGAACACAATCAGAGGTTAAACTATTCTATTTTCCAAATACATTCTTTTGGAAATGTAAATTTTTTCATTGAACTTGAGAACAAAACAACATAATTGGTTTTGCACTTATAAATAGCTATAAGACTGGTATTTTTGGACACTCAATTATCCAGAAAAATTCCCATTATTCTCTTTTTAATGCATATGTGATTTTAAAAACTACACACACAAATACAAACTTATTTGTACACACAAAACTGAACTGGCATTTACAACTTTCACACCTTTATCTATTTTGTTATTTTTCCATTGTTCGTATTAATTATGCAAAAAGAAACCACAGTACAGTTTTCATTATGCCAAACCACTTTTAAAGTGGGTTAAATTATAAGTCAATTAAGTTAAATCTTGGTTCCATATGACTTTTGCTATTTTCAGAGTCGAACAGACATTTATCTTATGTCACTTTACCTTTCAGACATACCCATGGGCTGTTAAAAGTCTGTTTTACATCACTCAACAGTAACCAGCCAGTACTTTACTCAAAAAAAAAAAAAAAAAATCTAACAAAGAAAAATGGCTCAGAGGTACTGGAAAGATTTATTCATTAAATCTAATTTCGTAAATCACAGACCATACCTCTCATTTCAGTAATTGTTATATTTCCTGGAATGGCAGCTTAAATTATGAAGAGAAATAATACATCTGTTTTTTAGATAAGCCAATAAAAAACATGAATAAAGAATACTGAGTAATATCTCAAACTACTTGCTTTCATGAATCAAATGAAAATTTAAAATACTCTTTCACCTGAGTGTCTGACTCTTGATTTCAGCTCAGGTCATGATCTCACAGTTCAGTTCATGGGTTTGAGCCCTGCTATTAGTACAGAGCCTGCTTGGGATTCTCTCTCTCCCTTTCTCTCTGCATTCTCTCCCTCTCTCAAAATAAACTTAAAATAAAGATAAAATACTCTTTCTAAAAAGTATAAATTCTTGATTGTAGTACTGAAAGACTGCGACAGCATGGAAAACTGAAAACCAAAGGTTTCATTTTAGTCAGTATTTTCAGAAACTTCTTACCAAATTTTTCTTAGCAGAAAACACACACACACACACACACACACAATCATTACACACTTACCAGAATGATATGAGTTGGAAAAAATGGCAATTTTTTGTTAAAGATGTATAGTATTGAAAACTCACATACCCGTGGTAGAAATGTCAATTAGTAGAACCACTTTGGAGAATTTGGTAGTATAATGAAAGTTCAAGACTGTATTTTCTGTGACAAGCAATTCTACCCTTAGGTGTTTTTTTACAGAAGTGCATGCTTATATGCATAAGAATATTCATAACAACATTGATTACAACAACTCCAAACTAGGGAAAAAAACCACAGCTGTTCTCCTGCCATAGAATACACAAACTGGGATATATTCAAACAATGAAATAAGTATACAACAATGAAAGTGAATGAATTGCTGTTATATGCAAGAATAAAGATAAACCTCACATGTTGAGTAAAGAATTATATGTGTGATTTCATTCACATAAAATTCAAAAACAAGCAAAACTAAACTACAGTGATCAGGACTACACTTAGTTGGTCAAATAAGAAAAGCCAGGAAGTAATTAGCATGAGCATCAGGACAATAGTTTTAGGAATGGGGAGAGGGGTGTTGATTAGGACCAGGTACAAGGAACCTTCTAGGGAGTTGGCAATGTTTTATTTTTTATTTTTATTTTTTCAAAGATTTTTTTTTTTTAAGTAACCTGTATACCCAACATAAGGCTCAAACTCACAATCCCAAGATCAAGAGTCACATGCTCCACCAACTGAGCCAACCATACACCCCAGCAATGTTTTATTTTTTGATCTACATGATAGTTACACAAGAGAGTGAGATAAATCACTGTTTTGTTTTGAATGCTTTCCTCTAAGGGTTTACATAGAAGGAGAGGAAACAATATATCTATGTATGTTGGCCCCAAATGGCTGACAGCAGAAAAGACAATGAAGTATTTCAACATTGGCAGTTAAGCTGTGAATTATTAAATGTGAATTTTATTCCCTGATAGGGGATGCTAAGTTCGAAAAATCAAAAGATCTGATGAGTCTGTTAAGTATACTAGCAAATCAAAACAATCTATCTGCACCCCACAGTGGAATACCAGTAGTTGTGGGAGACTCTAATGCCATGCATATACCACTCACGACCTTCTTCCTCCTAGTTTACCCATCTTTCTTTGCTATTTAGTCATTGGTTTAGGATTTTAAGTGGGAATGTTTTGGTGGGGATAATCAACTATCTGCAGGAAGAAGACATGGAAACTAAGAGATGCTTACTATTTAATGACAATAAAAGTATGATGAAAGCAACATACATTTATTTCGCACTTACTACTTGCCAGAAACCAAGTTACATGCTTTACATACATTATCGCATAATTCTCACAATAATCCTTTGAGGTAGGTACTCTTCTTTTTTTTCATCATACATATGAAGAAGCTGAGGTACAGAAATGTTAAGTAATGGTCCATACTCACACAGTTAAGAAATGGAATGGCAGGATTCAAAAGAAGTCATCTGACACCAGATTCCATGCTATGAAACTATGGAGCTGTGGTGTCCAACATAGTAGCCATTAGCCATGTGTGTCTACTGAGCGCATGAAATGTGGCTAGTCAGAACTGAGATGTGCTGTAAGTGTAAAATACACAATGGATTTTGAAAACTTGGTACCAAAATATATAAAATCTTTTTAATATAAACTAGGTTTAAGAAAAATATATTACTAAAATTAATTTCACCTCTTTCATTTTACTTTTTCATGTACTTACTAGAAAATTTAAAGTTACATTTGTCACTTACATTATATTGCTATTGGACAGTACTATTCGGGCATTCCTTTCTCATATCTTATCTAGAGTGCAAAGAGTTTACAAGCTCTACAGGATTCAGACTCAACTCACATGTTTTGAGTGACTAAAAGTAGTACCCAAGCTATTCTGCTAAATGCTTTCAGAGACTATTGCATTTAATATGTGTAACTGTTAGACAGGAATAGCCTAATTATGTATAAGAATGCTTTATTGTAACTAGAACAACAAAAAAAAAGCTATTCTCCAGTCAAAATCTTCAACGGCTCCTTGTCTGGTTTTCAAAGACTTCCATAATCTCTGTTCACCCTACCTATCTAATATTCCTTTCTATTAATTAATAAAAGACTACTCAACTTTATGCTGTACATGTTATATTATACTGTATATATTATCATACTAGAATTATATAACATATAGTCTATGCCATATAGTATACTTTATCATATACTATATATACATTCCTACATATTATACTAAACCATTATACTTACACTATATTATATACTGTACTATTCACTATACACCCACTTGCCATATTAATGCAATGGGTAAAAGCTTGAGATTTCGAGTCAGCCAGTTAACATAGCATCTGGATCCCAGTTCTGATCCCAGCTTTGCTACTTGTTATCAAGGTAAACTAGGAATAACAAAATTGATTTCACAGAATTGTCATAAGGATTGAGAGATTTATGGAGGCATAGTTCTTTGTACATAGTAAGTGCTAAATAATTTTTCACTGCTATTACTATTGCCACATATATTCTTTATCAAGCCTTTAGTTCCTCCTGCATCTTCTCCAACACACAAATTTTTCCTTCTGCTCTCTTGCCCCATGCTACCCAGAACACATGTGGTTTTACAATGCAACTCAAGTACTACCACCTGTAAGTATCCTCCAAAAATTATCTAATTTTTTGCTTCTATATAAGGCAGTACAGCAAAAGTGTGGGCTCTGGAGCCAGACTGCTTGAATTCAAATTCTGACTCTGCTACTTAGCTGGATAACAATTTTAGGTAAATTTATTTTCTCCATTCCTCAGTGTTCTCACTTGAAAAATGGGAGTAAAATCTACCTCATAGATTTGTGTAAGGATTAAATGAGTTAATACATGTAAAGTAAGTGTTCAACAATTGTTACCTATTCATAATGTTATGTAAAAAAAAAAAGTATGTACAATTCAATACACTATCTGAATTTTTATTTAACTATTACTATTGCCTGAATGTAACAATCATTCATGGACTTTCTCATCTTTTTTTTTTCCTTTCATTTTTTTTCCTGGTAGTTCCTATAGTTCTTAATAGAGCATTGAACACACTGTAAACACTTCAATATTTGTTGATATAAACTAAATAAAACTTGTTACACCAAGTGACCATAACCAAGACATGAAAATCCCTATTTTTAAAAGGCCTCTCATATATTTCATCTGGATCATTTTACCTGTTACATTACCTTTACATGTTTTCAGAGGCCTGTTAAAATTCTTATTTTTCCAATACGTGGCTCTAAATTAATTAAACTTATGATACTTTCTTATAAACTTAAAATATGCAGCTTATGCCCCATAATGCCTAATCTTTAACCTTAGATGTGCCTAAAAGAATGCTTTCCAGGGGCATCTGGGTGGCTCAGTCAATTAAGAGTACAGCTCTTGGTTTCAGCTCTCAGTCATGATTTCACAGTTCATGAGCTCGAGCAACGCATCGGGCTATGTGCTGACAGTGCTGACCTTGCTTGGGATTCTCTCTCCCTCCTTCTCTGCCCCTCTCCTGCACTCTCTAAACAAACAAACAAATAAACAAACTTTTTTAAAAAGAACGCTTTCCATATAATTGGGGGACTAAATATAAAAAATATATGCCAAAAAAAAAATGCCGAATGTTACCACACTGGCTCTCAAGAGAGTAGTTCTTTTTCTTCCTCTCTTTTATTTTTCTAATAGGCTCTATGCCCAAAATGGGGCTTAAACTCACAACGCAAGAAAGAGATGCATGCTTTACCTACTGAGCCAGCCAGGTGCCCCTTTTCTTAACCTTTTTAAATAGTAAACCTAAAACTTTTATTATAATTTAATTTAATTTAATTTAATTCAATTTAATTTCAAGTAGGCTCTATGCCCAATGTGGGACTTGAACTCATGAACCTGAGATTAAGAGTAGCATGCTCTAAGGGAGTCTGGGTGGCTCATTCAGTTAAGCATTTGACTCCTGATTTCGGATCAGATCATGATCTCACGGTTCATGAGTTCGAGCCTCACTTTGGGCTCCATGTTGACAAGTGCAGAACAGCTTGGGATTCTCTCTCTCTCCCTCTCTGTCTCTACCCCGCACTCTCTCTCTCTCTCAAAAAATAAACTTAAAAAAAAGAAAAGAATAGCATGCTCTACTAACTGAGCCAGCCTGGCGCCCCAAGTCTAAAACTTTTTAAGACATTGCTCTTTACCTATCTCAATCACCCAGAACTTTTTTTTTCCCCCAGAACTTTTTAAAACATTCATGCATAGACATAAACTATGTTCTTCTTTGGAAGGATAATAAAGGTATGATGTTTACTTTTAACACAACAGTCATACATTTTAGGCCAAAAATCTGACTGGATTCAAGCCTTGCTCCTTCTTTCACAATCTCATAATTCACGTATTTTTTTTTTCAAAGCAGAGTTTGCTTGAAAGTTAAAACAAAAACAAAGAGAAAACACAGAGACACTTCAACCTTGGAACTTAAACTTCAGGCCTGTATCTACTTCTCTAAACCAATCCAAATGGGTTTTCTACAGGTCTCACTTTTGCCATCCTTAGACACATTCTATTTTCTGTCGCTTAGAAGCCATCACGTCTATTTTAACCTCAGCAGATCCTAGTGGAGATTCCAAAGATGCCACTCTTCTTTTAAAGTCCACTGTGGATTTTGTAACACCAGTAAGAAGAGGAAGGCTGCCAAATGTCTAATGTCATCTGACTTCTATGTCAGCAGCTATTCTCCAGATGATTTTTAGCAACCTAAATATGATTTGGAACCTTGTCTTTTCTGTGGTTTTACTGAAAGTGGAAAAGTTCCTGCTGCTGACAAGCTATTTTCCAGTCTGCTATAATCTGTTACAATAATTAAGAAATCTAGAAGACTCCTGCTGCTCTTTGTCCATCTTACATGGCTACCTGCCCCATCTAGTCTACAGTCCTCTGCTCTACCAGCTGAGCTACTGAAGGGTGCAGCTACCTGCCCCATCTATACTGCAAACAGTTTTTTATTTTGGTTTGTTTTAAAATGCTATAGTATGAGACAGAAAAAAGTCGAATACAAAAATTTGAACCATCATAATTTCAGAAAGTAAAAGAACTAAGAGATATTTTCTTGATTTTTCCCTCAATGTACCTTAATAGTGACGAGTTACAATGAAACAAGAGAAAAAACTGATCAGTTCTTGATGTGTTATGATTTACGCAGTTTTAACTATGCGAAATACATACATGTACAAAAACAGCCTGATACCATTGATCTACCCAAAAGATAGTTCCGTAACAGTTGTCTCTGGCTTTCTCTATTTATCAAAACGTTTTATATGGCATGTCTGCCCAATATAGCAACAGTGATTCCTAACTGGGAAATACAGCTGCCAATGCAAAACAAGTAATAGAAGGAAAAGAGAAAGGAGTAACAGCACTTTTTATCTTTTTTTTTTTTTTTTTTTTTTAAGAAGAAAGAAATGACTGGATAACCCAAAGTGAAACAAAAAGTAATTAAGGTTAGATCTGCAGTTCGAGAGACTTTAACAGGTCACTAGCAAGAATTGGTCACTCTGTACACCACACAAAGGCCACTGACCAGTCAGCCCATATCCTGGGCCTGCATCTTCTAGGAGGAAGGTGAACCTTTTTCTTATCTCAAAAGTGCCCTTTCCAAAGGGCTACATGGACCTTTTTCTTAATCACACAAAGGTCTCCAGTTAGTGAAGTGTTAGACTTAGAAATCCAAGCTGATAAGATGTAACTTGAATACAAAAGAGGCAAAGGCAAGTAGCAGGTTATTTCTCTTGTTTCTGGCACCCAAAGATTTTCATTACACTGCTTTAATCTCTGAGCCGATTTTGACTTACATATATAATACCAGTTTGTAGTATTATTAAACACTTTGAAATTAAGATTGTGAGCCTTAATACATAGGAGGAAATTACTAAGCCCAATTTCTTATATGTTCTGCAATTTGTACTCTGTATATTTAGAAGCCTGATTATACAAATTAAGCTTGTAATTCATGTCACTCCCTAAAAATAAACCCTCAGGGAGTTTATCCTCTGACCACAGTGATTCTGCAGAAGAGGAAAAGGACAAGGTCTTAGAGCATCAATTCTGTGTTGTCTGACATTTGACTCAAGATGATAGGTTGAGGTATTTCCTCTTGCTGCCAAGCTCTTTCAATATTGCTAAATGTTCTATCTGGCTGCTTATCAAAAAAGAAGAATAACATCTCTCTAGTGGTCAGGAGGTCCCACTTTATTCTCTGCCAGGGAATTTGTGCAGACAGTACTAAGCAGGAAAAACCTCTAATTTTCCCTTACAGGATATGTCACTCTCTCAATGAAATCCTCAGCATAAGAGAGCAGAAAGATGGATAAAATATTTAAATTTTACTACTCAACACTTCCACAATCTCCTCCAAACACATAAATTTGATTATGACTTCTTATAATTCTCAGTGGCTCCCTTTTGCCTAAAAGTACAAAACAAGAACTTTCACGATTTATCTCCTGCCCACCTGTCTTGATTCACTTCTCACCACTCCCCTACATATGTTGTATTTCCAAGACATAACAGGCTCCAGTCTACACCTTGATCCATGTTGTTTGCTCCGCCTGAAGTGCCCCTTTCTCAATTATCTTCCTGATGGATCACCTTTCTTCAAGTGTCACGCATATGAAGCCTTCCTTGAGCCCCCGATGAATAATTTAGGCTTTTCTTTAGTGTTTCTATAGCACTTTCTAAACACATTATTATACCACTCACTCCACTGTGCTATGTAATTTTTATTTTTTTAATTATTTTTTTTAATGTTTATTTATTTTTGAGAGACAGAGACAGAGACAGAACATGAGCGGGGCAGGGAAGGGGTGCAGAATCTGAAGCAGGCTCCAGGCTCTGAGCCGCCAGCAGAGTCCAACGCGGGGCTTGAACCCACGAAACGAGAGATTCGTTACCTGAGCCGAAGTCGGACGCTTAACTGAGTGGGTCACCCAGGCACCCCTGTGCTATGTAATTTTTAATGCCTACCTAGCTGCAAAACTAGTCTCTGTGTTGCCGAAAAACAAGGATGAAATGTCCTTCATCCTAGTCTTTCCAATGCCTTATAACATGTCTGACATATATTAGGCGATCAAATGTTTGCTAAATAAATATTAGAGACCTAAGATTTTATGAGTTCATTCTATTCAAAAAATAGATTATAATGAGGACTAAACATGTATCTGAAATATGCAAAGCAATACTGTAAAACTATAAAAATTCTTGGTTTGTTTTTAAGGGCTAAATTTGTTCCTACACATCAGTATGAAAGAATCTCAAAGTCCTCTGCTCAGCCAAAAAAACAGTATTTATCAAACTTGTGGCTTCAGAGTTGCCTGCTAATACAGCTATTGCAAATACATACCACTCTTTATAGAAAATGTAAGCAAACAAACTATGAAGCCCAATTAATTTTAAGAGAAATCTAATTAAAGTGTAGATTAACAAGCTTGAACTTAATTTCTGTAAACCACATCAACTAAATCATGTCCCCAAGAAACTGTAAGCAAGCTTCATTTGTTGTTAATCAATTTATTTTTACACTGGTATTAAATTCAGCAATTTAGTACGGCCCCAATAGCCTAACCAAAGTAATCTTAATCTTGAATGTACCATTACTGAAATACACTACCAAACCATGTAATGATGCATACCCCGCACGATATGATGATAAAATGATAACAGAAATCTCCCAAAGTATAAATCATTCCGAGGTGTTAGGTTTTAATCCCATATTCTCCCAACTTCTCACTAGTTGCTGGAACCAACCAAAGTCTAATTTTTCCCAAAATAATTCAGATAATAACACAAATTTCTGTTAATATGAAAGATAAATATACTCTAACTGTACAATATCTGATATGTACAAAGATTATGTATGTAGCACAGATGTGTATTTTGAATCAAAATACTACAACAAATATTTGTGAATCTATCATCCATTTATAGCCATTCTTCAAAGTTTACAAAATTATTTCCTTAAAAGGAAAAATAATACAGTCATGCAGTACTGTATATATCTTCTTACCTGTATTCATGATACAAATATGGGTTTCCAAATGAATTTAAAAGATGTTCAGATATTTTAGCAAAAAAAACAACAGCAGATAACTAAAGATAAACACATGTCCAAAACCAGATCTGTTTACTTTCAACTTCTTATCTTAGACTCTTAAACAGGTTGAGGGCACTTCAGTTGGGAAGTACAGAAAAGAATGGAGGCGGGAAGGAAAGTTAAAAGAAGAATCTCGTGCTTTGTGGAAGGAGTTTATTAGACTCTGAGTCTTATAGAGTAGCTCAGTCTTGAGGTATATACTAACCTATATTGCTTTCTAATTGCTTCATAAGAATAAGTCTTAACTGGACAATCATACCACAGGCATCCTGAAGACTGGGACTTGAGCCCTTACATCTATCTAATCACATATAAGGCAAAAAGTAAAGTTAAATAAATAGTACCAAGTTTTTTTTTTTTTATTTAAGTTTATTTATTTATTTTGAGACAGAGAGAGCAGGAGAGGGGCAGAGAGAGAGGGAGAGAGAATCCCAAGTAGGCTCCGTGCTGTCAGCGCAGAGCCCAACACGGGGCTTGAACTCATAAACTGTGAGATCATAACCTGAGCTGAAACCAAAGGTTGGACGCTTAACCAACTGAGCCACCCAGGCAGCCCCTGTATCAAGCTGATTTTTAAGCAATCATTTGCCTTCAGGTCTTCATGAGTCCCTGCCATCAACACTCCTGTACTTCATCAGAAGGCTACAGCAACAGGGTAGAGACTGCTACACAGTCCTTGATTCTGTGTGGTGGGACAGCTAACTTGTAGTCCTTTCTACATAGCTCTCTTCAGAGGTAAAAAGAACCATAAGAATCTACCTAAAGCAGTAGATGTGGGGGGTTGGGGGTGGAGGAGGGCAGAGGAAGAACAAAAGAAAAGAAAGCATAAGTGTTGAAAAGAAAGAAAAATAAAAAACATGTTATCATCCACAGGTATATGTTCTAGATAAAAATTCCAAAAGAACCTATAACAAGTTACTGGAGGCAGAAATAATAATTGCTGAGAATATTCAAATACAAGTTATCAGTAACATCTTATTTATTTTTTAATATTTATTATTATTTTTGAGAGAGACAGAGCACGAGCAGGAGAGGGGCAGAGAGAGAGGGAGACACAGAATCTGAAGGAGGCTCCAGGCTCTGAACCGTCAGCACAGAACCTGACATGGGGCTTGAACCCACAAACTGTGAGATCATGACCTGAGCCAAAGTCGGACGCTTAACTGATTGAGCCACCCAGGTGCCCCTTTCGGTAACATTTTAGATATTGACAATAAAAAATCAGAAAATGTAAATTTTAAAAATGTACTATGTACAAGGACAACTAAACTGTAAGGGCCCTAGGAATAAAAATATGTAAGACCTTTATGAAGGAAAATATAAAAAGTTATGAAAGACATAAAAGACTTAAATAAATGAAAAACCATACCATGTTTCTAGATGGAGACATTAACTTATGAAAACTAAATTCTCCCACAAGCTGACCTATAAATGCAAGGCAATAACCAAAATCCCAAGAGATGTTTTCATGAAACTTAAGGTTTTCATGAAACTTACAAGGTGTCCTAAACTTCACATGGAAAAGCAAAGGGCTAAGAATAGCAAAGGCAATTCTTAAAAAAGAACACAGTGAATGGACTCATGCTGCCAGGTGTCAAGGCTCATAATAAAACTATATAAAGCTACAGTAATGAAGACACCGTGAAACCAATGCAGGAACAAACAGACTAGCAACAGGGTCCACAAATGACATACATGTAAGACAACCTGACACATGAGAGGGACATTTCAAATCAGTGAGAAAAGCTCTGGAAAACAGTATGGAGGTTCCTCAAAAAGTTAAAAATAGAATACCCTACCCAGCAATTACACTACTAAGTATTTATCCAAGGGATACAGGTGTGCTGTTTCAAAGGGACACACACTCCCCAATGTTTATAGCAGCTCTACTGACAACAGCCAAAGTATGGAAAGAGCCCAAATGTCCACCAACGGATGAATGGATAAAGATGTGGTGTGTATACATATATATATATATATATATATATATATATATATATATACACATCATATATATATATATACACACACACACATATATACACATATGTATATATATATATGTAGTGTATATATGTATACATATATACACATGACGTGTATGTGTGTGTGTACACACACACACACACACACACACACACACACACACACACACAATGGAGTATTACTCGGCAATCAAAAAGCATGAAATCTTGCCATTTGCAACAACAAGAATGGAACTAGAAGGTATTATGCTAAACGAAATAAGTCAGAGAAAGACAAATATCATATGACTTCACTCATATGAGGAATTAAAGATACAAAAGAGATGAACATAAGGGAAAGGAAGCAAAAAAGAATATAAAAACAAGGAGGAGGACAAAACATAAGAGACTCAAATACAGAGAACAAACTGAGGGTTGCTGAAGGGGCTGTGGGTTGGGGGGATGGGCTAAATAGGTAAGGGGCATTAAGGAAGACACTTGGGATGAGCACTGGGTGTTATACATAGGGGATGAATCACTGGAATCTACTCCTGAAATCATTATTGCACTATATACTAACTTGGATGTAAATTAAAAAATAATAAAATTTTAAAAAAACAGTGAGAAAAGAATATATTATTCATTGATTGGTGCTGAGGCAACTAGTTATCCAAATGTTAAAAAAAAAAAGTAATAACATAGATTTAAATTGGGGTACCTGGATGACTCTGTCAGTTGAGCCTCTGACTTCAGCTCTGGTAATAATCTCAGGGTTTGTGAGTTCAAGCCCTGCATTGGGCTCTCTGCTGCCAGCAGAGCCCTCTTCTGATCCTCTGTTCCCCTCTTTCTGCCCCTCTCCCAGTCATGTGCTCTAGCTCTCTTTCTCTCCCTCTATCAAAAATAAATATTTTTTAAAAAATCAGCTCCTAGCAGATTAAACACCTAAATATAAAAAGCAAAGCTTCAGAGAACTTCTGGAGAAGACTGTAGAATAGATCCTAGGCTCACTTCCTCCCACAAATATACCTAGATAACACCCACAGCAATGTAAGTAACCCAGAAAATGACCACACACTAGCAGAACAGACTCTCCATAGCTAAATGTAGAGAAAAGGCCACTCCAAAGACAGGAGTCGGGCAGAGACATGGTCAGGAGCCAAACGGACCCAAAAATCGTATGTGGGAGGACACAGCAGGTGCAAATAGGGGAGAGGAGCAGACCCCCACCCCAGGTACCTCAGGCACTGGAAAGATGAATCTCCAACACGTTTGGCTTTGAAAACCAGAGGGACCTAACTTCATGAGTTCTTACAATCAGTGGGGCTCCACACCTGGAACTGGAGCATAGGAAACTGAGTCTCCACTCTTACAGAGTCCACAAAAAATAGTCCTGATGAGATACAGCATAGAAGCAGCAATGTGGGGGAGAAAAAAAGCCACAGCAATGTGAAAAACACCTGGGGTGTACAGGTGGTTTTTGTTTTGTTTTGTTTTGTTTTTTACTAATTTGAGGGCATGTGCTGGAGAGGCAGGAATCTTTGGGAGACTTCTCCAAGAATAAAGAGTTGGCAGGTATCATTTCCCTCCCCTGCCCCACAGTCTAGATACAAGGATGCTGTGCCTAACACAGCCTGAACAAGCTCTACCTAGCTTGCTAACAGTGTGACCCGGCCAACACTCATCTGCAGATCCAACCCTCCAGTGCTGCTAGCCCGAACAGTTTTCTCTGCACCTCCAGGTTCCCTACCAAGCAGACCTGCACAAACCTTGCTAAGACCCCATCCCCACCCCTGCATTCTCCTGCGGACCTACCCCCTATAATGGCCCTTGGCCAGAGTCTATCCGAAGTGGTGCCAAAAGCCTGCCAGTGTGCAAGCAACCCAGAAAGGGGCCAGCACACTCCTGCCTTGGAAGAGGACAAGATAACAACACACACCACTCTAACTGCTATCCCAGCTGGGGACAGACACAGGGTCTGACTGCAGGTCCCACCTAACAACAAAAGCTTTTCAGCACACAACACAGGGAAAGCACCCTGCAATTTGGTGCTACTGCATCTCTGGCAAAAGCCTGGTCTGACCCAACTCAAGCGCAAAATGGCCACAGACTGGCCCACTAGCAACACAGGAACCAAGCCCTGCCTATGACAGGTAAAGAGAGTCACTTCAGACAACTGGACTGAAGGCAAAAGTGGCCTAGGCACAATAGCAGGGTACATGAAACACACATAAGAGAAACCACTGAAGCACCAGGCTCTGGTGAACAGGAGACATTGCACTGCAGGGCATTACAGGGCATCTTCATGAAGCCACTACTTTTAACAGTAGGAAACAAAGCTGACTTTCTTAACACATAGAGACAGACACAGAGAGTTAGACAAAATGAGGAGACAGAGGAATATGTCCCAAATGAAAGAAAAGGACAAAGTCACAGCAAATGAGTTAAATGAAACAGAGATAAGTAATACACCTGATAGAGAATTTAAAGTAATGGTCATAAAGATATTCATTGGACTTGAGAAAGAGTGGAGGACCTCATTGAGACCCTAAACAAAGAAAAAGAAAACATTAAAAAAAAACCAAAGATGAAGAACTCAATAACTGAAATTAAAAATATACTACATGGGGGGGCTCCTGAGGAGCTCAGTTGATTGCGCATCTAACTTTGGCTCAGGTCATGATCTCACAGTCCTTGGGTTCAAGCCCCGCATCAGGCTCTGCGCTGACAGCTCAGAGCCTGGAGCCTGCTTCAGATTCTGTCTCCCTGTCTCTCTGCCCCTCCCCCACTTGCACTCTGTTTCTCTCTCAAAAATAAAAACATAAAAAAATTTTTTTTAAATATACTACATGGAAGAAAGAATAGACTATAGGAAGCAGAAGAATGGATCAGCAACCTGGAAGATAGAAGAATGGAAAACCATCAAACTGAACAAAAGAGAGAAAAAAACAATAAAAAATGAAAGTAAACTAAGGGAACTAAGAGACATCATCAAATGTAATAATATCTGCATTATAGGGATCCCAGAAGGAGAAGAGAGCAAAAAAGGGGAGAGAAAATTTATCTGAAGAAATAATAGCTGAAAACTTCTGGAATCTGGAGAAGGAAGCAGACATCCAGATCCAAGAGGCAGAGGCCCACACCAAGACACATGGTAATTAAAATGGCAAAAGGTAGAGATAAAGAGAGAATTTTTATTTTTTTTTTAAATTTTTTTTTTTTTTCAACGTTTATTTATTTTTGGGACAGAGAGAGACAGAGCATGAACGGGGGAGGGGCAGAGAGAGAGGGAGACACAGAATCGGAAACAAGCTCCAGGCTCTGAGCCATCAGCCCAGAGCCCGACGCGGGGCTCGAACTCACGGACCGCGAGATCGTGACCTGGCTGAAGTCGGACGCTTAACCGACTGCGCCACCCAGGCGCCCCAAAGAGAGAATTTTTAAAGTAGCAAGATAGGGGCGCCTGGGTGGCTCAGTCGGTTGAGCATCCGGCTTGAGCTCAGGTCATGATCTCGCGGTTTGTGACTTTGAGCCCCGCGTCGGGCTCTGTGCTGACAGCTCGGAGCCTGGAGCCTGTTTCGGATTCTGTGTCTCCCTCTTTCTCTGCTCCTCCCCTGCTCGTGCTCTGTCTCTCTCTCTCTCTCTCAAAAATAAATAAACATTAAAAAAAATAAATAAATAAAAATAAAGTAGCAAGAGAAAATAAAAGTTATACAAAGCAACTCCATACAGCTAGCAGCTAATTATTCATCAAAAACTTTGCAGGAGGAGTCAATACTATCCAAAGCAATCTACATATTCAATGCAATCCCTATCAAAATACCACCAACATTCTTCACAGAGCTAGAACAAATAATCCTAAAATTTGTATGGAACCAGAAAAGACCCCGAATAGCCAAAGCAATCTTGAAAAAGAAAACCAAAGCAAGAGGCATCACAATCCCCGGACTTCAAGCTATACTACAAAGTTGTAATCATCAAGACAGTATGGTACTGGCACAAGAACAGACACTCAGATCAATGCAACAGAATAGAGAACCCAGAAATGGACCCACAAATGTATGGCCAACTAATCTTTGACAAAGCAGGAAAGAAATTCCAATGGAATAAAGACAGTCTCTTCAGCAAGTGGTGCTGGGAAAACTGGACAGTGACATGCAGAAGAATGAACCTGGACCACTTTCTTACACCATGCACAAAAATAAACTCAAAATGGATGAAAGACCTCAAAGTAAGACAGGAAGCCATCAAAATCCTCGAGGAGAAAGCAGGCAAAAACCTCTTTGACCTTGGCCGCAGCAACTTCTTACTCAACACGTCTCCAGAGGCAAGGGAAACAAAAGCAAAAATGAACTATTGGGACCTCATCAAAATAAAGAGCTTCTGCACAGCAAAGGAAACAATCAGCAAAACTAAAAGGCAACTGACAGAATGGGAGAAGATATTTACAAACGACATATCAGATAAAGGGTTTGTATCCAAAATCTATAAAGAACTTCTCAAACTCAACACCCAAAAAACAAATAATCCAGTGAAGAAATGGGCAAAAGACACGAATAGACACTTCTCCAAAGAAGACAGCCAGATGGCTAACTGACACATGAAAAAAAATGCTCAACCTCACTCATCATCAGGGAAATACAAATCAAAACCACACCTGTCACAATGGCTAACGTTAACAACTCAGGCAACAACAGATGTTGGTGAGGATGCGAGGGAAGAGGATCTCTTTTGCGTTGTTGGTGGGAATGCAAACTGGTGCAGCCACTTGAAAACAATGTAGAGGTTTCTCAAAAAAACTAAAAATAGAACTACTCTACAACCCAGCAATTGTACTACTAGGTATTTATCCAAGGGATACAAGTGTGCTATTTCGAAGGGACACATGCACCCCAATGTTTATAGCAGCACTATCAACAATAGCCAAAGTATGGAAAGAGCCCAAATGTCCATCGATGGATGAATGGATAAAGAAGATGTGGTGTATATATATATATATATGTATGTATATATAGACACACACACACACACACACACACACACACACACACACAATGGAGTATTACTCGGCAATCAAAAAGAATGAAATCTTGCCATTTGCAACTACGTGGATGGAACTGGAGGGTATTATGCTAAGTGAAATTAGTCAGAGAAAGACAAATAACATGACTTCACTCATATGAGGACTTTAAGAGACAAAACAGATGAACATAAGGGTAGGGAAGCAAAAAGAATACAAAAACAGGGAGGGGGACAAAACATAAGAGACTCATAAATATGGAGAACAAACTGAGGGTTACTGGATGGGTTATGTGTGGGCGGATGGCCTAAATGGGTAAGGGGCACTAAGGAATCTACTCCTGAAATCATTGTTTCACTATATGCTAACTAATTTGGATATAAATTAAAAAGAAAAAAATTAAAAAAAAAAACTTTGCAGGAGGGACTGCCATGTTTTATATTCAAAATGATGAATGAAAAAATCTGTAGCCAAGAATACTCTATGCAGAAAGGCTATCATTCATAATAGGAGAGATAAAGAATTTCCCAGAAAAAACAAAAGTTAAGGGAATCCATGACCACTAAACCAGACCTACAAGAAATGTTAAAGGGGGCTTCTTGAGTGGAAAGAAAAGACCATAAGCAGGAGTAAGAAAAGTAGAAAGCACAAAAGCAGTAAAATTAAGTATATCTATAAAAATCAGTCAAGAGATTCACAAAATAAAAGGATGTAAAATATGACACCACATATCTAGAATGTTGGGGGACAGGAGTAAAAAATGTGTTCAAACAAAAGTGATTATCAACCTAATACAGACTGCTATATGCATGTAACCACATGCAAACAGTAACCACAAATCAAAAGCCAGTAAAATATATGCAAAAAAAAAAAAAAAAAGAGAAAAGAATCCTAGTGTATCACTAAATAAAACCAGAAAACCATGAGAGAAAAGAGTAAGAGAGAAAGGAACAGAGAAGACCTGCAAAAACAACCATAAAACAAGTAACAAAATGGCAGTAAGTACATACCTATCAATAATCACTTTGCATGTAAATGGACTAAATGCTCCAATCAAGAGATGTAGTATGACAATAGATAAAAAAGTAAGACCCATCTATATGCTGCCTATAAGAGACTCATTTCACACCTAAAGACACATGCAGATATTCCATGCTCATAGACTGGAAGAACAAATATTGTTAACAATGTCCACACTACCCAAAGCAATCTACAGATTTAATGCAATCCCTATCAAAATACCAACATTTTTCACAGGCTATAACAAACAATCCTAAAATTTGTATGGAACCACAAAAGACCCCAAATATCCAAAGCAATCTTGAAAAAAGAAGAACAAAACTGGAGGTAACAATCTCCGATTTCAAACTTTGCTACAAAGCTATCCTAATCAAGAGTATGGTGCTGGCACAAAAATAGAGACATAGATCAACAAAAACAGAAGAGAAAACCCAAAAGTAAATGCACAATTATATGGCCAATTAATATTTGACAAAGCAGGAAAGAATATCCAATGAGAAAAAGACAGTTTCTTTAACAAATGGTGTTCAGAAAACTGGACAGCTATACGCAAAAGAATGAAACCAGACCACCTTCTTACACCATTCACAAAAATAAACTCAAATGGATTAAGCACTTAAATGTGAAGCCTGAAACCATAAAAATCCTAGAAGAGAGCACAGGCAATAAATTCTGTGACATTGGCCATAGCAACACTGTCCTAGATATGCCTCATGAGGCAAGGGAAACAAAAGCAAAAATAAACTATTGGGACTACATCAAAATAAAAAACTTGTGCACAGCAAAAAGCAAAACAAACAAACAAACAAAAAAACAATCAACAAAACCAAAAAACTAAAACAACCTATTGAGTGGTATAAGATATTTGCAAATAGCATATATGATAAAGGGTTAGTAGCCATAATATAGAAGGAACTTATACAACTCAACACCAAAAAACACAATCCAATTAAAGATGGGCAGAAGACGTGAACAAACATTTCTCCAAAGAAGACAGCCAGATGGACAACAGACACATTAAAAGATGCTCAACATCATTCATCATCAGGGAAATGAAAATCAAAGCCACAATGAGACATCACCTCTCACCTGTCAGAATGACTAAAATAAAAAACAGAAGAAGCGACACGTGTTGGCGAGGATGTGGAGAAAAAGGATCCCTTGTCTTTGGTGGAAATGCAAACTGGTGCGGCCACTGTGGAAAACAGTGTGGAAGTTCCTCAAAAAATTAAAAATAGAATTACCATATGATCCAGCAATTCCACCAATAGGTATTTACCCAAAGAATATGAAAACACTAATTCGAAAAGATATCTGCACCCCTATATTTAGTGCAATATTATTTACAATAGCCAAATTATGGAAGCAGCCCAACTGTCTACTGATAATCGATAAAGAGGTAGTTTATATACAATGGAGTATTAGTGAACTATAAAAAATGAAATCTTGCTATTTGCAACAACATGGATGGATCTAGAGACTATAATGCTAGATAAGTCAGACAGACAAATACATACGATTTCACTCATGTGGAATTTAAGAAACATGCAAAGAAAAGAGACAAACCAAAAAACACACTCTTAGCTACAGAAAACAAACTAATGGTTACCAGAGGGAAGGGGGGAGGGAGAATAGGTGAAATAGGTGAAGGGGATTAACAGTACACTTATCATAATGAACAATGAATCATGTACAGAATTGCTGAATCACTATATTGTATGCCTGAAACTAATATAACACTGTATATTAAAAATGTTTTTTAAATCAAAACTTTAAAACTTGCCAAAGAATATATAAAACAATTATCTTTGTATCTTCTAAACAATACACAAAAAGTGCAAATTGTAATGGAAAGATTGATAAATGTGGTAAAATTAATTAATGAAGACCTCTTAAACAGAAATGCACATGAGAATCATCTACTGAACTATGAAATATGAATGTATTTCACAATCCTAACCCCACAGTTTCAAATTCAGCAGATGTGGAGCAAGTCCTAGGAATGGGCCTTGCTTAGGCCAATTTATTGGGCCTAGGCCAATCCATGTTGTTGAAAAGCTACAGAAGGGATTCTGATGAACATTTTGTTAAGACCCTTAGACCACTGACTATACTACAGTGAAGCCACAGTATCAGCATTGAAAAGAACAGAATTAAATACTCCATCTGCCCACAAGGAGGTTATAGTCTAAAATCAGAGACTGGATACATACACAAATCATTATAATTTACTGTCAGAAGTAACCAATTCCACAAAGAAAACCATTAAACCTCCCACAACTTCATATTTCATATGGGACTCCCACTCCACTCTCCAGGAAGAAGCTATACTGGTTTTACACTTTACGTTGCTCCTTTCACCTCTTTATTTCTTTCTGATGGGAAGAGTAACCTAGCTAATGCTGAGAACCTGAGTGCTATTAAACAGAAGAAAATGAGATAAAGTCATTGTTCACTGCATGGCTCCTGGTGTGCAGTCATGTTAGTTCTTTCTCAAGTCTTCCAGAGAAAGGTGTAGGTCTGCAAACCCATCACTTTGGTGCTGGATCTCACTCGCCTGAACTGGACAGAGTTGGCAGGGATTATAAGGCAGGCAAATCCTTATGCAACTGGCTAAGTGTGCTAGGCATTTTCTTTGCATTCACAGCTCTTCTCCAGAGAGTTTCTTTTAAGGTTTTATTTAATTTTGAGAGAAAGTGTGCAAGCGGAGAGGAGCAAAGTGAGAGGGGGACAGAGGATCCAAAGCGGGCTCCATGCTGACAGCAGAGAGACTGATGTAGAGCTCAAACTCATGAACCATGAGATCATGACCTGAGCCGAAGTTGGACACTCAACCGACTGAGCCACCCAGGCACCCTCCAGACAATTTTTTGAGGTGAAGTGAGGACAGTGCAGGAAGTCTCACCACATTTTCCAATCCAGACATTAGCAATAAAAGTTCTAAATAAAGTTAATACTATTGTATAATCAACATCAGGTTCTTTTTGTGTTCTCAATTTATTCAGAAATCAGAGAGACTGATAAGTCTTTACATGGTACCACTAAGAACAACATATGCTATTATCATGGAACAGAGAAAGGTATGAGGGGTTTCCCCTGGTTGGAAAAGCAGAGAAAAATACGCAGAGGAAGTAGTTTTGAACAAAGCTGTGTTCTACAGGCAGAAAAAATGCTTCAGAGCATGTTGAACCATGCAAAGGAACAGTATCAGAAAAAGAATGCAAAAAGAAAAACAAAAATTTACTAAAAACCTGGAGTTGATTATACAACTAAAATCTTAGAGAAGAATTTCAGTTCTGGAAGAGACTTTGTTCACTTTGGCTAGAATATATGGGAGAAAGTAAGATAAACAGGTCAGAAAGCTGAGAACCTGCGAGTGACAAGATGGAAGTTTTGCACCAAGAAGATAACTCTAGAAACAAGGTGTATATGTACCAAAGTGGGGAGAGAGACTGGAGGAAGGAACCCAATTAGGAGAATATTAAATCCAAGCAAAACATGGGGCGCCTGGGTGGCTCAGTCGGTTAAGCGTCCGACTTCGGCTCAGGTCATGTCTCGTGGTCCGTGAGTTTGAGCCCTGTACTGGGCTCTGTGATGACAGCTCAGAGCCTGAAGCCTGTTTCGGATTCTGTGTCTCCCTCTCTCTCTGCCCCTCCCCTGTTCATGCTCTGTCTCTCTCTGTCTCAAAAATAAATAAACGTTAAAAAAAATTTTTTTTAAAAATCCAAGCAAAACAATTATTTTAATGTTTATTTATTTGAGAGAGAGAGAATGTGAGTGAGGGAGGTGCAGAGACAGGGAGACTCAGAACCTGAAGCAGGCTCCAGGCTCTGAGCAGTCAGCACAGAGCCTGATGCAGGGCTCTAACCCACGAACGGTGAGATCATAACCTGAGTCAAAGTCGGACGCTTAACTGACTGAGCCACCCAGGTACCCCCAAATCCAAGCAAAATTTAATGAGGGTGCACAGAAAAGAGTATGAATGAGAGCTATATTATGGAGTCAGAATCAAGAGAATTTGCTAAATAATTGTATATGCTAGCAAAAAGAATATCCATTACCACTTTTTGTTTTTCTCCTATCCATATGTCAAGATCAGGAATCAAAGAAACCTAGTAATCTTAGCTATATCTAGAATAAATAGTTTTGCAAAGTATTTGTCCTTCAGGATGGCATTTTCTTTTCTAACACAGAGACAAAGTATATTTATAAAGAGTATCTTCTTTACTTTCTCAAATAAATAATTTTAAACATGATAAATACCTTGTTTCAGGAAATGCAAATTTAAGTTACCACTATAACATGAGAAAAACCAAATTAATTCCCCAAAACAATGAATGTTGCCTGGAGAATATGACTGAACAGTATCATTGTAAAACAAGTTAGGAACATGTGACACCAATCTACCTGTAACCATGCAACTTTAATATAATCTTTGGTCTCATAAAAATGCTAGACTATAACTAGAATATGAACAGATAACAAGCATTTACCATGTGCCTATGCTAAAATGATAATACATGTTATCATTAACATGTTAAGAGAGGCAAACCAGAAAACAGGCTCTTAACTATAGAGAACAAACTGAGGGTTACTGGAGGAGAGGTGGACAATGGGACGTTAAATGGTGATGGGTTAAGGAGGGCACTTGTGATGAGCACTGGGTATTACAATGTAAGTGATGAATCACTAAATTCTACACCTGAAACTAGTATTACACTGTATGTTAGCTGGAATTTAAATAAGACTTGAAAAGGAAGAAAAAATAAATACAATGATACATGTGATCTCACTTAATCTTCACAATTCTATGAAGTTGATCCTAATGTAGACCTTCATCTTACAGATGAAGAAGCTGAGTCTAAGAAAGGTCAAGGCTTGCTTACGTTTCTTAGCTAGTAAGAGTGCTAGAGCCAGGATCTGAACCCACGTATGCTTAACTCCGAAGACTATGCTCTTAACCATTAAACTATACTGTCTAAAATTGAAATCATATTGGCATTTTTTGGTTGAACCTTCAAAAATTACAATAACTAAATTATAATTTAACAATTCTCTAAAAAAATTGTATATAAGCATAACATTTACAGATGCTGTTAGCTAGAACTTGTATACTAATGGAAATTTACACTAATGTTATTTCAGGTCTGTGCATCATCTTCATGCTCTTATTCTGAGTTACAGTAGCAGGTGTATGCAAAACATGCCAGAAAAAAATGTGGTGACCTAAATTTAACTTCCAGTGCGAGGAGCAGCACAGAATGGCATTTATGAGTCATTGGCTTTTAATATGTAGATATAATATGCCGCCCTCTAGTGATTTCAATACCTTGCATTTATTGAGACTGAAGAGCCTCAATAAGGAAGAAGGAAAACATTTTTTTATTATTAGAGAATTCAAATCTTCATTTTATTTTATTTTTTATTTTTTAACGTTTATTTATTATCAAGAGGCAGAGACAGAGCATGAGAGGAGCAGAGACAGGAGGAGACACAGAATCTGAAGCAGGCTCCAGGATCCAGTTGTCAGCACAGAGCCTGACGTGGGGCTTGAACTCATGAACCGAGAGATCATGACCTGAGCCAAAGTCAGACGCTTAACTGACTGAGCCACCCAGGCTCCCCTCAAATCTTCATTTTATAGTAGGAATAACTGAACAAATAACTATTGTTTAAGCCCTAAATAAACTTTTGATGTGTAAGTGCACATATAGAAATAGAGTTGACCCTTAAACAATGTAAAGGTTAGGGGTGCTAAGCCCCCAACACAGTAAAAAAATCTGCATATAACTTTTGACTCCCCCAAAACTTAACTACTAATAGCACACTGTGGACCAGAAACCTTACAGATAATATGAACAGTTGATTAACACACGTTTTGTATGTCATATGTATTATATACTGCATTTTTACAATAAAGCTAGAGAAAAGAAAATGTTATTTAAAAAATCATAAGGAAAATAATATACATTTATAGTACAGTGCTGTACTTATTGAAAAATATCTGTGTATAAGTGAAGCTGTGTTGTTCAAGGTCAACTGTACATCCAATAATGATTTACCAATTCAGAATGGTTAAGGAAATACCAGTACAGAACACAGGAAAAGATGAATTAGAGAATAAGGAGTGATTACATTTTATGCAAGGAATTCATGCCTTAAAACCTTGCCTAATCCAAAGTTATTTTCCTAATCCAAATATAAAAGGGGTTGAAGTAGACAACTACTGTGCTGTATTTCTTTTTTCAAGCATAGGTTTAAAGCACAGTAAATGATTACAATTAAAACAGTTTTTAAGAGTGCTTTTAGGGTGCCTGGGTGACTCAGTCAGTGGCAACCAACTCCTGATTTCGGTTTAGGTCATGATTCTCACTCACGGGATTGAGCCCTGCATCAGTCTCTGCACTGAGTGTGGAGCCTGCCTGGGATTTTCTCTTTCCCTCTCTTTCTGCCCCTTCCTCACTCATGCTCTCTCTCTCTCTCTCTCTCTCTCAAATGAACTTTAAAGAAAAAAAATGCTTTTAAAACATTTGCAGTATTTGTAAGAAAAATTTTTGCATCACTATTTCCTCCCAAATATCAAAAGTATTTCCTATTATAACACAAATGACAGCTTGGCTTAGAAGTACATTAGTAGTTGTGATGTCAGACCAGGTTGTCAGAAATTTTTAATTTTTTTAAAAAAAGTGCTTTAGCTATTAATTCTGCTCTTTTATTTTTTTCAGCATTAGTGCCAAATTTCCAGCATGCTAAGTACTAAATTAACAGCAAGAATATCATCAGTTTCAGTATTTCTAAAATTTAATAACCACTTGGGTGACAATATTACAAAATATAAAAACGACTAAATTTAACAATAGCAGTAAAAATAACATCAGAATTACTAAAACCACTTGCAGAAGTTTTCATAGTGTGGTTCATAGGATGGTTCACAGAACATGTACAAATGACACTCAATATTTCTAGTTACCAGCTGAGGTGGCACCACCTAGAGCAAACAGTTTAAAATTCACCAGGCCCACAGCTTTGTAACTAAGTGATTCATGATTAATTTTTTTAATTATTTTGGGATTTGCATTATTTGAAATTTTTGGTATAAAGTGATATTTTGCTAATTCAAACTAATTCAAACTCATGAAAACTTACTTAAAATTAGCTTAACAAGAACCATACTGTATTTTTACAGCTTTACTGAAGTATAATTTACACACCATAAAATTTCCTCCTTTTAAATGTACAATTCAATGAGTTTTAGTAAATGAGTTATAGACTTGTACAGCCATTACCATAATCCAGTATTAGAATCATACTCTACATGGGGTGCCTGGAAGGCTCAGGTGGTTAAGCGTCCAACTTCAACTCAGGTCAGGATCTCCCGGTTTGTGGGTTCAAGCCCCGCGTTAGGTTCCATGTTGACAGCTCAGAGCCTGGAGCCTGCTTCAGATTCTGTGTCTCCCTTTCTCTCCGCCCCTCCCCAACTTATGCTGTGTCTCCGTCTCTCTCTCAAAAATAAATAAATATCAAAAAAAAATTTTTTTAAAGAATCATACTATACATTTATTAAACTGTTACCAACCTCACCTATGTAAAGTAACCAAATAACTCATAATACCAACAACTCGAAAGGTTTTTCGATCTGCTATTTTTAAAAAAGAGAACAGATTTAATCTACTTTCAATAAACACAAAATTACCTAAAGGAAAAATGCTAAAACTATTTTAAACATACTGAAAGAATCATGCTGAGGAGGATTTAAACCGTCCTCCTCATAATCTTGTCCACAACATTAACCTGGCAGACTACTATAGATAGCACCTATGTAAAATTAAGCAGAGTCCCTGTTTATGTTTTGAACTCCAAATTAGTGAAATAAGTTTTGCTGAGGTTCTACTATAGTTAATAAAAACCTGACACGTGTGACTTCTAAAATGAAGATGATTTGCAAGTGAGTATAAAACCAATCAGGAGCGCCTGGGTGGCTCAGTCGGTTGAGCGCCGACTTCGGCTCAGGTCACGATCTCGAGGTCCGTGAGTTCGAGCCCCGCGTCGGGCCCCTGTGCTGACAGCTCAGAGCCCGGAGCCTGTTTCAGATTCTGTGTCTCCCTCTCTCTGACCCTCCCCCGTTCATGCTCTGTCTCTCTCTGTCTCAAAAATAAATAAATGTTAAAAAAAATTTAAAAAAAAAATTTAAAAAAAATCATAAATACTTGATAGCAAATATTCACCTACAAAATAGCTCAGTATCTGCAATATTTCTCAAAAAATATGAATTGATATCAGCCTCTTTTAAAAAAACTTTTTTTACATTTTCCTAAACTACCGGTTAAGTATATAAGTACACATTCATTATGGCATGATATATAACAAAGTATTCTATAATCTTTTAGTGATCAACATGAAAAAAATGAGAATGAAGAATCAGTTGAACCTATAGCTGGTTGAACTACCAAGTGTCTTAAGTGACCTAAGACAACTTGGAAGTATCTGTCCCAGATCTCTGACTCTGTCTTTGTCCACTTTAAGGTATGATATTGACAAAATAGTATATATGTAGTCCAAATTCCAGGCATACAGCTCCGAAAACTCTTAGGATTTCCCAAGTGATGGAGGCGAGAGAAGTGTCTTTGTTATCCATAATAAGTTCCTTTCAACCATACCAGAATTTATGCTAATGAATGACTCTTGGAGGTGAGGGATGGTTGCAAGGGAACCAACCATATAAGTAAAAGATTGGAACTTTCAGCTCCAAACCAGATCCCTGAGGGGAGAAGAGGTGAGGATCACATTAGTCACCAATGGCTGATGATCTAATCAACTGTGCCTACAAAATGGAGATTAAACTAGGGTCCAGAGAGCTACCAAGTTAGTGAACACATCAAGGTGTGGAGGCTTGTGCACCTGGAGAGGGCATAAAAGCTCTATGCCTATTCCTCATATCTTGCCCTATGTATCTCTTTCATTTGACTGTTCCTGAGTTATACCTTTTATAATAAACTGATGATAGTAAAGTGTCTCCCTAAGTTCTGTGAGCTGTTCTAACAAGCTGTCAAGCTTAAGGAGGGAATTGTGGGAACTCCTGATTCCAGAGATATGGGAAACGTGGAATTGTGACTGGCATGTGAGTGGAAGGCAGTCTTGTAAGGCAGAGCCCTTCATCTGTGAGGTCTGTGTAAACTGGGAAGATAGTGTCAGAACTGAATTAGACTGTAGGACATCTAGTTGGTATCTACAGAGAATTGGAGAATTGCTCGATATTGAAAACAACGCATCTGGTGTCAGAAGTGTTCTGAGTGTTCTAAGCTTTCCTTGAAATATTTTTTGTTAATGCTTTCAACAAGAGCACCAGTGACCAACTAGACCAAACTGACAACACTAGAGACTGACAGCTGAAAGGGATACCAAATCAAAATCTAAACTATGAAGGCACGAAAACAGACACTCAGATCAATGGAACAGAATAGAGAACCCAGGAATGGACCCACAAACATATGGCCAACTAATCCTTGACAAAGCAGGAAAGAATATCCAATGGAATAAAGACAGTCTCTTCAGCAAGTGGTGCTGGGAAAACTGGACAGCGACATGCAGAAGAATGAACCTGGACCACTTTCTTACACCATCACAAAAATAAACTCAAAATGGATGAAAGGCCTAAATATAAGACAGGAAGCCATCAAAATCCTAGAGGAGAAAGCAGGCAAAAACCTCTTTGACCTTTGCCACAGCAACTTCTTACTCAACATGTCTCCGGAGGCAAGGGGAACAAAAGCAAAATGAACTATTGGGACTTCATCAAAATAAAAAGCTTCTGCACAGCGAAGGAAACAATCAGCAAAACTAAAAGGCAACTGACAGAATGGGAGAAGATATTTACAAACGACATATCAGATAAAGGGTTTGTATCCAAAACCTATAAAGATTTCTCAAACTCAACACCCAAAAAACAAATAACCCAGTGAAGAAATGGGCAAAAGACAGGAATAGACACTTCTCCAAAGAAGGCATCCAGATGGCCAACCGACACATGAAAAAAATGCTCAACATCACTCATCATCAGGGAAATGCAACTCAAAACCACAATGAGATATCAGCTCACACCTGTCAGAATGGCTAACATTAACAACGCAGGCAACAACAGATGTTGGTGAGGATGCAGAGAAAGAGGATCTCTTTTGCACTGCTGGTGGGAATGCAAACTGATGCAGCCACTTTGGAAAACAGTATGGAGCTTCCTCAAAAAATTAAAGATGGAACTACCCTACGTCCCAGCAATTGCACTACTAAGTATTTATCCAAGGGATACAGGTATGCTATTTCAAAGGGGCACATGCATCCCAGTGTTTATAGTAGCACTATCAACAATAGCCAAAGTATGGAAAGAGCCCAAATGTCCACTGATGGATGAATGGATAAAGAAGATGCGGTATACCCACACACACACACACACACAGACACACACACACACAAAAACACACACAAAGGGAGTATTACTCAGCACTCAAAAAGAATGAAATCCTGCCATTTGTAACTACTTGAATGGAACTTGAGAGTATTATACTAAGTGAAATTAGTCAGAGAAAGACAAAGATCATATGACTTCATTCATATGGGAACTTTAAGATACAAAACAGATGAACATAAGGGAAGCAAAAACAATATAAAAACAGGGAGGGGAACATAAACTCTTAAATATGGAGAACAGAGGGTTACTGGAGGGGTTGTGGGAGCGGTGATGAGCTAAATGAGTAAGGGGCATTAAAGAATCTACTCCTGAAATCATTGTTGTACTATATGCTAACTAACTTGGATATAAATTAAAAAGTAAATTAAATTAAAAAAAATAAACTATGTTAACAATTCAGAATGATGATTCAGAAGTGACAATTTAGTAAGAATAATAAATACAACATCTAAAACTTGTATCCAGAAAAACAACTGCACAGGAACAAATGAGGGAAGATACGGTTTACCAATAATAAATCTAACAATAACAAAGAAAAACTTAAAAGTTTTAGTAACTGTAAGTTCAACACTAGCAGTGTTAGAAAAGCTAATGTAGTCCTTGGGCTCTGTGATTATAATGTCCAGAATTTTTAAATGTTTATTTTTTTTTGATAGAGAGCATGAGTGGAGGAGGGGCAGAGAGCGAGGAGGGGAGAGAGGATCTGAACTGGGCTCTGTGCTGACAGCAGCAAGCCAGATATAAGGCTTGAACTCACGAACCATGAGATTATGACCTGAGCCAAAGTTGGACAGTCAACCAACTGAGGCACCTAGGAGCCCCTAATGTCCAGAATTTCTACTTCAAGATGTAGAGCATAGGCATTTACTTCTCCTTTTTCCCAAAGGCCCATTGAAAGTGACTTAAAAAAAAAAATTTTTTTTTAATGAGGAAAATTATAGCATCACTGGAAAACATGAAAAGGGTATTGGTGGACAAGAAATTTTAATGACTACCTTGAAATTAGCAAATACAGGATCAGGCAGGTGGAATAAGAACAACAACAAAAACCCCACAGCCTTGCTGAGTGTCCCAGAGAGGGTCCAAATTCCGAGCCAATAAACACTGTTACCCTGTACCTAGCACTTTTATTGTATTATTTCATTTAATGCTCATAATTATCTTGAAAATAGGTATTATATGCCCATTTTTCAGATAAGAGAGCTGACATTTAGACAAGTTATATAATCACACAGCTAATCAATGGTGAAGCCACGACTTGAATCCAGTTAGTGTGAATCTGGAGTCTGCTTTCATTTATTATGCAGATACAGGCCAAAGGGTAATCCATTACAGTAATCATTAAAGCACTACACTAAATCCCGCTGGTACTGGGGTGCCTGGCTGGCTCAGTTGGAAGACCAGGCAACTCTTCAGCTCAGAGTTGTGAGTTCAAGACTCACGTTAGGTGTAGAGATCACTAACAAAAAAAAATAAATAAAACTTTAAATTCATCTGGCTCTATTTCCATCAGGTAAGAAGGGTAGCTCTCTTCTTTTGTTCTTGAATTAAACCTTGATAACTTCCTTCTACAAAATGAGTGGAATCTGTCTAGAGTGCCTAAAAGCGGCTGAGAGAGGAGTAAAGAAAGACACAAGAGTTAACGTCAGATCCCCACACAGATTTGGAAGAAGGAAAAATGTTTTAAGGAAAGGAAGATCCACAGTAAATAAATATCACAAGAAATGCTTCCTTACTTTGGCAGCTGTGGGGTTCCAGGCTCCCTGCTCCAAGATTACATTTCCCAGAGTGAACTGTGCCAGTAGGCATGCTCTGCTCACAGAGTTCACAGTCAACCATCCTATTCAAGGAAGGTATCTGTCTTATAAATTGGTGAGGCAATCTCGCATGGTGGTTCAGAACATGAATTCTAAAGTTAGCCTGCCTGGCTCCAAATCTTGGCTTTCCCGTGCAACTCTAGGGAAGTTACTCAGTATCTCCTTCCCTCTCTTTCCCCATCTGAAAAATGAGGATGATAACTATATTTATCTTATGAAAGTTTTTGTGACGATTAAGTAAGATAACTTTCACTCAGTGTAGTGCTTCTCTTATGTAAGTGCTCAGCAAAGGGCTTGGCACATGGTAACCTGCAAGCAATGGTGTGTGTTAGTTATAAAGTACAGGGGACAAAGGGGAAAGGAGATAAATTAGATGACGACTGAGAAATCTTCCAACCTTGAAAATCTATCAAATTCTTAAGAGAAAAAAATTTTAATTTCATCAAATAAGACAAAGCAAATTCCAGAACAGTGAAGTATTGACTGACGCTAGATCAATACTTGGTTTAAATTCACTACTGAACCTCTGAAGGCATCTATTAACCTCTTTATTTATGACTACTAGCCGTAAGTTGCCTCCCAATATAAATTAAATGGGCAAAATGAATTTGGATTTAGAAAATGAGGAGAGCTAACTGACTTCTAAGCAATTTTGATTAATATCAATGAACAGATATAACAGAGCTACTCCCCTACCAGAATCTTGACCATAGATTGAGCTCTTTCATCCAGAAGTTCAAAAACAGAAATTAGCAATAATAGAACAATATCTAAAAAACTGCCAAGAAGGAAGATAATAATACAGCATCATGTCAACTGGAATCTCCAGTGCAATAACAGGCCAAAGCACTGCATGGCTGCAGGGAAAAGCCAGTCAGCTTAGAAGCCTGTGACAGCCCAGGATGGGAACTTCTTATTCCAAATGTAAGCTAATCAAATTTTATGATTTAGGGGCGCCTGGGTGGCTCAGTCGGTTAAGCGTCCGACTTCAGCTCAGGTCATGATCTCGCGGTCGGTGAGTTCAAGCCCCGCATCCGGCTCTGTGCTGACCGCTCAGAGCCTGGAGCCTGTTTCGGATTCTGTGTCTCCCTCTCTCTCTGACCCTCCCCCGTTCATGCTCTGTCTCTCTCTGTCTCAAAAATAAATAAATGTTAAAAAAATTAAAAAAAAAATTTATGATTTAATTATGGGTCTCCTCTAGAAATCCTACCCATTTAGGGTTCCAAATTAATAACAATTTACTCAGAAACAACTTAAAGTTAGGTCCCAGAAATTAAGCGATTTGCCTAGGGAACTTCTTATCTGGAAGTAATGTGTATCCAAAGCAGACCTTCTGGGCCAGTGCTAAGAAATCTTTATAACCTGATAAACTAGGAAATCAGAGATGGACTTTGCCAACCACCATGGTCAGTAGAAAAAGAAACTTTAGGCATGCCAAATCTGAGATGCACATTAAATTGTAACAAGTGCAAGAACTATACACCTACATGATCCTTACCATGAGCCAGGAAAATGCAGGTAGATAATTAGAACAGTGAGGATAAAGCCTCCATTCCCAGAATAAGACATTAAGCCTTGGGGCCCTTTTCTTTTCCTCTCCTCTCCTTGTATTTATAATTTTTTCCTACTCCTTTTTCTCTATGGTCATCCTTGCCACATAACCACCCTCCGATCTTTTCCAGTTGTTCCACTCCCGCTGTTACACTTGAATTCTTTTAAAATTCCTTCTCTCTGTTCTTTCTACAATGTCATTTTAGTAAGTTACAAAAGGAACTGTATAGAAAGAAACAAATATAAAAAGAAGGCTTTGGCAAATTCTATTTGTTGACATGAATACTGTCTACTTTTTCCTGGCCTGTAACTTCCACATGTCAAAACATTATGCCCATGATAAGAGCAGAGCAACTGTTAAAAAATACTCAAGTCTAATGAATAATTTTAGTGACGATATAGAATAAAAGAGCAAAGAACAAAATTAATACAAAGAGGCCTCATATAACATTATGACATATACAGAGCAATTCTTTTTAAGTTTTTTTGTTTTTTTTTAGTAATCTCTACACCTAACAAGGGGCTCGAACTCATGACCTCAAGATCAAGAGTCATACACTCCTCCAACTGAGCCAGCCAGGTACCCCTAAACAGTAATTCTTAATTCTAATACAAATAAAATCTTTTACGTAAATTCAAAATACATAGATACCTAAGTATTTCTTTTTTTTTTTTTTTAATTTTTTTTTTTTCAACGTTTATTTATTTTTGGGACAGAGAGAGACAGAGCATGAACGGGGGAGGGGCAGAGAGAGAGGGAGACACAGAATCAGAAACAGGCTCCAGGCTCTGAGCCATCAGCCCAGATCCTGACGCGGGGCCCGAACTCACGGACCGCGAGATCGTGACCTGGCTGAAGTCGGACGCCTAACCGACTGCGCCACCCAGGCGCCCCGATACCTAAGTATTTCAAAATGCAGCCACTTTTAGTATATTATGTTCAGAAAAAAATGTGGAAAAACTTAACACTTCTTAACTATTTTTTTATTAAAAAAATTTTTTTTTGTGTTTACTTATTTTTGAGAGAGAGAAAAAGAGACGACAGAGCGCAAGTGGGGGAGGGGCAGAGAGAGGGAGACACAGAATTGGAAGCAGGCTGCAGCCTCTGAACTGTCAGCACAAAACCTGACACAGGGCTCAAACTCATGAACTGCGAGATCATGACCTGAGCTGAAGTTGGACGCTTAACCAACTGAGCCACCCAGGCACCCCACTCCTTAACTATTTTTATTCCTTATAAGAATATAACAATTCTCCTCAAATTAAAAAAATATATATATATTTTTGCCAAAAAGAGATGCAATATAATCTTGTCTTACTTCATTCTTTGGAGCATTTACAGAATTTAAGGAAGAAATTTTAATTATTCTTTCCTTTGAAGATTTCACTCAAAAAGTCTTTCCAAGTTTATTTCTCTTTAAAATAGGAAACACAGGGGGGCGCCTGGGTGGCTCAGTCAGTTGAGCGTCCAACTTTGGCTCAGGTCATGATCTCAAAGTTCATGAGTTCAAGCTCCACATCAGGCTGATAGCTCAGAGCCTGGAGCCGGCTTCGGAGACACAGAATCTCTCTCAAAAATAAACTCTCTCTCTCTCTCTCAAAAATACACATTAAAAAATAAATTTTAAAAAATAGTAAATAAAATAAAATAGGAAACAAGGGTAATTGCATATATTAATGCATGCCCCAACTGCTGATATCAAAATCTCGCTTGCAATTAAAATGGGGTCCAAGATGGGGCATGTGGGTGGCTCAGTCAGTTAAACGTCTGACTTCAGCTCAGGTCATGATTTCACGGTTCTTGAGTTTGAGTCCTGCATCAGGCTCTATGCTGACAGCTCAGAGTCTGCAGCCTGCTTCATTCGGATTCTGTGTCTCCCTCTCTCTCTCTGTCCCTCTCTCTCTCTGTCCCTCTCTCTCAAAAATAAACACTAAAAAAAGATTTTTAAATGGAGTCCAATAAATAGAATTACTTAAAATATTTTGAATGTATGCCATGAGCTACATGCACACTTTCGAGCCATGTCTCTGTCCCATTTTTATATTTCTGTTTATTTTCTTCCTCTCTCCAACACTTGAACTGGGATTCTTTCACTTAGAATGTAATTTTAGGGGCACTCAGATGCCTAAGTGTTGGTTTAGCATCCAACTCTTGGTTTCAGCTCTGCTCATGATTTCACAGTTTGTGGGATTGAGCTCCATGTGGGGCTTTGTGCTGAGTGTGGAGCCTGCTTGGGATTCTCTCTGTCCCTCACTGCTCCTTCCCTGCTTGCATGCACAAGCACATGCTCTCTCTCTCAAAATAAATAAACATTAAAAAAAAAAAAAAAAAGAATGTAATTTTAAAACAAAGTCACAATCCTACCTACACACTCGAAATTATATCTTATGGGCATTAAGTTCACTAGAAAAATAAAACTGAAAGAAAAACCAGGAAATATGATAGAACATTTTCTGTTGATTATTTTCCAAAAAATATGTAACCATATCATATTAATACACTTAAATGATTCTAAGAATTTTTTTTATTTTTTATTTTAATGTTTATTTATTTTTGAGACAGAGAGAGACGGAGCATGAGCAGGGGAGGGGCAGAGAGAGAGGGAGACACAGAATCCGAAACAGGCTCTGGGCTCTGAGCTGTCAGCACAGAGCCCGACACGGGGCCCAAACCCACGGATCGCAAGATCATGACCCAGGCCGAAGTCGGACGCTCAACCGACTGAGCCACCGAGGCGCCCCAATGATTCTAAGAATATTAAAGAAGAAATTCACACGTTTCCTAAAAAACCATATAAAATGTCCATCTTACCGATATCATTAACAAGGGAATTAGAATCAGATGCCCCCAGGGTAGCTTCGAACTCCTCTTGGAGACGATATGCTCTTTGCAGGAGAGCTTCAAGTTTATGGATAAATTCAGTACTAATAATATCCTACAAGGAGAAGAAAAGTACACACAGCAAATATTAGATTCTAATGTTAAGATTCTCAATACCTTCCACTCTTAAATGAAAGACAGAGAAAGTGTGGGATATGAGGAAGGTCCATTGGGTGGTGACAGCACTGGATTCTGGCTGTGCCTTTAGCCAAGTCACCCCAGTTCTCAGGGATTCAGCTTCTCTACCTATAAACTTAAGGAGTGGGATTCAACCAGGGGTTCTCAAAGTAAGATCTCTGACCAGCAGTATCAGTATCATGTAGGAAGTTGTTAGAAATGTAAATTCTCAGGCCCCACCCCAGCCACTGAATTAGAAACTCAAGTCTGTTTTAATAAGCCTTTCAGATGACTCTAATGCATGCTGAAATTTGAGACTCACTAGCTGACATGATTGGTAAATATCAGTCCAGCTCTAATTCTGTGCGACCTTTATGAATATAATGGCACTTAATTAAAACAAGGCTTTAAAAAATCCCTTTAGAAGTCACAGTAATTCTATATATTCTTAGAAAATCAGGGAACTTGATTATGAATTGCAAATTTGGGATTTAATAACTAACTGAACAGAAAAAGCCCAATAAGACATACCCCTCCACACATACACTCTTAGTCCCAAGGGAGAAAACAAACCCATTGTATTAAATGCCACAAAAAAGAGGCACCTGGGTGGCTCAGTTAGTTAAGCACCCAACTTCAGCTCAGGTCATGAACTCGCGGTTCGTGGGTTCGAGCCCCACATCGGGCTCTGTGCTGACAGCTCAGAGCCTGGAGCGTGTTTCAGATTCTGTGTCTCCCTCTCTCTCTGCCCCTCCCCCACTCATGCTCTGTTTCTCTGTCTCAAAAATAAATAAACATAAAAAAAAATTCAAATGCCACAAAAAGCAAGTAAAATGAATCAACATTAAACATTGTTCAATTCTTCCAATATTATAAAGGCCACTCTCAGGAGAATCACCCTTACATCTACACTTTCTTCAGCAATGGCATCTCCTGCACCCAATTTAATGGAACTACAGGCTTCATCTTCAGCCTGTCTATTTCGAAAGGTGAGAGCCTGCTCCCATCGACGTAGCGCTTCTTCAAACAATTCCATACCTATGAATTAAGAACAGAATGATTGTAAACAAAAAAAATCAATGCCAAAATAAAATCATTTGGGGCTGAAATCTTTTTCATATGGTTATCAACAATGGCATAGTCTGACTGTAATTTTGGCACTAAAGAATAATCTTATGCTCACCTGATTTCATAACAGAATTTTATTTTATTTTATTCTATTTTATTTTATATAATTGATTTTATATAATTGATTTTATATAATTATTTTATTTTTAAGTAGGCTTCACGCTGAGCATGGAATCCAATGCAAGGCTCAAGTTCATGACTCTGAGATCAAGACCTGAGCTGAGATCAAGAGTTGGACACTTAATCGACTGAGCCACACAGGAGCCCCTTCATAGCAGAATTTTAATTTCTCAATATATTCTAGGCCTATGGTGTTAGCCAACCAAAAATCAGAGAGAAATGACCAATATGTTTTCTTTTATTTAAAGTAACTCAAATATATACAGTGCTTGGGATTTTTCTAGAATAGTATCATGCGTTCACCAAAAGTCCAACAATGACTAATTTTTACATTCACACAACTATCCTTCAAAATATCCACCTAAATTAAAAAGTAGGTAAATAGAAGACAGTAGTTGTTAAGCTATCAGGTTTATAAGAGGTTGTCAGAAAGAGAGAATAAAACTAAGAAGAAATAGCATACTAAGTCTAGAATAAAGTTTTGCTGTGTCGATTTGGATAAATACAGTAATTGCTGAGTCAGTTAAAAATCTACAAGACCACTGCAAGAACCAAACAAGGGTTACAGTCTAAGTAGAAACTCATATCCCCTCAGCTATACACAGCTTTTGTGGGAAAAAAGGTATGCGCTTCTTTTTCTCCAAGTAAAAAAAGTCTTACCAAAATAATTATGTACTTCAAACAAAACCAAAATATTTCAAAACTTCAGTTTTTCTAGACATATAAAAGAAAAAGATCTTTGGGGCACCTGGGTGGCGCAGTCGGTTAAGCGTCTGACTTCAGCCAGGTCACGATCTCGCGGTCCGTGAGTTCGAGCCCCGCATCAGGCTCTGGGCTGATGGCTCAGAGCCTGGAGTCTGTTTCTGATTCTGTGTCTCTCTCTCTCTCTGCCCCTCCCCCGTTCATGCTCTGTCTCTCTCTGTCGCAAAAATAAATAAACGTTGAAAGAAAAAGATCTTTAAAAGCTGCTTAATCTGGGGGCACCTAGATGACTCAGTCAGTAGAGCATGCAACTCTTGATCTCAGGGATGTGAGTTCAAGCCCCACATTGGGCATGGAGCCTACTTAAAATAAAAATTAAAAATAAATAGGGGCGCCTGGGTGGCGCAGTCGGTGAAGCGTCCGACTTCAGCCAGGTCACGATCTCACGGTCCGTGAGTTCGAGCCCCGCGTCAGGCTCTGGGCTGATGGCTCAGAGCCTGGAGCCTGTTTCCGATTCTGTGTCTCCCTCTCTCTCTGCCCCTCCCCCGTTCATGCTCTGTCTCTCTCTGTCCCAAAAATAAATACAAAACGTTGAAAAAAAAATTTTTTTTTAAATTAAAAATAAACAAACAAATAAAACAAAGCTGCTTAATCTGGACAAGTCATTCTCAAGATGTTTTCCATATAGTATAGTAGTTAAGGAATACCTCTCCTCTAAAATCATTTCTTCAAGTTCTCTGAAGAACCTACAACCCTAAACAAAAAAAGTGTTATTTAAATACAACTCACGCTTTTACTTCTTATGTAATGTAATTTTCCATAGCAAAGAACCAATGCTGTGTAGATCTTCCTTCTAAAAAACCTATACACTTAAAAGACAATTAATTACATCACCATCTACTCGCCTTTCTCCAAGCTTTACAATTCTAGTTCCTTCAACCTTTTCTCACTCCATCTACTCTCCAGCCATCTGATTATTTTGGGTAAACATTAAGGAAGGGTGATGTAATCACAGAATAGTCCAAAGATAAAAGCTGCCTCCCAGGAAGAATTGTGTCTCACCTCGTTGCGGCACAGGGCCCAAACCACCACATATCTTCAGTTTTGTAACAGGAATTCAAACATATTTCACTAATACATTCTTTTAATGTCATCAATCTTGTAAAGGGAATTCAAATAATAGGTGGGTGATTAGATGACCCAGAGGGCTTCTACCAATCTTAATTCTATGATACTGAGACTCCCTGCAGCTTCTCTGGTTTTGCTCTATTTCTCTACAATTCTAACTCCCAATAATCCAATGGAAGCTGTTAGTGTAGGTTTATTAAAGTAATCCAAAAGCATTGCTTAATTCTCAAGAGACCTTTGGAAAAGATGGCAAAAGAACTACTCTTACATCTTTCCCCATAGGCAGGAATAACTATGGTGAAACTGCAGGAGATGATACAGTCTAACTCTTCTAGAATGTGGGAATATATTCAGAGGTACACAGTCCTTCTACAAATCATTATCTCCTTTACTGTTCATTGGCCAGGGCTATATTAAAGTTTTTTTGTTTTGTTTTTGTAATTAGTATGCACTTCCATCAAAAGAAATACAGCCTGAAATAAAGTAGCAAACACAGAAAAGCATTTGAAAAAGTATTTCAATCTAATTCAATTCTTTTTTTCTTTTTCTGGGCTCCAGTGATACTCTCTAGACATGCTCCTTGGTCAAGCCAAGAGGAATACTAAGATGTGAAACACAGTCCTTTTTTTGTTATAAAATCATTCCTGGATATAAGAATACAGGGCACCTGAATGGCTCAGTTGATCAAGCATCTGACTTTGGCTTAGGTCATGATCTTGCTGTTCCTGAGTTCGAGCCCTGCATCAGGCTCTGTACTGACAGCTCAGGGCCTGGAGCCTGTTTCAGATTCTGTGTCTCACTCTCTCTGCCCTTCCCATGCTCACGCTCTGTCTCTCAAAAATAAACATTAAAAAAATTTTTTTTAATACAAATGATAGCTAGATAAAAAACAGATTAAATAAAGTGGACTCTGATAGACTCATTAGATAAGAACCAAGAGATCAGGTTAGATGAGTGAAACAGACTGAATAATAGCCACCCAAAAGTATCAGGTCCTAGTCTCTATCTAGAACGTTACCTTACAAAGAAAAGGGGTCTTCGCAGATGTGACTGATTCAAGGAATCTTAAAATTAATTAATTAAGAAATTTAACATGGGGAGATAACCTGGATTTGGTGGGGCCTAAAACCAATCACAACTGTCCTTATAAGAGGCAGAGGGAGATTTGATATACACAGAGGAGGTGATGATGGGAGGTAGAGACTGGAATCACACGGCTACAAGCCAGAAGCCATCAGAAGCTGGGAAGGGCAAGGAACAGATACTCTCCTAAACTGGAATTGTTGTTGGAAGCATAGCTCTAATGATACCTTGATTTCAGCCCAGTGATAATGATTTCAGACTTCTGGCCTCCAGCACTCTGAAAGAATGCATTTCTGCTGCTTAAAACACCAAGTTTGTGGAAATCCGTTAGAGCATCCTCCAGAAATAGGTTATATTATATACACCATATTCAACAGATACAAGAATATTTAAAAATTACGTTGCTTCCCTTAGAACAATTCATCATTATTTAGTTTCACATTAAATGTAAGCATAACATCTTAAAACATTATTATGTTATTCCTACCCATCAAGTATAAGTTCTCAGGAGTGGTCACAGGAATATTAACAAGTTTAACATCATCTTCATCTGCTTTGTCCCAGGAGTTAGAATTGCCACAAGCACAGCTATGACAAGAATTGACGCTCTGGACCTAAAATTAAAATCGACAGCAGTGACTTCAAAATCTCTTTTGTGACAGTATTTTGCCATCTTTTATATTTACAAATTATTTATATAAATCCTATTCCAGGTAAACCAACCCATGTAATCCCCACCTGAACAAATAAATCTGATTATATTCAAAGTTAGGAGTTATATGACCCTAAGTATTTTAAGCCTTTGTTTGCTCAAAAATACATGAATAGAAGAATATTTTCAACAAAAATCAGTTATTTCCATTAGAAATCAAGCAGCTACTTTTACAGTTTACTGTTTAATTAAATATTTGCTTATAAATTTTATCCACACCTACTCTGGTTTGAGGTAACTAGCTTATTTCCGCTTTAAAAATTATTAACAGTGCTGATTATGCTAAACAATAACTAAAATTGAAAAGCCTCTATCATCTTCCCTTCCTTAGCAAGGTGCACTGAGCCAATCATTTCAGTCATCTTTATGTAGATGACTCCCAAGTCTCTGCCTCCAATTCTGTCCTTTTTCTTTTTTTTATTTTTATTTTGAGAGAGAGAGAGAGAGAGAGAGAGAGAGAGAGAGAGAGCATGCAAGAGAAAGCAAGGGAGAGGAGTAGAAGGGAAGAGACAAAGAAACTCAAGTCGTATGCTCAATGACTGAGCCACCACCCCTCCATTCCTGTTGAGTTTTTTTTTTTATGTTTATTTATTTTTGAGAGAGAGAGAGAGAGAAAGTGGGAGTGGGGAAGGGGCAGAGAGAGAGAGAGACCAGAGAATCCAAAGCAGACTCCACGCTGCCAGCACAAGCTTGATGTGGGACTCAAACCTGCAAACCGTGAGTTCATGACCTGAGTTGAAGTCTGATGCTCAACCAACTGAGTGACCCAGGTGCCCCCAAGTTCTGTCCATTTTAAGGGTGCCTGAGTGGCTCAGTCGGTTAAGTGTGACTTCAGCTCAGGTCATGATCTCGTGGTTTCCAAGTTTGAGCCCTGCGTCGGGCTCTGTGCTGCCAGCTCAGAGCCTTGAGCCTGCTTCACATTCTGTCTCTGTCTCCCAAAAATAAATAAATGCTAACTTTTTTTTTTAAGAAGTCTAAGCCTGGGGTGCCTGGCTGGTTCAGTCGGTAGAGCAAGGGACTCTCAATCTCAGGGTCGTGAGTTCAAGCCTCAAGTTGGACATGGAGCCTACTTAAAAATATATAGGGGCATTTTATGCCCAGTGGGTGGCTCAGTCCATTAAGCATCTGACTCTTGATTTGCCTCAGGTCGTGATCTCATGCTCCATCTCACGCTTGAGATTCTCCCTCTGTCTCTTTGCCCCTCCTTTGCTTGAGCATGTGCACACACACACTTTCTCTCAAAAATAAAAATAAATAAACATCTTTTAAAAATTTGACATATTTAAGAATGGGGCAGCTAGATATTCCAACAAAACAGAGAAGCCAAGTACAGAATATGGTGTTTAATAAACTATTTAAAATAATGACAATACATGATGGTACAGACATACACTCCCAGAGATATATATGTAAGAAATTACCGATGTTGTTTGTCTCTAAGGACGGGAACCGAGAGGATCGGTAGCATATTTATCACTGTACATTTTTTTGCCTCTTCTTTATTTAGTAGCAAGTATATATCCTACCTATTTAACAAAATTTTTAAACCATAATAAGTCAAAAAAAATACTAACTTTATTCCTCACTTGTCAATCAATACTATATTAATGCTTCAAACAACAAGGTGAGGAACTCCACACTTGGCTTCAGCAAGCCACATACTTTTACCTACGCAAGCTCATCATCTTGTGACCTAGTACAAAGTCTGGCTGTATCTTCCAGCTTTTTTGCAGAACATCTAGTTTTTTGTTTAGATTTTTTGTGTTTTTTTTTAAATTACTATTTTAGACAGAGAGAGAGAGTGCAAGTGGGGGAAAGGGGTGGGGGGAGGGAGGGAGACAGAAAGAGGAAGGGAGAGAGGGGGAGAGAGGGGGAGAGGGGGGAGAGGGAGGGGGGAGAGGGAGGGGGGAGAGGGAGGGGGGAGGGAGGGGAGAGAGAGAGACAGACAGAGAGAGAGAATCTTAAGCAGGCTTCACACTCAGCACAGATCTCAACCTAGGGCTCCATCTCACGACCCTGGGATCATGACCTGAGTGGAAATTGAGTTGGACGTTCAACCTACTGAGCCACACAGGCGCCTCAGAAATATCTAGTTTGAAGCAATACTTCCAGATCAGCACTATTCTTACAGGACCCCATGTACCCATATCACTTGCTTAAAAAAAGCTGGAACCAAACTGGCTGGTTATTTACCAAAAGGGAAGTTTTACTTGCCTAAAGAAAATAGACTCAATAAGATGATTTAAGGTTCTTTCCATACTAAGAGCTATCTATAATTATATGACATTTAAAATAATTTCTTTTTCTTTTTTTAAGTTTTATTTTTATTTATTTTGAGAGAAAGAGAGCAAGTGGGGGAGGGGCAGAAAGGGAGGGAGACAGAATCCCAAGCAGGCTCCACACTATCAGTGCAGAGCCCGATGCAGAACTTGAACCTATGAACTGTGAGATCATGATTTGAGCTGAGGTCAAGAGATGGATGCTTAACCAACTGAGCCACCCAAGCGCCCCTATTATTATATAACATTTAAACCAATATATAACAATAGACACAAAAACAAACCTATAAAATAATAAATTTTTTTCTTTACTTACGGAGGCTAAACTCTGTGCAGAACCTGAATATTTACTGAAAAGTCCTCCATTAGCATAGTTACAAGACTGAGATCCTTTGTCTTTGGCAGAACTTAAAGATAATGTCAAATTTTGTCTACTACTGGAACAACTTGAACCTATCAAACAAATATATCAATAATATTAGAAGTATCAGTAACTCCAATGACAAATTTCCGATAAAATTTCCAAGTTTACATTATATTCCTTCAGAAAGCTTCTAATTTTAAAACTCATTTCCCTCAACTGTGTAAAAAGTGTACAGCATTATTAAAATCTACCTCTCTTTACAATTGTTTTTAACACTGCTAAAATATGCTTCCTAAATGAAGAATAAACTATTCATCTAATTAGTGTATTTGATATGATATTTGAATGACCTATTATAATCAGTTTAAAATACTGGCAACTATGAATCTTCAAGTTATAAATTAACAACATATAAGCACTTCCTTTCCTGAATTACATCTGTACCATTTCCATATTGCATTACATTGTAATTAAGTTTTTTCTTTTTCTGTATCCCCTAACCATCTATCTATCCATCTATGGCTGACATTGTATCTCAGTCTATCTTAATGCAGCAGTTAAGACACTACTCAATTCAATTCCTGGGACGTGTATGACCCTAAGCAGGTCACTTAAGTTTTCCTTATCTCGATTCTCTTTATGTCTAAAATGGAAACAATAACACAGGATATAGTCCTAATTCATAGAATTGTTATAAAAGTTAAACAATGTAGTGAATATACAGCATTTAACACTAGGCCTGAGATCTAATAAGATCTCATTAAGTGAGAGCCATCATTACTGTAATGTTCACTGTACTCGGCACAAAATAGTCATTCATTAATCATTTGCTGGACAAATTAATCACAAAAGCATATGATACTCTAAATAATAAATTAAAAAAAATTATAAGTTTTAAAAATAAGAAATTCACCATGCTCAAGAAGTTATTGGGTTTTTAAAAATTTTTTTAATGTTTTATTTTCAAGAGAGAGAGAGAGACAGAATTTGAGCAGGTGAGGGGCAGAGAGAGAGGACACAGAATCTGAAGGAGGCTCCAGGCTGTGAGCTGTCAGCACAGAGTCCAATGCGGGGCTCAAACTCACAAACCGTGATATCATGATGTGAGCCGAAGTCAGACGCTTAACCAACTGAGCCATCCAGGTGCCCCAAGAAGTTATCGTCATTGATACAACATGGCAATATGTACCATATCTCTAACAAAAACTACAGGTCTTTTAAAAGCCAGCAATTTTACTTCTATTTATACACTAAGAAAATAATCAGACAAGTATATTCAAAGCAAGAAAAACATTCTAAAGGGACTAACAGGGAATTGGTTAAATAAATTAGTGGATATGTTTACAAATTTAACACTAAGTACATATTAAAACGATAGAAATATATTTATTGACCTAGAAAAACAATTTTATATATTGTTAAATATTTTAAAAGCAGGCTACAAAAGGTGTAATCATAATTTTATTTAAAATACATACATCATCTACTTGTACATAATATAAAATTGTGTATCTCAATAGACTTAAATGCAAATAGAAATGGATAGATATATGCCAAAGTACTATAAGTCATTACTTCTGGGTAGCAGAATATCAAGTGATTTTAATTTTTTGTTTACTTCTCTGTATGTTCTATTCTTTCTAAAATTAATCTGTATTATCTGGGAGTTAAATATTAAGGAAAGACATTTTGGAGGCTACAGCACAGAAATCACTGCACTCCAGTTATGATTAATATATAAATCTTTCTATGATTTAAATATAAACTTTCTTTGTAGACTCAGTTCAGCTATCTCCACATACCTTTGTCTGATGCTGCTCTTTTAGTGTATTCAAGTATGAGGTGCTCTGGTTCCCATGGTAATATTTTTCCTTTCTTCTTTCCACGTCTTCTTTTAAAGTGACGGGCCAGAAAAATTACAGATACGGCACTCACTGCAGTTACCACAAACAGCTTTTTTGCTACTGGTGAAAATCTTATCTGGAAAAGATGTAGTTAGATTGAAAAAAAACTTCTTATATTTGTTCACTTTAAATAAAGATGTAAGAGGCAAACTTATTCTTAAGATAACCTAGTTCTAACTACTATGAGAAGAATATTATTTCACTCTTTGAATGACAGCTCAAATGAAAGCTGTCACTCTTTGAATGACATTTTGTTTAAAAACAAACAAAACGTACTAATATATTAATTTCTGAAAGTCTTAGGTAAATAAACAGTATTACCACAAACATCAAAAGGAGCACAAAATAATTCAACCCCATTAAAACCTGTTGAACAACTAATGATTAATTCATGCAACTAACTGAATCATAGCAAGATTTTAAATTACAGGAATGATTAATTCAGAGATTTATTTATGTATTTATTTTTAACATTTATTTATTTTTGAGAGAGAGAGAAACAGAGCATGAGTAGAGGAGGGGCAGAGAGAGAGAGAGAAATGGAGACACAGAATCCAAAGCAGGCTCCAGGCTCTGAGCTGTCAGCACAGAGCCCTATGCAGGGCTTGAAACCATGAACTGTGAGATCATGACCTGAGCTGACGCTGGTTGCTTAACCGACTGAGCCACCCAGGCACCCCAGTTCCGAGTTTTAAAACATACCAATTTTTTTTAACTATCTGGAAATTTGAGCAAACATGAATTAACTTAATTTCTAAATAGAATCTGAATAAGCCCTTTTATGCATGAATTATTCAACAAATATTTACTCAGCATTTTACAAAGTACCACACTGTGCTATGAAAATTAGAATTAAAATCTTATTGTAATTCTATTCAACAAGCAACTATCAAATGCCTTTCATTGATTAGGAAGCACTAGGCATAGAGGACACAGATCTTGCCTCCTTCAAGCAGTACGTTATAGTAGAGACAAATATATTCACAAGTAATTACAATATAGTGTGATAAATACAGTAACATAAGTATACACTAAGTATTCACATCACCTTCACATAAGAGGTAACTAACTTTGTCTTGGGGGACAGACACAATCACCTAAAATACAGGAGAACTATAAAATAAAGCCATAATCTTGGGGTGTAGAGGGCTGGAAAGAGTGTCACTTTCAATGAACAACAAAAACAAGCCAGACAAATGGCAAGTTCTCAATTTTTCTTGAAACCATCACAATGCTGAGGACAGAGGGCAATCACTTGGCCCCAAAATTAAGGAGACACAGGTATCTGCAGGGAGAGATAGGGCATAAGCACTGGCATGCAGAGATAAAACACAGCAGGACATCAGTAAGAAGAGTTCAGCTAGTATGGCTGGTAAATTGGTGGAGACAGTAGCATTGGTGAGAAAGGGTAAAGCACCCCCAGGAGCACGGGGGATGTTGTAAATATGGGCAAAATCCATACTTTTTGCAGGTTTTATCTTCACGAATCCCACCAGGCACTACTCACAGAAAAGACTGCAAGACTCCTAAGTCTCCCCAATGGTGCAGAACCGAGGGAGGGAAACAGGAGTTTCTGTGGAGGGGCATGAACTGCATCAATACCCTTCTCTATTCCGTCAAAAGAACAAAAGACATAAACTGTAGGATGCAGCTTTAACTTTCAAAGGAAATACATACCATTAAACACTTATATTAAAGAAGGTGTAAAATCCATAATCTGAGTTTTTACTTTAAGAAACTAGAAAACAGATGAACAAATCCAATCCAAAGCAAGTAGAAGACAGGAAGTAATAAAGACTAAACAGAAATCAATGAAATAGAAAACTAAATCAAAAGCTTATTAAAAAGAAATCAATAGATTCACTCCTGGCTTTTGGCAAAAAAAAATAAAAATAAAAATTCAGTAAAACTGACAAACCTGAAGCCAGTCTGACCAAAACAAAAAAGAAAGAGAAAGAAAGAGAGAAAAGATGAAAAGACACATATTACTAAAATCAGAAATGAGAGAGGCATTGTCACTAAAGACCTCACAGATATGAAAAGTATTACTATGAACAACTCTATGCCCATAAATTCACTCTGGAAGAAATAGATAGAATGAATAGTTACATATGTACTAAAGAAATTGAATTTGTAGTTAAATAAAACCTTTTAACAAAATTATTAGGGCAAATTCTACCAAATATTTAAAAAAGAAATATTAATTCCATTCAATGAGGGACTACTTCCCAATCATATGTGAAGCTAGCATTACTATTAATATCAAAACCAAAGACGTTACAAAAAATTATAGACAAATATCTATAATGTAGATAGATTTTTTTAAAAGTCCTTCACAAAATAGTAACACATTGAATCCAGCAACATATACAGGAGATACTACAGGAAATAAATACTACAGGAGAGTCTGGGTGGCTCAGTCAGTTAAGCATCTGACTCTTGGTTTCCACTCAGGTCATGATCTCAAGGTTTGTGGGATCAATACTACAGGAGAGTTTGGGTGGCTCAGTCAGTTAAACGTCTGACTCTTGGTTTCCACTCAGGTCATGATCTCAAGGTTTGTGAGATCATGCCCCGCATCAGGCTCCATGCTGACAGCACTGCTTGGAATTCTCTTTCTCTGCCCCTCCTTCCCCTCTGAAAATAAATAAACAAACTTTAAACAAAAAATGAACACTATATATGACCAAGGAGTGTATATCCTAGGAATGCAAATCTGGTTCAACATTCAAAAATCAATGTAATTTACCATAATAACAAACCAAGAAGAAAAGCCATAATATAATTTCAATAGATTCAAAAAGAACATTTGAGGGGCCCCTGGCTCAGTCAGTTAAGCATCTGACTTTTGGTTTTGGCTTAGGTCATGATCTCAGGAGCACACTGGAGCACAGAACCTGCTTGGGATTCTCTTTCCCTCTCCCTCTCCCCCGCTTACTCTGTCTCTCTCAAAATAAATAAACTTAAAAATTAAAAAAAAATTTAAAAAAAGAACATTTGAAAATATTCACTATCCACTCATGATTTCTTAAAAACTCTCAGCAAGTTTTATACAAATGCATGAATATTCTAAAAATCCCTTTCAATGAAAGCAAGTAGATTTCCTTTCCACACTGAATAATTATCTACTCAGAAGGTGTTGCTTTATTGAATGAGGGTGTCACACCTGTTCCAATGTCCACTTGTTAAGAACCTGTTAGACTTGGCTTTGATTTCTGATTGAAGAAGTAAGTGAGCCCCCCTAAATTTGGCAACTCGTAGACCCTGTTAGAAAATGGTGTGTGGTTTTGGTTTCCACATTATACAATATATAGGGAAATTGGAAGGAGTTCAGAGAACAGAAACAAAATGATTAAAGGGTTGGGGAAATAAGGAGCTGGGATTATTTTATCTGAAGAAAAGCTTTCAGGGAAAGCAAGATGGTGTATGTGTGAGTGTGCATGTGTGTGTGCCAAAGACAGAGTCAAAGAAGCCAAATCTTAAAGGCTATGTGTTTGAGCAGGTTTGATTGGCCTTTGTAGGCCATCTGGAGTCTGGTGGAGGGAGTGAGGAGAAGCTGGTCTGCCTTACCAATTACTGGGAAGGAGAACAAGCAATTTAAGAGAAAGAGGGGGGACTTGGCAAGAATCAGGCAGGAATTACTTTAGCTAGGGGTTCTGTCTCAGACCTACTTCTATTATAATCTTCAAATGTAGCAAGAATTTTTGTCTACGTAACCCTTACATTTCAGCTTCTACTAGATTTGAAAAATATGATTAGGTATAGTATATCTAAAACTACTTAATGATAAGCCATGTCCTATTTCTCTCCAACTATATGATGAAATCTTGAGATAAAGTTTTTCTTTGTCTTCTCAAAGAAAAAAAATAAATAAATAAAAACTCTCAGCAAATTAGGATTAGAAGGTGTGTGCATTAAATAGCGTCCCCTCAAAACTCATGTTCACCTTGAAGATCAGAATATGATCATATATGGGGCACCCAGGTGGCTCAGTTGGTTAAGAATCTGATTCCTGATCTCAGCTCAGGTCTTGATCTCAGGGTTGTGAGTTCAAGCCTGGTATTGGGCTCCACACTGGGCATGGAGCCTACATTAAAAAAAAAAAAAAGAAAGAAAAAGAAAAACAGAATATGATCTTATTTAAAAAAATCTTTGTCGATGTAATTAAGGTAAGAATCAAGATGACATTGCATTGGATTAAGGTGGACCGTATGTCCAATGAGTGTCTTTATAAGGGATTAAAGGACACATAGAGACAAAAAGGAGAAGGCTATGCAAAGAAGAAGACAGGGATTACAGTTATGCTGCCACAGTCAAGGAATGCCTGAAGCCAACAGAACCAACATCATATTAGAAGTAACAGCCAGTGCCAAAAGTCAAGAAAGGGGGCGCCTGGGTGGCGCAGTCGGTTAAGCGTCCGACTTCAGCCAGGTCACGATCTTGCGGTCCGTGAGTTCGAGCCCTGCGTCAGGCTCTGGGCTGATGGCTCAGAGCCTGGAGCCTGTTTCCGATTCTGTGTCTCCCTCTCTCTCTGACCCTCCCCCGTTCATGCTCTGTCTCTCTCTGTCCCAAAAATAAATAAACGTTGAAAAAAAACAAAAAAACAAAAAAAACAAAAGTCAAGAAAGAAGGATAAAAGAAATACACATTGGAAAATAAAAAGTAAAACTGTCTCTATCTGCAGACAACTTGATTGTCCACATGGAAAATCCCAAAGAATCTCCCCGCAAATTCCCTAGAACTGGTAGGTAAATAGGCTACAAAGTCAATGATAGCAATAAGCAAATGGAATTTGACATTAAAAAGCAATACTACTGGGGCACCTGGGTGGCCTAGTCAGTTAAGCATCTGACTTTGGCTCTAGTTATGATCTCACCGTTAGTGAGTTCAGGCCCCACATTGTGCTCTCCGTTGACAGTGTAGAGCCTGCTTTGGATCCTCTGTCTCCCTCTCTCTCTCTCTGCCCTTCCTCAGCTCGCATGCATGCCCTTTCTCTCTCTCAAAAATAAACATAAAAAAAAAAAAAGCAATACTACTTATAACAGCACCAAGTAAAAGAAAAAATAGAGAAAATTTTTAAAAATTCAGTTAACAACAAAACACTAATCAAAGAAATCAACAAAGATAAAAGGAGATACATCATGTTCATGGACTGTAAAATGTCATTCTCTCCAATTTGATCTACAGAAAATAATAAAAATCCCAGCAAAAATTTTTGTAGATATTGGCAGCTTATTTTTTAAAAAATTAAAGAAAGGCAAAGGAAGTAGGATAACCAAAATAACTGAAAAAGAACAAAGTTGGAGAACATACTCTAGCCAATTTCAAGACTTAAGTATAAAGCTACAATAATTAAGAGAGTGTGGTATTGGTATAAACATATAGATCAGTGCAACAGAATAGAGTTCAGAAATAAACCTGCAGAAATAGTTAATCTATTTTTGTTGAAAGTAAAAAGGAAATTCAAGGAAGAATTTTTAGAAGAAAACAGAAAATCTATGTAATCTTGAAATCACCCAAACCCAGAAACCACCTGGGTGTCCTTCAACAGATAAATGGATACACGTTACATCCATATAATGGAATACTCAGCAATAAACAAGGACATAATATTCAGATACATAACAATGTGAATGGATTGCAAATATATTATGTAAAATGAAAAAAGCTAATTCCAAAAGATTATATGCTGTATAACTCCACACTATATACAATAATTCATGCACAGATCATAAACTTAAAACTATAAGGACATAAACTCTAAAACTATACAGTTCTAGAAGAAAGCATAGGAGAAAATCTTTGTGAACTTCCACTGGGCAAATATTTCTTAGAGATGACACAAAGCCTGATTCATTTTTTAAAAAAGAAAAGTTGACAAACGGATTTCAGAATCAAAAACCTCTGCTCTTTAAAAGGCACCGTTTAAAGGGGTACTTGGGGGGCTCAGTCAGTTAAAGCATTGGACTTTGGTTCAGGTCATGATCTCACAGTTCGTGGGTTCAAGCCCCACGTTGGGCTCTGTGCTCACAGCTCACAGCCTGGAGCCTGCTTCAGATTCTGTGTCTCATTCTCTCTGCCCCTCCCCAGCTTGTGCTCTGTCCCTCTTTCAAAAATAAACATTAAAAAACATTTTTAAGACACTATTTAAAAAAATAAAATAAAATAATAATTTAAAAAGAGGATGTCTGGGTGGCTCAGTCAGATAAACATTCAACTCTTGATTCTGGCTCAGGTATTGATCTTGCAGTCTGGAGACTGAGCCCCTTATGGGGCCCCCCTACACTGAGCATGGAGCCTGCTTGAGATTCTCTCTCTCCCTCTCTCTCTCTCTCTCTTATAAATAAATAAATACATACATACATACATACATACATACATACATACATAAATAAATAAATAAAGGCACTTGGGTGGGTGGCTCAGTTGGTTAAGCATCAGACTCTTGATTTTGGCTCACATCATGATCCCAGGGTCGTGGAATCAAGACCCATATGGGGCTCTGCGCTGAATGTGGACCCTGCTTGGGATTTTTGTCTCTCTCTCCTTCTCTGTCTCTCTCCTTCTCACTCTCTCTCTCTCTGTCCCTCCCCTCACTCACACTCTCTCTAAAAATAAAAAATAATAAAATAAATAGATAAGAATAAAAGTTAAATAAAAGGCACTGTTTAGAAGTAGAACAGGCAATCTACAGACTAGGAGAAAATAGTTGTAAATCATATGTCTGAAAAGGAATTATACCCAAGGTATATAAAGAATTCTCAAAACTGAATATGAAAACAAAAAACCCAATTAAAAAATGGGCAAAAGCTCTGAACAGACACATCAACAAAGACTTATGGATGGCAAATTAGCATATGAAAGCATGTTCAACATTACTGGTCACCAGGGAAAATCAAATTAAAACCACAAGAAGGATTCCTGGGTGGCTTAGTCAGTTGAGCATCCAACTTAGGCTCAGGTCATGATCTCGTGTTTCACAAGTTCAAGCCTTACATCGCACTCTGTGCTGACAGCTCAGAGCCTGGAGCCTGCTTTAGATTCTGTGTCTTCCTCTCTCTCTGTGCCTCCCTCACTTGTGCTTTGTGTCTCTCTCACTCTCAAAATAAATAAACATAAAAAAATTTAAAAATTAAAAAAAAATAAAACCACAAGATTCTACTACATACCTATATTAGAATGGCTAAAATTAAAAAACTGGCCATAACAATGATATAGCCACTTTGGAAGAAGTATGGCATTTTCTTTAAAAATTAAATACATCCCTATCTTGTGATTCAGTCATTCCACTCCTAAGTACTTACCCAAGAAAAATGAAAGCATATGTCATACAAAGACTTGTATTGGGATGTTCTTAGCAACTTTACTTACAATTAAAACACAAAACAGGAAACAACCTACATGTCCACCAAAAGATGAACAGGTAAACAAACTGTGCTGATACATACAACACATATATATTTCAATATAATCAGACTACTTGAAAAAAAAACAGGCAAAAGAAAGTACATATTATATAATTCCATTTTATATAAAACAGAAAATTCAAATTAATCTAGAGTGACAAAAAGCAGATCAATGGTTGCCTGGGGGGAAGGGAGGGAGGGGAGTGGGACAAGGAGATGCGAAGGGAGAGATTACAAAGGGAAATAAATTTTTGGAGCTTATGGATATATTCATTAATCTGATTGTGGCAAGAATCAAGAATTGCACAAGTACATACAAATGTACGTCAAAACTTAAATTGTAAACTTTTTTTTGTTTTTGTGAGAGAGAGAGCATTGGAGCGAGTATTCCAGTATTTTCTGGAATACTAGAAACGATTTACTTCCATTTACCATTAGCATTTGGCCTCAAAGACTGTGGTCCAACAAAAAAATTAAAACTATTCTTAAAACTATTCTTACTCTACTTTTCTTCCAAGTCCATTTAAATTCCTTCAACACTATCCAGAAAAAGTAGAACATTCCAGTATTGTCTCAAATATTTTCCCTTAATGATCTTTAAGAATTGGGGCACTTGGGTGGCTCAGTTGGTTAAGCATCCAACTTCGGCTCAGGTCATGATCTCACACTTTGTGAGTTCGAGCCATATGTCAGGCTCTGCACTGACAGCACAGAGCCTCACTTGCCCTCTCTCTTTCTCAAAAATAAATAAACATTTTTAAAAAAAGAATTATTCTCTTAAGCAATGTCTCTACTACAGGTATCAGCAAATTTTTATTTCTTTCTGTTTCTATGTTTTTCGCTCTGGAAACATATCTTCAGTGTTCATAGCAATTAAATGAGATTTGGAAAAAAACAGCAATTCCTTGAATTAGGATACTAAAGATCCAATGATAAAATAAATACTAAAAACAGCACTATTATTGGGATACCTGGATGACTCAGTTAGTGGAGCGGGCAACTCTCGATCTCAGGGTTGCAAGTTCAAGCCCCATGTTGGGTGTAGAGATTACTCAAAAATTAAATCTTAAAGAAAAATTCTAATATTTTTATTTTATATTAAATATAAAAAGAACTCTATTATTAAGAATACCTTAATTTTCAATATATTGTATAAACTGCCATGACCTCATTACCAAAAAAATATTACCCTTAGATCAAATGTAAAGATTATTTACTGCAGGAATAAATGTAAGATAACAAAATTAAAACCTCCATTAAAGAAAATAATCTATCAATACAGGTCCAGTCACAGCTAAGTGATCATGTCTGCTTAAACTGTCAGCTCTATCCAAGGGCACTGAAGTTAGAGAACTATTCTATTAAGAGATAAAAGTACAAAATTAAGGGGTCCTTGTGTGGCTCAGTCGGTTAAGTGTCTTGATCTCAGCATCATGAGTTCAAGCCGCACATTGGGTTCCTCACTAGGCATGAAGTACATAAACAAATAAACAAACAAACAAACACAAAATTAAAGCTACTCCATCAGGCATATAATGTGTTTTACTAATATAAATTCAAATACAATAAAAATCAATTCACTTTTGTTAAGATCTAAGTTCTGTTTATATATTATTTTTATATTAAAAAACCACCGAAGTTTACAGTCCTAATCTCATGAAAAAAGAAACTTTTTCCATGACAAAAAAGCAACAAATTCCCCAGAGAAAGATGTTTATCCTAAGTAATCTACACAAGGTCTGAAAGTCTCCAGTATCACTCCTATCATTTCTTGTTTTGTTACTTTTTTTCCCCAGAGGAAGGTCAATTACTTTCATATCATTGCTTAGAACACTGGAAATACAGCATCCAGAATCCTAAAGCTCAGAGGAACCTTTTGTGGTGATACAGTCCATTTCGTGACCTCCAGACAAATGAAAACTAGACACATCCTATGCATTCAACATGAATTGAACATCCATTTATGGCCTAGACACTGAGAATACAAAGGAAAAGAACACTACTCCTTATGCTCAGATTTCACAATCCTCCCCATTCCATAACCTGATGCCATTGTTAAATGCTCTTGTCAAGTTTCCCCTGCCATCTAATGTATTCTGGAAGACAAGGAATAATTAGTCATACACAAGTCTCCGGCTCCAATAACTTTATTTCCCTTTACTCAGCATAAACTTCTTCCCAGAACTAAGTTGATCTATTCCTCAAACACAGTACTTACAACACCTTTTGGGTTGGGTGGGGGGGGGTCATTTCTACAAATTTTACTGAGGTTCTCAACTCAATTAGGGCTGGGCCTGTATCTAGATCTTGCTCACCACTTTATATCTGGACTGAAACACATTAGAGGCTTAACAAATATACTTCGAATGACTCTCTCTGATAACTAGAACACACTGCATTCAAACTGTAAACTCTGAACAAACAGGAATAACATCCTCCTCATAGGGTTTTTGTGAATAGAGATAACCTACATAAAGTAGTATCTGACACATAACAGGCATTCAAAAATGTGAGAAATTATTTAATGTTAATTTAATTTAAAAATTTTTAACAAATCTTAGTTTGAAATAATTTTACATTGACAAAAAAGTTGCAAAGATTGTAGATTTCCTATATACACATCACTTAAGATTTTCCTGATATTAACATCTTATATTAACACAGTACTCTTGTCAAAACTAAAAAATTAACATTAGTACAATATTATTTTTTTAATATTTTAATGTTTACATATTATTTTTGAGAGAGAGAGAGAGCGCACGAGTGGGAACAGAGGGCAAAGAGAGAGAGAACAAGAGAGAGAAACCCAAGCAGGCTCAATGCTGTCAGTGCAGAGCCCAACATGGGGCTCGAACCCACAAACTGTGAGATCATGACCTGAGCTGAAACCAAGAGTTGGCTGCTTAACCAACTGAGTCACCCAGGCACCCCTACTACAATATTACTAACTAAATTATATAGACTTTATTCTGATTTCACCAGTTTTTCCACTAATTTTCTATTTCAGGACCAACTCAGGATGTCACACTGCATTTAGAAAGATTTTTATTTTAAGTACTTTGTCTTTCTCACTTAACACTCTGAAGTTGGAGAACCAACTAAACTACTTACCACTTCATGTTGTGGTTTCCCGACGAAAAACACAATCTGCTTGTATTAACATGATACACAGTGATATACCAAAGTAATCCTTAAGAAAACCACAGATGCAAAAGAGACTTAAGTATTTTGTTTAAAGTATGCATTCATTATTTTTTAAAGATTTTATCCCTAAGCAATCTCTACATCGTGGGGCTCGAACTCACAACCCCGAGATCAAGAGTTGCATGCTCTATCAACTGAGCCAGGCAGGTGCCCCTAGAGTATGTACTCATTAAATTAAAAAACAAATACTTGGAAAATGTATTATTCCTTAAATAAATGACACAGGGAAATAGGAGTCAACATTTATTGGGGTGCTCATTTTTATTGTATGTCAGACATGGTAAATTGGCTTCAAAGAGGTTAAGCAACCTGCCAAAGGTTACACAACTCTACAGTGGTGAAACATGAATCAAGATGCATTGTAGAAAGTGTTTAAATCCATTCATGTTATACATCATATATTAAAAATACTACAGGGGTGCCTAGGTGGCTGTCGGTTAAGCATCTAACTTCAGCTCAGCTCAGATGCCACGGTTTTGTGAGTTCGAGCCCCACGTCAGGCTCTGTGCTGACAGCCTGGAGCCTGCTTCAGATTCTGTGTCTCCTTTCTCTGCCTTTCCCCCTCCCTCACTCTGTCTCTCAAGGGTAAAAAAAAACATTAAAAAAAATTAAAAAAAAAAGAAACTACAGTCACACCAATGACGTATCTCACTATGCAATTAATTATATAACTGAACTGCATCCAATATGGCTTCTCAATCTTTGGAGGCTGAACTAATGAACAAAAAAATCTTACATGTCTTTTTTCATAAAAAAATCAATCTGGGGTACCTGGGTGGCTCAGTCAGTTGCAGTTCCACCTTTAACTCAGGTCATGATTTCATGGCTTGGATTCAAGTTCAAGCTGATATTGGGCTCTCTGCTGTTAGCGCAGAGCTCACTTCAGATCCTCTGTCCCCCTCTCTCTCTGCCCCTCCCCCGCTCATGCTCACGTACTCTCTCCCCCTCTCAAAAATAAAAAAAACGTTGAAAAAATATTTTTAAAAAATCAACATAATTCTAAAGTTATAGAATTGTCCAAACAAGAACTCTGAGCTTTGGGGTGCCTGCGTGGCTCAGTCAGTTAAGCCTCCAACCCTTGATCTCAGCTCAGGTCATGATCTCATGGTTCGTGGGATCAAACCCCGTGTCAGGCTCTGGGCTGACAGTGCAGAGCCTGCTTGGGATTCTCTCTCTCTCCCTCTCTCTCTCTCTCCTTCTCAAAATAAATAAATAAACTTAGAAAAAGAAAAAGAACTCTGAGCTTGGGGCGCCTGGGTGGCTCAGTTGATTGAGCGTCCAACTTCGGCTCAGGTCCAACTTGCGGTTTGTGAGTTCGAGCCCCGCATCGGGCTCTGTGCTGACAGCTTGGAGCCTGGAGCCTGCTTTGGATTCTGTGTCTCTCCATCTCTCGGTCCCTCCCCTGCTCATGCTCTGTGTCTCTCTGTCTCTCAATAATAAATAAACATTAAACAAAAAAATAAAAAAAAAAAAGAACTCTGAGCTTTTCCTTGGCCCTTTCTTAGCCCTTTGATGCTGTTCAACCTGTAACTTCTCTTAGTGTAGGAGTCAACAAACTTTTTTTCGTATAGGCCAAGTAGTAAATATTTTAGGCTTGTGGAACGTATGGTTTCTACTGCAACCACTTAACTCTGTTAAGTGTAGGTCAGAAGCAGCCACAGATAATACACTAACAAATGAGTATGGCTGTGTCCCAATAAAACTTTACTTGCAAAACCAGGTGGTAGTCTTGATTTGACTCAGAGGCTGTAGTTTACTGACCTGCCTTAGAGCACTGATAGCATGGAATGAGTTTTGAATACTAAATACCATGACTAAGAGTATAGAACGTATACTTCAGTTTACCTGCAATGACTCTTCACATTATTTTTTTAAATATTCCATGGGACAAGTTGAACAATACACATGGCCTCAGAAAATTATTCTTAGGATTGGAAAGTAGTGGTATAGCAAAATCAATACATGCAAAGGATACAAAAGTAATTCTTAAAAAACAAATACAAAATGCTAATGAACTCTTTAAAAATTAATATTTTGATTTCTAGGCTGTGAAAAAACATATTTTATCAAATGATTAAGATTGATTAAGACTGGATTGCTATAGCCAATCTGAAAAGCAATTTAAGAATGACAAATGAAAGCCTTCAAAATGTTCATACTTAATACAAATTACGCTTAAATCTATGAAAATATTCCCAACTTAACATATAAGAGAGAGATAAAATTAAAACCATGATGAGGGATGCCTGGGTGGCTCAGTCGATTGAGCACCCAACTCTTGATTTTGGCTCAGGTCATAATCCCAGGGTTGTGGGATTAAGCCCTGTGCCAGGCTCTGCGCTGAGTGTAGAGCCTGCTTAAGATTCTCATTCTCTCTCTCTCTCTCTCTCTCTCTGCCCTTCTCCCCCACTTGCACGTATACTCTCTCTAAAATAAAACAAATAATAATAAAATAAATGAAAACCATGATAAAATACCATTCTCAACTTTCAGATTGGCAAGAACTCCAAAATTTGGGGAGTACAAAATAATACTATTCCTACAGAGGGCAATTTAGCAGTATCTACCAAAATTCAAATAAACTTGCTCTTTGGCCCAGATATCCAAAGTCTAAAAAATTCATCCTATGCCTATACCTGTATCCTATGGCTATGTTGTATGAATTGAGATATATCAAACTAACTCACTATAATTGTTTATAACAGTACAAGATCAGAAACAACGCAAATGTTCACATATAGAAATATTATGTAGGGGTGCCTGGGTGGTTCAGCTGATTAAGCATCCAACTTCAGATCAAGTCATGATCTCACAGTTCATGGGTTCGAGTACCAAATTGGGATCTCCACTGATAGCTCAGAGCCTGGAGCCTCCTTTGGATTCTGTGCTTCTCTCTCTCTGTCTCTCTCTCTGTCTTTCCCCCTCCCCAACTAGTGCACACGTGCGTGCTCTCTCTCTCAAAAATAAACATAAAAAAAAAGAGAGAGAAAAGAAAAGGGGCACCTGGGTGACTCAGTCAGCTAAGCATCCAACTTCAGCTCAGGTCATGATCTCAAGGCTTGTGAGTTTGAGCCCTTTGTTGGGCTCTGTGCTGACAGCCCAGAGCCTGAAGCCTGCTTCAGGTTCTGTCTCTGTCTCCCTCTGCCCCACCCCCACTCATGCACTTTCTCTCTCAAATATAAACATTAAAAAAATTTTTAAAGAAATATTATGTAGCTGTAGGAATAAAAAAACAAAGAAAAAGAAAAAGAAGATCTACATATATTAACATGGAGAGATCTCCAGGAAATTTTTTAAGTATAAAAAAACGGGAACATAGGTAGTATGCTCCCTTTTATAAGAAGGGGAGTTATATAACTGCTTTTTGCTGATATGTGAATAAGGAAACCCTGAAAGATATTCAAGTAATCTAAATGGTTACCTATAGGGAGTGGATGGGAACTGAGATAGAGTAAAACACCTGTGTGTGTGTGTGTGTGTGTGTGTGTGTGTGTGTGTGTATACACATATATATATATGTATATGTGTGTGTGTGGTTTTGATTTGTGAACCATATAAATGTATTAGCTACTCAAATAATACTTTTTAAAGAATACTATTATTTTATATCACTTTAAGGATTAAATGAGTTTGTAAATGCACCTAATATAAAATGTCTAGCATATTGCTTTACATACAGTGGATGCAGCTATGACCATCTGGAAGTCTTTTTATTTTTTTTAAGTATGTTTATGAGTTTTGGGTGGGGGGTGAGGGGCAGAGAGAGAGGGGGAGAGAGGGGGAGAGAGGGGGGGAGAGAGAGTGAGAGAGTGAGTGAGTGAGTGAGAGAGAGAGAGAGAGAGAGAGAAAATCCCAAGCAGGCTCTGAGCTGTCAGTGCAGAGCCCAACACAGGGCTTGTACTCATGATTATGAGATCATGACCTGACCCAAAATCAAGAGTTGGAACTTAACCAACTGAATCACACAGTCACCTTTGGAAATCTTTTTAAATGTTATCCAAATGGCATAACAAAAACAAATAAAAAATACCAAACATTTAGACTCAATATTTTCACCTCTAGGAATCCACCTTAATGAAATCTAAAAATGGGACAAAGTTTCATAACTGTCGAAACAAACCAAAAACATAAAAAAAGAAATATTCAATAAATTATAGTACATCTATATTCATAAAGCATTTCTAAGGACAGAAAATGCTCAAAATATGAAACTTTATAATCTCAAATGGTGGAGGGGAACAGGGCAGTCAGTAGGGGTGGGAAGTGGGGCATGGAGGGCAGAGATATATATGCAAAAATAAAAGACCTAGAAAACGTATAGCAAATAAGCTTTTACAGAGGACTGTTGGTAATTTTTTTTCTCTTTTATTCTTGTCCATATTTGTCAAATTATCTTTCAAGCACATAGTCCTAAAAAAGGAAAGAAAAGAAAAGAGAGATGGGCGCCTGGGTGGCTCAGTCGGTTAAGTCTCCTGCTTCGGCTCGATCATGATCTTGCGGTTTGTGGGTTCAAGACCCAAGTCAGGCTCTGTGCTGACAGCTCAGAGTCTGGAGCCTGCTTTGGAGTCTGTGTCTCCCTCTCTCTCTTCCCCTCCTCCCCTCTCAAAAATAAATAAACATTAAAAAGAAACAAAAAAGAAAAAGTATAGCAAATAAGCTTTTACAGAGGAACTGTTGGTAATTTTTATTTTCTCTTTAATTCTTTTCTATATTTGTCAAATTTTCTTTTAAGTATATACTCCTGAAAAAGTAAAGACAGGAAAAGAGAGATAGGGCACCTGGGTGGCTCAGTTGGTTAAGTGTCCAACTTCAGCTCAGGTCATGATCTCACAGTTTGTGAGTTTGAGCCCCACATGGGGCTCTCTGCTGTCAGCAGAGAGCCTGCTTCGGATCCTCTGTCCCCCTCTTTCTCTGCCCCTCCTCTGCTCTCTCTCTCTCAAAAAAATGAATAATCTAAAAGAGAGAGAGAGAGAAAGGAAAAGAGAGAAAATGGATTTGGGGATGAAGGAGATACAAGTTAAAATCTCACATTATTATACACTCCTTTTGGACAAGTTAATTAAGCCCTTAAAGCCTCCAGATCTGTAAAATGGAGATGATATCTAAATTCCAGGGTTACTTTGAGGATTACAGACATTTTATGTATAAAGGACATAAATAATATCTTAAACACAGTGAACACTAGGTATAATTGCTACTTCTCATACATCTGTGCCACATCCTTCCCTATATATAAATGTAAAATTACACTATACTCCTCCCATCTGAGATACCACTCACTTTAACATGTAAGCAAGTTTTGCAAACATTGAAATGTAAAAAATGATCATCTTGGATTTAATGAAATACATTATAGCTTTAGTGAACTAAATGCTACTTTCCACACATACCTTTTTCTTCAGTACAATGAAGTACATATTGCATTAGAAACAAATATTAAAAATAAAGGGACTGTTCCCATGGAAATGGGATTCCTTAATCATTAGGAAAATGCAAATCAAAACCACAATGATATACCAACTCAGACAGCTTTAGGTAGCTACTATTAAAAAAAAAAAAAAAAAAAAAAAAACAGAGAAAGATGTTTCCAAATGACATATCAGATAAAGGGTTAGTATCCAAAATCTATACAGAACTTACCAAACTCAACACCTGAAAAACAGATAATCCGGTGAAGAAATAGGCAGAAGACATGAATAGACACTTTTTCAAAGAAGACATCCAGATGGCCAACAGACATATGAAAAGATGCTCAATGACACTCATCATCAGGGAAATACAAATCAAAACCAAACTGAGATACCACCTCACACTGGTCAGAGTAGCTAAAATGAACAAATCAGTAAACTATAGATGCTGGCGAGGATGTGCAGAAACAGGAACCCTCTTGCACTGTTGGTGGGAATGCAAATTGGTGCAGCCACTCTGGAAAACAGTGTGGAGATTCCTCAAAAAATTAAAAATAGAACTACCCTATGACCCAGTAATAGCACTACTAGGAATTTACCCAAGGGATACAGGAGTGCTGATATATAGGGGCACATGTACCCCAATGTTTATAGCAGCACTTTCAACAATAGTCAAATTATGGAAAGAGTCTAAATGTCCATCAACTGACGAACAGATAAAGATGTGGTTTATATATACAATGGAACACTACTTGGCAATGAGAAAGAATGAAATCATGCCATTTGCAGCAACATGGATGGAACTGGAAGATATGCTGAGTGAAATAAGTCAGTCAGAGAAGGACAGATATCATGTTTTACTCCTATGTGGATCTTGAGAAACTTATCAGAAGACCATGGGGGAAGGGAAGGGGTAAAAATAGTTACAAACAGAGAGGTAGGGAGGCAAACCATAAGAGACTCTTAAATACAGAGAACAAACTGAGGGTGGATGAGGTTGGGGGAGAGGAGAAAATGGGTAATGGACATTGAGGAGGGCACTTGTTGGGATGAGCACTAGGTGTTGTGTGTAAGCGATGAACCACAGGAATCTACCCCAAAAACCAAGAGCACACTTTACACACTATATGTTAGCCAATTTGACAATAAATTATATTTTAAAAAAAAAAAAAAAAAAAAAAAACAAAAACAAAAACAAAATAACAAGTGTTGGTGAGAATGTGGAGAAATGGGAACCCTTGTGCACTGCTGGTAGAATGAAAACTGGCAGAGCCACTATGGAAAACAATATGCCAGTTCCTCAACAAATTAAAAATAGAATTACCATGTGATCCAGAAATTTCACTTCTAGGTATATATCCAAAAGAACTGAAGGCAGGGACTTGAGTAGATATTCATACAGTCATGTTCATAACACCATTATTCACAATAGCCAAAAGATAGAAGTAACCCAAATGACCTGTGATGGATGAACAGATAAATAAAATGCAGTGTATACATAAAATCAAGTGTTATTCAACCTGGGAAAAGAAATTCTGACGTGCTACAAAATGGATGAATCTTGAGGACATCATGCTAAGTAAAATAAACCATTCCCCCAAAGACAAACATTATATAATTCCATTTATGAGGTACTTAGAATAGTCAAATTAGAAACAGAGGGGGAATGTAAAGTTGCTATTTAGTGGCTGTACAGTTTCAGATTTGCAAGAAGTTCCAAAGATTGGTTGCACAACAATATACCTAATGCTACTGAACTATACATTTTATAATGGTTAAAAAGGTAAATTTTATGTTATGTATATTTTACCCCTATAAAACAAAATTAAAGGACTGTGATGAGAACAGATCCACTTCAATAACATAATTCACTGAAAATATTTTTTTTTTACTTTATTTTGATTTGAGAGAGAGACACAGAGAGAGAGAGTATGAGAGGGTAGAGGGGCTGAGGGAGAAAGAGAGACTCCCAAGCAGGCCCTACACTCAACACAGCCCAACATGGGGCTCGATCCCACAACCCTGGGATCATGACCTGAAATCAAGAGTTGGGACACTCAACTGAGTAACCCAGGCACTCCATCACTGAAAATAGCTTTAATGGACTATGTAAATTCACTTAAGGAGGACTATTTATTTTTAAGTTTGTTTGTTTATGTATGTATGTATCTCTACACCCAGCATGGGACTTGAAACTCACAACCCCAAGATCAAGAGTCACTTGCTCTTCCAAGTGAGCTGGCCAGGCACCTCAGTAGTATTTTTTTTTTCAAGTAATGAAATCTCCTTTTTTAAATTTTTTTTTAATGTTTATTTATTTTTGAGAGACCGAGAGAGACAGAGCACAAGCAGGAGAGGGACAGAGAGAGAGGGAGACACAGAATCTGAAGCAGGCTCCAGGCTCTGAGCTATCAACACAGAGCCCGATGGGGGGCTCAAACCCATGAACTGTGAGATCATGACCTGAGCCACCCAGGCGCCCCTACAATCTCCTTTTAAAAGTTATGAATATGAGAGGAGCCTGGGTAGCTCAGTCGGTTAAGCAGCCAACTTTGGCTCAGGTCATGGTCTGTGGTTCGTGGGTTCGAGCCCCACATCAGGCTCTGTGCTGACAGCTCAGAGCCTGGAGCCTGCTTTAGGTTCTGTGTCTCCCTCTCTCTCTGCTCCTCCCCCACTCATGCTCTGTCTTTCTCTCTCAAAAAAAAAACATTAAAAAAATTTTTTTAAAGTTATGAATATGGTAACAAAAAGCCATGAAATAAAAACCAAGTAAGTTTTAAACCACATTAATAAACATTTTAAAGTTTTTGGTTTTTATTTTTTGTTTTTATTTCGAGAAATAGAACACATGCACATACACATATACCAATGGGGAAGGGCAGAGAGAAAGGGAAATGGAGAGAAAAGGAAATGGAGAGAAAGAGAGAATGCCAACCAGGCTTTTTGCTGCCAGCACAGAGCCTGGTGTGGGGCTCAAACTCATGAAATATGAGATCACGACTTGAGTAGAAACCAAGAGTAGGACACGTAACTGACTGAGCCACCCAGGCATCCTAAACTACCTTAATAAACATTTTGACTGAACCATTTAAAACTTCAATTGAAATTTAAATACTATAAACAAAATACTATGCTCTGAGCAATAAACTTATTCGACTTCATGTTTTTTGTTTGTTTACCTGGGAGAGAGAATAGTACCAAGACAGAGGAAGATCAAACACTCTTAGTACTGCAGTCTTCAAGGAAAACTGTGATTCGCTTACTGTTTCTTCTGACATGACTCCTCTTACAACCTTCATTAAATGAAACATAAAAACATATTAGTCATTAAATGAAAGATACAAATTGAAAATTTAACTCTATCAGTGTTTTCTTTTTGCAGTTAATTATTCATGATATACTTCCCTGAAGAAAATTATGAGCCAAATTTACTTGAGCTAAAAGTTTATTAATCATCAAAGCATCCAAAAAAGAAAATGTGTTAGATTTGAACTATGAGTTCAAGTAGCACATTTTCCTTAGAAAATTACAGGTCCTAGATTCTCTCTTTTCTGCTTAAATAAATATTTCAGCTTTTTTAAAAAATTTCAGTTTATTTATTTATTTCTGGGGGGAGAGGGAAAAGAGACAGAGAGAACGAGAGCGAGGGAGAGAGAGAGAGAGAGAGAGAGAGACAGAGGGAGAATTCCAAGCAGGCTACACACCGGTCAGCATAGAGACCGATGTGGGGCTCACTCAGGAACCGTGAGATCATGACCCTCATCATGGGAAACAGAACACCACAATTACCGTAGGCGCATATTCATTCAGGCTCCAAGATCTCTGAGAAAACGTGAGATGGTAAGGTTAAAAATAACCTGAAAGGACTTGAGTGAATTGCCCTTGGAAAATGTGGTCTGTTCTTTAGTATGCAGATAGGGATGTTTTGCTTAAAGGAAGCCAGCTGTATATAGCACAGTGCATTCACTCCCTTTGTCTTTGCCTCTATTTACCGGAACATATGTATCTGCAAGGCTGCTCTCGTACACAACATACATGTACGATAGCTAAATCAGATGTACACCATTGACATGCTTTGCTAAGCTTTCTGTTGTTAATCATTGCTGATCTGTTTTTCCTGAAAACGTATATAAGAAGATGTACAATAAACCTCGGTACCTAGGGTTGTTGGCTCCGGGTCCCCTGTGCCTCGCTATACTGTTGTCTCTTTTTCTCAGTTCCTTCGCCACCCCAGGTCCACGGCCCTTTGAGGCCAACATCAGATACTAAACCAACTGAGCCACCTAGGCACCCCAATATTTCAGCTTTTAAATAAAATTTAAAACCTATTTCTTCCCACTTATTTCCTTCAAATAACAGGAGGTACAGGTACTGAAAGGAACCTGATTGGAACCATGACTCCTGGGGCTAGAAAGTAACCTCAGTTCACTGAACTGAACTTCAGAACTCAGGCACTTATTCTCCTACTATTCCATTTTAAAGATGTTCAAAGAAATGCTACATGCATGCTATGAAATTTTAATATTGTTTTAATGCCTATTTCTATTGAAAGCAAAGAAAGAGAAGTCAGATAAGAGAAGTCAGAGGTCTACAGAGAAAGCAGCTATCTCTCATAAAGGCCCTTAAGGGTAGCAGAACTTTCACAGACATGATGGTTCAGGGTCTGGGTCTATGCTTTTCAAAGCCAGAAACTCAATTTTATCTGCGTACTCAGTTGGACACACAATAAACAAATTCACATAGTACTGATGTATAAATCAGCTTACATATTTATTCATTTATAATAAGGAAATACACTAGTCAAAAAAATACTTATATATGTCATCAAGACATACCCTCTGAGATAAAACACTGTAGGAGCTAGGGGCTCCTGCGTGGCTCAGTCAGTTAAGTGCCCAACTCTTGATGTCAACTCAGGTCATGAGCTCACAGTTTGTGAGTACAAGCCCTGCACAGAGCTCTGCTCTGTGCTGACATGAGGAGGTTGCTTCGTATTTTCTCTCTCCCTCTGTCTCTGTCCCTCCCCTGCTCATGCTCTCTCTTTCAAAATAAATTTTAATACCATTAAAAAAAAAATGTAGGACCTAAATTCATACGTTAAAAAGTTTGCCTGGTAAACACAAAATTAATGGAACCTAAGGAATATTTTATCTAGGCCAATTAAAAGCCTGACAACAGTCTCTGGTACACAGGAGGGTAGGCTTTTCCAGTAACCAGAATTTACGTCTACCAAATTTAATATTTCTTTTCCTTGAATAGGGCTATATAAACATTACTAAAGAGAAAATAAAAATCAAAAATCTTCCAACAAAAGCTTATTGGCTAGGGGCTCCTGGGTGGCTCAGTCCAACTCAATTTCAGCTCAGGTCATGATCTCATGGTCGTGATATCCAGCCCCGCATGGGACTCCTCACTGGGCACGGAGCCTGCTTCAGATTCTTTCTCTCCCTCTCCCTCTGCCACTCCCCTGCTTCCCAGCACGCTCCCCGTTCAAAAAAGAAAAAAGAAGGGGGAAAAAAAGCTTATTGGCTATACTTTCAGTCCCTTATTTCTGCATATCTCTGTGCTTTTTGCAGACTCCAGACCACTTTCTGTTAATATGCAGACTACCCTTTACTGTTAATATCTTTTTTTTTCAGACAAGCATCAAAACCATTAAGTAGTAGTATCCTTTCAAGAAAAACAGTAATACTAAAGGTAGGTTACTGCTACTGACACCTTATTTATTCCCTACTAGCGACACTCACAGAGTGTAAACTTAATCCCCCTTCACACATACTCTAATTACAATGTTTAGACCCAGTATAATTCTTTCTAATTTTTTTTAATTAATTTTTTTTTAATGTTCTGAATCAGAGGCAGGCTCCAGGCTCTGAGTTGTCAGCAGAGAGCCCAACCGCCGGGCCTGAACTCACAGACCAAGAGATCATGATCTGATCACGATCTGAGCCGAAGTCGATGCTTAACCCACTGAGCCACCCAGGCACCCCTAGGCTCAGTATAATTCTAATTGAAGTACACTTATTCCAAGCAACAAACTGTGATAGAAACATATTGCTGAGAAATACAAAGGAAATTAAACCTGAGAAAAATGGTCCTCTGGAGAATGAGATTAGGGGTATAAGGTTGTGCAGGGAATCATTTCTTTTCATTATAAGTCTTCTCTAATATTTGATTTTTTTTAAATACCTACATGTATTACTTTTCAAAAACACTACACTAAAGGGGTGCCTGGGTTGCTCGGTCGGTTAAGCCTCTGGCTCTTGATTTCTGCTCAGGTCATGATCTTGAGTTCATGAGTTCAAGCTCTTGAGTTGGGCTCTGCCCTGACAGTACAGAGTGATTGAAAACTTAATAATTAATAACTGAATAACTTTTAAAAAAACTAATCATTTCAGTTTCTTCCATAAATACTAATTAAAATAAACACGAAGGCAGTTTAATTATTATTCAAATTTGTAGAAGGCTCTAAAACATCACCAAAACCACTATATTATGTAATTATGTAACCGTTGGAGAGCTAAAAATGTGTGATAGTTTGTTTCTTAAACACCCTAAAATTCTATTCTACAGCTTGCTTTATAATTTAAGCAATAATGAAAGTCCAAATACCCCTCCCCAAACTGACGTGAAACGTAAACTCATGCACCCGAACTGAGTAAATAAAACACAGCAAAAATATTTAGTTGCAATAAAGATAAAATAACAATAATAATAAAGGTCTGTGCAAAAGCAAGATCTTTTGGAGTCCTCCTTCCACAATATAAATGTGGAACAACTTTGTTTACAAAAGGGCCCTGAGGCCACAATCCTCCCTGTGCTCTATTATTCTCTGAAAGCACCAGCAAAGAAAGAGTAATCTTCCTCATTCAAAAACCACTCCCTGCTCAAACCACTGGCATTCACGCAAAAACTTGGACCACGCTAGCGGCCCTACCTCCCCAGGACCCTCACCCCCGACCTCCACAAGCACTATCCTCAGCGGTCTTCCTTTTTTTTTTTTTTTTTTTTTTTTTAACCAAGGGACCAGAAAAGTGGACTCTCGCTCGGCTCGCCCGCCCAGACCCTCGGTGGGGCTCTGAGCAGTAGTCGGGAGCCCACCCTGATTCAGCGCTCCCCTTGCGGGCCTCCCTCCGGCGTGCGGACTTCTCTGGCTTTCTGTTCCTTCACCCGCCCTGGGATTCCCGAGGGCCAAGGCCGGGGCTCCTACCCGCGCCCCACCACGCCCCACCCTGCTTGCCTCGGCCCCCGCGGGCTACACGACCCCACCCGCCCCTACGCCCTCACCCTCCACCCTTGTACCTGGTGCTACAGGTCAGGTGCTGCGGGCTCACTCCTGCTTCCCAGCCGCAGCCCAGGACTGAAGAGCCGCCTGGTCGCGGGGGCGGAGTCCTTCCGGGGTCAGAAGTGGGAAGGTGGAGAGAATGTGGCGGGGGCCTTGTAGCCTTTCAGCGTGAGGGGCTACGTGTGAAGCCGCTCTCGCCATTTTTGTGTAGGGTAGAGGCTCCTGCCTTGGCAAATGAGTTCTAAAGACTGCCTAAGAACTGCATTGTTGCAATGTTGTCAACTGGTATCGTAGTTTGTAACCTTTTGAGGCATCTAGGTCTATTCAGCGAATCTGGTGCCCTGTGGGGATTTTACCCCAGAAGAATGCACATAGACTCTTACAGACGCTCATACATTATTAAAAGAAAAACATATGTACAGTATATACAAATTCAGATGCCCGAAACCAATCCATGGATCCCGAATTAAGAACTTCTACTCTAGATCCGCAGCACCTAAACTAATGAATGTTAAGAGGCATTCCAATCCTGTATCGATGAAGTTATTGATTTCAATTACTCTCCACGTTTCCACTGAATTAAAATATGTAAATACGGCCACCTATGAGTTGTCAGGCAGGGTATTCACTGCTTTTAGGTTCTAATACAGAGAAAACAAGGAGGGGGGGAGCGTGGAGAATGACAATAAAAAAAGATGCTGTTTCTATTTGCAGTCTTGAGTCAAAACATTCCCTTAGAACTGCAGATTTAAAAATTCCAATTACTGATCATATTTGTGGTGAAATGCCCAAATAATTTTGTAAGGATAGCTAAAACATGACAGCAGATGTTACTATTCCAACCTAAGGAACAGGAATGAATAATCATTTCTATTAGTTTTCAAAATTCCTATTTAGTCAAATGGAAACTAGGAAATGACAATACTGATGTGTGACATCACTAGATGAATAATAACCGAAAGTGCACAGAGTTCTTGGTGAAAATATTTTGCACTTTTTTAAGTAAATGGAGGTATTGACATTTGAAGAACCTGGAATGTGTAAGGTTTTTTGTTTATTCTCCCAGTCTGCTTTCTGCTGCCTCCTCCCTACATCCCACAACTTACATTCAACATAACGGGAACAGCAGTAGTAATGATAAGTACCACTTAAAGCAACTTTACTGACAACATTATCTCTTTGAATTCCACAATAGACGTTATGAAAGAGATATTTGTACATACTGGTTATGGATTTTACTCTTTAACAAGGGAATAAGAAATGCATATTTTCTTTATTGTCCTAAATCAGTGTAAATTGCTCCAAGCCCCCCTTCTCCTGGGTTGGCAGATTATTTGCTAAAATTCATGAAGGGAAACCTCACTAAAGTGGACATGAGGTGCTACAAGGAGAGTGGAAGGGGAAAATGTACCACTCGATGTCAATTAGAGAAAGAATCATCAATCACAAGCCCCAATAAGGAAAGAATACACTGTATCTCCTACAAGAAATCCACTACTACCCCTACAATTCAGCCAGTGAGAAGCCATCATCACCCCAAATCCTTGCTTTTCTCCAAAGGACTTTTGTTCAAAACAACCCCTCCCAACTTTCTCCTTCTCCATAAAATAATGTTCTTCTCCTGTGTTTGTCAGACTTGCCTATGGTTTGCCATAGCTTGCTTGTCCCAAATTGCAATTCTCTGTTATTCCTAAATAAAACCGTGTTTGCTGATAAAATAATTGACTTTTATTTTTAAGGTTAACATGCAATGTTAGTCATTAGTAGGTATATCAGTTAGGATGCTGTTAGCTAGAAGCAAAAAACAAAAACAAAACACAAGTAGTTTGTTTAATAATGGCTTAAACCATAGGACAGAGTATTTCACATGGATGCAGCATCAGGCAGGCAGAGTCTCATATTTGCATATGATGTCACAAGCTCTCTTAGCCCAGGGGAAAAATGGGTCTTGGTTAATTCTAAATGTCTGTCCCTCACCCAAAGTGAGGGGAATCATTAATCAACCATTAATGAATGTGGGAGATTCTATATGCATAGTATCAAAACAATACTGTAGTTTCAGACTGCCTGAGTTCGAATCCTTTGTCTGCCACTTACTAGGTATGTGATCTTAGGCCAAAAACTTAACCTCATTATGCCTCAGTTTCCTCATTGGGGTGTTGGGAGATAAACGTAATAGTATTTGTAAAGCACTAAGATTCTTATATAAGTTTTTAACTTGGGTTACTTGTAACTCCATGGGCTCTGAGGATAAAACTTTATCTCCATATAATCGGTTTCCTTTGTTATCCTATATATTTTGTTTATGCACGTAAAAACATTACTTTGAGAAGAGGGGCTCTGTCAAAGGGATCCAAGATAACAAAAAGTAGTTAAGAACTTAGAACAATCCTGGCACAGATTTCTAAGATGTATGGCATATTCCGTGGGACTTTTCTACATTCTTTGGCATAAGCTCCAAAGTTAAGAGAAACAGATGCCAAGTGCCCTAAGTATTCTTAAAAAGGATGCTAGACCAACTCCACAAGGCATGTTAGGAGAATGTGAGGCTGATTTAGCAATCCTCAGTACTCACATACCTCCAGGGAATGATATGGCAGAACTGATCAAAGAAGACGGAAAAATGAAAATGCCTACGAGAGAGTTTTCTGGAGTGCTGTGCAATTTCCTCCCCCTCTTCCCGAGTGGGGAGGAAATAACCCATCCTACTCCCACCTCAAGCCAAGTGAAGGAATTTTAAGAAACTCAGAGAATTTGACTTCCATGTCCTGTAGCATATGTCACCTGAAAAGTCTAAAGACAATAGACTATCCCAAGAAGCCTTTGATGGCAGAGCAAATACAGAGGGCTACAGTGGCAGTGGCCTGTACTTGCAATTCTGCAAGAAAAATTATCCTATGGGCCAAATGAATGCCACAGAAGGTAGCCAGGCTTGAATTACCTTAATAGTTGTTATCTTTGAACCAGGAACTAAGTGGACTATCCAAATGGTTAGCCACAGATTTTTTTCCCCTCCATATTAGAAAAATACAGTGAGAGGTTCCCAGCAAGGGAGGCAGTCATCGTGGAACTCACAAAAGGGCTATAAGAAAAAAGCCAGAATTTAGGAGTGAGCCACTTGCAGAAGGCACCCAAGTCAGATTGAACGCACTGACTGCATATATCTGGTATTTCATTTAGGATATTTAGGCTCACTCCTCACTCTGACACAGTAAATGGCCAATGAACTTCATAAATTATTGGTGGAAACAGCACTTATCAAGTGAAAATATTAAGCCTGACCAAAGTCTAGCATTTTAGTTAAAAACAATCACATCACCTAAATAGATTAATTCTTTTAGGTAATTCATATATCCAATTACTTTTTCCATTAACTGCTAAAATCTGGCAGAGTTCCCAGAAATAACTCAGGGCCTCCTTTTAAATCCATAAAATGCCAAAGGGTATATAATGGCTATTATATCCTTGTTCTCATTATCCACCCAGGAGTGTTTGGCAGGCTCCTCCACAAGTCTCAACTAAGCTGATCAAGGCTTTTAGAACTCAGACTATGGTTCTAGATGCTAATTTAGAACATTTAGTCCATATACATCCAAATATTACAGATTCAGTTCCTCAAAATTATAAGTGTAGTGATACCATATGACCCAGAATTCCTATATAATACATAAGAGAAAGTAGAAGATACATTCACATAAAAAGTTGTACATGAGGGGTTCCCCAGTGGCTCAGTCTGTCAAGCATCCAACTTCAACTCATGATCTTATGGTTTGGAGCCTGCTTGGGATTCTCTCTCTCCCTCTTTCTCTCTCCCCTTTCCCCACTTACATGCACTCACTCTTTCTGTCTCAAAATAAATAAATAAACTTAAAAAAAAGTTACTTTGGGGTGCCTTGGTGGCTCACTTGGTTGAGCATTTGATTCTTGATTTCAGGTCAGGTCATGGTCCCATGGTTGTGGGACTGAGCCCTGCATCAGGCTCCCTGTTGAGTGTGGAGCCTGCTTAAGATTCTCTCCCTCTCTTCGTCTGCTCCTCTCCCCAACTTTTGCATTCTATCTCTAAAATAGAAATTAAAATAAATAAATAAATAAATAAATAAATAAATAAATAAAAGTTATTTGACACAAAGGCACCTGAGTGGCTCAGTCAGTTGAGCATCTGACTAAGGCTCAGGTCGTAATCTCACAGTTCATCAGTTTGAGCCTGGCATCAGGATCTCTATTGTCAGCACAGAGCCTGCTTCTGATCCTCTGTCCCTTTCTCTCTCTGCCCCTCCCCTGCTCACACTCTCTCTCAAAAATAAATAAAACATTAAAAAAAAAAGAACAAGAACAATAGAATTAAAATTAAAACACATGGAAACAAGAGTTCCTATTTTGCATATCTGGAAATTATAACATTTCAAAAGTCTAGAAAACCATACTATTTTTAAAATTAATAAAATTAAAAGAGTTGCATCTGTTTTCTATATATTTAAATGAGAAACATTTTGTAAAGTATAAGAAAATTACTCTCTTAATTTAGAAATATATTTTATAGTTAGAAAATATATTTTATGTTTCTTTCATAATTTCATATTCACTCATCTTCTTCATAGCAGATTAATTGATTTGTCCATTCTTTTTTTTTTTTTAAATTTTTTTTTTTTTCAACGTTTATTTATTTTTGGGACAGAGAGAGACAGAGCACGAACGGGGGAGGGTCAGAGAGAGAGGGAGACACAGAATCGGAAACAGGCTCCAGGCTCTGAGCCATCAGCCCAGAGCCTGACGCGGGGCTCGAACTCACGGACCGCGAGATCATGACCTGGCTGAAGTCGGGCGCTTAACCGACTGCGCCACCCAGGCGCCCCTGATTTGTCCATTCTTATACATTGTGGCATGCACTGTGCTGAATGCTGGAAAAATAAGAAAAATCCCTGCTCACAGTTTGGTTCAAGAGATGGAAAAGTGAATAAATCACTGTGGTGTATAATAATGACACCACAGTGTATAATTTATAACTAGAAGTTTAATATCACTAAAGAATATTCCATAAAAGAAAGGGTCCAAATGGCCTTAAGAAGTTGAAGTTTGCTTCTCCCAGGAGGTGACCCTTGAAGGATGTGAAGTTCACTTTTAAGAGAAAGAGTAAAAGGCAAAAAGTCATTCTATGCTTAGGGTTAAGGAAAGCAGCACTAAATAAAAAAGGCAAGGAGCAGGGGCGCCTGGGTGGCTCAGTCGGTTAAGTGACCTCAGCTCAGGTCATGATTTCATAGTCTGTGATGCCTGAGCCCTGCGTCAGGCCCTGTGCCGACAGCTCAGAGCCTGGAGCCTGCTTCAGATTCTGTGTCTCCCTCTCTCTCTGCCCCTCCCCTGCTCATGCTCTGTCTCTCTCACTCTCAAAAATGAATAAATGTTAAAAAAAATTTTTTTAAAAGGCGAAGAGCAAATGTTTTGCCCTTTAGGAGAATGAAATGTAGGGGCGCCTGGGTGGCTCAGTCGGTTAGGCGGCCGACTTCGGCTCAGGTCATGATCTCACGTCTGTGAGTTCTAGCCCCGCGTCGGGCTCTGTGCTGACAGCTCAGAGCCTGGAGCCTGCTTCAGACTCTGTTTCTCCCTCTCTCTGACCCTCCCCTGTTCATGCTCTGTCTCTTCCTGTCTCAAAAATAAACGTTAAAAAAAAATTTTTTTTTTAAAAAAGGAGAATGAAATGTAAATTCAAAGAGCTTGAGGATTGCATGTGTTTGATAGGGTGTAACAAAAGATGAGATAAGAGGAGAAAATCTGGGTGGAACTAATGCCACCAGGGGCTAGGATGAGGCAAGCAAAGTGCCTAAGGTACACAGGTGCTCTGTTTTAGGCAAGTGCAAGGTCCTTAGATATTGCACTTTAGGTACCTTGCTTATCTCATCCTAGGCCCTTGATGAGAAACAAAACAAGACAAAACAAAACAAAATAAAACACTTTTGGGGCAACAAGGACTCATTAAAGAGTTACAAGATGGGATTTATGTTTTAGAAAGAGTTACGTTCAGAATAATAACATTAAATTAGAGGAGAGACTAGAGTCAGAAAGACACGCAGCCATCAAAGTAATCTAGGTAAGAAGGATCTGAAGAGGATCTGTACAGAGGAACCTTCTTAGGTTCTCTCCCCCATGGAGTCAGTTGAACATCTATTGATTTTTTTCTTCTTCTTTTTTTTAAAGTTTATTTGTTCTGAGACAGAGAGCGAGAGAGAAGAGGGGCAGAGAGAGAGGAAGAGAGAAAGAGAGACAGACAGAGAGAGATAATCCCAAGCAGGCTCCATGCTGCTAGCAGGAGCTCCATGCTGATGCAGGGCTCAGTCTCACAAACTGTGAGATCATGACCTGCATGGAAGTCAAGAGTTGGATGCTTAACTGACTGAGCCATCTAGGCAGTCCCTTTTTTAACTTTTTGAGGAACCTCCATACTGTTTCCCAGAGTAGTTGCACCACTTTGCATTCCCACCAACATTGCAAGAGCATTCCCCTTTCTCTGTATCCTCACCAACACCTGTTGTTTCTTGTACTGTTAATTTTAGCCATTCTGACAGGTGTGAGATGATACCTCATCATGTTTTGTTTTTTTTTAAATTTTTACTGTTTTATTTATTTATTTATTTTTATTAAAAAAAATTTTTTTTAACGTTTATTTATTTTTGAGATAGGGAGAGACAGAGCATGAACGGGGGAGGGTCAGAGAGAGAGGGAGACACAGAATCTGAAACAGGCTCCAGGCTCTGAGCAGTCAGCACAGAGCCCGACGCGGGGCTCGAACTCCTGGACCTTGAGATCGTGACCTGAGCTAAGTCGGACGCTTAACCGACTGAGCCACCCAGGCGCCCCAGTGTTTTATTTATTTTTGAGAGAGAGAGATAGGGCATGAATGGGGCAGGGGCGCACGGAGCAGAGACAGAGAGGGAGACACAGAATCTGAAACAGGCTCCAGGCTCTGAGTTGTCAGCACAGAGCCTGATGTGGGGTTGAAACAGAATGGTGAGATCAAGGCCTGAGCTAAAGTCTGACACTTAACTGACAGCCACCCAGATGCCCCTCATCGTGTTTTTTTGTTTTGTTTTAATGTTTATTTCTGAGAGAGAGAGAGAGAGAGAGAGAGAGAGAGAGAGAGAACGAGTGGGGGTGGGGCAGAGAGAGAGGGAACAGATGATCCAAAGCAGGCTCTTTGCAGAGAGCAGAGAGCCTGACTCGGGGCTTGAACTCACAAACTGTGAGATCATGACCTGAGCTGAAGTTGGACACTCAACTCACTGAGCCACCCAGGCGCCCCTCTGATCTTGGTTTTGATTTGTATTTCCCTGATGATGAGTGATGTTCGGCATCTTTTCATGTGTCCACCATTTGGATGTCTTCTTTGGAAAAATGCCTAGTCATATGAGAAGGTGTATGTTTTGATATGACCATTTCAATTATCTTCCTCCTCCCTCTTCCTAACTCTATTTCTTTTCTTCTTTTTCCCCTTCACTTCTTCTCCCCCACCATTTTTACTTTGATTAAATGTAAAATGTACACATTAAAAAATATTGCATATTGATGAGAGCCTCTTTCATATGCTTAACAGACTGAGCCACCCAGGTGTCCCATCAGTCTTAGTTCTTAACAAAGGAGTCATATTTAAAACATTTAGGTATTTGATTTTTAAAAATAAAAATTAACCACATTGCTGATATCCTATAGCATGTAAACTTTAATATTTTGAAATATGCTGAAAAAAAAGGGAGGAGTGGTAGTGCCATGGGCACCCTCCAAATTGTGAAAACTCCATTCTCTCTCCATGAATCCAGGGTAGGTGACCATTCATAGTGAGGTCTTTGTGTCAATCTCTACATAGCTAGCAAAGGTTCATTTTTTCCACTTTTATCATAAAAACAGAAGTAGAAGCTCCCATATCTTCTACTTGATTCTGATGGAGATTGAGCATCTTGCATAGCACTTGGCTATGTGCTTCTATTTTGGAGACCACAAAGTTAGAGGTAATTGGATATATGAAACTGGCAATTTTAACAATAATTTCCATTAATTTAACTGCTTTTATTGTTTGTGTAGCAATCAATTGATCACATTTAAGCTAAATAAATTAGAAGGCAGGTCTCTTCCAGTACTCTAGGCACTAAACAGATACTAAGGTTTCAATAAATGATTTTGATTTTGGCCTTAGGGGAAAACAGGAGAGATGAATTTCTCCTTTGCAGATGTAGAAAAGTAAAGACAATTACTTTCAGAGAATCTAAGTCCTAAGAAGTTGAAAGAAGAAGGAGAAAACAGTGTTGAATCAAGTTGTAAAGGGGCCCCTGGGTGGCTCAGTTAAGCGTCTGATTTGGGCTCAGGTCAAGATCTCACAGTTCACCAATTCGAGTCCCGCCTCTGGCTCTGTGCTGACAGTTCAGAGCCTGGAGCCTGTTTCAGATTCTGTGTGTCTCCTTCTTTCTCTGCCCCTCCCCTGCTCATGCTCTGTCTCTCGCCCTCAAAAAAAAAAAAAAAAAAAAAAAAAAGTTGTCTGATGTTTCTTTGCCTAAGGTTGGAAACCTGAGGCCCTTCAGCAGCCAGGCTTAATGCAAATTCTCTAATGCATTGAGACAAGACCTGCTAAAGGCCGTATAGCGTGAATGCAGAAGAGCGGGAGAACACGTGTAAAAACAAGAGCCCAAAGCCTAAAACTGCTCTGATTTGTACTCAGTTCCAGTACCCAAACTACTAAGTAAGCCCTGATCCTGAGGGCAGGCCTGGGTCTCCGCACCTGGTCCCTACCGCCGCGGCCACGCCCTGGGGGCGGGGCGGGGTATCTTTGCAGCTCCGCCCCATCCCGCCCAACCGCGGCGCCCCAGACGCCTGCGGCGTCCGCGGAGACACCGGAAGGAGCTGCGGCTGCTGCGGGAAGTGGCCGGTGCGGGAGGCGGGGACCCTGCGGGAAGCGCTGCAGAGCCGTTTTCCTACCTTCCTGACGCGACGCCTCACCTCCCTGAATCCCGGGTAGTGAGAGAGGATTTTGCGGAGGTGCGGCCGCAGGCCACCATTGGCCGTGCTGGCGGGGCCCGCGGGGAAGGCCGTGGAGGTGAGCGCGGCGCTCCTGGGAGGGGCGCGGGGCCGAAGGGCGCCTCGCCTGCAGCCAGGGGCAGGTCTCGGTTCTCGCTCCCGCGCGCTGGGGCTGCGGCCGCTGCAGTGGCCTCTTTTTCTTGGTCTAGGGATGTGGTGGTCGCATGGACGAGAAGAAGGCCTCAGTCTCTCTCAGTGCTCTGCGTTTCAGGAATGATCTGGTGGCCGCCCCGATAGGGGTCGGCGGAGGACGCGAGTCAGTCGTAAATTTGAGGAAGGGTCCCCAGGGGGCGCTCCCCTGGGAAGCGGGAGATAAGAGGGGTGTAGCGAGTCCCTGAAAGGGGCCCCGCTCCTTTCCTTGGTATCTCCATTCCGGCTTGCCAGGCCCTCCCGGTGGGTGCAGACTACTGAAAGCCCCGCGGCTCGCTGGCTCCTAGGTCCCGGTTTCGTTTTGCAGCGCAGTTGAGGTGATCGGACCTGTTTGTGCAGCCCCAAAGCCCCGTTATTCGTTGTTATTAACGGGAAAATCTTAGGTGTCATTCTCCCTGGAATGTTTCTTCGACCAGTGTTTGATCCATATTGTTTCAGAGGTTATCCCGTACAGTCTGTCCATCTACAGCTTTTGTTTGTGTCGAATTTCCATAGTGTGTGGTTTCCCAGATCTTTTTAGTCGTACATATTTACCAAGTACAAAATGTTCTTTATTTGAATGTTTACAGGGTGCAAGTTGAATTGTTGTTTGAAAATCTCCTAGGTGTTTTGCCCTCAACTTAATATTTTTATTAGGATTTACATTCTCATATAATTAGTATTAGGCCTGGAAAATTGGATCAGAGGGTAGAATCCTAGCAGGAGCATCCATAGGCTCTAAACTGAGAATGAATTTTACAAGGATCTCTAGACTTCTTAATAGTTGTATAGAATTATATAATTTGTTAGCTTAATTAGATTATTTTTCCTTTAAGAAAAACCTGTTTAAAAAATAATGAGGCCTTCTTCGTTCCATTTCTAGATGAGACGATTTTATCGTTTGGGACCAAAGCAGATAATAAGCTATTACTTGAACCTAATACAAATAATGAATTCAGGCTATTAATATGAGTAAGGAGAAAGAGTAGGAATCTTACTGAAGACAAAGCTAATTTTAAGAGAAGGTAATAGTAATAGTTACATTATGCTGGTAGGTTTATGTTATTTCACTTACTTTGGTAGGATTAAAACTATACAAAAATATTACAAGAATAAAATATTTGAACTGCTGTATGCAAGAGGGGTAGTCTACATAAGATTGCATCTTATTTTTGATCTGGTTTATTGCCGACTTTCGCTTTTTTGTCTAAATGAGCTTTTTATAAACTACCAATAACCAAATAACAGGGCAGTTAGATTGTAGTAAATAGTTTATTTTAAATATTTGAAATTCTGAGTTAAGGAGATAATTCTTAGTTTTTATGTATTGCTGCTAGAATTTTCAGTGACCTTTCACATGTGCAATCTTATTTGAACCTCATGCCGGTTTTCTAAGTTAGGAATGCCAAGAAGTAAAGTCTTTTCCCATGACAGAAGCATTTCGAAATTGTGTAAGGATCAGAATTTCCTTAAAGCCTGAAAAAATCTTGCTGAAATAACTGATAAAAATCGGAATTCAGTTGGATATTAGAGCACTGTGAATTATAATATATGACAGATTGTGGACTCGTTGCAAGAAAATGAAGTATGTAAATAATGAACGATTTTTGGTGAGACATGAAATGTAGACATTTTTTAAAAAGAAAAGAATAACTAACAGCTCTTTTTTTTTTTGTTTTAAGTTTTATTTACTTAAGTAATCTCTACATCTAGTGTGGGGCTTGAACTCAGAACCCTGAGATCAAGAGTCACATACACTTGGGACCCCTGGGTGGCTCAGTTGGTTAAGCATCCAACTTCGGCCCAGGTCATGATCTCACAGTTCGTGAGTTCGGGACTTGCATCAGGCTCTGGGCTGATGGCTCAGAGCCTGGAGCCTGTTTCCGATTCTGTGTCTCCCTCTCTCTCTGCCCCTCCCCCGTTCATGCTCTGTCTCTCTCTGTCCCAAAAATAAATAAAAACGTTGGAAAAAAAAAATTAAAAAAAAAAAAAAGATAATTGGGTTCCTGGAAAGGTACAAGTTATATTTAAGAAAGGATTAGTAGAATAATTTGGCAGATAGTAAATTATTATGTTTTATATGTTAGTAATAGGAGGTGAAAAAGACAAATTATGAAAGACTTCATTAAAGGTGTTTGATCAGAAGAGGTATGTGTTAGCACATGAATGCAGAATGAGCTGTAATTGGGAGTAGGTTGAGACCAGGAGACTGCTTGGGCAGCTTTAGGTTATGATGTCCAGAGCATTATTTCTGTGGCCCTCATAAGTTTCTCTGATGTGCTATCTTGAAAGTAGGCCTTGAGGGGCGCCTGGGTGGCGCAGTCGGTTAAGCGTCCGACTTCAGTCAGGTCACGATCTCACCGTCTGTGAGTTCGAGCCCCGCGTCGGGCTCTGGGCTGATGGCTCAGAGCCTGGAGCCTGTTTCTGATTCTGTGTCTCCCTCTCTCTCTGCCCCTCCCCCGTTCATGCTCTGTCTCTCTCTGTCCCAAAAATAAATAAACGTTGAAAAAAAAAAAAAATTAAAAAAAAAAAAATAAGAAAGTAGGCCTTGAGATAAGAACATGGGTTCAGGGGTGCTTGGCTGGCTTAGTCAGTAGAGCATGTGACTCTTGATCTTGGGGTCATGAGTTCAAGCCCCATGTTGGGGAGTATAGCTTACTTAAATGAAAAAAACAAAAGACACGTATGCAGGTGAGACGCCAGAAGTTGCAGTGAGAGAGTGGGCAAAGAGTCAAGGAAGGGGGCAGCTCTTCCTTGCCCATGGGTCCTGCCCCCATGTTTTAATAAAATCACCTTTTTGCACCAAAAAAAAAAAAAAAAAAAAGAGGGAAGGGAAAAAAAGCCAACTAATGGGCAACTGGGGAGGTTAATCCTATGGAGATTTTTGTAGAACTGCCTCAGAATTGTCCTGCCAAATGAAGGGGAGTTGAAGAGTTTTTCTCCTACTGGACCTCACTGATTGAGATTGTCTTTGAAATGCCTTGCACACAGTTAGTTGCCTTGGCTAAGATTAGGCAAGCTCCTGAGGTGCTGGAGAATTTAGAAGCAGAGGAGTGGTGGAGGTGGGAAGTTGTGAGTGTGTGCTCGGATAATGTCCTTACCAGACTGCAAGTGAATATTGAGGTGAGCTGAAGAGATAGGGGACGAGATCTTAACTCTGTTAATATGTGTTCTCATTAAATAATTCAGTTGTGCAATAAAGGCCTCAATTTTTGTGGAAACCTAGAAGAAGAAATGTGAATTGAGGAAAATTGGTGAAAAAGCACAGAGAATCTAGTAATTGATAGAATATAGGATGTGTACAGGAGGGAATCCAAGATGGCTCTGACATTTGAAAGTTAACTTGTGATTGAGGAGGGTTGCCGGAAGGTCACTGATACTCACATTAGTTACTTTAGGAGAATAAAAATTTCAGGGTGTTGAAGAGCATTAATAGAGAGTGTATGACCATTCAAAAGGGAAAGTACTTTGGGGATTTGAGCAGTGCTGCCACCCTGACTACACTTACATTGTTTGGCCCATCTTGATCATAAGTCTTTGTTACTTAGATCTCTGTATTACCAGGGCCTAGCACATTCCTGAAATATGGTAATATGAAAATATGGGACTGAGTGTGATATAAAATAAGACCATTCACTACAGTTTTAACTATAAAATCTTGAAGAATTTCTGATATTTTTAGTAGAGGAATAAATTTTGATGAATAAATTGTGATTCTTTTAAAATTTATTTACTTTTAAACATTTTATTATTTTTTTAAATAATCTATACACCCAATGTGGGACTCGAACTTACGACCCTGAGATCAAGAGCTTCATGCTCTAGCGACTAAGCCAGCCAGGCACCCCTTGATTCTTTTTTATAATTACCAATATTCTGGTAAACAAACAAAAAAGACAAAATTAATTCTTACAGTGGTTTTCATTTGAATATGGTGGTTGCATTTGTTTTTTCATGTTTCTAAGGTGTCTTCATAAGTGATTTTAATGATTATCCCATAATGCCAACATACTGTTACTTAATCACCTCTCCATCTTGCTCAGAAGTGACTTAGGGTGAAAATTACCTCAGCTGGTTTGAACCTCTCTCAGAACTCTGTCATATTCATTCTTTCTTGTTTTCCCTCTCTCTTCCTTCCTCTCTCTCTTTTCTCTCCCCCTCCTTTCCCTTCTTTCCCTAGTGTTTGTTACAGGTATTTCAACTAGATAAAGTGACAGTTGACTCTACTTTGCCATTATTGGACAGATTTTTTTTTTCTTTGTAGGAAATGCTAATTAATTACAAATTTCACTTTATTTAGAGTGAGAGTTATCAGATCAGAGTGATGCTTTTGGATGATTTATTGTGTCAATGTTAAGAATAGATTCTAGAACAGATACATTGCAGGTAGAGAAATCAGGAGCTTATACAGTTCTCTCAATAGATTTAATAAGGCTCTGCCATTGATTAGGCTGTTAAGGGTCAAAGGCACATGTTTTTAGAAAGATGGAAACTAGAAAATTAGCGTTACATTTCTTTTTCTGTGTTATGGTTTGAATCTTAATGAATAGGAAAAGAGTTATAGAACTGTGAGACCTGTGTGAAGATTTGAAGGAGTTTGTGTTTGCTAGAATATTGTTTTTTTTTTTTAATTTTTTTTTAACGTTTATTTATTTTTGAGGCAGAGAGAGACAGAGCATGAACAGGGGAGGGGCAGAGGCAGAGGGAGACACAGAATCTGAAACAGGCTCCAGGCTCTGAGCTGTCAGCACAGAGCCTGATGCGGGGCTCGAACTCACGGACCGTGAGATCATGACCTGAGCCGAAGTCGGACGCTTAACCGACCAAGCCACCCAGGCGCCCCAGCTAGAATATTGTTTTAAAGGACAAGAAACAAGAAATTTCTTTAAAGTGGTCATCAGCAGATTTCATAGGTTAAAAAGTCTCCATGAACACTTAGCTGTAGATTGATTTAGAATGAAGTAAACTTTTGTTTTTGCACTCTTTTCATTAATACTTCCACTTATCAAAACAGTTTTTTTCTGCTTGCTTTTATTGTATAGCAGTTTTCTTCTATGGTAAATATGGAAAAATTAGCCATAAGCTTATTACAATGTTGCATTTTTGCTATTAAATAATTCTAAAGCCTAATATTTAAAATAGTACCACTTGGACTAGTCAGATTAGTTGTGGTGAAACAGTAGTCTAAATTGAAACTTCTGACAGGCAAATTAATTTTTCTAAATTAGAGTATTTTATAATTGACTTTTTAGTGCAAAATACTGTCCTTTGGAATACCTCTGACAGGTGGTCATCCAGCCTCTGTGTAACAATGATGGGCAACATCCTATTTCCCAAGATTGGACCCTCCATTTTTGCGTAGCTCTGATCACTGAAAATCTTCACCATTGATTGGGTTTGCTGTTTCTCACTTTTCTCTGGTTATATAAAAAAGAAAGGATCCCTCATACTTTGATCATTGTGTCCAAATAATTGGAACACATATATAAAGTCCTCCAACCTTTGCTTTCTCTCTAAATGTCCATGCTTTGAATTGCTTGCATAGTGGTTAATATTTACTTATTGAGTGCTTATTATCTCACCCTGTGTTAAGTATATATATATATTAGCATATATGTGTGTATGTATACATATATATACACACATTTACCATCACTTTAGATAGTAGATTCTTTGAACCCTCCTTTAGAATATTGTATCAACATCTTTAATTTTAGCTCATTTTTCTGAAGTTTATTTTTTATTTAAAAACTATTTTTTCAGTTTATTTTTAAGTTAAAAATTGTTTTTGTTTCAGATTTTGATTTAAATTCTAGTTAGTGTATAGTGTAATATTGGTTTCAGGAGTAGAATTCAGTGATTCATAACTTATGTATAACATCCAGTGCTCGTCATAACATACTTTATCTTTTTAAATGTTTACTGTGAGACAGACAGTGTGAACAGGGGAAAGGCAGAGAGAGAGAGATTGAGAATATCCCAAGCAAGCTCCATGCTTAGTGCAGAGCCCTATGTGGGGCTTGACCTCACAATCACGAGATGGCAGCCTGAGCCAATATCAGGAGTTGGATGCTCAACCAACTGAGCCACCCAGGTTCCCCTCATCATAATAAATTTTATTTCCAGTATAGTTAACATAAAATGGTAATTAGTTTCAGGTGTTCAATATAGTGATTCAACAATTCTGTACATTACTCAGTGCTCATCATAAGTGTACTTTTTAATCTCCATCATCTATAAAAAAACATGTAAGAAAGATAACGATTTTATTCAGTTTTTAGGTTTTATGTTTTAATTTTATTTATGTCTTTAAAAAATCTTTTTGTGGGCACCTGGGTGACTCAGTTCAGTGTCTACCTCTTGATTTCAGCTGAGGTCATGGTCTCATGGTTTGTGGGTTTGATTGAGCTCCATGTTGGGCTCTGTGCTGACAGCAAGGAGCCTGTTTGGGATTCTATTTCTTCCTCTGCCCCTCCCCCACTGTCTTTGGCATGTACGTGCCCTCTCTCTCAAATAAACTTAAAATATTTTTTTCATTTATTTTAGGGAGAGAGAGAGAGAGAGAGAGAGAGACAGAGTGTGTGCGCACGTGAGGGAGAGGGGCAGGAGGAGAGAGAGAATCCCAAGCAGACTCCATGTTCACACGGAGCTTGATGGGGAGCTCGATCCCACAACCCTGAGATCATGACCTGAGCCAAAACTAAGAGTTGGGCACTCAACCTCCTGAGCCACTCAGGTGCCCTACTTATTTATTTATTTATTTATTTATTTATTTATTTATTTATTTATTATGTTTATTTTTGAGAGGGGGGGGAGAGAGAGTGGGGTGGGGGGACAGAGAGAGGGGGAGAGAAAGAATCCCAAGCAGGCTCCCTGCTGTCAGCACAGAGCCTTTTGCAGGCCTCAAACTCATGAACCTTGAGATCATGACGTGAGCTAAAATCAAGAGTCAGACGCTCAACCAGCTGAGCCACCTAGGTGTCCCTATTTTTATTTTTTGAGTAAACTCTGTGCCCAGCATGAGGTTCGAACTTACCCTGAGATCAAGAGTCTACTGACTGAGCTGGGCACCCCCCCCCAAAAAAAATCTTTTTTAAAATAATTATATAACTATATTTCACTAGCCTGCCTTCTGTATCTTCATCCAGATTTTTGTTAAAAGTACGAACAGTTCTGCCACCTGCTAGTAGAGACCTTCTGGATTCGTATCGATCTTCTCTATTACTGTTATTTACCAGTTTTCCTAATTCTTTTCTCATGGTTGCTTGAATATGACTCTTTATATTTACCTTTCAGGTTAGACTAGACAGTGGAATGCAGGCAGTTTCCCAATATTAAAAGGTTCTCATTAGGTCACCAACTATGTCTTGATGTGTAACATATATTAATAACACAGGTCCCTGTGCTTTTCCTAAAATTTGAATATCTGGTCTTATTTGGATGGCAAGGCCAGAAGTTTGGGCATGACCAGAAACATTTTTTAGTTGGGGTTATTACTATCATTATAAGGCTGAGAAAATTTCAATTATTGTAGCTAGGCTAGACAGAGGAAAGGGCTGCCAGATAAAAGATTGTAAGGGTAAGGACAAATTGAGGTCAAATTATGGAAAGCCTTAATTTCCATGCAGAGCTTGAATTTTCTTGTGCTCCATAGTGATTCCCATCTTGTGAACCACACGCTTCTAGAGGAGTTTCAGACTTCTGTCGGATATACATCTATATACTGAACAAATAGCATTTTCATATCCATTCATTTTTACTGCCTTTATGTTGTCTGTCTTTTCTAATGCCTAGTACCTGTCTTCCCTGGACAAACTGTCAGGCCAGAATGAAAGCATGCATGCCTTCTTTCTTTTGGTATATGCTGGAGAAGAAATTGAAGTAGCTTAGAACCCCTGTTGTCTTACTCCCTTATATCTAAATAGCCTACTCTCAGTAAATCTTTATCAAAAGAAGGAATAAAAGAGTGATTTTTTTTTTTTTACCATACTGAATTAATTGAGTAAAACTAGGTAACTAGAATATTAAGGGCCTTCTATTTTGATAGTGTTGTGTTTAATTGTTAAGGAATACTAAATAGCCTTGGTTCAAATTGTTAGCTTTTGTTTATATTTATTAATTCTCATTAAATTGTTTATATACCAGAAAATTAATACCAGATACTAAAGCAGAGAATTTATTCCCCGGTCCCCATTTCTTTGTTCTGAGGCAACATTCAGAGTGCACGACCTGTAATAACTCTTGTATTTTTATAGGATGTATCTGTATCCAGATATAATGTGCTGTAATGCTGGTTTAAAATTTTTACTTCAGTGGTTTTATACAGTATGTATCATTCTATAGCTTCCTTTTTTCCCAATCCAACTTATGTCCTTTAGAGCTTTCTCTGTTGGTAAATTATCCATCCATGTCATGCAGTTAAACTATTGTGTTGTATTTAGTTGTGAATGTGCCATTTGTATATCCATTCTTCTAATGGTGGACTTAAAACATTTTAAAATCAAAGTGAGATTAAGACTGTCCAGAAAGCCATGAGAACATTTCCATTTAATTGGTAAACATTAGAGGAAAATGTAATCAAATTAAATACTTTTATTAAGTAAAAAAATAAGAGAATTTAGTACTTACATTTAAGGATTAAGAAAATAAAACCAAAACCAAGTAGGACGTGGAAATTAAAGATAAAACTTTAATGGAATTGGAAGCAGCAGAACAAAAAATAGTGTAAAGGATAAATTGCAAAGCTGTCTTTTTGCCAAGACCAATGAACTAGATAAACCTGCTATAGAAGGAAAAAAAGAATTCAAGTAAAAACACTCAAGATTAGGAATGAGAAAGGAAACATCATAGATATCTGGATATAGGAGAGATTAATGAAACGTTATGCAACTTTTCTTGAGAATATCACATCCATGCTATAATGCCAAAGTTGAAAATTGAGAGGGCATGCATAATTTAATAGCAAAATATAAATTAGTAAAATTGACCCAAGAAGTGAAAAACTTGAATTGACCCATTCTCACTAAGGAATTGAAAGATGATTGAAGATATGTCCTGAGTCCCTGGGTGGCTCAGTAGGTTAAGTGCCTGACTTTAGCTCCGGTCATGGTATCGAGGTTTATGAGTTCGGGCCCCACATCAGGCTCAGTGCTGACAGCTCAGAGCCTAGAGCCTGCTTCAGATTCTGTGTGTGTCTCTCTCTCTGCACCTCCCCACTCATATTCTCTCTCTCTCTCTCAAGAAACATTAAAAAGGAATAAATAAAAAAGATATGTCCTTCAAAGAGGCAGCATAGCAGATAGTTTCACAACTGAGTTTCATTTAATTTATAAATAATATATAATAATGATAATAATGGAACATTTTCTGTGGTCTAGAAGATGCAAAGTTACTAAATGCATTCTGTGAAGCACGCATAACTTTTATCCCTGATAAAAATGTTACCCAAAAAGGTCAATTTCACTTGCAAAATCTCTAAATAGAAATACACAGTAGAATCTAGATATGAAGCAATAGGCTAATAGTACATTTTGACCCATAGGGTATATTACACCAATGCAAGGGTTATTCATATCAAATCTGTTAAAAGATTATATAATCGGATGAAGTAAGGAATATATTAAACCACCAGTAGCTGCTGAGAAGACATTTAATAAAGTTCATTAAGACCGTTTCTAATTAGGGGTGCCTTGCTGGCTTAGTCAGTAGAGCATGTCACTCGATCTCAGGGTTGTGAGTTCAAGCCCCATGTTGGACCTATAGTTTACTTAAAAAAAAATCAAAAGTAAATTAAGAATAGGAGGAAATTATAGCAAATGTCCTGAGTAGCAAAACCATCACAATAAGGACCCAGACATGGATGCTCACAATCACTTTTATTTCTTTATTTTTATTTTATTTTATTTTACCTTTTTTAACATTCATTTATTTTTGAGAGAGACAGAACACGAGCAGGGGAGGGCCAGAGAGAGAGAGACACAGAATCTGAAACAGGCTCCAGGCTCCCAGCTCTAAGCTGTCAGCACAGAGCCTGATGTGGGGCTTAAACCCACTAACCGTGAGATCATGAGCTGAAGTCGGACCCTTAATTGACTGAGCCCCCCAGGTGCCCCTATTTTTTAAATTTTTTAATGTTTATTTCTTTTCTTAAAAAAATTTTTTTTAATGTTTATTTTTGAAGGAGAGAGAGAGAGAGAGAGACAGAGTGTGAGTGGGGGAGGGGCAGAGAGCGAGGGAGACAGAATCTGAAACAAGCTCCAGGCTTCCAGCTGTTAGCACAGAACCCATTGCAGGGCTCGAACTCATGAGTCTTGAGATCATGACCTGAGCCGAAGTCGGATGCTTAATCGACTGAGCCACCCAGGCACCCCAAATGTTTGTTTATTTTTGAGAGAGAGAGAAAGAATGAATGAGTGGGGAGGGGCAGAGAGAGAGGGAGACACAGGATCTGAAACAGGCTCCAGGCTCTGAGCTGTCAGCACAGAGCCCGATGTGGGGCTCGAACCCAAGAAGTGGGAGATCATGACCTGAGCCAAAGTCAGATCCTTAACCGGCTGAGCCACCTAGGGCCCCTCACAGTCACGTGTGTGTTTGTGTATATGTGTGTGTGTATGTATATATATTTAATGTTTATTTTTGAGAAAGCATGAGTGGGGGAAGGGAGGGGGGGAGACGGAGAATCTGAAGCAGGCTTTGTGCTGACAGCAGAGAGCCAGATGTGAGGCTCAAACCAATGGACTGTGAGATCATGACATGAGCCAAAGTCAGATGCTAACCTGACTGAGCCACCCAGATGCCCCCACTTTATATTCAAGATGGTCTTAGAGATTCTAGTAAATGCATTACAACAGTAAAATTAAGTAATTAGTATTGATATTGGAAAACTAGGTAAAACTATCATGTTTCCAGTATATTCAGAGAATAACCAAGGAAACTGAAAAGGAATAGTGAAGGAGGAATGTCTTACAGTTATCAAAATATTCTACATTTTTTGTATTCAGATTAAATATGGTATTGGCGGGGCACCTGGGTGGCTCAGTTGATTACGAATCCGACTTTGGTTCAGGTCATGATCTTGCAGCTTGTGAGTTTGAGCCCCACATTGAGCTCAGCATTGGTGGTGTAGAGACTGCTTAGGATTCTCTCTCTCTCCCTCTTTTTCTCTGCCCCCTGCCACTTGCCTGTGTGTGGGTGTGCGCTTGTGCTCTCAAAATAAATAAACTTAAAAGTATTCAGGGGCGCCTGGGTGGCGCAGTCGGTTAAGCGTCCGACTTCAGCCAGGTCACGATCTCGCGGTCCGGGAGTTCGAGCCCCGCGTCGGGCTCTGGGCTGATGGCTCAGAGCCTGGAGCCTGTTTCCGATTCTGTGTCTCCCTCTCTCTCTGCCCCTCCCCCGTTCATGCTCTGTCTCTCTCTGTCCCAAAAATAAAATAAATAAACGTTGAAAAAAAAAAAAAAGTATTCAGAGATACATTAAAAAATAAGTAACTATGGTATTGGCATATGTAGATTAGTGGAACAAAATAGGGGATCCAGAAATATGTGCAAGTGTAATAAAGATAGTATTACAATTCAGTGGGTAATGGGTAGATTGTGTAGTAAGTGGTGCTGGTACAACTGTCAGCCCATCTGGAAGAAAATAACATTGGGTTCCTGTCTTAAGGTAACCCCCAGATGGATTAAAGACTTGTTTAAAAAAAAATTTAAGGTTATTCTATAGCATTAGGTATATAAACAAGGATGAAGGAAAAATTTTTTTAAGTTTATTTATTTATTTTTGAGAAAGAGATGACCCACAAGTGGGGTAGGGATAGAGAGAGAGAGAGTGAGAGAGTGTCCCAAGCAGGCTTCACACTGTCAGTGCAGAGACCAGTGCAGGGCTTGAACTCATGAACCATGAGATCGTGACCTGAGCCAAAGTCAGATGCTTAACCAACTGAGCTACCCAGGTGCCCAAATGAAATTTTAAGATCAGAAACTCAGAGCTATTATAAGAGACATGTTTGATTTTATAAAAATTAAAGGCTTTAATGATAAAGGATAGCATAAGAAAGTTAATAGTATTGGTACTAAGACATAGACCAGTAGAATAGAATAGAGTTCATAAATAATCTTCACATATATGATTAAATATATTAAAACATTTTTTTTATTATAAAAATTTTTTTAGGGGCTCCTGGGTGGTTTAGTTGGTTAAGCGTCCGACTTCGGCTCCTGGGTGGTTTAGTTGGTTAAGCGTCCGACTTCGGCTCAGGTCATGATCTCATGGTTTGTGGGATCAAGCCCCACATTAGGCTCTGCTCTGACAGTGTGGAGCCTGCTTGGGATTCTCTCTCTATCCCTCTCTCTCTGCCCCTCCCCCACTCTTTCAAAATAAATAAACTTACAAAAAAGTCTTTTAAGTTTATTTTTAAGAGAGAGTGTGTGTGTTGGGGAGAGGTAGAGAGAGAGAGAGGGAGACAGAGAATCTGAAGAAGTCTCAGCTGTCAGCACAAAGCCTGATGCAGGGCTTGAATCCACAAACTGTGAGATGATGACCTGAGCTGAAGTTGGATGCTTAATTGACTCAGCCACCCAGGTGCCCACATGATTATTTTTAATAACAATATGGAAACAAAGTGAATATTCATCAGTAGAAGAATTAATTGCATGATTTATGCAGTGTATGCATCATGACATGTGCATTCAAGAAAAAGTTGAGATAGAGGGATATCTGTATTATTGCCCAAAAAAGGCCATATATGTCTCTTTCTATATTTGATTATATGAACAAGAAAAAATATTGAAACACATACATACATTTTATAGTGCAGGTATGCTGGTGGTAAATTCTTTCAGCGTTTGTATAAGAAGGCTTTATTTTGCCCTTACTTTGCAAGGTGTTTTCCAGGTATGGAATTCTAGGTTGACAGTGTTCCTTCAGTACTGTACAGATGTTGCTCCATGGTCTTCTGGCTTGTATTGTTTCCACAATATGTTATTGGCCTTTTTTGGCTACTTTGAAGATGATCTTTTTATTATTGTTTTTTTTTTTTTTTAATTTTTTTTTCAACGTTTATTTATTTTTGAGACAGAGAGAGACAGAGCATGAACAGGGGAGGGGCAGAGGCAGAGGGAGACACAGAATCTGAAACAGGCTGCAGGCTCTGAGCGGTCAGCAGAGAGCCCGACGCGGGGCTCGAACTCACGGGCCGTGAGATCATGACCTGAGCCGAAGTCGGACGCTTAACCGACCAAGCCACCCAGGCGCCCCAATTATTGGTTTTAAGCAACTTGTTTTTAGTGTGCCATGATGTAATTTGTTTATATGTCTTGTGCTTCAAGTTTGTTGTGTTTCTTTGTTTTCATCAAATTTGGACTTTTCTACCCATCTGAGTGATACTCTAATTTCTCAATTTTTTTTTTTTTGCATTTCAATTTGAATAGTTTCTTTTACTGTGTCTTTAAGTTCATTATTCTTTTGCATTGTCTAATCTGCTGTTGATCTCATACACTGTATTTTTCACCTAAGACTTTTTTTTTTTAACATTTAGAAATTTGCTTTAGGTCTTTTTTTCTTCTATCCTTCACGTTTCTCTTTTTTTTGTGTGTGTGTGTGTGTGTTTTTTTTTTTTTTCAACGTTTATTTATTTTTGGGACAGAGAGAGACAGAGCATGAACAGGGGAGGGGCAGAGAGAGAGGGAGACACAGAATCGGAAACAGGCTCCAGGCTCTGAGCCATCAGCCCAGAGCCTGACGCAGGGCTCGAACTCACGGACCGTGAGGGAGACACAGAATCGGAAACAGGCTCCAGGCTCTGAGCCATCAGCCCAGAGCCTGACGTGGGGCTCGAACTCACGGACCGCGAGATCATGACCTGGCTGAAGTCGGACGCTTAACCGACTGCGCCACCCAGGCGCCCCATTCACGTTTCTCTTTAAAATATGTATCTTGGGGCGCCTGTTTGACTCAGTGAGTAGAGCACGTGACTTTTTATCTCAGGGCTGTAAGTTTGAGTCCCATGTTGGGTGTACAGATTACTTTAAACAAATGTGTATCCTTGGGGCGCCTGAGTGTCTCAGTCGGTTATGCATTTAACTCTTGGTTTTGGCTCAGATCTGATCTCATGGTTTGTGAGTTTGAGCCCTGCATCAGGCTTTGCTCTGACAGTGTGGAGCCTGCTTGGGATTCTCCCTCTCCCTCCCTCCCTCCCTCCCTCCCTCCCTCCCTCTCTCTCTCTCTCTCTCTCTCTCTCCCCCCCTTCCCCTCTCTCCCCCTTTTCTCTGCCCCTCCCCCACTTGCTTTCTGTCTCTAAAAAACAATAAACTTAAAAACATTAAAAAAAATTTAAAAACATCTATGCTTTATCCTGTCTTCTGTGTTATCTCTGGATCTCTTTTTTTGCCTTGTTTTTGTTTTGTAATTTTTGAGTGGATACCAGACATTGTAATTTTTGTAATCTTGTCAGGTGCTGGGGTTTTTTTCATTCCTTTGTTCTGGGACACAGTTATGTTCCTTGAGAATAATTTGACTCTGTAATACTTATTTTGAACTTTTTAAAGGCAGAACGAAAGTAGTCTTTAGGGATACATTTTTCCTATTATTGAGGCAATACTCTCTGAGTGCTTTATTCCCTGTGTATTATGAACTCTTTAAATTCTGGCTGGTGGGGACACAAACAAACTTGTGTTGGCTGCCAGAGTTGTTCTACCTATTCTTTTCCAGTAATTCTTTCCCCTGCTTAGGGTAGTTTAATCACATGCACATGCTCATAAGTACTCAGCCGAAGACCTAATGGTAGCCCTCTGCAAACCTCATGAGTTTATTTGCTCTGTGTTTAGTTCTTTCCTCTCTGTTACTCTGCCTTGTGAATTCTAGCCACCTTGGTGCCTCTGCATTTTCAACACTGCCCCTTCAACTCAAGGAGACTGCTGGACACTGTTTGGGTTTTCTCCTATGTGCACTATGGCCTAGAAGTTCTTTCTAGGCATAAGCTGGGGTAATTGTTGCCTACTTTCCAGTGCCTGATAACCATTATTTTATATATTTTGTCTAGCTTTTTAGTTATTTAAAGAGGCTAAATCTGGTTCCGGTCACTCCATCATGGCTGGCAGTGGAGGTAATTGGATAAGAAGGAAGAAATATCTAAGCACAGAAGGAAGTGAGAGGTGGGTGGGAAAGATTGCCAGACCTTTCACAAACATAAATAAGAAATGGAAAACGTTAACAGTTATTTTAAGTTAAATTTCATGCATCTGAAAGTCTGGCGCATGGCTTGTTTAATCTTATGTAATAATTTCATGTTTAGAGGGGTGCCTGGGTGGCTCAGTTAGTTGAGCATCCAACTTGGGCTCAGGTCATGATATGGTTCATGAGTTCAAACCCCACATTGAGCTTGCGGCTGTCAGTGCAGAGCCCGCTTCAGATCCTCTCTCTCTCGCTCTCTCTCTCTTTCTCTCTTTCTCTATCTCTGCCCCTTCCCCACTCATGCTCTCTCTTTCTCAAAAATGAGTAAACATTAAAAAAAAATAATGTTTAGAGATAATGATTTATTCAGTATTAACCCCCGGAGTGATTTCTGTTGTATTTTGTAGGTTGCAAGATAATTTGACTCATTTGATTGAAACTTTTTGTTTAATGTGTTTACTAATGGGCTAGTATTTTAGCACATTTGTAAGTGTTTATTCTTTCCTAGTAAGTTTCTTAATTTTTTCCAAAATAGTGTTCTCAAACCCCAAAGATGAACTAGAGGCATGAAAAACCTTATGGTTAAGAATGTACACACAAAAAAAATGTACATCCAAGAAATATCTGGAAGTACTGACTTAAACTTGAGATTTTACTTGGAAATCACTCACTTTACTTGAACCAGTTGTGAAATTTCTATGCGTTGAATGCTGTAAATCAGTTAGCTCTATGATTCATAAGATCTGCAGGGGAGATAAAATTTAGTGACATTATAGTATTCCTATCATTCTCATAAATTACATTTATAATATTGTGATGTCTTGGAAGAAGTTAAGTATATTGGGGTTACAAAACATTTTGCCTTCTGTTTATTTTAATGGAATTTGAGGAAACTCCTGAAGATAATTAGGAAAGTTGTAATTGATGTGGGAAACTACCTCAGTCTTAAACTGGTGGTCTCATGGGAGAGAGAGGTATGAGACCTTACTGGTCATCTAAAAAGAAGTACATAAAGGGATGCTGCAGAGTGCCTAGTAAAATTATATGGATATGTGTAGTACTATGTGTGTGTATGTACACACTTGACATGTGCTACCTCATTTCATCCTTAAAGTAGCCCCTTGAGTTCATTATGCCAGTCTACTCTTAGAGGTATCCTCAGTTCTGTTTGACCTCAGAGTCTTGCTCTTACCTGTGAGATGCATAGGTGGATTCAAATCCTTGTTCTGCCAAATGCTAACAATGTGAAGTCAGATTTACCTCTCTTAGTCTTATATTCAATTAAGATAATAATGGTACTCTACATCAGGGTTGCTGAAAGGATTTTGTGAAGATGTTGTTTTCAACCTGAGATAATGTTGTCCCTTTGAGGACATTATTTTATTTTATTTTTTTTCAATTTTATTTTATATATTTTTTAAGAGACAGAGCATGAGTGGGGGAGGGGCAGAGAGAGAGGGAGACAGAATCTGAAGCAGACTCCAGGCTCCCAGCTGTCGGCACAGAGTCTAACACGGGGCTTGAACTCACAAACTGTGAGATCATGACCTGAGCTGAAGTCAGACGCTTAACTGACTGAGCCACCCAGGTGACCTGGAGGGCATAATTTTATACTGTACTTGTAAAAGCAGTGGTGAGAGTGTTCTGGCATCTAATGGGTTGAAGCAAGAATGTTGCTAAACACCTTACAATGCACAGGGCAAACCCCCACAGTAGAGAAGTATTTGGTCCAAAGTATCAATGTGGTGCCAACTTGAGAAACTTTAGTATGTGACCATCTTGGTATATTGCTAAGATACCAGACAATTTCATTTATATCATCACTAGTGGCTGCAGCTAGTGTGAAAATGAATGTTTATATTTGATGGTTCTTTTAATTCCTATTCCAGTCTAAGGATTAATCTTAAAAAAGAAAAAAAAAGATACAAGTACTTAATTGAATAACTTCAACTTTTTCCCTTTTATTTATATTCTAAAATATGAAATGGGAGAAAGGGGGAAAAGAAGCAAAAGTAATGGAGAAACAAACTTACATTGATACATAGTTATCAGTTTCAATATAATGTTAATTTTGTGGAGAAATTTCCAGTGTACATGTTAAATTATGAAAGTAATCTAGGTATATTTGAAAAATATACTAGGGTAGACTTGTAAACATGCATGCTTATTATTTTAGCCTTTATTTTAATGATTTTTAATATTTAGCATTTTTTAATTAACATTTTTTGGTTGTTTTCCCCATAGGTGTTACCTCATTTGGAAATACTTGGGAGACAGGAAAAAGTTACTAACAAAATGTCACCTTTTCAAAATCATTGTCCACATTTGGATTCAGTTGGTGAAATAACGAAAGAAGACTTAATGCAAAAATCTCATGTAAGATATAGGGTTTTTTCCTTGCTTAGAAAAATCATTCATTGCTCTCTCAAATGTGTGTTTTTTTTAAATAAATTACTGTAATACTCTGTGTTCATGGGCTCCAATTTATTATTTTTTTAATATTTATTTACTTTTGAGAGAGAGAGAGAGCGTGAGCAGAAGCGGGGTGGGGGTGGTGTAGAGAAAGGGGAGACACAGAATCCGAAGCAGGCTCTAGGCTCTAAGCTGTCAGCACAAAGAGCCCTATCTGGACTCGAACTCGTGAACTGCAAGATTATGACTTGAGCTGAAGTTGGACGCTCAACCAACTGAGCCACCCAGGCGCCCCTCTAATTTCTTATGTAATATTATTAGTCAATTGTATGTGTTTGGCTGTGTCAACATAATGATAATGCTATTTGATTTTTGTTTTATAGGGTACTTGTCAGGATTGTAAAGTCAGAGGACCAAATCTTTGGGCATGTTTGGAGGTATGTATATGTTTCAAAACTTTGGTATTATAAAAATTTATACCTGAATAAGGATAACTATAAGAGTTTTTTGACACTTAACAGATTTCATAAATGAGCATGCTTTAAAAAAAGATGATTAGTGATAACAAATTAAACTTTATAAACTTTGGGTTTTATTTTTTTTTATTTTTATTTAAAAAAAAATTTTTTTTAACGTTTATTTATTTTTGAGACAGAGAGAGACAGAGCATGAACGGGGGAGGGTCAGAGAGAGGGAGACACAGAATCGGAAACAGGCTCCAGGCTCTGAGCTGTCAGCACAGAGCCCAACGCGGGGCTTGAACTCACGGACCGCGAGATCATGACCTGAGCTGAAGTTGGCCGCTTAACCGACTGAGCCACCCAGGCGCCCCTATAAACTTTGGGTTTTAAATTCCAGTGCTTTTGCAGAGTTTTAGTAAATCACTAAAAATATATATATATATATATATATATATATATACACACACATATATATGTGTATATATATGTGTATATATATATTTACATGAGACTTATTTTTTTAATTTTATCCAAATTTTTTAAAATTTTAAAATTTTAATCCAAGTTAGTTAACATATAGTGTAATAATAGTTTATAAGAGTAGAATTTAGTGATTCATCACTTACATATAACACCCAGTGCTCATCCCAACAAGTGCCCTCCTTAATGGCCATCACCCATTTAGCCTGTCCCCCCATCCAACACCCTTCCAGCAACCCTCAGTTTGTTCTCTGTGTTTAAGAATCTTTTATGGTTTGTTTCCCTCTCTGTTTTTATTTTATTTTTCCTTCTCTTCCCCTATATTCAGCTGTTTTGTTTCTTAAATTCCACCTATCAGTGAAATCATATGATATCTGTCTTTCTTTGACCTACTTCTCTTAGCATAGTATGTTTTGGTTCCATCCATGTTTTTGCAAATGGCAAGATTTCATTTTGATTGCTGAGTAATACTCCAGTGTGTGTGTGTGTGTGTGTGTGTGTGTGTGTGTGTGTGTACCATATTTTCTTTATCCATTTTTCAGTTGATGGACATTTGGGCTCTTTTCTGTAATTTGGTATTGTCGATAACACTGCTATAAACATTGGGGTGCATGTGCCCCTTTGAATCATCTTTTCTGCATCTAATCACTAAAATATTTTATGCTTGTCTTATATTAGAGGTGACATAGCTTGTAATTTAGAAATATTCTCATTTTATTCTTCTGTTCCTAATGCCATTTGGTTAAAATAAATGAATATGGAAAGTCATTTAGTCATTAAGTTAAAACCTATGATCAAAACTTAATTGTAAATGTAAATGTGATGCTATTATATATTTACACATGTTATAAAATGACTTATTTTTCTTTCTGTATAATTACAGAATAGATGTTCATATGTTGGTTGTGGTGAATCACAAGTAGATCACAGCACTATACATTCTCAGGTATGTATATGGAAAATTTTTTTGGTGTTTATTTACTTGCTTTGTAAGTTGTCATTTATTTATTTATTTATTTATTTATTTATTTATTTATTTATCTGTCTATTTGAGAGAGAGAGAGAAGAACGGAGGGAGGGAATGAGGGAGAAAGTGCTTCAGCAGGGGAGAGGCAGAGGGAAAGGGAAAGACAATCCCAAGCAGGCTCCACACCCAGCACTGAGCCCAATGCACAGGGGTCAGGGGCTCGATCTCACAACCGTGAGATCGTGACCTGAGCCAAAATCAGGAGTCAGACACTTAACTGACTGAGCCACCCAGGCATTCCTTAAGTTTTTATTTTAATTCCAGTTAGTTAACATATAGTATTATATTAGTTACAATATAGTGATTTAGCAATTCCATATATCACCTGGTGTATAGAAAATTTTTATGCAAGATATTTAAAAAAAATTTTTTTTAATGTTTATTTTTGAGAGAGACAGAGCGTGAGTGGGGGAGGGGCAGAGAGAGAGGGGAGATGCAGAATCCAAAGTAGGCTCCAGGCTTTGAGCTGTCAGCACAGCTCATGGACTGCGAGATCATGACCTGAGCTGAAGTCAGACGCTTAACTGACTGAGCCACCCAGGCACCCCTTTGCAAGATATTTTTTAAAGCGAGCCTGAAGGAAAGGGAAAGCAAGCAAATACAACATTATTAATTCAAGTTGTAATTCAAAATTTTCCCCTTTTTTATATAAGAGGAGTTAAACCTTTGCTTATACTTTCTAAAAGGTGGGGAGGGGAATTGCTAAGATTAATATTAGATTGAGATTGTAATTAAGAGAGTAATGATTTAAGAAATTTGCCTCCTGGTTTATGAAGATGATAGTTGGGATTTTAGGAGAATATGAAAATTGAAGTCAAGAGTGGATGCCTATGCCTATGATAGGGCCTGGGTAACTTTTAAGTCTCAACTCACCTTCTGCACATCTTACCTTCTGCACATCTTAATTGGAGTTCTCTTTCTACTTCACCCTGGTTGTTTGGTGCTTGTGTGTAATTCTGGTATGGTATGGTATGGTAGAGTAGTAGAACTTCTATTCTAAACTGTATGCTTCTTTTCTTTCTTTTTTTTTTTTTTAAACTATATGTTTCTTGAGCATGAACTGTCTTTTTCACATTGATGTCTCTGTAGCATTAATTGTTCTCAGTCAGGGTTCCTCAAGACAATTAATTAAGCCTGAATATTCCAAAGCCCTCAGGCATCATTGTACATAATTTACTTCTGTTTTGTGCATCTAGAATGGTAGTGCTGTGTACCATTCCTGTGAGAATTGAGAAAATAGTTACTAAGATAATTTTCTGTAGGCATAAATTCTCTCCATGAACTCTGATTGAGAAAGGCCAGAATTTTATGTATCCAAGATCATATATTCATATTGCTTGAGATGTTTTTTGCTTTGACTTACATCATTTGACTCATTCTTTTGAATAGTTACTATGATCTTTTAGAATAGTTACTATGCTTTGGTCAATTATTTTCTTGTATTATACTTATTTGCTAACTCCAAAGCAGAGTCTTAGTCTTATGTTTATTTTTATGCTGAACAGTGGTGAAAAATGACAATAGTATAATTTCTAGAATAGGTTTATATATTGTTACTATTCACTATACTTTAATAGTTTATCTAAAGAATATGTTTTTGGTGTTCAAGTTTTAACTCTTCTCTTTGGAATATATTGTTATTCATTAAAGGCCAGCAGTTTATCTTATATGATTTTTTTAAAGTGGTTTTTTTTTTGGTTTGTTTTTGTTTTTGTTTTAGTAATCTCTACACCCAGTGTGGGGGGTTGAACTTATGACCCCAAGATCAAGAGCCACATACTCTTCTTCCAACTGAGCCAGTTAGGCATCCCCTTATATGATCTTTTGAAATGTTTTCTACTATACCTAATTTTGGTTCCTCTTCTTCCTCCCCTATGAAATTGTATAGGAGACAAAGCATTATCTTACTGTGAACCTTACTACTCTTCGAGTATGGTGTTATGCTTGCAGCAAAGAAGTATTTTTGGATAGGAAATTAGGAACTCAGCCTTCTTTGCCTCATGTAAGACCACTTCACCAAACCCAAGAAAATAGTGTCCAGGTAATAATCAAACTTTATTTAATTAAAATATCGTATATTTTCAGGTATGATTTTAGAATTTGTCACGTAGTTGAAATGTATAACAACTCTACCTCACTTGTACTTTAAATATTTCTGTAATGTGCCTTTTTTCTTGATTGCAATACTGAGGCTAGCCTTTGCTCTTTTATAGAATGATATGTTATAGTAAGATTGAAGCTCACCTGTCTGAAGATGGAAAAGCATGTTTTGTGTTTTTAAAACTTAAAAACAAACTTCTTTTTTTAAAGTTTGTTTTGAGAGACATGTAGAGAGCACAGTGGTGGGGGGGGGGGGCGGGGTGCAGAGAGGGAGACAGAATACCAAGCAGGTTCCACTCTATCAGCATAGACCCCGATGTGGGACTCAAACTTCCAAACTGAGATCATGACCTGAGCTGAAATCAAGAGTCAGCTGCTTAACCAACTGAGCCAGTCAGGCACCCTAACAAACTGTCTTTAAAAAGTGTATATTTTTCTAGCAATCTGATTCTAGGAGAGGGGGCAGGCCTTTTTTGATAGGAAATTACAAATACAAATTCAGCTCCCTTTTCCTCATTTCTCTCCCCTTTCTACCTCCATTAATATTACTAAGAACATTTTACTAATTTATCGAAAACCAAATAGGATATATTAAAGCTTAGCATTGATCTTTGGTTTCAAAATATGTGTAGGCTCGCAAAGATTAATCACTTAATTTTGAGTATTTTCTAGTTCTATAAAAATAGGGAAAAGGAAATGAAAATATTAGAAGAGTTGGCTTCTAACTTACTGTACTCATCATTTGCTCTGTATGGTTTAATTAACACATTAGTGAGGTTTTTTTCCCCCTCATGTATCAAAAAAATCACATTGTATTTCTATACTTGTCTTCCTTGATACCAACTTTTAACATTTTTCTATTATATCTTTGTGTCACATTCTGATAGTAGACATTTGTGTAAATAAATTTGCTTGTCTTACACATTATATAACTAAAATGAGTAGATTTTAGACAAGCTATATTTTTTTGTATTTCAAAGTTGAATGGCTGTAGTGGATAAATCACCAAACTACCATTACTATTTCTGCCACTGATATTATCATTCAGAAATGTGTTTTTTGTCTTGTTTTTTTTTTTTTTTTTTTTTTCAACGTTTATTTATTTTTGGGACAGAGAGAGACAGAGCATGAACGGGGGAGGGGCAGAGAGAGAGAGGGAGACAGAATCGGAAACAGGCTCCAGGCTCTGAGCCATCAGCCCAGAGCCTGACGCGGGGCTCGAACTCACGGACCGCGAGATCGTGACCTGGCTGAAGTCGGACGCTTAACCGACTGCGCCACCCAGGCGCCCCTTTTGTCTTGTTTTTAATGCCTTGATAATTTGAAAGTAAGTTTTCTGGAACACACTTGCATTATTAACAAAAATGTGGTAACTAAAAGTTTAATCACATAAGGAATTGATAACAGTTTATAAGGGTAATACTCAGGTGGTTGAAAGAATAAGTGCAGATAGTTCACAAAAAGGAAATACAAATAAAAACACATTGACAAAGTAACCATCACTGACTAAAGAAAACAGTTATCTGTTGCCATTTCTGCCAGATTTTGCAGAATGTTGAATGAACGTTGAATGTCTTAATGAATGTTGAATCTGATTGAATAAATATACTGATATTTTTCTGATAACTTGTAGATAATTCTCTGTGAGTTATATTTATAACACATAAAAGGCATGAATTTAATTTCATGCAACTTCCTGATCCCATTGTTGAATAAAATTACTCAGAAGAAAAAAGTTATTTGTACAATTTTTTAACATAAAATTTCTATGCTGTTGGAACATTAATTATAAAATAATAATATTGGAGACCAAATGTCATTAGTAAGATTTCTTAAATAAAAATTTTTTCTAGGAGGAAAAATTTTTTCTAGGAGGTAAAATTTTAAATGATTTTTTTTTAAATTTTTTTTTTTTTAACGTTTATTTATTTTTGAGACTGAGAGAGAGACAGAGCATGAACAGGGGAGGGGCAGAGAGAGAGGGAGACACAGAATCTGAAACGGGCTCCAGGCTCTGAGCTGTCAGCACAGAGCCCGACGCGGGGCTTGAACTCACAGACCATGAGATCATGACCTGAGCCGAAGTCAGACGCTTAACCGACTGAATCACCCAGGCGCCCCTTAAATGATTTTTTAAAAACCTCTATACTTAAATACAATTAAGTGAGAATATGGGGCCAGCTCAAATGTTCAGTATCTACAGATACCAGGAAAGTAAAATAAATGTATAAAGTGGGTAGGTAGAAAAGTGCATATGCATGCATTGTAGAGGTGGAATAAGGCCTGAATAAGTTGGAGAGTCAGAGCATATGCTAAGTGCATGCTGCTGTTCAGTTTCCTCCTTTAAGTGATAGTTGCTAAATGGGTTCAGTGTAGTTCAGTCTTCTATTAAAAGAGAACTTGCAGAATCTGATATTTCTATGAGCTCTCCTGATTTTTAAAATATTAGATCAAAGTTTTTCTTCTGTGTCTTTTTTTTTTTTTTTAAGTGTGAGCTAGCATTTGACGAACCCGTCACCAGTTGCAACATTTGAGTTAAGACAATATTTGGAAATTAATTCTGGAATATTTTATTACTATTTAAAATAACTGAACTATTTCATATGTATAAAATAATGCAAAATAAGTATGGTAACAAGTATCAGGAGAGATTGTAGAAGTCTACAGATAAGTTGGTGTGTTAATGATAGAAAAACTTTAGTATTTTCTTCCTGTAAAAAGTTAGAAAAATCTGAAAAGATGGTGTAGGAATGTGTGCCTAGATTTTTTTTTAGCTTGATAACACTGAATTGGATTGGAATTCACTGAACTGATAACTATTAACTTTTCTTTTAAAAAAAAAAATTTTTTTTTTTAAATTTTTATTTATTTTTGAGACAGAGACAGAACATGAATGGGGGGAGGGTCAGAGAGAGAGGGAGACACAGAATCTAAGCAGGCTCCAGGCTCCGAGCTGTCAGCACAGAGCCCGATGCGGGGCTTGAATTCATAAACTGTGAGATCATGACCTGAGCCGAAGTCAGATGCTTAACTGACCGAGCCACTCAGGCGCCCCAATTGTTAACTTTTCAATTCAGAAAAGTCGTAAGTGGCTTTGTTATTCAAGTGCATTTTTAATAAAGATAGAGTGACATGCTCTTTCCTAGTGTAGATCCTCATTACTTTCAAGATGTAAATGTAAATTTGCTGTCTTTCCTGTTGTCAAGGATTTTAAAATACCAAGTAGTACAACATTAAAAACTCCTCTGGTTGCTGTATTTGATGATTTGGACATAGAAGTGGAAGAAGAAGATGAACTTAAGGCAAGAGGTAAAATCTCCTATATAACACTCTTTTCTATGGTACTACACATTTCTTTAGGAAATTGTAATGTGAAAATTTCAAACTCGAGAAGTGAAAGAGACTCTATAGATGTTGATGGCCTAAATAAATAAATAAATAAATAAATAAAATCTAAAATTTGGCCTAGTACAATTGTATTTGCAGGGAAAGCAGACTGACAACTTTTGAGAGATGCTTGGTTTCTCTGGCATCACTTTACCAAAGCCCTTAGTATAAACTATCCATATACAATTTAGTACAAATTTTGTGTTTTATAATTGATGCAAGGGAATTTTAACTTTTAAATGTTTATTTAAATAATTATCTGAAAATTAACACTTTAGTAGAATCCTGACCTCTGAGTTGCTCAAGTTGATATTTTGTATTTCCATAATGTATTTTGCGGGTTTTTTTCCCTTAGTTTTTAAATATTTTGAGTTATCTCTGTACCCAATGTGGTGCTTGAACTCACAACCCCATGATCAAGGGTTGCATGCTCCACAGATTGAGCCAGCTAGGTGCTCCTATTTTGTGTGTTCTTAACATAGTTTGAGAACTGTAATAAGTATCATACATAGTTACATATTCAGTAAACACTTAGAAAATTAAGTCACTGCATTATTGAGTGATGACATAATTTATGATTGTTCTTAATAGGTCTTACAGGTTTGAAAAATATTGGAAATACTTGTTATATGAATGCAGCTTTGCAGGCTCTTTCTAATTGGTAAGTATAGAAATTAATTTTGTATAGCTTTTTAAAGTCACTCTTTATCACAGTTCTTATATGGCAGTTATACTTCAATAAAACTGTTTCTAAATGAAAAAAAAAAAATGAAGTCACTCTTTGAGCAGAAAACCATGCTGTTGGTAACCTATAGCCATACCACTCTGAACGTGCCTGATCTCACCTGATCATGGAAGCTAAGCAGGTCGGATCTGGTTAGTATGTGGATGGGAGAAAATCATGCTGCTCGTAATTTGCTAAAAAAAAAAAAAAAAGAAAAGAAAAGAAAGAAAGAAAGATGAGTCAGAGGAGGAAAGAAAGAAGTACACTAATAGTAATATGAGAAAGAGTTAACAATTCTATTCAATTTCCCTAGCCAATAGGATCCCATAAATCCTTGGCTGTCCTTCTTCCCTCAATGAATTCCTCTCCTTCCCTCTCACTTTCTGAAATGACCCCATTTAAAAGATTCTGTGGATTAACTATGTAAATGTCCTGAAAAGTTTCTTTTTTCTTTCTTGTTAAGTAATCCTGAAGGTAGAGTAGGCAAGAAACTGGGTTGGTACTAATCCATTGTCCCAGTGGGATTATTCAGGCCTGTATTTCCTGAGACTGCTGGTTCTGGTGTAAACCCTAGTTAGTTGTGTGCCTTTGAGCAAGTTATTTGTTTTAACATCTAGAAAATGAGAAGCTTGAACTAATTCCTCAGATCACTTTTTTTTTAATGTTTGTTTTTGAGACAGAGAGAGAGAGAGAGAGAGAAACCGCATGAGTGGGGGAGGGGCAGAGAGAGAGGGAGACACATAATGGAAAACAGGCTCCAGGCTCTGAGCTGTCAGTACAGGGCCTGACATGGGGCTTGAACCCACGAGCCAGGAGATCATGACCTGAGCTGAAGTCAGATGCTCAACCGACAGATCCACCCAGGTGCCCCTTCCTCAAATCACTTACAGAGGTGCTATGAAAATATTTTGTACTTTTCTATAGGTGAAAAGTCTTTAATAAAAAGTATTCAGGTTTTTTTTAATGTTTATTTTTGAGAGAGACAGCACGCAAATGGGGGAGGGGCAGGGAGAGAGGGACACACAGAATCCCAAGCAGGCTCCAGGCTCTGAGCTGTTAGCATAGAGCCCAATGCGGGGCTTGAATCCACGAACCACGAGATCATGACCTGAGCCAAAGTTAGACATCCAACTGAGCCACTCAGGTGCCCCTAGATTTTGTTTCTTAATCATACTTTTACAGAATAGGTAGGGGCAGCATGGAATGCTCTGTAGACGTCTGTTGAGTCCATCTAGTCCAACATGTAGTTTAAGTCCAGTGTTTATTGATTTTCTGGCTGGAAGATTTATCCATTGTTGGAGATGAGTATTGAAGTCCCCTACTGTTACTGTATTGCTGTTTATTTCTCCCTTCATATCTATTAATACTTGCTTTGTTTATTTAGCTCCCCTATGTTGGGTGCATATTTATAGATGTTATCCTTTTGATGACTCAATTCCTTTATCATTATATAATGGCCTTCTTTATATCTTGTTAGAGCTTTGAGTTAAAGTCTGCTTTGTGGGGGCGCCTGGGTGGCTCAGTCGGTTAAGCATCCGACTTCGGCTCAGGTCACGATCTCGTCTGTGAGTTTGAGCCCCGCGTCGGGCTCTGGGCTGGTGGCTCGGAGCCTGGAGCCTGCTTCAGATTCTGTGTCTCCCTCTCTCTCTGCCCCATCCCCGTTCATGCTCTGTCTTTCTCTGTCTCAAAAATAAATTAAAAAAAAAAAAGTTAAAAAAAATAAAAAAAAATAAATCTGCTTTGTGTAATATAAATATAGTTACCTATATCTTCTTTCATTTTTCACTTGCATGGAATATCTTTTTAGGATAGCCAGTTTTTTTTTTTTTTTTTTTTTTTGTTTATTTATGAGACAGAGACAGAGCATGAGTGGGGGGAGGGGCAGAGAGAGAGGGAGACACAGAATAGGATAGCCAGTTTATTGCAGGGCAGGGCTTGGTCCTTTGCCCAGTCTTTTTCCTGTAACTGAATAGATTCATTGAGGTTCCCTCCAGCTAATCATGCTCATAGAAGATAATATTGCCTTTTTTTTTTTTAATGTTTATTTTGAGACTGAGATAGTATGTGTGTGAGTGGGGGAGGGGCAGAGAGAGAGAATCCCAAACAGAGCCTGTCATGCACAGAGCCCAACATGGAGCTTGATCTCACGAACTGTGAGAACATGACCTGAACTGAAATCTACAGCTGGATGCTTAAGTGACTGAGCCACTCAGGCACCCCAACAGTATTGCCTTTCAAATTGCTAACTGAGCCACCAGATGGATAGTAGTATCACTTACTGAGATGTAGAAGCCTGGAGGAAGAATAGATTCACTTGAAGGTTAAATTTTGATCATGTTAAATTTAAGATGCTCAGCACAGCCATCAGTTTGGATATTTGATATAAGTCTGGAATTTAGATGAGATATTTGACTTTCATAAGTTTGACTGTCATTGGCATGAACATGAAAATTTAAGGACACCCCAGGAAAAGAGTATATAGGGAAGAGAGGTAAAGTCCTAGGATCCAGTCCTGAGGGGCTTTGATATTTGTATATCTGGTAAGAGTCAAAAGAACAGTAAAGAAGGGAAAGAGTTGCCAGAGATAAAGAAAAATGGAAAAATTCATCATTGTTCAAGAGAATGGTTGCTCAAGAATGAGGGGTAGGTCACTTGTAATAAATGCTACTAAGAGGGAGTGAAAGATGTTGACTGCATCTGGCAGCATTGTGGAGTCTGATACAGTGGGGTCAAATTTGATTTGAATGGGTTGAACACGAATATGAAGAAGTGAATGTGAAGCTGTAAAAGGGAGCAAAGAAATGATAGATATGGGGCTGTATGTGCTACCAATTTATTGAATGACTGGAAGTCAGTCATTATTAAGCTTTGATTCCACTTTAACATTTTTCTTTTTTTTGAATTAGCCCACCTTTGACACAGTTTTTTCTTGATTGTGGAGGACTAGCTCGAACAGATAAGAAACCAGCCATTTGTAAAAGTTATCTGAAACTGATGACCGAACTGTGGCATAAAAGCAGGTATGTACTTAATGTATTTATTCTCTTTATTATTATTATTTTTTTAAGTTTATTTGTTTTGAGGGAGAGAAAGCACATGGGGAGGGGCAGAGCAAGAGAGAGAGAGAATCCCAAGCAGACTCCGTGCTGTCAGGTTGGAGCCTGATGTGGGGCTTGAATCCACTTAATCGTGAGACCATGACCTGAGCTGAAATCAAGAGCCAGACGCTTAACCGACTGCGCCACCCAGGTGCTCCTCTTTATTACGTTTTTAAATGAATACCGGGGCGCCTGGGTGGCGCAGTCGGTTAAGCGTCCGACTTCAGCCAGGTCACGATCTCGCGGTCCCCGAGTTCGAGCCCCGCGTCAGGCTCTGGGCTGATGGCTCAGAGCCTGGAGCCTGTTTCCGATTCTGTGTCTCCCTCTCTCTCTGCCCCTCCCCCGTTCATGCTCTGTCTCTCTCTGTCCCAAAAATAAAATAAACGTTGAAAAAAAAAATTTAAATGAATACCAAATATTAAAAGGATATAGGTGCACATATGTAGAGCTGAAAAAAAGTAAATTTGAGACAAGTTCATTTTACAGTATGTTCTGTTTCAAACTGAACATCCAAATGAAGTATCTGGACTGCAGGTAAGTTGAAATGCTAAAGCTGCTATTACTGACACTTGAATTTTAATGCAGGAGTAGACATTCTCACAATGCTAAAATCAGACCATAAATACTTAGGTGAATGTTCATTTTTCTGCTTATGTTTATTTCCTGTAAAGTGTAGCATTAGAAGAATAATTGTTCAATGTAATATTTTACTAATTTTGTTTTAGAATTATTCGGAAAATTGTGTTTACCATTAGTCCTAACTGCTCAACCTTATCTGTAAAGAAAACAATCACCAAAGCTTTTTTTTTTAAAACCTCACAAGACTTTTGAGATCTTGATTTGTAATGTAAAAATTTCAGTAGTATTTAAAGTTTTAACATTCCCCTATTCCTAAGTGCCTCAGTTTTCTTTGAGATATTTTACCCCGTACTAAGCATCTCTTAAGTCAAACAAAAATTTGTTAGTACTTTGATTTTAACATGCTAGGAAAAGAAAATGGCTTTTCTCTCTCTCTTTTTTTTTTTTTTTTTTAAATTGAAGGGTAATTGATACACATTGTTATCTTAGTTTCAAGTATATAACATTTTTTTTAAACGTTCATTTATTTACAGGTACCTGGGTGACTCAGTCTGTTAAGTGTCCAACTTTGGCTCAGGTCATGGTCTCACATCTCACAGTTTGTGAGTTCGAGCCCGTCAGGTTCTGAGCTGACAGCTCAGAGCCTGGAGCCTGCTTTGGAATCTGTGTCTCCCTGTCTCTCTGCCCCTCTTCCGCTCATGCTCTCTCTCTCAAAAAAATAAATAAACATTAAAAAAAATTTAAACTTTCATTTATTCATTTTGAGAGTGAGAGAGAGCATGTGTGTGTGTGTGTGGGGGGGGGGGGGGCGGGGTGGCCAGGGGCAGACAGGGAGAGATAGAGAATATCCCAAGTAGGCTCTGCACTATGAGCGTGGAGCCCAGCGTGGGGCTTGAACCCCCAAACAGTGAGATCATGACCTGAGCCGAAACCAAGAGTCAGACACTCAGCCAACCTAGCCACCCAGGTGCCCTTCAAGTATGTGACATATTGACTGGGCAATTCTATACATTACTTAATGCTCACTATGATAAGTGTAGTCACCATTGTCACCATACAATGTTATTAGAATATTATTGACTATATTCTCTATGCTTGACTTTTCACTTTGTGACTTATGTATTTTATAACTTGAAGTTTGTACCTCTTAATCTCCTTTATCTATTTCGCTCATCCTCTTCACACACCTAACCTCTGGCAACCACAAGTTTGTTCTCTGTGTTTAAGAGCCTTTTTTTTTTTTTTTTTTTTTTTTTTTTTGCTTGTTTTGTCCATTTGTTTCTTAGATTCTACATATAAGTGAAATCATTCGGTATTTGTCTTTCTCTGACTTATTTCACTTAGCATAATAAACTCTAGGACCGTTCATGTTGTCACAGATGGCAAGATCTTATTCTTTTTTATGGCTGGGCAAATATTCCATTGTATATATACCATCTTGATCCATTCATCTGTGGATGGACACTTAGGTTGCTTCCGTATCTTGGCTATGGTAAATAATGCTGCAGTAAACATAGGGGTGCCTATATCTTTTTGGATTAGTGTTTTTATTTTCTTTGGGTAAATACCCAGTAGTGGGACTGCTGAGTCATATGTTATTTCTGTTTTTAATTTTTTGAGGAGTCTTTATGCTGTTTTCCAGAGTGGCTGTACCAGTTTACTCTCCCACCAATAGTGCACTTGGGTTCCCTCTTCTCCACATCTTTGCCAACACTTGTTATTTCTTGTCTTTTTGATACTAGCCATTCTGATTAGTCCTCTGCCCATCTTTTAGATTGTTTTTTTTTTTTTTTTTTTTTTTTTTTGGTGTTGAATTGTATAACGTCTTTATATATTTTGGATTTTAACCCTTATCTGATAGATCATTTGCAAATATCTTCCCCCATTTATGAGGCTGCTTTTTCTGTTGTTGTTGATGATTTCTTTGCTGTGTGTAAGCTTTTTACTTTAGTCCCAATAGTTTATTTTTCTTTGGTTTCCTTTGCCTGAGGAGAAATATCCCTAAATATGTTGCTAAGGGCGATGTCTAAGAGATTATTGCCTGTATTTTCTTTCAGGCATTTCATGGTTTCAGGTCTAACATTTAGGTCTTTAATCCATTTTAAGTTTATTTTCATGTAAAAAAAAGAGTATGATTTTAATGAGTTCTTTGGGGCTATGAACATTAAAGAGCCAGAATCCTCCATTGTCATTTATCCCTATTGAGTGTTATCCAGTGCTGCTATAGACTCTATAGCTAGAATTAACCCTTAACTGCTGTTTTTTAACTTCTTTGCCCTGAATATGTATTTTAAACTTAAAATTCCTGAAAGTTTATCAGACTTCAAAAGTGTCAGTACAGAATTCTAAAAGTGGTTAAATATCTGGGGCACCTGGGTGGCTCAGTTGGTTAAGTGTCTGACTTTTTATTTTTATTTATTTATTTATTTTTCAACGTTTATTTATTTTTGGGACAGAGAGAGACAGAGCATGAACGGGGGAGGGTCAGAGAGAGAGGGAGACACAGAATCGGAAACAGGCTCCAGGCTCTGAGCCATCAGCCCAGAGCCTGACGCGGGGCTCGAACTCACGGACCGCGAGATCGTGACCTGGCTGAAGTCGGGCGCTTAACCGACTGCGCCACCCAGGCGCCCCAAGTGTCTGACTTTTTAAAACAAAATTTTTTTAATGTTTATTTATCTTTGAGAGAGACAGAGACAGAATGTGAGTGCGTTAGGGGCGGAGAGAGACGAAGACACAGAATCCGAAGCAGGCTCCAGGCTCTGAGCTGTCAGCACAGAGCCCGACGCGGGGCTCAAACTCACGAGCTGTGAGATCATGACCTGAGCCAAAGTTGGACACTCAACCAACTGAGCCACCCAGGCACCCCTAAGTGTCTGACTCTTGATCTCAGCTCACGTCTTGATCTCAGGGTGGTGAGTTCAAGCTCTGCATTTTGCTCTGCATTGGGCGTGAAGTCTACTTAAAAAGAAATTAAAATCTTATTTATGTCAATTACACTCAAGTAAAAAAACCAGAATTCAAAAATTTAGATAATGTACTAGGTATATTTATCATAATTATCCCAGGAATTTAAAATAATTAGAATTTTGTTTTAAGTAATTGTAATTGTTTTTGAAAAATAGAGCATGATCATTTCATTAGGGTCGAGAGCTATAAAATATATCTTAATTGTCTTAAGTATATCTTTTTTTTTTTTTTTTTTAATTTTTTTTTCAACGTTTATTTATTTTTGGGACAGAGAGAGACAGAGCATGAACGGGGGAGGGGCAGAGAGAGAGGGAGACACAGAATCGGAAACAGGCTCCAGGCTCTGAGCCATCGGCCCAGAGCCTGACGCGGGGCTCGAACTCCCGGACCGCGAGATCGTGACCTGGCTGAAGTCGGACGCTTAACCGACTGCGCCACCCAGGCGCCCCAAGTATATCTTAATATAAAGCTATTCTGGTGAGCCTATGAAACATAACACTGCGCAATTTTTAATGACTTTGTGAAACACATTAACAACTTGAATTATTTTTTTTTAACTTTTTAAAAAATATTTATTTTGAGAGAGAGAGAGACAGAGCACAAGGAAGAGAGGGGCAGAGAGAGAGGGAAACAGAATCTGAAGCAGGCTCCAGGCTCTGAGCTGTCAGCACAGAGCCTGACGCGGACTCAAACCCACAAACTGCGAGATCATGACCTGAGCCGAAATCGGATGCTCAACTGATTGAACCACCCAAGTGCCCCTACAGCTTGAATTCTTGATTGTTATTTACTAAAATAAAAAGTAAAAATTTTAGATTTCATTCATCACAGATTTCTCATTAAAAATGTTATCTTCCTCAGGCCAGGATCCGTTGTTCCTACTACTCTGTTTCAAGGAATTAAGACAGTAAATCCAACATTTCGGGGGTATTCTCAGCAGGTAAGTCTTCATTCTTTTTCATTCACAATCTTAATGTTTAATAAGTTTGAAAAATGCCATTATGCATTATGCTTTTATGGAGCCTTTTGTATTTCTTCCTTTATAATTTATTTGTCCATTGTCTTGGGTCATCCTTTCTTGTGTGTTTATTTACTGACAATAATAGCCTATTGTCATTTTTTTGCTTATGTTTTTCCACCTTTCTCATAATTTTGTGTTTTTCTAGAAATTGTTAAATTTTGGAGTGGATAAATACGTCTCTATTCTAATGCTTTTAGCTTCAAAAAGTTACACATATAGAGATAAATTTTCACCTATATTTTATGCTTTAATTTTTAAAATATTTAATTCTTCTCTGCATCTGTCATTTATTTTGTGTTACAGTGCAAATTTCATTTTTTTTTTTTTCACAAATAGCTAACTAATTGTACCAGACTACAGATTTGGAAGAATTTTCTTTTCTGATTTTAGAAATTTCTTCTTTTTTAGTTTTTATGCTTACATTAATATTTTATAGGGTTTGTTTCTGGGCTTTCTGATTCATTGCATTGATCTGTGTTTTATTTTTTTTAATTTTTTTTTTCAACGTTTTTATTTATTTTTGGGACAGAGAGAGACAGAGCATGAACGGGGGAGGGGCAGAGAGAGAGGGAGACACAGAATCGGAAACAGGCTCCAGGCTCCGAGCCATCAGCCCAGAGCCTGACGCGGGGCTCGAACTTGGGGACCGCGAGATCGTGACCTGGCTGAAGTCGGACGTTTAACCGACTGCGCCACCCAGGCGCCCCGATCTGTGTTTTATTGAAGTGGTACCAATGGCAGTTTCAATTATTGTAACTTTATGTGTTCCTTTGATATTAACACCTAACCCTCACATATTTTTCTTTTTCAAAATAATACCTGTTCCCTGTTAATTTTTTCTGGTGCACAGACACCAGAGACTGATTTCTTAGATGTGAGTTGGTCTATAAATTTATACATTTGTATTTTCTTTCTTTCTTTTCTTTTTTTAAATTGAAGTATAGTTGACACATAATGTTACATTTGTTTCAGATGTACAGCATAGGGATTCCACAATTTTATACATCATGCTATGCTTGCCACAAGTATAGCTACTATGTAGCTATTATTTATCACCATATGACACTATTAGGATACCACTAGTAATATTCCCTTGCTGTACCTTTCATCCCTGTGACTTACTCAGTATGTAACTGGAAACCTGTGCTTCTCACTTTCCTTCACCCATTTTGCACATCTCTGTACCCACAAATTTTCAAAAAGCATTCCAGGTTGATCAAGGATTTTTCTTTGAGATGTAGTACAAGATTGGAAAGCTTTAATTTTAAGCCAAACTGATAAAATATTTGAATTTAGGACATCTCTGAATTCTAATTGTCATATGACGCAAATCCAGTTGTTTTTTTTAAATGCCTTTTCATTTTTAAAAAATAGCAGCAGTACTAAAAGCTGACCTCCAGATCATCTTCAGTTTTTAAATTACTTTTGTTTTATTTAAATAATTTTTTAGAACTCAGTGCTTCCTATTCCTTCTTCAGGGCCTTATGTTCTACTAACTGGTGTTTCCTCAGTATAACACAACACCTTTAGAAATCAGTTGATAAGCACATTTTGTATATTTTTTCTTAAGTTTCTACATACACATATTTTTAATGAAGTGGTAATATGTGTTGCTTATATATTAGGATGCTCAAGAATTCCTTCGGTGTTTAATGGATTTGCTTCATGAAGAATTAAAAGAACAGGTCATGGAGGTTGAGGAGGATCCTCAAACTATAACGACTGAGGAGACCATGGAAGAGGACAAGAGCCAGTCAGATGTAGATTTTCAGTCCTGTGAATCTTGTAGCAGCAGTGATAAAGCAGAAAATGAAAATGGCTCTAAAGGCTTTTCTGAAGATAATAATGAAACAACAATGTTAATTCAGGATGATGAGAACAATTCAGAAATGTCAAAAGATTGGCAAAAAGAGAAGATGTGCAATAAGATTAATAAAGTAAATTCTGAAGGAGAGTTAGATAAAGACAGAGACTCTGTGTCTGAAACAGTCGACTTGAACAACCAGGAAACTGTCAAAGTGCAAATACACAGCAGAGCTTCAGGTGACAATTTAATAATTGGAAAATGATAGTGTTTCATTTGTAGACAATGTGTACGAGAGAGCATATTTGTATTTATTTGTATTATATTTGTAATTTCACTGTTTTCTGATTTTTGGAGAGAAAATTAGCATGGCCTGTGAGTGAAATCAGACATATTTCTAGTTTACATGTTAATGTTCCCAGTCTGTATTTAGCATAAAAAATGAAATAGACTGATTAGCTTAATATTTTATGTGCAGGATATGATCAAGTTTGAAGAAAGCAGGAATAAAATAGTTGTTACTTTTGGGCTAAGTAGTAAAGTTTAGCAATATTTGCATGTAGAATATTAAGTTAATGTCATTTTATGTGGATTCTGTTAAGATCCTGGGGAAAAAGCAAAATAACTCAAATTACAATTCTGTAATCTTACACACTTTTAGATTTAGACTACTGTCATTGGAATACTATCAGCTATGAAATATTTGGCATATATTTTGATATAGCAGTTTAACTATAATGAATCCTGTTATGATAGATTATTACCAGAATACTAGTGTTTTTTTTTTTTTTGAAAAGAGCAAGTGGCCAGATGAAAGATAATTAGGTTAGATTGCTTTGCATTTTACCTTTATTTCTTCAAAAGTTAATTTATCTTGGCCTAGTGTGATACTTAATTTTCCAAAGCACATTAAAAACCATCAGAAGTTTAAGTTCTTTGATCTTAAAATAAGTGGCAGACAAGTAACATAAAAAAGTTTATCTTTTGTAATTTGAAAAGAATAAAACTAGTAAACAATTTATTTAGGTATTGAATGAGCCCAAAATTTCTTCTTGAGGAAAAAAGGATATTTCCTTTAACACAGGAATAGTGGTGGTTCACCTGTGTGTGGTGCATATTGGTGTTCTAGTCAGGAAAGTCAGGAAAGCATTTTAGGCTCCTTAGTTACAGTGGCCTTATTTTAGAAGTTTAGATGCTTTTGGAAGTTGTTTGGTCAGTAAATATTGAAAGACAGCCTAGGCTTCCATAGACTGCTGTTCAGCCCGCCCTTGTCAAAAGCCTGATTAAGGGACGTAGTGGTTCTTTATTGCTCCATAGCAGGCTTTTTCTTATACATGGTGACTAATTGATGAGCTAGATCAGGGATCTGATCTTTTACATTTTACAAAGACCTGATTAAAAAATGTGACAAAGACTGTATATAGGGTGCAAAACCTGAAAGACTTATTATCAAGTTTTTTACAGGAAACATTTGCCAATCCCTGACCTTGATAATACTAACTTTATTCCCTGACCTTGATAATACTAACTTTATTCCCTTCAGAGAGGGTGAGTGAGTCTCCTACTCTTTCTCCCTCTAATATTACGCAGTCTTCATTTAGTCATGGTTGGAATCGTGAGAAATGCTTATGTGAAAATAATAAAGGTGACTTACTTTGCATTATCTGGAAAAATCTCTGAAGTCATTCAGTTTCAGGGTCCTTATGAACAGTTCTTTTTTCTTCAGATACTTATTGAGCACAATCCCTTGCCCTGAAATCTGTATTGTATATATACTAGGACTCCAACAGCACAACTGTCAAGATAGTGGTCATGAAGTTTTTATTTTCTTGATTCATAATTTCATTCTAAAAAAGGTTCTTTTCTGATAAAGGGATGTATTTCCTTTTATCACAGTAAGAATAAAATAATTTATGATTCTGCCTAAGTTTCTTCTTAGATTTTGATTATTATGTTAGTTTGAGAAGATAATCTTTTTCTCCTACAGTTTCAAAGCTTTTTAAAAACTATCATAAATACTAAAAAATACTAAATTAGAACAAATACAATTCTCTTTGGCTTTATGTTACCACTGCTCACTTCCTAAATTGCTAGCACAGTAATGTGTTACAAACATTATCTGGATTCCTAGGTGGAAAATCACTGTTGTTTTGCTTAGCAAGAACTTTGTCTATCAAATATTTCACTTTACATTTATTAATGGGAATTGTGTTTAAAATCTCAAATGAAGAAACCTTTAAATTAATTAATATTATTTGATAAGTGGGATAATTTTACTATTTAAGGTAATAATACAAATTTTAAATATTACAGAATATATTACTGATGTCCATTTGAATGACCTGTCTACATCACAGATCCTCCCATCAAATGAAGGTGTTAATCCACGTTTATCAGCAAGCCCTCCTAAATCAGGCAATTTGTGGCCAGGATTGGCACCCACACACAAAAAAGGTAGAAGTTTCAGTTATTCAGGTTCCTTCGTTTTGATAATTTAAAGTGTTAATTATGAAATATTTAGTACTTTAAAATCGACAGCATAATTTTATATAACCATGATTTGAAATTTTTGTGTGTGTGTGGCATAAATTTACATACAGTAGAATTCACTCTTTTGGTGTAGAGTTCTGGATTTTAACACATGCATAGATTCTTGTTACCACCACACAAACAGAATATAGAACAATTCCAACACCCCCAAGGAATTCCCTCATAACTACCCTTTGTAATTAGATCATCCCCCTACCCCTCCCTAAACCCTAGGCCTTTGATCTGTTCTCTATTGCTATTGTTTTGCCTTTCCCAGAATGTCAGATAAATAGAATCATACAGTACATAGTTTTTTGAAACAGGCTTATTTCACTTATTGTAATGCATTTGAGATATAGTCACATTGCATGTCTAAATAGTTATTTTTATTACTGAGTAGTTATTTCATTGTGTGATTAGACTGCTGTTCATTCATTTTCACTTTGAAGAACATTTGAATTATTTGCAGTTTTTGGCAGTTGTGGATAATGCTGCAATAAACATTCGTATACAGGTTTCTGTGTGAATATAAGTTTTCATTTGTCTAGAGTAAACACCCAGAAATGAGGTTATTGGGTCTTATGTTAGTTTCATACTTAATGTTATATGAAATTGTTTTCCAGTTTAGCTGTATTATTTTGCATTCCCACTAGGCTCTGTATGAGAATTCCAGTATTACAAAATGTAAAACTCTAAAACTCTTAGGAAAAAACATAGGAAGGAGAAAGTCTTCATGACCTTTTGTTGGACAGATAGTTTTTTTAAGACATCAAAAGCAATATCCATAAAAGAAGGGACGCCTGGGTGGCTCAGTCAGTTAAATGTCTGACTTCGGCTCAGGTCATGATCTCAATGTTCATGGGTTTGAGCCCCATATGGGCTCTCGGTTGACAGCTCAGAACCTGGAGCCTGCTTCGGATTCTGGATCTCCCTCTCTCTGCCCTTCCCTACTTGTGCATGCTCTCTCTCTCTCTCTCAAAAATAAGTAAACATTTAAAAAAAAAAGTGCAAAGAAGACAAAGTTTTAAAAAAATCCATAACAGAAACAATTAAAAATTTTCTTGGCAAAACACACTATTTTTTTTTTAATTTTTTTTTTTTTTTTTAACGTTTATTTATTTTTTTGGGACAGAGAGAGACAGAGCATGAACGGGGGAGGGGCAGAGAGAGGGAGACACAGAATCAGAAACAGGCTCCAGGCTCTGAGCCATCAGCCCAGAGCCCGACGCGGGGCTCGAACTCACGGACCGCGAGATCATGACCTGGCTGAAGTCGGACGCCCAACTGACTGCGCCACCCAGGCGCCCCCAAAAGACACTATTAAGAGATTGAAAAGATAAGATTGGGAGAAAATACTTGTAAATCAGGAAGCTCACAAAGGATCTGTTCAGAATGTATATATATTAAAAAAAAAAACTCTCAAAACTTAGTTATTAAATCCCTTTTTCAAATAATACCTTATTGGATGCAAAAACAAGGAAAGGCAAAACTATTCTGATTGAAGTCAACCTGGAGAGACTGAACCTCTCTTCTGTTTCATCTTGGTTTCTTTTGGGATTTTTTAAAAAGTTTATATATTTATTTTGAGAGATCACGAGTGGGGAAGGGGCAGAGAGAAAGAGGGAGAGACAAAGTCCCAAGCAGGCTCTACACTGTTAGTGCAGAACCTGAAGTGGGGCTTGAACTCCTGAACTGTGAGATCATGACCTAAGCCGAAATCTAGAGGCAGATGCTTAACTTACTGAGCCACCCAGGCGCCCTTGGGATTTTTTTTTTAAAGTAATTCTCTTGAATGGTACTTTGACAAGTTACTTTAGGATAGTAAATTTTACTGTTAAGGATTCCAGAGAAAATGGTAAAGGAACTACCTTTTAAAAGAATGTTCTTCACTTGTTTTTCAATCCTAGCTCAATCTGCATCATCTCCAAAGAGGAAAAAACAGCATAAGAAATACCGAAGTGTTATTTCAGACATATTTGACGGAACAATTATTAGTTCAGTGCAGTGTCTGACTTGTGACAGGGTGAGTATGAGGGAATTATAATATGCAGGGAATTTCTGTCAAATGGTCTTAAAAAAAAAAAAACCTGACAAATGGGATGAAAAGTTTAATTTTTTCTCCTTGCTACTTATGGTTATACATGTATTTCTTATGTTTACATCAGCATAAATTGATTCTAGGAGTAGAATTTATTTTTTGGAAGTAGTAGCAACATCAGTTTGAAAGGATGGGTCTTGACCTGTCATTGGACAGGCATGCATTAGCAGCAAGAATTAACTCCGTTGTTCATCTCTGGTCACATGGAAAGGTGATATGTTCCTCAGCAACAATAAATGGTAACACATGCATATCCTCCCAAGGTTGATAAAATTCATATGCTGGGAAACTGTTGCTGTTCACAGGCACAAGGCTGTGAGTGTATCTTCTACATTTGGTGGTATGGCTTATAAATATTTTCTTTTGTTAAGATTACGGCTCAGATAATACAGGTAGTGTCAGATTCATGCATAAGAGCATAAGTTAAAATCATGAGTTCTTTAATCTTCCCTAAATCTATGAGTTTCTTTGAGCTTTTCTTAAGAGTGGTTTTGTTTCAGTGCAGTAATGAGTTAAGGAATATAAAATGACTTATTAAAAAAACCCTCAAAAGTAAGTTTTCAGCTATTGTGGTAGGATCTTAAGTCAAATCTAAGAGCTTTCAATAGCATCATTTTAATGTAGGCTGTTTGGGTACCAAATATTTTTTATTTTTATTTTTTAATGTTTATTTACTTAAAAATTTTTTTTTTCAACGTTTATTTATTTTTGGGACAGAGAAAGACAGAGCATGAACGGGGGAGGGGCAGAGAGAGAGGGAGACACAGAATCAGAAACAGGCTCCAGGCTCTGAGCCATCAGCCCAGAGCCTGACACGGGGCTCGAACTCACGGACCGCGAGATCGTGACCTGGCTGAAGTCGGACGCTTAACCGACTGCGCCACCCAGGCGCTCCAGTGTTTATTTATTTTTGAGAGAGAAAGAGCATGAGCAGGGGAGGAAGAGAGAGGGGGGAAGAATCTGAAACAGGCTCCAGGCTCTGAGCTGTCAGCACAGAGCCTGACGTGGCGCTTGAACTCACAAATGTGACATCATGACCTGAGCCAAAGTCGGACGCTCAGCTGACTGAGCCACCCAGGTGCCCCTGGGTACCAAATATTTAAATTGGATTATCTTGAATTATTTTCAGCTTTTTAAAAATTACATGCCAAGTTTTACATCTTTTTAAAAACCATCATGAGATGTCATTTCCAAAAACAAATGCAGTAATAGTTCTTACAAGTTTGGAGCTCAAGCCACAGTGGCTGGATGTACTTTTCTATGCCACAGTGTCCTTGATTAATGGGAATGTTAGTAGTAACTTCGTAAGATTTATGTGAAGATTAAATTTAGAACAGCACCTGGTACAGAGCAAGTGTTTTTGCCATTGCTATTACTGTTACTGATATTTTGGGGTTTTTTTGCTTATAAATTGCTTTGCAGTCTAAGATTTGTTCTCACAAATGTGTTGGATTATTTTCATCCCATTTTAAACACGAAACAATTTTAGGTGTCTGTAACCCTCGAGACCTTTCAAGATCTGTCCTTGCCAATTCCTGGCAAGGAAGACCTTGCTAAGCTGCATTCATCCAGTCACCCAACTTCTATAGTCAAAGCAGGATCATGTGGCGAAGCATATGCTCCACAAGGGTGGATAGCTTTTTTCATGGAATATGTGAAGAGGTATGTATGCATTTTCCTCCTACTAATTGAATGTTATAGCTGCTGTTTCTGCTGTACTGGCAGAACACTTCCTTTTTTTTTTTTTCTTCTATCAATAATGTTTCAGGTTTGTTGTCTCATGTGTTCCTAGCTGGTTTTGGGGTCCAGTAGTAACCTTGCAAGATTGTCTTGCTGCCTTCTTTGCCAGAGATGAACTAAAAGGTAAGAAATATGAAATAGTCTTCAACTATGGCTAAATTGTTTTGAGTGATCTAAAATACTAGTGGGACTAAATATAAAATGTGTTTATAAAAGCTAAGTTTTAAGGTGGCTTAAACAGTACTTGCCCATATATATCATCATCATAGTTGCCAGTATCTACCATGGCAATATAAATATAAATAACATAAATCATATCCTGAAATGATTGATACAAATTCCCGTAGTATAAGACAATATGGTGAGGGATTCAAAGAAGGGAATTCAACCCATATAAATGTTGTATATCAGGAGTACTCTGAATTCCTCCATAATATTTAAGATTTTCCACTGTTTTTGTGGGTTCAGCACCTTGCTGGAATATATAACAGGCAGTCAGTAAAGTCAGGAAAGGATATTTTTTTGAGATAGGCCTTCAAGGTTGAAAAGAGAGAGAGGAGAGGGTATTTTAGGCAAGGTAAACATCACGAATTGATTCTTGAGCAGAGACTAAAAAATGTGAGCTTTGTGTTACTGTGCTGCAAAATCGGCATACGGCAAAGTCAAAGAATTGCAGAACCAAAAAAAAATACAGTAACTTACTTTCATTTTGAGAGGAATGACCAGATCTGTTCTATTTCCAGGTGACAATATGTACAGTTGTGAAAAATGCAAAAAGTAAGTGTCATTGATAGTGCTTTGAATCGCATGTTTTGTATTATAAATGATATTTTTCTTGGTCACTTGAATTAGGTATGTGGAGTTAATTTTGCACCTTATTTAGAAAAATAAAGGCTAATAAGCTTTGTCCAAATAAAAATAGAGAGACTGGCTCTTCTGTAAAACAAATTTGAGGTAAAAGTTTAACAAATTTAATAGGCTTATCTAAGATGTGAAAGTTTATATGTATTTTGAGATATAAAATAAGTATATAATTTTGCATAAAACATCTTCTAAATATGGTATAAAACATATACTATGATGTATAATACACATTTTCATTATATGAGTTTGCCATCATAAATAGGGCAATATTCTTTTCTGGATGAACAGGCTAGATTCAGGATGTCAAAGTGACTATAAAGGAACATAGTTTCAAATCTGTATAAAATTCAGAAAGGTTATACTAACTTTGATGTTACCTGTTGTATGATGGCAGAATAGAAAGTTAAGAAAAGTATGGTATTGTTTCTTTACATCTACTACTAGCTGCCTTTTAAAAGTCTTATAATAAACTCAAGCTTTTAAGCCTTTGTGGTGCAAAGTTAGAAAAGAAAAGTAATTGGAGGATTGAAGGCAGATATGTTTGTGTGAACTGAGAAATTTCTGAATCTCTGTAAGAGAAAAATAATGGGATCCTAATAAGAACTAGAACCTTCATAATAACAAACATCTTACTGTTTAGCAATAATCCAGGGAAGTGTTGATCTGTAGCTATTGGTTCTCGTCATGCCAAAAAGGAATGGTATGTTGTTTGGTTAGTAAGGATTAAAAGCTGTTTTGTACTTTCTAGAAGAACATACACCTCTTATGAATTGGGAAGTATTTATTAGTTTGACTCCTTGAAGCTGTAGCTAATAGACGAAGAGGGATTTGGCCTGGAGGGACAACTTTCCTTGAAAACCAACATGAACTAGGAAAAAGATACTAGTGAAGGTGGAAAAGAACCTTGCATCTGCCCCAAATCCAAAGTAGATACCTGTCAAGTATATATTAATACTCATTAATACTAACCACCCTTTAATTCAAGTTATTTGTTTCTACATTTAAGAGTAAAGATTCTATTGCCAGAGTGGGATTGGAAAGTGGGAAAAATGGGTGAGGAGGATCAAAAGGTGTAAGTTTCCAGTTATAAATTAAGTCATGGAGATATAATGTGCACCATAGCAACTATAGTTTATAATACTGTATTTCATATTTGAAATTTTCTAAGACAATAGATGTTAAAAGTTTTCATTCATCACAAGAAAAAAAAATTTTGTGACTATATATGGTGACACATGATGTGAACTAAAATTACTGTAGTGATCATTTTGCAAAGTATACAAATATTGAATCATTATATTGTACACTTGAAACTAATTCGTGTTATCTGTCAAGTATACCTCAATTAAAAATAATAATAAAATTTAAGTAATAAAGTTTATAATATATTGACCAATATATAATATATTGGCCAATATAATATATTGGGATTTTATTTTACTCACTTTTACTTGATATCTGGATGTTATAAAGGCATAGCCAGGCCATAGACAGTAGCACATTTGTTTAAAAAAGTAGTTTTCAGGAGGTGCCTGGGTGGCTCAGTCAGTTAAGCGTCTGACTTTGGCTTAGGTCATGATATCATGGTTTGTGGTTTTGAGCCCCACATGGCTGTTAGCTCAGAGTCTGCTTTGGATCCTCTGTCTCCCCCTCTCTCTGCCTGTCCCTAATGTGTGTGCATGTTCTTTTTCTCTCAAAAATAAACAAATGTAAAAAAATAATAATAATTTTCAGGGTGCCTGGGTTGGCTTAGCATCCGACTCTTGATTTTGGCTCAGGTCATGATCTCACAGTTTGTGAGATCGAGATCTAGTCCTGGAGCCTGCTTGGGATTCTCTCTCTTGCTCTCTCTCTCTCTCTCTCTCTCTGTCCCTTCCCCTGCTGTCTCTCTCTCTCTCTCTCTCTCTCTCTCAGTAAATAAACATAAAGTTTTTTTTTTTTCCTCAAAGAACTAACTCCCTGAATTAATATTACTGATAGCTTAAATATTTTTTTTTTTAATTAAGAGACTCCAATGTTTCATTAGTATTTTTTTTCTTCTTCATTTTTCTCTTTTCTCTTTTTTTTCCTCTCCTGTTCTGAATGATAGCCTTGTTGTCATTCGTATGTATTTTTAAATGGGTAGCATATAATTCAGTAGTGAGCATATTTTGTCCCTATATTTTCTAAAATATTTTGCTGTATATTTACAAATACTTTGGGGCACCTGGGTAGCTTAGTCGGTTAAGTGTCCGACTTTAACTCAGGTCATGATCTCACATTTTGTGAGTGAGCCCTGCGTCCTGCTTCAGATTCTGTGTCTCCCTCTCTCTGCCCCTCTCCTGCTTGTGCTCTGTCTCTTTTTCTCTCAGAAATAAACATTAAAAAAAAAAATTAAAAATACTTTGTAGATTCATATGGGAAACAGGTTTACTTAAATCTGTTTTTTTTTTTTCTCTTTCCAGATTAAGGAATGGAGTAAAGTTTTGTAAAGTACAAAAATTTCCTGAGGTATGGGCTTTATTAGAATTAAGTTCATTTTGTGTTACAGGAATGTAAAACATTAACATAATACAGTGTAGCATGGTTGAAGAATGGAGTGGTTCTATTGACCAGTTGTTATGTCCATATACCCTATTAGGATTATTCATTTTTAAAATACTGACTTATGGGGCACCTGGGTGGCTCAGTTGGTTAAGCAGCTGACTCTTGATTTCGGCTCAGGTTGTGATTTTATGGTTCATGGGATGGAGCCTCATGTCGGGCTCTGCACTGACAGCACAGAGCCTGCTTGGGATTCTCTCTCTCCTCTGCCCCTCTTCTGCTTGCTTTTACTGCATTCTCTCTCAAAATAAATAAAATAAACTGAAAAAAATACTCAGTTACATACCAACTAAGTGCCCTTATCTGTAAAACTGTGTTGAACACAGTTTAATCAGACAGTATAGGATTTTGCAGGTATAATATAAAATTAGAAAAGCCAGCAGGTTTGAACTTAGGAAGTACCAGGTTTCACCATTTCCATATTCTGATGTGTTTAGAATCAGGTTATCATCATTGTAGGGTAATGTGTAACCTTGACACTTAATTCAATACCTATATTTAATAGATTCCTTTATTAGTATATAAAACAATAGAATTTTAAATAATCTTATCTTTCTCTGTTAGATTTTATGCATCCATCTTAAAAGATTCAGACATGAACTGATGTTTTCCACCAAAATCAGTACCCATGTTTCATTTCCACTGGAAGGTCTGGATCTTCAGCCATTTCTTGCAAAAGATAGTCCAGTTCAGATTGTTACCTATGATCTTCTGTCAGTCATTTGTCATCATGGAACTGCAAGTAGTAAGTATATAGGTTTGACATATGTCTAGATCAGGGGGAAAAAAGTAACGGTCTGCATTGATCTGTTAAATAAGACCTGATTAAATAAAAGAAATGTAAAAATAGATTTTTATTTTTTAGTTTTATTGTAATTTGGTTGTTATAAACAGGTCTGAAAATTTTAGGTAATTGAATAATTTTGCTATGAAGTTTTGAATACTGGAAATATTTTGTATAAAGCTTAATATTAAGGACTTTAACATGATCATTTTTGGGGGGCACCAGGGTGGCTCATCTGGCTCTTGATTTCAGCTCAGGTCATGATCACAGTTCGTGAGATCAAGCCTCACGTTGGGCTCTGTGCTAATAGCACAGAGCCTGCTTGAGATTCTCTCTCTCTCTCCCTCTCTCTCTCCCTCCCTCTCTCTCTCTCTCTCTCTCTCTCTCTCTCTCCCCCCTCCCCCTCTCTCCCCCCCTCTTTCCCCCTCTCCCCCTCTCTCCCCCTCTCTCCCTCTCTCTTTCTCTCCCCTTCTCTCCTTGCCTTGCTTCTGCACTTTCTTTCTCTCTAAATAAATAAATAAAAAGATTATATTTTTCACTTTTTTTAAGATTACATTTTTGTCCTTATTTTCATTTCCTCAGGTGGTGGTGGTGAGGATACATACTGGAAAAAATGTAGATACATAGTTCTTGCTATATCTCTGTCTCTGCTAGGAACTGAGGATTCAAAAAGTACTTTAATTCTTGTGTTAATCTTGTATTGCTGAAATTATTTAAATTTTTTCAACTCAAATTCAGGTGGACACTATATTGCCTACTGCCGAAACAATTTAAATAATCTCTGGTATGAATTTGATGATCAGAGTGTCACTGAAGTTTCAGAATCTACTGTACAAAATGCAGAAGCTTATGTTCTTTTCTATAGGTAAGGAAGTAACTCTCATGGATAGATTATTTTGACAAATATGAAAGAACATCTCACTTTGGGGTTTTTACTTCTAAGACTTTCAAGATGTATTGCTGAGTAAAGATTAGAAATTGTTGGGGCGCCTGGGTGGCGCAGTCGGTTAAGCGTCCGACTTCAGCCAGGTCACGATCTCACGGTCCGCGAGTTCGAGCCCCGCGTCGGGCTCTGGGCTGATGGCTCAGAGCCTGGAGCCTGTTTCCGATTCTGTGTCTCTCTCTCTCTCTGCCCCTCCCCCATTCATGCTCTGTCTCTCTCTGTCCCAAAAATAAATAAATGTTGAAAAAAAAAAAAAAAAATTAAAAAAAAAAAAAAGATTAGAAATTGTTTTTTTCTAATTTCATTTTGTAAGTAAAGTGAAAGGTTGCATGCAGAATGATCTTTTGTTAAGAAAATGTTAAATCATTTAGTTGAAAGGTAAATGAATATATTTTGTTTTAGAAAGATTGGTTTTAATAAATTAGTCTCTGACAGTAGGAGTTAAGTACCAGATTTTCTCCTAAAATAGCTAATAAAGGAGGTATTACTATAAAAATAGATCTTTGGTAGTTTTCAGTATCTTGTAAAAAGATTACTAACTACTGAAAGAAAAAAGTAGATGAACTATTTAGGTTGATTTTATTAGCAAACATTTGAATGCCAGCTGTATACCAGTGGTTATGTAGATACCAGTAGTTCTGATACAGTGTTGCCCATTAGGGTGTATAATGTAGTTGGGGCTAGGGGTGGGGTGATACAAAATATATTTCTGTTGTATAATTCCCAAGCCTAATAAGATTCATAGTATTACTGTGTGTGCTAAGTCTAATAAGAGGAAAAATCCATCAACTGATCGGATGGAGTAAAATGCATATTAAGTTTAATGAATCATTGTCCTTAATAGGAAGAGCAGTGAAGAGGCACAAAAAGAGAGACGAAGGATATCAAATTTATTGAACATAATGGAACCAAGTCTCCTTCAGTTTTACATTTCTCGACAGTGGCTAAATAAATTTAAGACTTTTGCTGAACCTGGCCCTATTTCAAATAATGATTTTCTCTGTATTCACGGAGGTAAGAAATCCTAAATTGGAAAGTAATGGTAGATGTTTGCTCTTAAATAATTTACAGATTAAGAAGGAGCCAAGAGTTTTCCTCTTTGACTTATTTTCCATTTCTTTATCTGCATCCAACTTAAATCTGTTTAATTCTCTAGTTTTAGAAATTGGCATTTTCTTCTATTTATAGGCAGTCTGTAGCCTCTTCATAGGAGAGATATTTATTGAGAACCTGTTCCAAACCCTGTGCTAGACCCTGAGAATACCAAAGACACTGTTTGTTTTCTAATTTCATAGTAGAGACAGATCCATACACAGCCAGTTATAGTACAGTGAGCACTTCTATTACACATTATTCTTCTCTGCTGAGAGGCATTCAGCTACCCCTTGTATCCATGATTTTTACCCTTTTGCCTAAATTAATAGCTGGCTCTTTTCCTAAGTATGGACATGTCCTTGGAATTTAACAAAAAAGCCTTGTATAGTTATTTGCTAAGTATAACTTATGCCTTTGTGACTGGCTATGTTAGTGTTTGTTCTCATGATAAATAACATGTTAGTGTGATACCTTGATTAAATTTCATGGTTGAAGACTCAATATTCTTATTAATTAACTATTTTTGCAGTGAAACCACAAGAGATAGTAGGAATGTCCCATAGTGAATATAGAAACCTAAACCTTGAAATGTTTCTGTATGTGAATTTATCTCTTATTATTTCCCTACTTGAAGTACTAACATAAGGCTCTTCTAGTTCTGAATCCCCCCATAAGCTTTTTATGGTATTTATCTGTGACTGCCTTTTATTATAGTTATATAAGTGCCTCATGTCTTTTGCTGGCTCAAGCTCCATGAAGGAAAGAGTGTCTCTTATTTTCCTTTGATTTCCCCCAATACACAGTCAATGCTTAGTAAGGATTTACATAAATTACTTGAAGATGTTGGTTACCTGATTTTTCTCTAACTACTTCAAGAAGTAGGTTCATTTTTAGGAATGTAGTCACCAGAAATACTTAATTTTTAAGAATACTGATTGAAAAATGCCAGTGATTAATCAGTTTAAAAATGAGTTTAACCTTTAAAAGTTGTATAAAGGAATTTAAGAATGAAACACACCCATCTAAACTTTTTTAGGCGTTCCTCCACGGAAAGCTGGTTATATTGAAGACCTGGTTTTGATGCTGCCTCAGAACATTTGGGATAACCTGTATAGCAGGTTTGTTTTTTTAAATCAGACAATATGGTATTATGAAAATCAGTTGGTGAAATTTGTTAAAAGGGGATTGTATTGTTTCACATATGCTCCTTATGCTTTATGTCGCTTATGTAGAAAATTCTCTTTTTTCCTGTCATTATTCACTCTGAAGTGAACAGGAAGACTTCATAGTTAACGTGGCCCAAGTCTAGATAATTAATTCTGATTTTTATGTTCTAATTATCTGTATCTGTAGAAGTATATGGGTGATATTTAAGTCTGAGATTTTAAAGTTTTAAATTTTGTTTTAAAACATTTCATGTATAATTTTCTTACTATGTTTTCCATAGTTAAATATTGAAAATATGGGGTACCTTGGTGGCTCAGTCATTTGAGCATGGTACTCTTGATTTTGGCTTTGGTCATGATCTCACAGTTCATGAGTTTAAGCCCTACCTTGGGCTCTGTGCTGACAGTCTGGAACTTGCTTAAGGTTCTCTCTCTCTCTCTCTCTCTCTCCCTCTCTCCCTCTCTCCCTCTCTCCCTCTCTCCCTCCCTCCCTCCCCCTCTCCCTCCCCCTCCCCTCCCCCTCCCCCTCTCCCTCTCCCTCTCCCTCCCTCCCGCCCCTCCCTTGCTTGTGCACTGTTTCTCTGTTGAAAATAAATAAACATTAGAAAAAGTTAAAAATAAAAAAAAGATTCTCTCTCTCTCTCCCTTTGCCCCTCCTGCACTTGTGTGCACACACACTCACTCTTAAATATATATATATATTGAAAATAATTCATTCCATGAATTCTTACTTAAAAGCCAGGGAAAGCCTCTTTCTGATTAAAACTTAAGACTATGGCTGCAATAACATGTTGTATTGTAATTTTTTGAAAGCCACCTCTTTTACTTTGTATTGTTACCTCTAGCGTTTTTGGTAGCAGAAGTAGCTGTAAGGGAAAGTTAAAATATAAAGCAGGTTACTTAATACATTGATAGTCATCCTGATAAACAGAAAATCAAGTTGTTATAATTATTTGATTTTTACGTTAGTTTAATTATGACTGAGAATTTTTTTGTGGCGATTGATTCTTTACTAGGGATTTAGCCTAGTAAAGATTTCCTAGAACATGAACTTTCTTTAACATTATCATAATTATTAAATTCTTCTTGCTTTAGGTATGGAGGAGGACCAGCTGTCAACCATCTGTACATTTGTCACACTTGTCAAATTGAGGCAGAGAAAATTGAAAAAAGAAGAAAAACTGAACTGGAAATTTTTATTCGGGTAAAAGTTATGCTTTTCAAGTTGGAAATGTGATTTAGGATAAAGATCACTGACAATTAGCAGAATCGTTATGTTAATGAAATGATTAGATGAAGGAGTTGTAGGTGTTCAGGGTGTGTAACAGCCAGAGACCTCCAACAAGTCATTAAAATTCTAGTGAGTTAAGGTCTCCTTTTGTGGGGTTTTGTTTTCATGGATTGGTAAAAGATTTTGTTGTACAGATTGGTACTTGCAAGAAGTCTCCTTATTGAAATGGTAAATTACAGGTTTCCTTTAGTGTTTTTCTGGAAGTATCTACCCAGACTGCATTCTCTACTTCCATCTTTTTGTGAAATATAGTATTGTTTTGTGGGACTGTCTATACTTTCAAATATACTCCTCAAAATGAGTATATTAAGAAGCGTTCCTTGATTGCAAGCAACAATATGAAGGTCATTACAGAATCAGTAGGAAGAGCTAAACAACCAGGTTTTTGTTTGCTTGTGTGTTTTTTTTAATAATCTATTTGATTTTTAAAAAAAATTTTTTTTTTTTTAACGTTTTATTTATTTTTGAGACAGAGAGAGACAGCATGAACGGGGGAGGGGCAGAGAGAGAGGGAGACACAGAATCGGAAGCAGGCTCCAGGCTCTGAGCCATCAGCCCAGAGCCCGACGCGGGGCTTGAACTCACGGACCACGAGATCGTGACCTGAGCTGAAGTCGGACGTTTAACCGACTGAGCCACCCAGGCGCCCCAATCTATTTGATTTTTTAAGGAAGTTTAAACTGTATCTGTGCAGTTTTCACAGACTTACCAATATAGCAGAATTAGCCTTTGATGATTTGAAAGTAAATTGGATTATCTACTTTTTGAAAAGGATCAACATGCAAGTAAATTAAAAACCATTTTAATTTAAAATTTAAAAATGGGGGAGAGGTGGGCGATACAGGGATACATATATAGGTTGTGGTTATGGAATGAATAAGTCACGAAGGAATGTAGTCAATGCTACCGTAAGAGTGATGGATCAAGATAGGTGGTAGCTACACTGGTCATGAATACAGTATAATGTGTAAACATGGAATCACTATGTTGTACACCTGAAGCTAATGTAACATTATGTGTCAGCTATATTCAGAATCATTTAATGTGTATATGCTGACTGAATGACCCATCTATATGCAAATTCAGGGTTTTTCTGTGTGCTTAGAGCTGTTTGATGGTCTTAGGCTCTGAAGTTTTAAAATACTATAGTGGTTGAGGAAAAAAGACATATTTAAACATGCACGAATGATATGCACTAATTCAGAGAGGCAAAATGAAGTAATTCATAGGTAATTAAGTAAAGAGGAGAAACTGTTGTAGTATCACTGGTTAATTATAGCAGATTACCAGTCTAGATGGTGATGATGATGATTTTATATACACTGCTAGGTTTTATGGGGGTGCCTGAGTGGCTCAGTCAGTTGAGCATCTGATTCTTGGTTTCAGCTCAGGTCATGATCTCACAATTCATGAGTTGGAGCCCCATGTTCGGCTCCGTGCTGGCAGCATGGCGCCTGCTCGGGATTCATTCTCATTCTCTCTCTCTCTCCCCCTCTCCCCCTCTCCTCCCCACCCCCCCCACCCCCCCTCTCTTTCCTGCCCCTCCCCTGCACACATGCTCTCTGTCTTTCAAAATAAATAAGTAAACACTAAAAAAAATAAACAACCAGGATTTACGGACAAGGACTACAGTTCCATTTATCTAGGTAACAGTTCCATTTATCTAGGTAACAATAAGTAAGTATCTTCAAAGTACTATTGTCAGTAGCACAGTTCCAACTTTTTATTTATGGTCCAAAGTTCCAGTAGAGAATCCTAGTAGAGTTTCAGTCACCTGAGAACCATGTGCATTGATAATCCTACAAAGACTATATTGGTGGAGGGATGGGTTATTTTTTAAGAGAAAATTGAGATTCTTTCAGTAAAAAAGGAGAGGAACTTGTTAAATAGACAAGAGATGGGGGTACCTGGGTGGCTCAGTTGGTTCATGGGATTGAGCCCCATGTCGGTCTCTGTGCTGACAGCTTGGACCCTGTTGAGGATTCTTTCTCACCTTTTCTCCCTGCCCCTCCCCTGCTTGTTATCTCTCTAAATAAATAAATAAACATTAAAAGACAAGACATGAACAGTATGTTCCATGTTATGGCTGCCCAGCACATGTTCACACATCATACACATGTATACATACTTGCTTTTCTTCATGGATTTAGAATTTTTTGTGTGTGCCCTTGCCTAAAGTAAAGAAATTTTCACACACACAGGAAGATAATATAGGTATCAATTTGTGTATTGTGCTTAGGCCTCATTTGTTTCCTAAATTTAAGGAGGCAAGTTATAGTTGAATATTTAAAATAGTTCACTCCAGGGTGCCTGGATGGCTCAGTTGGTTGGGCATCTGACTTAGGCTTAGGTCATGATCTCGCAGTTCACGAGTTCGAGCCCCGTGTTGGACTCTGAGCCTGCTTTGGATTCTGTGTCTCCCTCTCTCTCTGCCCCTTCCCTGCTCATGCTCTGTCTCTCTCAGAAATAAACAAACACACACACACACACACACACACACACACACACACACACACACACACATATATAAAATAGTTCATTCCATGAATGCTTGAATAAATGGTTAATGACTATATCCATTAGGGTTGGGGGAACAGAAGTTATTGTAAGTATTTTGAATATAATAGGAATATAGGCAAAGAAATACTTAAACAACTACTGAAAGGACTAGTCAGTGAAGGTCAAGAAGACCATTTATGGCGTTTGGACCATAAATAAAAAGTTGGAACTGTGCTACTGACAACAGTACTTTGAAGATACTTACTTATTGCTACCTAGACTTAATTGCTGACTCTTAAGGTATCTAGAAGTGGGATAGGCTGCCGTGCTGGAGGTAGGAGAGGTGGCCCGTGGGGGTTTCAGAGCCCAAACAGGTTAAGGAGAGCTTCTTGTGTGGACCCAGTCAATGGGGTTGGAGCCCAGGTAAGTTGAAAATGGATACCCATGTTGGCTGGGGGTTGGGGTGCAGTGGGTGATAGGATTGAAGGATGGATTCCATATGTAGAGTTGATCAAATAATAAGTATAGTGAGAGCCACATTTCTCATTGTCAGATAAGAGTTACAGGTATGCAAAGGGAGAAAACTAAAATGGATCATGTTACTAGATTGGACTCATAGGTATCTTTGTGAACTCATGGTGATACATATATACACACATACATACAGAGGTACAAATGTGTGTATGTGTACACATGTATAGAAGCAGATGGATGTGTATATATGTTAATTCCCTACCTTTGTCACTGAAAGGGCCTGGGAGCAATGCTAATTCCAATAGGATTGAAAATACCTAGCTTTCATCAGGCCCTGGCCTCTTAACATCTTTCTTCACTAAAAGGTACCAGCCTTCCTTAGAGAAGTGGCTGGTTCATATCAATGTTAATTTCCAACTTTTAGTCATTTCTGTTGCGTAGGAAAATGTCCTTGTGTGTATGAAACGTACACCAAGATGTTTGGAGGAAAGGAACATTTGCTCAGCAGCTTACTCTCCATGGTCTAAGTAAAGGAAATTTCTTTGTGTCATATTGGAGTTTTCCTGTAAGTTTGAGATCGTTTCCAAGTTAAAAAATTTAAAATTATGCAGTCCCTGGAAATTATCTCAACTGTTTGCCACTGGTAATTCTCAGAATAATGCTCAGAAATCTATTAAACTTGATAACCTGCTAATCTCAGGACCCTGGTGGGTTATTCTCAGGATGCTCATAAGACACAAGATGCTGCTGCTTTTAAAGATGTTAGCTGCCTGTGACACCAAGTAAAGGATTCTCGGGAAGATGCTTGGCAGTAGTGGCAAAATCCGATTTATGCCATCTGTAGATGCTTCAGTCCTACTCACAGCTGCCACCAGAGGGGAGAAGTTGCTTTCTTTTGTGCCTTCTATATATTGCATAGATCATTGATAATGCCTAATCTGTAGTACTCCTGGCATGGGATCCTGGAAAATGTAGGCTTCTCTTCTTCACAGAAGGGAGTGTAAGAATGAATGGAAATGATGCTTTATTGGCTGTACAGTAAAGTCTGTCTCTTGTCACCTCAGTATTCATGCATGTAAGCAACAGCAGTAGCAACAATATCATGTTTCTGTTTAACACTGTGCAACCAGCTCATGTACCAATACATGCTGCGTTTACATTTTCCTAAACTTGGGAGACTCAAAGTTCTATGAGTCACTATATCCATTTTTGGATGTTAGTCATTCATCTTTAGTTCAGTCAGTTCAGTCATAATATCCCTTTCATACTGTGAAGAATAAACTATAAGATTAACTACAACCAGTATACCTTATATGAAATAGTAGAGGAAGAAAAGTAAATTTGTAATTATTTACAAATTTGCTAAATGTTTACAGATATGTATATGCAGTAAGGAAGAAATATGTATGTACAGCTGATCATTTACCCATTTCATATTCTCTGTTTTCTCAATCAGCACTTAAGTTGGTTGTGGTTGTATTTACCCAGACCATCATTACTGAAGAATCTGAGGTCTTTGTAATCTTGCCTGGTTTAGATTTCTCTAGTTGCCTATTAGCTTTTAACCTCTGGGTTTGGAAATACTGAGTGGTGCTTGCTGTGGGTTGAATGGCGGTCCCCCCGAAAAGATATATCCATGTTCTAATCTCTGTGAGTTCACCTTAATTGTGAATATGACCTGATTTGAAAAAGGGTTTTGCATATGTAATTAACTTAAGGATCTTGAGTTGAGATCATTGTAGATTATATGCATGTACCCTAAATTCAATGATCAATGTCCTTATAAAAAGACCTACAGAAGAAAGAGACTCAGAAGAGCTGAAAGCCATATATAGGCAGGAGGCAGAGCTTGGAATATACAGCCACAAAGCAGAAACTTTAAGAGGCAAGGAACAGAATTTCCCCTAAAATCTTCCCTAACGTATGTTCCTGCCTACACCTTGATTTTGGGCTTCTGTTCTCCAGAACTTTGGAAGATTAAATATCTGTTTTCAGATACCAAGTGTATGGTAATCTTACACAGTAGCCCTCTGAAACTAATACTGTAGGTATAATCTGGTTTTCAGACATAAGCCTCTTTGTTCCTGTTGTATAGTGGCCATTTTATTTCAGCCTTTAAATACCCAGTACTGTAACCCACTCTGCCTCTTGGTTCAGTGACTAGAGGAACCATACATAACCAGAGGAGTATTTCAACTTTTAGTCCAGAAAACCATTGTTGTTTCCCTGTGGAATTGAATACCTCCAAACTAGTAGAGGCCAAAGTTGTGGAGATGAGAAGCAAAAATTTGTGAGTATGTCATTAGGTACGTTCTTTACCTGGTATCTAGCCTCATGTATTCTGGTTATGGGGAAAATACCATATACTGATTTCTAGTTTGGAGCATATACCATACCACAGAGGACAGTACCAACCCCACAAAATTTTGCCACCCATGCACAAAAACTGAGTCTTCAATAGGCCAGCAGCTTTTAGGTGATGCCACATGATAAGGTCAGTGACTCCCATCAATGTGAGCCCAACGTGGGGCTCGATCTCACTACTGTGAGAACATGACCTGAGTTGAAATCAAGAGTTGGCTGCTTAACCAACTGAGCCACCCAGGTGCCCCACGGAAAATATTTTAGTAGACATTCTCTCTAAGAAGGGGTGACTAGTAAACACACAAAAGGGTACACTATCAGCAATCATTAGGAAAATGCAAGTTAAAACCTGTGAAATACCATCACACAATTCTTAGAATAACTGGATAATATCAAGTGCTTACAAGAATGCAGAGCAAGTGGAATCGTCACCTGCTGGTGGGAATGCAAAATGTTACATGCCAAATGATAGATTGGCAGTTTCTTCTAGGTTCAATAAGCATAAGTGCACGTGACTTAGCAGTGTCACTTCTGAGTATTTACTCCAGAGAAATGAAAACTTATGTTCACAAAAACTTATGTTCACAGGAGGTGTGCCTGGCTGGTTCAGTCTGTAGAGCATGTGACTTGAGGTCGTGAGTTCAAGCCCCATCTTGGGCGTAAAGCTTACATTAAAAATAAATAATAGAAAAGAAACGTGTGTACAGATGGTCATAGCAGTATTGGTCATAATTGACCTAAACTGGAAACCATTGAAATGTTATTGGCTGGCAAATGGATAAACAAAATGTATAGCTCTATAATGGAATAATACTACTGGTAGTAAAGAAGATTGGAGTATTGATGCATGCAGCAGCATGGATGAATCTCAGAAACATTAGGCCAGGGGAAAGTAGATGTGAAAAGGCTATGTGATGTTGAATTCCATTTATATGAAATATCTGAAAAGTGGGAAACCATGAAGACAATGTACATCAGTGGTTTCCTGGGGCTGAGAATAAGAGATTGATTGTAGGATGGTGCAGGGGAACTTTTTGGGGTGTCAGAAATATTCTAAACTGGTTTATGGTTGTGTTGCAAAACTATAAATTTACTCCCCCCCCCCCTTTTAAAGCAGGCTCCATGCCCATTGTTGGACTTAAACTCACAACCCTGAGATCAAGAGTTGGATGCTCTATAGATTAAGCCACCCATGCATTCCCCCCCGCCCCCCAAAAAAAAGAAAACTGTGTGAGTGTAAAACTTAACACTGGAGTACAAATATAGGTGCCCTTGGTAGACTGGAACTTAAGTAGAGTTTCTGAAAAATTGAAAAAGTAGATAGGATCAGGTTGAAGAAGCAAACCAAAGGCCACAGGAAATATCATACAGATTTCAAGCTTGAAAGTGGCAGACACCAATAATAACCTCAGCATTCTGTCCCCTGCATTGTACAAGGCAACAAGCATAAAGGTTTTTGCGTGGATACAGCAGTAAATAAGGAGATGTGGGTCAGTTAAAGAAGGAATTATCTTAGGTAGTTTCTAATCCATAGAATTGTGATTTCTTTTTTTTTTTTTTTAATTTTTTTTTTCAACGTTTATTTATTTTTTGGGACAGAGAGAGACAGAGCACGAATGGGGGAGGGGCAGAGAGAGAGGGAGACACAGAATCAGAAACAGGCTCCAGGCTCTGAGCCATCAGCCCAGAGCCTGACGCGGGGCTCGAACTCACAGACTGTGAGATCGTGACCTGGCTGAAGTCGGACGCTTAACCGACTGCGCCACCCAGGCGCCCCTAGAATTGTGATTTCTTAAATTAAGCTTTAAAATAAACACAATTGGGGGTACCTGGGTGGCCCAGTCGGTTGAGCATCTGACTTTGGCTCAGGTCATGATCTCACAGTTTGTGAGTTTGAGCCTTGCATTGGGCTCACTGCTGTCAGCACACAGCCCGCTTTGGATCCTCTGTCCCCTTCTCTCTCTCTACCCCCCCCCCCACTGCTATATAAAAAATAGATAAACATTAAAAAATTACAGTTGATCCTCAGAGAGATAAAGACATAAAGATATTATATCATAAAAACAAAACTCAACAGATGAGTTGATTGAATAGCAGCATAAATAATGCTGGAGAGCAAAGTGGTGTACTGAAAGGTTTTGCAGAGTTTCTCCTAAAATGAAACACAAGGATAAACAGATGGAAAACAGAAGTTTCAACATGTTGGGTAGATATAGAATCCAATGTTTTTCTAATAGGTAATTTTATTTTATTTTTTTAATTAAAAAAATTTTTTTGAGAGAGTCAGAGCATGTGAGCAACTGGGGGAGGGACAGTTGGAGAGGGAGAGAGAATCCCAAGCAGGCTCCACACCCAGTGAGGAAGATGACTGAGAGATTGAGCCCAGGGTAGAGCCTGACTCAGGACTTGCCATGAAATTATGACCTGAGCTCAAATCAAGAGTCCTATGCTTAATTGACTAAGCCACCCAGGCACTGCATATTTATTTTAGAAGAGACTAGAGGGGAGGAACAACTATTAGGGCAACAGTTTAGAGAAATTAACCTGAAGTAGAAAAAAACATGTATCTTTTTTTTTAAGTGTTTTTTTTTTTTTTTTTTTTGAGAGTGAGCATGAGGATGAGTTGGGGAGGGGCAGAGAGAGAGACAGAGAGAGAGAGAGAGAGAGAGAGAGAGAGAGAGAGAGAGAGAATCCCAAGCAGGCTCCACACTGTCAGCATGGAGCCTGATGAGGGGCTTGAACTCACAAACCATGAGATCATGACCTGAGCTAAAATCAAGAGTCGGATGCTCAAACCAACTGAGCCACTCAGGCGCCCCAACATGTATCTTTAAATTAATGAGGTGGTTGTAGTTAACTAAATATTTTAAAAACCCCACCTAGACACATAAGAAATATCCTAATGCCAAAAATGAAGTCCTGAAAGTATTCAAACCTGATAAAGCTATGTGTTAAGTGTATTTAATTGGTATAATCAATCTGACATTACATTTCAGAAATCTCCATTCTCTAGGGATAAATTGTGCATCATAGAAAGTCCCAACTTTAATTCTCTACCTTGAGACAGACATACTTTGATTTCTTCGTTAACCATCAGACAGCCACAGTGTTTTTCATTGCCTTTCATTGTTCTGTGGAAGCAACTATCTTATATCCCAGAAAGATCCTTGCCCTCAAATAACTTTAATAAATAAATAATACATGATGTATTGAAAGGTAATGAGTTCTGTGGAAAAGGAAAATAATAGAACAGTGTACTAGAACATAGTACAGTGATGATGGGAGGTGTCAGGTGCAATTTCAAAAAGGGTGATCAAGATAGGCCTTTATTGAGAAGGTGACATGTAAGCAAAGACTTGAAGGAGGTGCGGAAGGTTTTAAGATAAGCGTGAAAAGGAGTGATGGCCATGTAAAAGCTTTAAGAAGCAGGAATGTAAATATTTGGTTCTGGGAATAACAAAGAGGTCTATGTGACGACAAGTGAATACATGATGAAGAAAGTATTAGAAGATGAAGTCAAATCATGGAGCCAGATCATGGAGGTACTTCTGTGCTATTATAAGGATCTTTGGGGATAATGGCAGGGTTTTACTAGATTTGATTCTAGGAGAGACATTATCTGAATTTGGCTGTCTTTGTCCTCAAATAGTATGTACCTTGGGCATTTAGTTACCCATAATGAAATATTTTTAAGAGTCTCCTGTCTTTTCACACGAATACAGGTAGATAAATTTCAGATACCCTTCATCTTTCCCAAGCTCTTTGCCTCCACCTTTCTTTTCATACTAGTTTTTCTATCATTTCAGCTTCTTTTTTTTTTTTCAACATTTATTTATTTTTTTTGGGACAGAGAGAGACAGAGCATGAACGGGGGAGGGGCAGAGAGAGAGGGAGACACAGAATCGGAAACAGGCTCCAGGCTCCGAGCCATCAGCCCAGAGCCCGACGCGGGGCTCGAACTCACGGACCGCGAGATCGTGACCTGGCTGAAGTCGGACGCTTAACCGACTGCGCCACCCAGGCGCCCCTCATTTCAGCTTCTTTAGTTGAAAGCAGTAGTAGCCCACATTAGCTAACTTAAGCAAAAAAAGAAATTTATCAAAAGGTAAAACTGAATAACCAACTTCTCCAGAATTTTAGGATCCAGGCTAGTTCTGAGTATGTAGCTAACAAAATTGACATTGGAGTGACTTCATTCTCACCATTAGATCGCTCCTGAAGATTTCCATTTCTAGTAGAGTTTTGCCTAGATGAGTCACATACTCATTTCCTTAGGCCTTAGAAGAGGGAATGGAACAACTTTAGGGACTTTTGTCCCACCACTTTTGGGAATTTGCCCTATACATATATGTATATTGTTGGTGAAATGACATGTACAAGATTATTCTTTGCAGCACTGTGCTTGTAATTCATTGCAGCATTGTGTTTGTAATAGCAACATGTCCACTAATATCTTAAGTGAACAGAAGTGAAGGGTAGACAGTGGATATGATATGTTTAAATAAGATTTACACATTTGATTTTTAATAAATATGTAGAGTATTTGTTGTTTTGAAGACTTACCTTGACCATTTTCAGTTATTGTCTTTGATTCTCCTTTTGTGTATACTTGTAAATTTTGAGACATAACCTAGACTTGTTTATTTATAGTGTTACTGTGGTACTAAGATAACTTAGCATCAATGTACAGCACATTCTTTACGAGGAACTGGCCTTCTCAGATGCTAAAGTAGAATGGTTGTATTCTGCTATAAAACAAGTTTTAGATATTAGGTGACTGATTTTTTTTCTTCCATAGCTAAACAGAGCATTCCAAGAGGAGGACTCTCCAGCTACTTTTTATTGCATCAGTATGCAGTGGTTTAGAGAATGGGAAAGTTTTGTGAAGGGTAAAGATGGAGGTAAGTGGTTAACTGAAAAATGAAATTCTTTGTTGGGGCGCCTGGGTGGCTTGGTCGGTTAAGCGTCCGACTTCGGCTCAGGTCATGATATCATGGTCCGTGAGTTCGAGCCCCGTGTCGGACTCTGTGCTGACAGCTCAGAGCCTGGAGCCTGTTTCAGATTCTGTGTCTCGCTCTCTCTCTGCCCCTCCCCTGTTCATGCTCTGTCTCTCTGTCTCAAAAATAAATAAACGTTTAAAAAAAAAATTAAAAAAAAAAAATTCTTTGTTGATTTTTTTTTAAATTAACAAATACTTTTTGAGTATCTGTATGCACTTGGGATTATATACCAGTGAGAAAAAGAGAAAAAGATCTAACAGTCTAGTTTATATTCTGGTTATATAAATGCTTTAAACCTATTTCATGAATTATAGCATATTCATAGCAGGAATAGAGGAACCGAACAAAATTAGTCTACAATCTTAATATCGAAAAGTTAAAAAAAATCTTCCCAACATTGGTTACATAATGGTTTAACCATTACTACTTTGTGGACTTTAAAAACAAATTTGTGGGGCGCCTGGTCAGCTCAGTTGGTTAAATGTCTCACTCTTGATTTCAGCTCAGGTCATGATCTCATGGTTTGTGGAATTGAACCCCACACTGGGCTGTGTGCTGAGGGCGCAGAGCCCGCTTGGGACTTCTCTCTCCCTCTTTTTCTGCCCCTCCCCCACTTGCATGCACTTTCTCTCAAAATAAATAAACATTATAAAAAATTTAAAAATAATTTTTGTGACAGTATGTGTAAAAAGATGTTCTTGATATATGAAAAAAGTTGCAATACTGTATACATCCTCTGAAACTTTTATATTTAAAAAAATGGCAAACATATGCAAAGGCAAAAAACCCCACAGATATTAAACCTGCTTACCTCTCTGTAATGGGATTACAATATTTTTTCTTCCTTGTGCCTTTTTTTTTCCCTTCAGATTTTAGTAATGAACACGCACTGTCCTTTTATATTTTGTATTCAAGGGGAAAATGGGTGTCTTTCCCTTAAATTAAAAAAGGATGTATTTTAACATTTCATTTTATAATGCTTTTGTAATGTTTTTAGTTTAAATAATGACAATCTGAAATAAATCAAGAATTACATGATTTCTTTTTAAAAAATAATTTTTTTAATGTTTATTTTTGAGAGAAAGAGAGAGCATGAGCAGGGGAGGGGCAGAGAGACAGGGAGACGCAGAATCCAAAGCAAGTTCCAGGCTCTGAGCTGTCAGCACAGAGCCCAATCCAGGACTCGAACTCACGAACCTCGAGATCATGACCTGAGCCCAAGTTGGATGCTTACCCAGCTGAGCCACCCAGGCACCCCTACATGATTTCTTTTTAAATTACAAAAGAATTGTTCTTTTATAGTATTAAAAGTGAATTTTATTTTACTTTATTTATTTTTTAAAAGTGCATTTTAACCTGTGATCCTCAAATGGATAGTTAAGATTGAGATTTTGGATGGTAGTGAGAGAGCCTCTCTCCCCCTTTCTTTCTTGGTTTTGTTTTGGGGGAACCAAAAAGACCCAAAAAGAAGCTCAGAAGACAGTTCAGAATTCACTATAATAATCAGTGTGATTATATAGTTACATTCCTCAACTATTTCAAGCACAGAAATATGTAATTCTTTGGTGCATTCCTTTGAAAAGTATGCATTTTGATCATTTGTTTTTCCTTTTGACTTAGATCCTCCAGGTCCTATTGATAACACTAAAATTGCAGTCACTAAATGTGGCAATGTAATGCTCAGGCAAGGTAAGTTTGACTAATATTTAAACTATTTGTCACTATTAAGAATATATCATTACTAGCCATCTGTGCCACATTTTTTATGCAGCTCAATGATATAATTCATACATGAAGTAGGACAAATACTTGCCTAAAAGTTGCCAGTGTTTGTTATTTGAGCAAAGGTTTTAAGGCTTTTGTATGAGCTAGGAAAGAGTACTTAAGACAGACCATATGTTGCAGCTTATAACAATATGGGCTGGTAATCTGAAAATTCATGTTCCACAAGTTCTCAGTTATCCCTGGAGTATTCGTGCTGGGGGTAGGGTACATTATGAATGTTTTTGCAATATGAATATGTAGGATTGTAAATATTATTCTGTTTGTACTTAATTTTAGGAGCAGATTCTGGTCAGATTTCAGAAGAAACATGGAATTTTCTACAGTCTATATATGGTGGAGGGCCCGAAGTTATCCTACGACCTCCAGTCGTTCATGTTGACCCTGATAGTCTGCAAGCAGAAGAAAAAATTGAAGTAGAAACTCGGTCCTTGTAATTTTGAGGATATAGGAAGTTCTAATGAGAAATCATTTTCATTTCCTCTCGCATACACATGCAAAAACATTCCTAAAAACATGTTTATTTTCTTGATTTTTAATATTTTATCTCTTATTCCTTCTTACTGGGCATTATGGAAGAATGTGTTAAAATGTATGATATACTACAGGTTGGTATATTTAATGCTAGATAACTTACCGTAAAGTCTTTCAGTGTGATATTTTTGAAAGAGAAGGGATAATTGTGATCATTTGGTAATCAGTAGGTTATCTTTGACCTTTATACTACATGCAAATCCATAGTATCCTTTGTAGTTTTGTAAATACTTTTGCTTTGGAAACTTTTTCATTACCTTAAAATACCATAACTCTGACCAATCATTTCAGTTCTCCAGAAACCTAATTTAATTGTATAGTTTTGACATGGCTTCATATAATAAAGAGCCTATTTTAAATTGAAAGTTGTAGTCAGAAAAATGGTAATTTCCTAAAGCTCAGGAAACGTTAAGGTGTCACTTCTTTTGCACTGCAGCATATAAACTAGCATATTAATATTTACAAAATGTCTTTTTGAATGTATCAAGGATGTATTTAGTTTGAGTGGAATTTGTGTCAGCAGTTATCAGTAACTTATTGCCTCTTATACTGTAAAAGGTTAAACTTCAATTCCTGTAACCCTGGATAGTATTCATTAATATTAGTAAAAAACTTAGAGTTAGTTTTAGGGCACTTTTTATTTTGAGAGCATGAAGTATGGAATGTGTTGATGAGATTGTTGATAAAGCTAAAGACACTTGCAAAATGATTTTTTTAATGAAATGCATAAAGTCTTTTTGGATAATATAGTATGCACTGCTATTTGCTTGATTATGTGATGTCAAAACTTTAACTATATTCCAAGTACAAAAACAAACTGGATTACTTTGAGGATGTTGAATAGCATTCATGATGGTTTGTTTTGGTGTGGGGCAACTGCCACCAGCTAAAACAGTGTTGTTAAAATTAGTTCAATAAAAATGATTTTAAAATGTGTAACTTGGGTGTTGAATTGACTTGATGAATATTAATGTGAAAGGTATAAAGTTTGTTAATATTAATGTCTTCCTGTTATTTCTTAATCACAGGTAGGCAAAATAAGTCATTTGGTATAGTACTTAAAGTTTTGATGTTTAATGAAACAGCGAGCTTAATTAATCAGCATTAAGATGTATTTGAATTTTTAAAAAGATGTATCTAGCTTTCAGATTTCTTCTTCCTCGTACATTATGATCCTCTTCACAGATTTAATGATGTTGTATCCAACTCTGAATCACCAGAGTTTATTGTAATTTTGGTATTTAAGAGATAGTCAAAAAAGGTTTGTTTTTAATAGTGCTTGTCATTTATTGAATATTTATGATGTTTCAGCCACCTTACTAAAGTGCTTTACTTATATTTAATCCTTATTACAGCATTATGACTTAGATCAAGTGGCTTGCCCCAAGTTACACAGCAAAGAAGTGGCAGATGGGGACTCCCAACTCCAGTCAATGTAACTTCATACCAGTGCTTATTCACCATTTTATAATATCTCCCAATGAATTCTTTTGAAACAGATGATAGTATTAGTCACATTCATTATTAGCATTACTATTTTTATAACAAACTTTGCAAGATTATGTGTGATTAATTATATCAGAAAGAGGTAATTTCCCTGTATTTTGAAGCTGCTCCTGTAACTCTCCAAGATGATAAGTTTGAATATACTTGTTATCGTTTTGAAGGATTGCATGTAAGGGGATTAGGTAAGAAACTCTTTCTCTTTTTTTTTTTTTTTTTTTTGAGAGGGAAAGTGCATGTACAGAGGAGGAGCAGAAGGAGAGGGAGAGAGAATCTTTTTTTTTAATGTTTATTTATTTTTGAGAGAGAGAGAGTGTGTGTGAGTGTGCATAGTGGGGGAAGAGGCAGAGAGAGACACACAAAATGTGAAGCAGGCTCCAGGCTCTGAGTTGTCAGCACAGAGCCTGATGTGGTAGCACACAGTTTGAACTCACAAACTGTGAAGTCATGACCTGAACCGAAGTCAGATGCTTAACAGACTGAATCATGCAGGCACCCAAGGGAGAGAGAGAATCTTAAGCAAACTCCACACCCAGTGTGGAGTCCAGTGTGGGTCTCAATCCCAGGACTGTGAGATCATGACCTAGGCCAAAATGAAGAGTTGGACACTTAAACGACTGAACCACCCAGGTGCCCCAAGAAACTATTTTTTTAGGGGAAAAAACTCAGGCCACTGTTCAAGACTATTTTAATGATAACACAGCTACTACTAATCACTACTAATGCTGAATTCCTACTAATGCAAATGTTTGGCACAGATTAATATGCCCAAGTACACACAACTAAGTGTCAGAATTCAAACCCAGATGTGTCTTACTTCAAAATCTATGCTTCTTTCAGAAGTCACAAGTAAATTTCCATTTAGAGAATCCAATTACTGTTTCTCAGCCACTATTATATCCTGAAACTTCCTTCTTTAAACTTGCCTGGTGCTGCATTTTATCCATTTTCTTCCTCTGCATATCTCCCTATTTAGAGGGCTCACTCACTCCCTTGCTTTCAGCTATCACTTTTTTTTTTTTTAAAGCAATCTCTACATACAATGTGGGGCTCAAACTCTCAACCCCAAGATCAAAACTCTGTGCCAAATATATATGCTCATATGTCAGTCACCTAAAACTCAAAAGTTTGAAAAAGCAGTATAAATAGTTATTAGAATGGGCTCTAGAGTCCAGTGAATGTATTGGTTAACTTCTGGTGCAAAAATGCTATATAACAACCACAAAAACTCAGTGGTATACAAAAACATTTAGTTATTTTACAAGTTTGTGGAGTTCAGCAAATCAGGCTGTGGCTGGTCTCCACTGGGCTCACTCATGTATTTGCATTCAAGTTGGGCGTTGGCTAGGCAGGTCTTGAGACCTTGGCTGGGCTCACTCATTTGTCTTGAATTGGGCTCTGTTTCTTGTGTCCTTCACCAGGCTAACCCAGGCATGTTCTCTTGTTCATGGCAGAGGAGCAAGTTGTTTTCAAGCCTCTGCATGTGTCCTATCTGCTAATAACTCATTGGCCAAACCAAGTTACATGGTGGAACCTAGAATCAAGGGATGTGGGAATACAGTCTACTTTTAATGAGAGGAACTGCAAAGTCACATGGCAAAAGGTGTGGATACAGAGAGATATGAACAATTAATGCCATTAATGCAGTCAATCTAATGTAGTTAAATTGCTCATTTTTGAATCCTGGCTCTGCCACTTACTAGCTGTAAACTTTGACACATTCCCTGATGTTGGTTTCCCCATCTGTAAAATGAGTATCTACTATCTTGGGTTGTTGTGATACTAAATGCTTTAAAAGATACAAAGTACCAGGGGCACTTGGGTGGCTCAGTGGGTTAAGTGTCCTGACTCTTGACATCGGCTTAGGTCATGATCTCACAGTATATGAGATTGAGCCCCATGCAGGGCTCTGTGCTGACAGCTTGGAGCCTGCTTGGGATTCTCTCTCCCTCTCTCTTCTCCTCCCCTGCTCACCTGCACATGCGCATGTGCTCTCTCTCAAAATAAAAATAAACATCAAAAGATACAAAGTACATAGTAATTGTATATCTCTTCCCAATTTTGGGTGCAAAAAATGTGCCCTGACAGATACATCATCCTACAGTGCTTTTTACATTGTCATCAATGGCAGAAAGTCCAGGATCCCAGTCCATTTCTCTGTATGGCTTTAATTGCTAAGTGGGTAAGGACTTCAGTAACTCATGTCTGAAGTGTGTACATTTGGCAAGATTATGAACGTATAATTATGATAGCAACTGTTCAGGTATAGATTTATCAAACAAGCTCTTTGGGTTTAAGTTCATTCGATTTTCTTTCTCACCCATGTGAACTTGTGCCATAGGACCTGTGGACACTGAAGGGTGAAACTGTTCATGAATATAACAGCACATATAGTTCTCTAACAGCAGTCATGATGCTACTCAGGTTGAAGACTATCTTTTGTAGTATAACAAAGCCCTCAAAAGTTGGTTAAAACAAGGATTTATTATTTTTCACGATTCTGTGGGTTGTCTGGAGTCACTCATGAGGCTGCACTGAGCTGGCAGATATGCTATGTTGTTAAGTCCAAAAAGGCTCCTGACATAACTGGAGCCTTGGTGCTGATTGTTGGCTGAGCCACAACATTCATTTCCATCAAGGTCTCCATAGGATCTTATCCTCCAGGACCTCTCCATGTGGCTGCTCTCAAGAATAGCCTGATTTTCCTTACTTAGAGGATTCCAAAAGGGTGAAAGAAAAAGCTGTAAGGTTCTAAACGGTTAGGTCTGGAACTGACACAGTGTCATTTCTGCTATCCTCTATTGGGAAGGAACTATATAGGGGCCTGAATACTAGGTGACCATTCACTGGGAGATCCCAATATAACCATCTCACACATTTGACCAACCTGGTAAAGCAAGGGTAAAGCAGGAGGGGGTCACACATACTTGGTTATTCCACTTTAGTGCTACAAGGATTAATCTGGGTTCAGATGGTCAGAACCCAGTAAAGCGTTCTTTCTTCCACTGTAAAGGTACTGATCAACTTTTCCACTAATAATTTTATCTACTGATGAGTATTCCCTGAATCGATTTCATTACAGGTTGCAAAATGGCAATTTAATCATTCTAGGATTTCTTTTGAGGGACTTTTTCAACATCACTCTATAAATGAATCGTAGAAAAAGAAAGTGGTTCAGGATCTGTGATGTGATAAATGTTGAAACCAGTACTAACTTGGTGCCCCTGTGGTCAGTTGAGATCCCAGAGATTAGTATCTATGGACTGTACCATCCCTGGAGGATGGAGGATCATGAAGGAATGGGGGGATCATCTGAAGAATTGTTATAATTCATTTATCCTTTTCAATATTTCCAAATCTTTCCTTTGCTAAATTGGACTGTTAAGAGTTTCTTACCTGGGCTATGCTGTTGCCCTCTTTCAAGCTTAATAGAAGTGCCTTCAGCCTAGGTGGAGAGATGTTGTAATAAAGAGTCCCACAAAATTAGTTGTTGGATTTACTGTAAAGAAGCTGTTGAGGATACAGTTCACTATATGACATAATCTTGTTTTGATAAATTGTGGGACAAATTTATGTTTCATCTTAGTACTGGGAATAGTAATGCCTCCCCTGAGCAACTGGTTTGTTATCCTATGGATGCTGACACTGTCATAAATGATCTTGTTTTTCCTTGTTACAAGGTATGCCAGAATTGAAGCAGTGCTCAGGACCCTAGAATAGGTATTTTTGTGCATTATTTTACTTCAACTTACCCATTTTAATCATTTTAAATTTGATTTTGTCTATTGTATTAATTTTTTTTGGTAAGCCCCATAAGTATTTTTAGAAATAAGCAAGGATAATTAAAAAAATTTTTTTATTTTTTTTTTTTAAATTTTTTTTTTCAACATTTATTTATTTTTGGGACAGAGAGAGACAGAGCATGAACGGGGGAGGGGCAGAGAAAGAGGGAGACACAGAATCGGAAACAGGCTCCAGGCTCTGAGCCATCAGCCCAGAGCCTGACGCGGGGCTCGAACTCACGGACCGCGAGATCGTGACCTGGCTGAAGTCGGACGCTTAACCGACTGCGCCACCCAGGCGCCCCAAAAAAATTTTTTTAAAGAATGTTTATTCATTTTTGAGAGACAGAGTGCGAGTGGGGGAGGGGCAGAGAGCGAGAAGGACACATAGAATCTGAAGCAGGCTCCAGGCTCTGAGCTGTTAGCACAGAGACTGATGCAGGGCTTGAACTCAAGAACCTCGAGATCGTGACCTGAGCCGAAGTCAGACGCTCAACTGATTGAACCACCCAGGAACCCCAAGGATAATTTTTAAAAAATATGCCAAATATACTGGTTTTTTGGGCAGTGTACAACAATGTCTTCCCCACTAGTCAGTAAGCACCAAAAGGATTTGTCTTGTTCACTCCTGTGCTTACCACAGTGTATGGCACAAAATCTGTAGCTGGTAAATTTCTGTTAATTAATGTTGATGGCTCTCTTTCAAATTACCTTCTCCCTGGTTTTGGAGGTACTATTCTATCCCAGTTTTTCTTTTACTGTTCTTGCCTCTTGCTTCTCCTCTGTAATTGTCCTTTTTTTTTCCTTTGCCTCCAAATGTTTGAATTTCTCAAGGTTTTGTTCTACATTTTCAATTCTTCTCATTCTTTGTGCTCTTCCTGGATAATCTAAACCCAGGATTCAGTTTCTGTTTGTATGTTGAAAACTCACAAATCTGTACCTGTAGTTATGACCTAGGGCTTGCATCCCAGATCTATATATTCTACTGACTCCTGGGCAGCTTCATTTGGATGTATGAGTTAATTCAAATTCAGTATACCCTAATGGCAGACATCATTTCCTCCCCTAAACCTGCTCCTACTTATGGTATTTCCTATGGTCTTCAGTGACACCTCCATCTCTCTGGTCACACAACCCAGGAATCCTAGACTCCCTTTTAACATACTAAGAAATTCAATCAGCTACCTAAATCTTGGAGATTTAGCCCCCCAAATAACCTAGATACATATTTGGATATAAGGGCATTTACCAAACCAATCATTTGTAATAGCAGGAAAGTAGAATAGCCTTAATACCCCCAAAGAGAAAAACGTTTAAATAAATTATATGAACATCTCTGAACGATATGACATGGAAAGCATGAGCTAATGAAAGTGATTAGGGTACATTTCATATTTTATATATATCCACAGTAAAAGTAGCAGCTTATTTCTGGTGGTAGTAGTTCCGTGTTTTTAGGGGCCTTTCCATCAACCTCTCTCTGTGTAATGTTTTATACCTTCTGCCTAACTCCTAAATGCACATTCACACTTTTGGTTTCATTCAGCCTAGATGTTATTTCCTCAGGAAGCCCTCCCTTTTTCTTCTATCTAAAGACCTCAGAACATGTACTTTGGAGCATATGGACATATTTTCATTAGTCACCTGTAATTTTCATTCATGGTGCTTATCAGTTTGAAACTTTTTTTTAAGTAGGCTTTACATCCAGAGTGGAGCCCAGTGAGGGGCCTGAACTCACAACCCTGAGATCAAGACCTGAGCTGAGATCAAGAGTCAGATGCTTAACCGACTGAGCCACCCAGGTGCCTCTAGTTTTAATTTATGTACAGTATTTGTGTGATTCTTTAAAAATTAAAAAAAATATATTTATTTTGAGAGAAAGAGAACAAACAGAGGAGGGGTGGGGTGGGGGGAGAATCTCAAGCAGGCTCCGCAATGTCAGTGCAGATATCATGAACCATGATATCATGACCTGAGCTGGTATCAAGAGTTGCATGCTCAACCGACTGAGCCACACAGGTGTGCCTGTATGGTTATTTCTTGAATGTCAGTCTCCCTCCCTAGACTACAGGATCTGTAAGAGTAGGGTCTATGCTTGCTTTGTTTACTACTGTATCTCCAGCACCTTGTACAGCAACTAGCATGCTTATTGAATGAATGAATGAACTAACTACATAAATGGTTTTCTAAGCATGTTCTGAGGCAGTGCCTTAAAGGCAGATGTCAGTGGTTGCCAATTCCTAGGTCATTTTATTTGGATTAAGTATTGGATTCTGGCAGAAGACTATGTGTGTAAAAGGAATCCCAGTGCTCCAGTAAATATTGTGCAAATCCCTGAATTAGATGATCTTGAAGTCTCTTCCATCTTCAGTATTCTGTGATCCTAGATGAAAACAACCAAGAGCATATGGGATATATCATAATTAGGGAGTGACCTTCACTAGTGAGCTTGGCAGTGGTTTCTTTTTCTGAGTGCAAGAGAGCTCCTTTTCCCCCCGCTTAGATAATTGAAGATCTAAGGGGGGCTCTTATCCCTTTCTACTTGGCCAGGATCTACACCCAGGCCTAGAATTTTCTCTCCTTGGCCATCTTCTTTACCATCAATGAACTAGTCTATCCCCCTCACCCCTTAAGTGCTTGCTCCAAAGACCCTAGAACCCAGCCACTTGGGGCTACTTGTAGTTCCCCTCTCACATTCCTACATACTCTCAATCATGCAGTTCCCTTAGCTGAGAATGGTCTTTTTTTCTCTGCTTTGCAAACTCATGCTGTAACCTGAATGCCAACCCTTGTAAAAAGCCTTTCCCAACCCTCCTCTGTTCCCACAATATTTATATCTCTACATAGAGCCTTCTGCAGTTCAAATTTATGCAAATTACATAACTCTCTAAGCCTATTTTCTCACCAGAAAAATGTGAATAGTGTCATAGGTTGGGCTCTCCAAGAAGCAGACACTTACGTGATTAGTGTGTAGATTTTTTTAGGAAATGCTCTTAGCATCATCATTTTTGACGTTAGGGAAGAACTGGGCAGCAGAAGAAGTCAAGCAGTCATGTAGTCTTAATGGGATGCAACAGTTGATACAAGTTGTTCTGCATATAGGATGATCCACCAGAATTATCCCAAGTTGAGGTGAGAGGGCCAGTCCTTCCAACAATCCTGATAGATACTATTAGTGGCTCTATATTGATCAGTCTTTGGATGTGGCCTCCTTGGGAAGAGGTGTGACACTGAGCAACACCAGAAGGGGGTTGACAGTTAATGGCTGTCTGTGGGCAACACTCCTGGCCACTGGGTAATAAGTCCTTCATTTCTGAAGGGTATCTGAGAAGTACATTTTGGTGCCTAACATTAACAGTATCTATCTTAGAACATTGGAAGATTAAAATAGAATCAGTGATAAAAAGTACATAGCAGACTGCCTGCCACATATGACTCAATAAGAGATGGTTGTTATGGTTATTATACATAGAACTTGGCTCTAAAACATATAGAGCATGGTAGGGAAACCTTGTTTATTTTTGTGACTCTAGTCCTAGAATAGGGCCTGGAACCAATTAGGTTCAGTAAAGGCAAGTTGATGTGTTAATATAAAAATATATGCCACCTTTTGTCTGGAAGCAGATGTTATTTTGAGTTAAACTCTCAACTAAAACAAATAAAGTCAATTCAACATTTAATGACTTACCAGAAAAAAAAAATAAAGGAGGCACATACATTCATTTGCCTGGGAAAAAAGTTCCAAAGACAAGGAAAACAAAAGCAATGAAGCAGTACTTGACAAATGCATAAGAGCTCCAGTTAAAATGGCTTCTATCACTGGATTTTATATTTTTGGAATATAATTTTCCTATAAACAGGGAAAATTGTAGTTCAGCTTTTCCACCGCTCATAAATGGTAGGATTGTCAATGGAACAATCAACCCAAAGGAAGTACTTATTTCCATTAATGTTTATTGGGCTTTATCTTCCTGCATGCCCAATGTAGTTTGCTGACATGTTTTATTATTTATTTATTTCTATTTATTTAAGTAATCTGTACACCCAAGGTGGGTCCTGAACACTGAGCCAGCCAGGCACCCCTAGGGACATGTTTTAACACAGTATTTATTAAACACTGCTTTGTGCCTGACACAGGTCTGGGGATATAGCAATGAGCAAAAGTTACAAAGTCCCTGCCTTTATGGATCTCACATTCTTGGTGGCAGGAAACCGACAAAGTCTGTAAGTGATAACCGTCGCTTAGAAATATAAGCAGGTGAAGAGAGTTAAGACTGGTGGTGCAAGTGTGCTCTTTTGGATACAGTGGCCTGGAAGCCTCATGTTGACCTTCGAAAAGGGACTTGAACTACGCATTGAACATCAACGAGTTAAAAGAAATCTGAAGAGTTCTATCCAGGGGGAACAGCAAGCTGAAAGTCTGAGAGCCTGCGTGTTGTAGGAATAGCCAGAAAGCCAGAGGAGTGAGCGAGGGGGCTGTGTGTTTGGCGATGAAGTAGGCAGGAGCATATATAACATACAGCTTGAGACCACATCGCTAAGGGAGCCAGTGTGTACAAACCTTTCAAGAGACCACAGAGGGCACGATGGAGCGGACTTCCAACAGCGGAGCTACAACGACTCCTTTCCTCTATGGGTAGGGCCAAGTTAGACTATAGTAGGGACGGAACTGGGTCCTGCTCTCAGAAGACCAACCCTCGCCCAGGGGCGAGGGCGGACCTCGGCGGCCCCCAGCCCGCCCGCGCTGCACGGGCCGCGGTTACCAGCAGGCGGTGTAGTGAGCTCGCCTGCAGCCGCCGACGCCCGCCCGTCCCAGCGAGAGAGGAGGGGACCGGAAGGAGCCGCTGGTGCTGCGGGAAGTGGCAGGAGCGGGAGGCGGGGACCCACCTGGAAGCGCCGCGGCGCCGCTGTCGAGCTTCCTGCGGCGGCCACCCGAGCAAGTGCCGTGGCGGGGGCAGAGAGCGGCCACGGCGGCGGCGCTTCCCCAAGTAGCTCACGGTGCCCTGCCCCGCGCGGAAGGTGAGCAGTCGCTCGGGGCACGTGGTGGGGGCCAGACATGGGGTAGGGAGAATGGAGGAGGAGGGAACCCGGGGCACCATCGGCTTTGGGACCCGGATTTAGAGCCCAGTGCTGGGAGGGGGTGGGTTGGAAGCGACGGCGAAACCCCCACGTGGGGCGGGGGTGCGCGCGCACGTGTGCGCGGGCGAAAGGGGGGCGGGGAGGGCTCTTGGGAGGACGACCAGCGCGCGCTCGCTCAGTAGCTGCCCACGTGACGGCACGCCGAGACTCTCCTTCCACGTGACAGGCTGTGAGGCTGGTTGAGGCAGAGGGTTGTTGTGTCTGGGTGGTATTAACCGTGGTCGTTGGATGTTTTAGGGTTTTCTATCGCTTCTCCTCTCTACTAGGGGGGACAGGATGAGAAATAAAAGGCGTAAAAGACTTTCTGCTATTTCCTTGTTATCCACGTTCTCAAGTCCCTTAATGAAGCACTTTTCAAGTTCCGAAATACCGATTTCACTGTACCGCCATGTTGGTTCCAGGGGAAACTCGCGAGATGCTAGTGGGTTTGTATCGCGAGATCTCTCGATTCTCGCGGGACCTTGTTGGCAGAGCAGTTGTCCTGGATGGCGAATCCTTGGGTTCCGGGGGCCTGGGACCCGCAACTCTTTCTACCAGGCAAGTTGTTAGGGAGGGGCCGGGGGCGAGTGCCTCTTGGTGCCGGGAGACGTGCTAGGTCAGCTTCCTTTAGTCTTGAAGGGAATACATTGACCTCATTGAGGCGACACGGTCCTCCCCCCCACCCCCTCGGGCGCTCCGCCACCTGCAGAAGCGTCTGCACCCCTCAGCCCCGGCTCCTTTTCCCCAGCGCAGTGATAGTTCCACCCCTCTGTCTTACTCCCTCGAAGTCCAGAGCCATGCTCGCGCAGTCGTGACGATTCCATAGGATAGCGTTGCTGTTAACTTTCAAACGTTCATGTCAGTTTTCCCCCTTGTTGCCATTTTCTAAAGAATTCCAGACCTGTTAACCATTCTGGCGCTTGTTTCTGCCGCAGTACCTTAGTCCACTGGTTATTTTCAGACGCTTAAAACTACTGCGCCTTTTATTTTTTCCTCTGAGCATCATTTACTCCCACTTACTTGGTCATTGATAACTTCCTCACGACTCTAACTTACTTTGTATGTACAATAACTTTTGGCAGTATTTGGAAGGAGCCCTTATATCTCTGACAATAACTGATGTCAGAATAAAATCGTTCTTTTAATTTTGTGCGTGCCTATTAACTCGTAATTATCGATACGATTTTGATTACTACTGTATTATGAGGTTGCCATCTTTGATGTTCAGGGATGGTTGTTTTAGGTCACATGGTTACAAGTAATAGTGGAATGTTTTAAGTCAAAATTTTAATTAAAACGAAACTTCTCTTCATAAACTTTGGTATCAAAGTTTGAGTTCGGTTTTTCTTTAAATGAGTTTGATATAAAATTAATTTTTCTCCAACTTTCAATGTCTGAATCAGAGATAAATTTACAGTATACCTACTTTTCGTATTCTTGAGGCAAGTAATTTCGTATTTTGTAATTTCGTATTCATGAGTCTTTGGATTTATTTAGTATTTGTAGTGGGGAGTTAATTACATAACTAATGAGATAACTAGGTAATCCACTCAAAGTTTGTTTTTCTAAAAAACTACAAAAGTGTCATTTGCCTTTACACTTGATACAGAGAAATATATACAGTAAAACGCTCCCTGTTACACTCTTGCTAAGTTGCCTTACTTAGTCTTAAATCTCTGTAACCACTCTTAGCAGTAGCTGTGTATTATTCCATGTATTTTTTTTTTTTTAAGGAAGAGGAGGAAGTGGAGTGGTGTTTTGAGACACACTATCACAACATTAGCAACCAGTAAAAAATTTTCTACTCCGCGAAATTTTCATTTAGCGATGCATACCTATTGTCTTGACAAATATATGCATATTTGCTTTAAAAATAGATTTGTTTATTTCTTTATCTAGAGGGAGGGGCAGAGAGAGAGAAAGAGAGAAAAAATCCCAAGCAGGCTGCACCCTGGGAGCACCAAGACCAACACTGGGCTCAGTCTCTCCCAAACCATGAGATCATGACCTGAGCCGAAATCAAGAGTCAGACTCTTAATGCACTGAGCCACACAGGCGCCCAGACAAAAAAATTGTACAGATTTTTTGATGGTTCGGTTTTATGACAGTATCTTGAGTGATAGCATTATTTTTGTCCTGGAGATTTAGTATGCTGGTAGCTTTGCACTAAAATAAAATAGAATTTAAAGAAATAAGTATGTTATCAGTTGAGCTTTATATTTTTATATTTAGTACTTGTGTTATACATTCACCCTTACATTTATGCTTATATTTTGTGATACTTACATATTCTAAATTATAACCCAAGTTTGTGTATAGGAATTTTAAAAAGTTACCAGCTCAGTTAAATAGTTCTGACCATGCAATTTACTGAGCTCAACAGTAGAGTGGTAGGTATATTATTAGTGAATACAGACAAATGTACATATACTCAGAAGTTGCAGCATTTTGTGATTGTTTTTTTGTACTTTTCCCGCAAACCTACTAGCAGTATTATTTATTAGTTACACAAAAGTATTCTTCTTGGGCAGTGTGATTTTCTTTTGTAATTGTTCCAATTAGGAAAATTGGGGAATGAAAGTGAGTGTGAAAGGTGTGATGAGGGAAAGAGGAAAAGAATGTGTAGTTTGATACTGAAATGGAATTGGAGAAGTTGCACAGAAAAAAGAGGATGGTAGAAGTTTGACAGGGCTGTGGTCCAAGACTAGGCAGATTCACGATGGTTGGAGGGCAATTTGAGTTGACTAAAATTTGGAATCAGTAATTTTAGGCATTTTTTTCTCTTAAAATTTTTAGACTGTTTCAGTCCATCTCAAAAATTGCTTGATATCATTTGTCATAAAAAATCAGCAATTGAGTTTGATACTTAATTGCAACTTTGTGAATTCTTTAGTTAGGTAAAGCCCCCTTGTTAAGTACCATTTGTTGAGTATATTTTATTATTTTTAGAAGTAAATTTTATTATTTTTAGAAGGAAATTGTCAAAATGGCAATGGTGTCAAAGTTCACTATTCTATAATGGCCTTTGCACAGGGATCTACAAAGTTGTGCTTGGTATTTGGGCCTTTGGTAGTTACCATGTGTATCTGATCCTTGCGATACTGTATATATTTCTTACACTTTTGTAATTAATAAACTTTCTGGTAGTGGATCTTGGGAATACCAGTCTTTTAGAGATTAGTATTTATCTGAAATACTGGGTAGAAATATACTGAGAAAATCTAAGGAGGAAGAGGAATGTATTTTATATGGTTAGAGTTTGCTTGAGTAAAACTTAAATAACCAAGAAATTTTATTTTCCTTTTCTGATTTATTAACTGTCACAGAAGTGATCTGAGAACTGATGAGCTGCAGTGATGAGAGGAAATTAATAACATTGATAATTCAATACTGATTTGGCCTCACTTGGATTTTTTTCTTAGGGCCTGACGCAATGCTAATTTCCATAGACCTATAACTTTGTAAACTATACAGTGTGATACCTATATTACATATTAATATACCAGGAATATAAATCTTATTTCTTAACTCTTCATGAACCAGTATCCAAGAGAGATTACCAGAAATTACTTGGCCAGAAATGTCAGTGAAAATATGTTGCAGGTGCTTTTTAAAAAAAAATCTATCTAATTTCATAGGAAAATTCAGTTTGGATTTAACTACAAGAAGTATTTGCTGGAAGACTTTTTGGTTTTTAAAGTATTTAATATAGATGTGGTATACATTGTGGTGCAAATTTCTGTAGTTAATACTTTGATAACTACTGTAATTATACTTTAAAAACATTGAACAGTGAGTATTTCCCAGAGTCTTAAGTGTTAACTTCCAATACCATGGAAGTATAGACTTTGCTATTTTATTTGAACTTATCCTTCTCACCTCTGTTTTTTTCTTTTTAGCTGTTCTTTCTCATTTAGGTAGAACTTTTTTGTATTGTCAGAGACCAGTGAGTTCAGTAACTTTTCTTGAGGAGACTCTCAAACCATTCATTATTATTGGAAACTCCGTTATATTTATGTTATATTCAGTAATTCAACAAACGTTTTTTGAGTGATAGTGATCTCAGCCATTTGAAACAGCATGGATTTCCTGAGCCATCAAAATAACTGTAAGCAAATACCATAAGCCTGTGGTCTTTATTCAGAAATTCCTAAGTGGAGTAAATAAGTTTTGCAGTCCCAACAGGATTGGTTATCTGATTTTTTAGCCCACAGATCATAATCCACAGGATTGGCCATTGGAGTTAGGCACAATGATTGCTGAAATGTAATTATGTTTCAAGGGAAAGGGGAGAAAAACTATTAAAAAATAGATGGAACTATTTTAGAAGAATAGAAAAATAGTATTTTAAGGCCATTACATAGGGACATGCAGTCCTATAATCATTAACTTCAGAGGGAATCACAATATTGCCAAGCAGTGTAGTACATGGTGTGTCACAGGATGACCTTAGTCATAAATAAACTTTTATTCTATGTACTGTGTTTAAGGAAGTAAGAAACTGGTGTCCTTTTAGCAGATTATTATAAGGGTAAGCATTTTCAAAGCTTTGTTAATTAATGCATTTCAGTTTTCTGGAGAATTGACCTATAGAACTCAACTGATGATACCAAATAAAAATGATGCTGTCGTGTATGACATTTCCTGTGTTTTATTTTATTGCATTTCTCTATTTATTAATTTCCTTATTTATTATTTCAAGGGATTACCTCCCAAATAAGGCTCTATTACATTTAATATTTGATATCAGTGATAACCAGTTGTCTAAAGACTAGCATCTTTATTAATGAAGGAATATTCAAAGCAAATAATTAGAAACAGTAAATGACCAGTTTGTATAATTAAGTTCTGTAGTAAAAAAAAATTTTTTTTAATGTTTATTTATTTTTGAGAGAGAGAGAGAGAGACAGAGTATGAGCAGGGGAGGGGCAGAGAGAGACACAAACACAGAATCAAAGTAGGCTCCAGGCTGTCAGCACAGAGCCTGATGCAGGGCTCGAACTCACAAACTGTGAGATCATGACCTGAGCTGAAGTTGGATGCCTAACTGACTGAGCCATCCAGGCGTCCCTATAGTTTTATTTTTTATTTTTATTAAAAAATTTTTTTAATGTTTATTTATTTTTGAGACAGAGACAGCATGAACGGGGGAGGGCAGAGAGAGAGGGAGACACAGAATCTGAAGCAGGTGCCAGGCTCTGAGCCGTCAGCACAGAGCCTGACGCAGGGCTTGAACCCATGGACTGTGAGATCACAACTTGAGCTGAAGTCAGAAGCTCAACCGACTGAGCCACCCAGGCGCCCCTATAGTTTTGTTTTTTTTTTTTAATGTTTGTTTAATTATTTTGAGAGAGAGAGAGAGAGAGGGGTAGGGGCAAAGAGAGAAGGAGAGAGAATCACAAGCAGGCTCCATGCTGTTGGTGCAGAGCCTGATGCAGGGCTCAGTATCACAAACTGTGAGATGATGTGAGATCATGACCTGAGCCAAAATCAAGAGTTGGATGCTTAACCAACTGAGCCACCCAGGTGCCCCTTTAGTTTTGAACCGTGAAGTTGAGTCTCCATCCTTAGCCCTGAGTTTCCTGAGGAGAGAACTGTTTCATTTTGTAGTGGATTTTCTTTGTTGCTTTGCTTCCCTGTTTTCAGTTTCTTTTAATATGTTAATTTAAACTGTGTGTTCTGTTTATTGGTAGAGTAATGGTAGATAGTATTTGATTTAGGTAGAAAGTGTTATGTGGTGTGTTTTAATGACTTTAATGACTGGCTTGAGGATTTTAAATGTGAGGAATTATCACCATATTAAAATTTTGATATATTTCTTACATTATTTTAAAAACGCATCTTTTATATACTTGTGGATAAAACATTTAATTCCATGATTTGCTTTCTAACCTAATGTTGGGTAACATTTTTCCATTCTCACAATGAGTCTTCATAACCATAATTATAAATAGTTGTATGATGTCCCATGTGTTGATGTATCATTCCCCTATCCTAAATTTTTGCATATATAAATAACAGTGTGAATAACATTTATACATAAGATATTTTCTTGTGTATAGTATTATCTTCTAGTATATTGCCAACACCCGAAGTGATTTTTAAGTGTATTTTTAAAGGCTTATAAAACCTATTCGTCACACTATCAAAAGGATCAAATTATGTTCATGTTGAAGTGGCTGTTACTCTATACTTCTACATTAAGTATTATTTATAAAAACTTAATAGAGTATAAGTTATACCACTTTTTTCTTAGATTACTAAGGTGAAACATTGTGCTTAACAAATGTATTTCATTTATGAATTAAGATAAACAGAATTTCAAAATTAATGTAAGTAACCAAATCTTTTGACCTAAGTTTGTTGTTCACTTTTGAACTTCTGAAATTGCTTCTCTGGAAATGTAATAAATAAACAATACTGATTTAATACTGTCTCTTTTAGATTTTCTAAGTTAGATTAAATAAATTGAACTTTTTACCTCATCTGATACTGGTGTGAAGTGAGAATATAAATGTTTTTCTCCAAATTGGTAATTGTCTCAACTCTATTAAATAATTTTTATTTTCTCATTGTTTTGTGTTTCATTTTTATATTTTAAATGTTTTTTATTTTATTTATTTTTACCCTAAACTTAAAAAAATATTAGTATTGATTTTTAGATGATTCTTATGACACATCTTTCTTTTGATCTGGTGTCTTTTTATTGTGATGCTTGTTTTTGTATTGATTTTTAAGAGCACTCTACAAATTGAGGATAATAAAGCTTATTCTGTACAAAAACAGTGTTTTATAACTCTTTTTCTTGTCAGCCAAAATTTGAAATTCTTTTCCCATACCACAGAATTTAGTAGGATTAAATGAAGCAATTTCTCCTTTCTTGAATTGACAAAATATGAAACTACTTAAGAGTACTGTATTAGAGGCTAAACAGAGAAAAACTACTTCGGTAAATTTTTGTGGAATTAGAGAATTAAACTGCTAAGGTCAACAATTTAGGATGTGTGCTTAAGGTGTTTTCCTTTATTAAATAGCAATGTGTAGTTTGACATCATTATTAGCCTCCAATCTATTTAATGAAAAAGTGCTAATTGGCAGTTCTAGAAATTAAGTTACAGAATCACAATACCTTTTTTCTTCAGTTGTTAAGAACAGCAGTATGGCACATTTACTGACATTTAGTAATGAATACTCTAAGAAATTCCGGGTGAGCATTAGTGAGGGCATAATTCATGCCAAGGAGAACATTTTTAATATTGAAAGTTCTTATTGTTTATGAAGGTATGGTTTTTTTCTTTACAAAATAATTATCCAAGATCTTAAAATAATTTTTTAAAGAAGGGAGATATTTTTACCTATTTACACTTTAAAACTGTGGAGGCTCCAAAGTTACTATTTTATTAAGTAATGACTAACATGTTCTGTTGTTTACAGATTGGTGTGATTACATTAATGCTAGGAAGAAATACCAGATTAACTTTCTAAGTGTGGAATCATAATAAATATTTGAAAAAATGTGTGTCCTGTGCTTGGGGATCCCATAAAGAGAATTGCAGGTGAATGATGGGATGAAATTTCTTTCTACCTTGGATCTACCTTGGGATGTGATTTAAAGGGATTGAAACATAATTTATACCTTTTATTACTATCAGAAGGAATTCTGCTTACTTCATAAGGGATACGTTGATTTTACAGAATGGCACTGAACTAATCCAGGAAATAGTAGTTGCTAATTGTAATCTGGCGCTCATTTATACTTTTCTTACTAGTTTTTTAATTTTTTTTAATTGGTCAGAAGCTTAAGGAAAACCTATCCTGCAGTTCATATACACTTTCCCATTAGAAAGCAGATTTATTGTGTTTCATAAATAAGGTGGAATACTGCTTTTTTCTAGGTTGATGGTATTATACAGGGAGGTGCCAGGATTTTTTTCTTCTGAGAAAGATGTGTGTATTTGTGAGATTTATTTAACTGATAGCCCTTAAGGAACTTTGTGATACTTCTCTGTCTTTACCCACCCCAAATTTGTAATTCTTGAAGTTTATTTATTTAAATCTCTACACCCAACCTGGGGTTGGAACTCACAACCTTGAGATCATGAGTCACATGCTCTTCTGACTCGGGCAGCCAGGTGTTCCTGTAATTCTTAATCTCAACTGGCTTTACTAAAAAGAAATTTTAATGTTTGTGTTTGCAGTAATGTTTCATTTTCTGAGAGAGAAATGTCCTTTATTTGCTCCCTGCTTTTAAATAAATGTAAATATGATTGTAGTATAATATACACAAAGTTCTCATAAGTGTGTATAGTTCAGTGACTTTTTTTTAAATTTTTTTATTATTATGTTTATTTATTTTGAGAGAGAGAGAGAGAGAGTGCGAGTGGAGGAGGGACAGAGAGAGAGCGAGCGAGGGAGACACAGAATCTGAAGCAAGGCTCCAGGCTCTCAGCTGTCAGCACAGAGCCGGATGTGGGGCTTGAACCCATGAGTGTAAGATCATGACCTGAGTCGAAGTTGGACGCTCAACTGACTGAGTCACCCAGGCTCCCCGGTTCAGTGAATTTTCAAAATGTAATCCTACCTGTGTATTCAGTACTAAGAAGCAGCACGTTATCAGAATCTCAGAAACTGTCTTGTGTTGTATTCTGGTGATTAACACTACCCCGTCCCATGGGAAACCACTCTTTGGATGTCTGGTACTATGGAATATTTTTGTCTGTTTTAGAACTTTAATTTTATCAGCATCATTACATTTTTATCTTGCTTTAGAAATCCTAGAACTCAGTGTAATTTATACATGGAGATTTCAGCTCTTTGACTTAGACATACATTTTCCTCATCGCATTCATGATTTTAAGAACTCTTAGGGGTGCCTGGGTGGTTCAGTCAGTTGAGCATCGGACTTCGGCTCAGGTCATGATCTCGCAGCTTGAGAGTTTGAGCCCCCTGTCGGGCTCTGAGCTGTCAGCACAGCTTTGGATTCTGTGTCTCCCTCTTTCTCTGTTCCTCCCCTCCCCCTCTTGCTCGCTCTCTTGCTCTCTTGCTCGCTCTCTCAAAAATAAAGATTAAAAAAAAAAACCTCTTAGAAGGGGACATCAAAGAAAATCCTTGCTTTCTTGCTTTCAGATAAGTTAGTAGACCCTTTCAGTGTTTTAGTGTAACTTGGGCAAAGAGGATACTTTTAATTTCTGTCACTGATTGGCCTGCAGTAGTACTTCAGCGCACCCCCCCCCCCCCCACGCTTAATAATTTTGTTTTGAACATTTTGGTATAGCATTCCTGACTAGCTAATGGCTTTTTGGACTTTTATCCTATGAGTTGGCAGCTTTCTTTTCATTCTTTGAATTCCTTTCAAGCAGTGATTCCTATTCTAGTTTTTATGACAGACACCCTGTGGTATCCTCTGTTATTTTAAAGAATCTTGTGAGGGTCCCTCTCCCCAAGAAAAACGTCCCAATTTGTTTAAGCCATTTTAATTTTAAGATACTTATTTTATATTTATGAACAGTGTAATGTTGTGGTGTGCGTATTATAAAATCAAGTTATAGGCTATTAAAAAATGGAGAGCTAAAAGCCTTTTACCTAGTTTATATCCCCTTTCAGGCAGGCTTCAAGTGTAAGTGCAACTTTTTTTTTCCTGTGTATTTTAATTTTTTAAATTTATATCTAAATTAGCATATAGTGCAACAATGATTTCAGGAGTAGATTCCTTAATTCCCCTTACCCATTTAGCCCAGCCCCCCTCCCACAACCCCTCCAGTAATCCTCTGTTTTCCATATTTAAGAGTCTCATGTTTTGTCCCCCTCCTTGTTTTTGCATTATTTTGGCTACCCTTCCCTTATGTTCATCTGTTTTGTATCTTAAATTACACACGAGTGAAGTCATGTGATACTTGTCTTTATCTGACTAATTTTGCTTAGCATAATACCCTCTAGTTACATCCACATAGTTGCAAATGGCAAGATTTCATTCTTTTTGATTGCTGAGTAATACTCCATTGTGTGTGTGTGTGTGTGTGTGTGTGTGTGTGTATACATATACATATATATATATATATATATATATATATATATATATACACGCACACACATACACATCTTTATCCATTCATCCCTTGGACATTTGGGCTCTTTCCATACTTTGGCTATTGTTGATAGAGCTGCTATAAACATTGGGGTGCGTGTGTCCCTTCGAAACAGCACACCTGTATCCCTTGGATAAATACCTAGTAGTGCAATTGCTGGGTCATAGGGTAGTTCTATCTTTAATTTTTTGAAGAAACTCCACACTTTTCCAGAGTAGCTACACCAACTTGCATTCCCACCAACAATGCTAAAGAGATCCTCTTTCTCCACATCCTTGCCAACATCTGTTGTTGTCTGAATTGTTAATGTTAGCCATTCTGACTGGTGTGAGGTGGTGTCTCATTGTGGTTTTGAGTTGCATTTCCCTGATGATGAGTGATGTTGAGCATTTTTTCATGTGTTGGTTGCCCATCTGGATGTCTTCTTTGCAGAAGTGTCTATCATGTCTTTTGCCCATTTCTTCACTGGACTGTTTGTGTTTTGGACGTTGAGTTTGAGAAGTTCTTTCTAGATTTGGATACTACCCCTTTATCTGATATGTCATTTGCAAATATGTTCTCCCATTCCGTCAGTTGCCTTTTAGTTTTGCTGATTGTTTCCTTTCCTGTGCAGAAGCTTTTTATTTTGATGAGGTCCCAAGAATTCATTTTTGTTTTTTGTTTTTTTCCCTTGCCTCCGGAGACACGTTGAGTAAGAAGTTGCTGCGGCCAAGATCAAAGAGGTTTTTGCCTGCTTTCTCGAGGATTTTGATGGCTTCCTGTCTTACATTTAGGTCTTTGATCCATTTTGAGTTTATTTTTGTGTATGGTGTAAGAAAGTGGTCCAGGTTCATTCTTCTGCATGTCGCTGTCCAGTTTTCCCAGCACCACTTGCTGAAGAGACTGTCTTTATTCCATTGGATATTCTTTCCTGCTTTGTCAAAGATTAGTTGGCCATAAGTTTGTGGGTCCATCTCTGGGTTCTTTTTTCTGTTCCATTGATCTGAGTGTCTGTTTTTGTGCAAAGTGCAACTTTCTTATCACATAGTCTCCCTTTCCATTTTCTTGCCTACCCCTTCCATTTCACTTTTTTAACTTGAAAAAGGCATAATGAAAAAAAAGAAAGGCATAATGAAAGATACATTATTGTGTTTCTCCACATAATTTTTCTTTCATCTATGTCCCACAGTTAGCCTGGAAGGTACACTTAATTTTCTTTATAAACTAATTTTGTTCATGGTCAGTCAGTAGTAACTAAGGACAAGAATATTATAAATGAGCTGTAACTGTTGAAATTAGGTGTTTTGTTCAAGAATAATGTAAGAATAGCATGCACCAACATTTTGGACTCTAGTGATCTTTCCTTTACTGAGCTTTTGTAGAAATTAAATGTTATACAAAGTTTTAGACTAATTTCTAAAGTTTTCTTTTTGCCTCGAGATTTTAAATGTCTGACTTTAAATTTTTTTTAATTTATTTTAACGTTTATTTATTTTTGAGGCAGAGAAAGACAGAGCATGAACGGGGGAGGGTCAGAGAGAGAGGGAGACACAGAATCTGAAACAGGCTCCAGGCTCTGAGTGGTCAGCACAGAGCCCGACACGGGGCTCGAACCCACAGACTGCGAGATCATGACCTGAGCCGAAGTCGGACGCTTAACCAACTGAGCCACCCAGGCGCCCCTTAAATGTCTGACTTTAGAGGAACATCCTGATATAGGAGAACATCTCTTGAAGAATGAAGGAGAGAGTAATGGACTTCTTTTAACTGTTACAGAGTTACCGCTAAATTTGAATGAATGCTGTTCTTTTTTTTTTTTTTTTTACACGTTTATTTATTTTGAGAGAGAGAGAGAGAACGAGAGAGAGAGAATGAATGAATCCCAAGCAGGCTCCACACCTGTAATACAGAACCCGATGCATGGGCTCATATCCACGAACTGTGAGATCATGACCTGAGCTGAAGTCCAACATTTAACTGACTGAGCCACCCAGGTGCCCCGAATAAATGTTGTTCTTACTTGGTGAATGAGTCAGGACATTTTCAGTTTGACTTAAGCCACATAGGTAGATGCTTTTCTTCCTGTAGTTAGCAAAATTTCACCAAGGAAATTCTGAGTTATTTGTAATGATAAGGCAGTGGTTCTGAGACTTTAACATAATCACCGGTAAGGTTTGTGTGTTTGTTTGTTTTAAATAATGGATGGCTGGGCTCTACCCCTAAAGAGTCCGATTTAGCCGGAGACCATACTTTGGAGACTAATAAATACTAGGGTATAGTCACGGCACCCACCTATAAATAATAAACCCACGCCCCACAAGTGTTTCTCATGTAGTTGTAGCTGAGAACTTTCAAGCAGTTGTTCTCAAAATGGGAATGGCACGATAGCATCATATGGGAACTTGTTACAAATGCATTTTCTCCCGGACTCTGGGTTGGAACCCAGAAATCTGTTTTAAACCAGCCCTTCAAATGATTCTGATGTGTCCTAAATGTGAAGAAACCTTCTTGTACCTCAAAAGTATCCTTCCTGGGCACTTGAACTTGTTAGAAATGCAAATTTCAGGCCCTACCCAAATCTCCTGTATAACAATCTCATTTTAAGGAGAGTCCCAGGCATTTAAAATGTATATTGAAGATTGTATAGGGTTGCTCTAGATGATTATTATAAAAGTAGGGGTGTTTGGCTGGCTTGGTTGGTGAAGCATGCGACTCTTGATCTTGAGGTTGTAGGTTTGAGCCTCATGTTGAGAGTAGAGTTTACTTAGAGTTTAAAAAAACAAAAACAAAAACACTTCCAGAAGAAATACATATTGGGGCATCTGGCTGGCTCTGTAGGTAGATCTTCAGGTTGTGACCTCAAGGCCAACTTTGGACGTAGAGATTACTTTAAACAAGCAAGAAAAAAAAGCCAAAAAACAAAAAGTAATACAAATTAAGTTACTGAACATTTGCTATGTGCTAGATGCATGTAAATACTCTATTCACTATTATTAGTCTTCTCAACAATGTAGTAAGGATGGTTACTGTTCTTAATGGGATATGAACCTAAACATTCAAACTCTGCTTTTGGAGTGAGGTGTTATAGGACCATTTATGTTGGTTTATATTTGTCCTTCCTTGTTTTTTCAGTAGCATAGTGTATGTTGTATTCAATTTTTTTTGTATTCTATTTTACAATGACCTGAATTTTCTTTAAGGTCTTATGTCCCAGGACTGTTTTTGCTAAAATACTGTGTTTTAGATTAAAACAAAAACAAAAACAAACCTGGAAGTAGATAAGATTTGAATACTTTTGTCTTTAAAAATACATTCTCTTAAGTTTATTCATCAAGGTTACAACTTATCCGAATTGTTCTCTTACACATTTTGTCCTTACATGTAATTTTAATGAGGCAGCCCTTACTGGTTAGGGTTTCAGATGAAATTTTGCACAGTTGGTAGTGTCCTATATTCAAGGACTGTATTTGTTTATTAAAGACCACCACAATGTAGTTCAGTACCTCTAGTCCCCATTGTGCTAAAATTGAACTTTTGGGTTCAATTTCAAGTAGGACATGAAGATTTGCAGAGTAGGAGACCTAAATACTGGTCTTAATTTCAAGGTAGTATAAGAGAGGAACATTCTGGTCACTTTATTAATTACAGGATTTTTTTTTTTGGAGGGAGGATTTCTGTGTCATATTCTTCTAAGTGTACAATTCAGTGATTTTTAGTAAATTTACAGTGGTTTGCTACCAACTCCATAGTCCTGTTTTAGAACGTTTGCATAAGTCGAAAGGTTTCTTTTGCCTAGTTTATTAAGTCATTCTAACCTTCAGCCTATAATAGATTAAAAAAAAAATCAGCTGGTATATTTTAGAAGTCCTTGAGTACAGTGCCAAACTACAGCGTAGTAGTAAAAACCTATTTATAAATCTTAATACATAACCCTGTTTTTACTTTTAAGAAACTGAAAAAAATACTATATTAAATCAATTATTCTAGTTGAAAAGATTAAATATCCCTTCACACATCCTTCCCTGGTAAAATGGTTTGTGTACTTGTTTTCTTTTCCTGTAATAGTTGTATATTTGCATGGCTTGCTTCCTTCTCAGGTTCAAATGTCACCTGGTGTAGAGAGGTTTTTTTTGAAGAGGGAGTTTCCAGGTGGTATCATTTACATAGACTTCTGTGTGAATGGTGCTCACTGATGTTACCTTCATTATGCCATCAAAAATAGCCCCCCTCTACACGTTTCCTTGTTTTATTTTTCTTCATAGTAATTATCATCACTGATATTTATTCTCTTCTTCTCATTAAATTATAAGATTCATGAAGATTGAAATTATGTTTTATTCAGTGATTTAGTCTCAGTCTGGAATGATGCCTTGTTCATGGTGGATGCTTAGTGACTGCTAAATGAATGAATTGAAAATATGAAATACTTGCAACAATGTTGGACACTAGGAAAATGCTCTTTGAAAAAAAGAAAATGCTCGTTGAATTCTTAGCTATTAGTACTACAGCTGCTTAATTCTTTATACATTTAGTGTACTGGATTTTATTTTATTTTTTAGCAATTTATATGCCTTATGGAGTAGTATAAAATTTCAATAAGCAGGACTTGTTTTGAATACTTAAAACTCTTTTAAAGTTAAATAAAATTTGTAAATATAGTGAGTCACAAGTTCTTTTAAACATTCCGGTATTGCTTATTAACCAAACACACTTAAGTCTGTCAGATTCTATAAGGTTAAAATTCTCCTAAACATGACAAGAATGTAAAAAGATATATAGAATAGTTTTAAAACCTAACATAGACTTACTAATATTGTGGGTTTGACATACTTAATTTCAGTATTTAGTTCTAGTTCGTGTTGAAGGTTGGTAGTCACTTAAGGAAACACTTCTGTTGTCTTGAGCAGGTTGAATTTTCTGTGACACCTTTATGACCACAGATCAGTTACCATCTCCTCATCTGACTCTCAGACTAATTAGTTACCATCTGATTATCAGCCTAACATTGGCCTTGGAAGCTGCCTTTTGTCCAGATGGTTTTTCTTTCTTTTTTTTTTTTTTTTTAAATTTTTTTTTTTTCAACGTTTATTTATTTTTGGGACAGAGAGAGACAGAGCATGAACGGGGGAGGAGCAGAGAGAGAGGGAGACACAGAATCGGAAACAGGCTCCAGGCTCTGAGCCATCAGCCCAGAGCCTGATGGCGGGGCTCGAACTCACAGACCGCGAGATCGTGACCTGGCTGAAGTCGGACGCTTAACCGACTGCGCCACCTAGGCGCCCCCAGATGGTTTTTCTTAAACCACGGAGAGGCACATTGAAATCTCATCCCTATGATAATTGGAACTCCGCCCTTTTGGTTTCTTCTGAATTCAAGTTTAAGGCCTTTTGTAAATATTTTCTAACTGCTTTTTAACTCCATTGCCTGAACAAGGTCTATAAACCCCACCCAAGTTGCTTCACCACTTGATTGGATTCCAAGAATCCTTTTCTACCTATCTGGCTAATGCTGCACAGGTTTTAGATCGTCTAAGTGACACAAAGGAACTAAGAAGTGTTGATAGCTTTTGTTAATTTGAGATGATTCCAGGTGTGCCTGGCTGGCTCAGGTAGAGCAGGAGACCGTAGATCTCAGGGTTGTGAGTTCAAGCCCCACGTTGGGTGTGGAGCCTACTTAAGTTAATTTCTGGTGACTCAAAGTATGTTACAGGGCTAGAAACAGACATAAAATCTTCTTTTTAAAAAAGAAAATAGTAGTTTTTGAAATCATTTTCCATCGTTGGAGGTAATGTAGAAAGGTACAGGCTAGCTTATCAGCATTAAGAACATTACATTAAGAGGCATAAAATAACCTTTTTTTAAAAAGTTTATTTATTTATTTCAGAGACAGAGACAGAGAGAGAGAGAACGAGCAGGGGAGGGGCAGAGAGAAACAGAGAATGCTAAGCAGGCTCCCTACTCTCAGCACAGAGCCCAACAGAGGCTCAGTCTTATGAACTGGGAGATCATGACCTGAGCTGAAATCAAGAATCTGTTGCTTAACTGACTGAGCCATCCAGGTGCCCCTAAAATAACCATTCTTAAAAAGTGTTAAAGGGCACCTGGCTCAGTTAAGCGGCTGACTCTTGGTCTTCCTGGTCTCAGCTCAGGTCGTCATCTTGCGGTTCATGAGTTCAAGCCCCCTATCGGGCTTTATGCTGCAGTGTGGAGCCCGCTTGGGAATCCCTCTCTCCCTCTCTCTCTGTTCCTCCCCTGCTTGTGTGTGGACACTCTCTCGCAAAATAAACTTTAAAAAAAGTGTTAAAAAGGAGGGGGTGCCAGGTTGGCTCAGTTGGTTGAGCGTGTGAGTCTTGATCTTGGGGCTGTGTTGGAGCCCCATATTGGGTGTGGAGATTACTTAAAAAAAAAAAAACTTTAAAAAAGTGTTCAAAAGGGATCAGTGTCAAACTTAGAGATATATCTAAAAAGGCTATTTTTGTCCTTGTCCTTTTTAATATTTTTATTGATGCTTTGGAAAAATATGCAGTTGTGTTTGTAAAATTTCAGAACAACTCACTGGCAAGGGTAGGTGTAACGTGGAATTCAGATAGAAAAATCCTATGAGCAGAATTCTGTTCAATTCACCAATATTAAGGCACTGTACTAAGAGAATAAAAAAAGAGTTGCACTGCTTGTATAAGGAGCCTATAATCAAGTAGGGAATATAGACACACCCACCTATACATTATAAAATCTGTGCTAGAAGAATTAAGCCTTATGGGAGCAAAAGAGGGAGAAGTTAATTCTGATGGGTCATTGAATTGGGCTTTGAGGAAGAAGGGTTTTCCATTGAAGATGGAGAAAATCATTGTGTCTTTTATTTTTTATTTGGAGGACTGAAAAAATCAGAATCAGCTGGATTTATTAAGACAGGGATAATATTGTGAGCAGATAAAGAATAGATTGTAATCTCAGATTAATCAGTTGTTCAGCTGAATCCTTCAGTTGTTCAAGAAGGATGACAGTAGCCTGAACTGGAGCAATAACAATAGGACAGAAAGAGAAGTAGACTGTTCTTTTCAAGACATTTTAGAAGAAGAATAAGTAGTTTGTTGATTATATATTGGTGGGAAAAGGGAGAGCTAAGATGTCTTAAAATTTTTTACCTTGGGTGATTAGATATTTTTCATTGAGATTGTTGACATAGGGAGGAGCTAATATTTTTGGGGTTGGAAGAAAATGACTACAGATTTGTATTTGTTGAATAAAAGTAGAGTCTAGAGATTGAGACCTCAGATTATGGCATACTGAAGGTTGTGATGGAGTTTGGTGCTAGAGATATAAAACTTCATAGTTAAAATAATCTGAATTATAATAATGGTTTTACCTGGGGAGAGAGGATAAGAAATGGACATGCACATTTTGGGGGTGCAGAGAGCAGTCACAATGCCTGAGAAAATGATAGGGAGGAGACTTGGAAAATTGATTTCAGAGGTTATAGGAAAACTAGAAAGAAATGGGGATCAAACAGAGATGGAAGTTTCAAAGTGAAGAGGGAACTGATGACTTGGTTAAAAGATCAGGGATTTAAATGGTGTAGGGACTGAGAAGAAAAACCTTTGCATTTGGGGGAAGAACTAGTTGGATTTGATAGGGACTTTTAGGAGTTTGATTTTGTATAATCTCAGGGATCCCATAGTTTGTTGCTTTGAAAAGGAAAAAACAAAGGAAATACCAGGCCGCATTGGTCTCTGTTGGTATATCTCTACTATAAATTTAGTTTTCTGGCTTTTTGTTTATACTACTGTTAGTTTCAAGTGTAATTAACTTTAAAAAAATTTAACATTTGTTTGTTATTAACAGACAGAGACAGAGCATGAGCATGGGAGGGGCAGTGAGAGGGGGAGACGCAGAATCTGAAGCAGGCTCCAGGCTCTGAGCTGTCAGCGCAGAGCCGGACGTGGGGCTCGAACTCATTGACCAGAGCCAAAGTCAGACGCTTAACCCACTGAGCCACCCAGGTGCCCCAAGTGTAATTAACTTTTAAAAACTTTTTCATTTAAGCATAACACATACACACGTACAAATGTAAAACATAATCATAACTAATTGCATAGCCTAGTGAGTTTTCAGAATGTTGAACATTCCCCAAGTAACCCGCAACTAAAGCAAGAAAGAGAACATTAGCAGTACCTTCTAGTCACTTTCTACTTTCCCATCCCAGGGGTAGACTTTATTCTGACTTTTGACAGTATACTTTTCATTGATTTTGAACTTTATGTAAATAACATCAAGTATTAGTTTTTGAAAGGTTTTAAACCGAAATATTTTTATTATTTTTGTTGTAAAATTATAGAATCATAAAATTTTTGTCCTTTTGCTTACAGGGAAAAGATCATCTTTTGTTTATGTGATTAATATGTGAATGTGTACTGACTTTTTCATTGCTTGGTAGAAATTTCCAGAGGCACCTGGGTGGCTCGGTTGAGGATCCGACTTTGGCTCAGGTCATGATCTCACGGTTCCTGAGTTCGAGCCCCACATTGGGCTTGCTGCTATCAGCACAGAGCCTCTTTTGGATCCTCTGTCCCCCCGTCTCTGTCTGCGCCTTCCCTGCTCATGCTTGCTCGCTCTCAAAAATAAACATTAGAAAAAGGTTTCCGTAGCTCTGTATGATGAAATTGATGCTGAAATTACATTAATTTATTTCTTCTGGATAAAGGTAAAACTTTTTTTAGTGAAAAATTAAAAAATCATCAAAAGTGGCTTAGATATAAAGCAGGATTTAATTTAGAATATCCAATTTAGGTATCTTCTATAAGATTTTGTTGCTTTTATCTTCCGATGAACATACTGATTAGGAAAAGAGATCTTGTAGAAAGAAAATAGATAAAAAGATAAAGGACTTTAGTGGTAAGTTTGATATTAAAACCAGAAAATAGACTCTGATAAGGCAGGAAAACATAAAACTCTTCTCATAGGGGATTTGATGACACTTGACATCTTTTTATGTCCTGTGTTCCTTGGTAAATGTTTTACATTGTGAGTTTTCTTACTGTGGAAAGTTTGGCCATGCACTTAAAACAGTGGAATGAAATGGCATTTTTGGCAATGGTTCCTGAGGGATATGTTTAGTCTGAAGTTTTGATAATCAGGTTTTGGAATTTGGCATCTGTGTATTTCTCTGATAAAGGTTGTTGCTACCTCAAATGTGAAATTACTCTGGTTTTTTGGATATAAAAATTTTCCTTAGGTAAACTGAAATATCTCAGAGTCAGCATTTATAACCATTCTATAGCCTTGAACAGGATGTCTAAATGCCTTGTTAGAATTTCTAGCAAATGTTTCTTTTAACCTGTATTGATTTGGCTATATTTATGGCATGCCGTCTTCAGGTTTGATTTTTTTTTTTTCTTCTTAAAGATGTATAGAAATTAAAAAAATCGGAGACCCTTCTCATCCTTACACCTTCAGTCATACTTCTTTGGAAAGGAATTTTTTCTTGTTCAAAATAGAAATACCAGATTAAACTTAAAAAAAAAGTTTAAGTAGTTGATTAGGTTTATTATATAGAATTAAATGAAATAGTTAGCCGAAATCTAAAATTGTGTTGGGGCACCTGGGTGGCTCTGTTGGTTAAGTGTCCAACTCTTGACTTCAACTCAGGTCATGATCTCACGGTTTGTGAGTTCAAGCCCCACATTGGGCTCTGAGCTGACAGTGTGGAGTCTGGTTAAGATTGTCTCCCCCTTCTCTCTGCCCCTACCCTGCTCATGTTGTCTTTCAAAATAAATAAATAAACTTAAAATTTTTTAATCTAAAATTGTCTTTCATTAGTAACATTAAAACATTTAAAGCCACAGAGTGATAACAAATCAGTAAAGCATATTGTAAGCCTCCTTTTCTATGTAAACTGTGTTCATAAGCATATTTTAATGCATTTTTTGTAAAGTTGCTTTAAAATTTAGAAGTTTTGAGGTGCCTCGGTGGCTCAGTTGGTTGGGCATCTGACTTAATTTCAGCTCATGTCATGATCTCATGGTCTGTGGGGTCAGACCCAGAGTTGGGCTCCATAGTAGCAGCATGGAGCCTACTTAGGATTCATTCTCTCTCTCTCTCTCCCTCTCTCCCTCTGCCCTTCCCCTCCTTGTACTCTCTCTTTTTGTCTCTCTCTCTCTGAAAATAAATAACTAAACACTTAAGAGTACAGAAATCTTTATAAAAAATAAATTTAGAAGTTTTGTTAAATACAGCTTTATTTTAAAAGCAACCTGATTGTCTCCCATCAAGGGCCTTAAAAAGTTTGTATCCTGTGACCTAATAAGGTTGTTGTGAAGAAGTAATTAGAGATACAGACATACAATGTACAAGGATGTTCATCAGAGCTATTTATGAGTAGTAAAATATCAGAAATAGCCTAATGTCCTAAGAGAATGGATATAGTTAAATTAGGGATTACTTAGGTTTTTGTATAGGTATTAACAGTTTTAAGACTTTAACCATGTGGCATGTTAAGTGGAGTGGGGAAGGGGAAGAAAGCAGGATACAAAGTAATGTGGGGTGCCTGGGTGGCTCAGTCGGTTAAGTGCCTCAGGTCATGATCTTGAGGTTCCTGAGTTCAGGCCCTGTGTCAGGCTCTGTGCTGACAGCTTGGAGCCTGGAGCCTGTTTTGGATTCTGTGTCTCCTTCTCTTTCTCCCCTGCTTGTACTTGTGCATCTCTCTCTCTCTCAAAAACAAACAAAAAAACTCTTAAAAAAAAGTAAATGTGTGTGTGTGTGTGAATTTTGATTTAAAAAATGCACATAGAAATAAGAATGGAAGGGGCTCCTGGGTGGCTCATTCAGTTGAGTGTCTCACTCTTGACTTTGGCTTGGGTCGTGATCTCACAGTTTGTGAGTTTGAGCCCCACATTGGGCCCCGTGCTGGTGTTGTAGAGCCTGCTTGCAATCCTCTCTCTCCCTCTCTCTCCCTCTCTCTCCCTCTCTCTCCCTCTCTCTCCCTCTCTCTCCCTCTCTCTCCCTCCCTCCCCCTCCCTCCCCACCTCTCTCCCTCCCTCCCCCTCCCTCCCCACCTCTCTCCCTCCCTCCCCACCTCTCTCTCTCTAACAATAAACTTTAGAAAAAAGTAAGAATGGAAGGGAATGCACCAGTATGTTAAGTGGTTGTTGAAATGGGTAAGCTATATTTGTACTTGATATTAAGGCTGTCTCTAATAATGATTGTATAAATATTCATTTCGTAAGTATGTATTGGACCTCAAGTTTTAGAGTAGGCTCTGGAGTATAAAAGTGAAGAAGACAAGAGAAGTCCTTCTAGTGGAGCTTATATTCAAGTTGTGGGAGACAAAACAAGCAAATATTTGGTTGAACGTTATGAAATTGCTGTTATTTAGCTATTTTTGACATAGAAAACTGGCAGTTTCTTATGGTTCAACCTAATATATAGGTCACATGGTGATAAGTGCTCTGGAAAAACCTGAAAGTAGAGTAACGGGGATAGAGATTTTGGTTGTGTGGAGGCAGGGAATATCATATATAGGTGGTTAGGGAAGCCTGATTTGGTGATACCTGAGCAGAAGACTGAAAGAAGTGTGAGAACTCACCAGGAATGTATTCTACACAGATGGAATAGTGAATTGAATTGCATGTTACTCTATGCTTGGGAGAATGCTTAAGTGTTTTGCACTATCATGTATTTTAAACAATGATCTAACTAGCTTAGGCCACTATCTTAGCACATTCAGTTTTCCTAGGCAGATGAATAGAACTAAGATATGATTTATCTTCTATGTGTTTTTTACATACATGTATTTTCTGGGTAATAGTTCCCAACTTTAACCCTATAAAAAAATCTCATTTATTATTTTCCCTTGTAATCTATATTATCAAAGGTTTTGTTTGATAAATTTTGTTAATGCCTTTTTTTTTTAAGTTTATTTTGAGGTGGGGGTGGGGCAGAGAGAGAGAATCCCAAGCAGAGCCTGATGTGGGGCTGGATCTCACCGTGAGATCATGACCTGAGTTGAAATCAAAAGTCAGATGCTTAACCAACTGAGCCACCCAGGCACCCCAAATTGTGTTAATACTTCTGATCAGCATTGAGATAACCAGCATACCTATGTAACTTTCTAGTCAAGAAGCATAGGTAGAACTAATGATAATTTAAATATGGTTGATTCTCATTATTTGTTGATTCCATATTTATGAACTCACCTACTTGCTAAAATATTTATTTATTTTTCCTAAAATTTATTTATAGCCCCAAAATGAATACTACTGGAACTTTTTATAGTCACTCACAGACCTGTGCAGAGTGATGAAAAGAGTCATCCAAGGGACATGTTCCCACCTGAAGTTGATCAGGGTTATGCTCTGTCTGCTTTCACTTCTCATACTGTAAACTCTTTTTTTCACAGTCTATTTAGTGCCACATCTTTCACATTTGTGTGTGGTGTTTTTTTTGTTTGTTTTTTTGGATGTGAATGTGCTGTTTAACATGTCCCCCAGGGGTGCCTGGCTGACTCAGAGCATGTGACTCAATCTTGGAATTGTAAGTTTGAGCCCCATGTTGAATGTAGAGTTTACTTTAAAAAATAAAAATAAAATGACCCCTAAGTGTAGTACTCAAAGTGCTGTCTAGTGTTCCCAACTGCACTAGGTTGTGATGTGTTAGATAAGCTTCATTCAAGTATGAGGTATACTACTGTTGGCAGTGAGTTCAATGTTAATGAGTTAATACATATTAAATAAGGTGCATTTATTTATTTAGTTAGTTAAGTAGGCTTCACACCCAGCAAGGAGCCCAGTATGGGGCTTGAACTCACGACTCTTGAGATCAAGACCTGAGCTGAGATCAAGAGTTGGATGCTTACCCGACTTAGCTACCCAGGCACCCCAAATAAGCTTTTTTTTTTTTTTTTTTTTTTTTTTAAATTTTTATTTATTTTTGAGAGAGAGAAACACAAAATCCGAAACCAGTTTCAGGCTCTGAGCTGTCCGCATAGAGCCCAACGCAGGGCTCAGACTCACAAAGATCGTGACCTGAGCCAAAGTCAGATGTTTAACCAACTGAGCTACCCAGGCGCCTCCCACATAAGCTGTCTTTAAACAGAAACACATGTTAAACATGATTATATATCAACTGGCTGATGAAAATGTGACCAGAGGCTTGCAGGAACTTAACCTATAGGAAAAATGGTTCAGTATTGACTAATTCAGTATTTGTGGCAACTTTATAGAACAAACTACTATGAATAAAAAGAATCAACTACTGAATAAGAGATTTGTTATACCAGTTCTTTTTATTATTATTATTATTATTATTTTAATTTTTCTTTATTTTTGAGAGGCAGAGAGAGACAGAGAGAGGGAGATACAGAATCTAAAGCAGGCTCCCAGCCTCTGAGCAAGCTGTCAGCACAGAGCCCGACGCTGGGCCTGAACTCAGGAACCGTGAGATCATGACCTGAGCCGAAGTTGGATGCTCAACAAACTGAGCCATCCAGGCGCCCCTGTTATGCCAGTTCTATGTTTTTGAAATATTGAAACTGTCTTGGAAACTCCCTAATCTCCTCTATAGATTCTTAAAGGTGATGGAGCATCCTCATAGAGGTGGATGAATATGCTGATGAAAATTTTTTGTCCTCTCAGAGAGAATGACGGTAAAAATGCTAGAACTTGGAGGAATTCCTATAGGTCTGGTAAGATTCAACTTGCTTGCAATTTGATATTCAGCCCTTGACATTGATCTCAAAAGATTCTAGAAGGGCTCTGTTCTGATAGAGGAATGGTAAAGTGTTCTAATTCCTTGTGAATCTTTGTCTCATCTTGATTATTTTATTTTCTCTTCACACTTTTTGTAGTCTTGTTTTTCTTGATTGTTTTGTTGACTAAGACTATTGAGAGTTCTTAGGACAGATGGAGCCTGGCTTTTAGAAAGCATTACCTAATCATTATTACCTGTGACTGGGTTTTAAAGAAACTGCCATTAAACTGAATATCCTTAAAGATAAAAATCACTGAATAAAATTAATGTGAATTTAACTTTTTTCCTTAATTAATTTAATTAATTTATTTTTTCATGGATATAATTTGTCAAATTGACTTACATACAACACACAGTGCTCATCCTAACAAGTACCCTCAATGCCCATCACCCATTTTCCCTTCTCCTCCACTCCCCCATCCACCCTCAGTTTGTTCTCTGTATTTAAGAGTCTCTTGTGGTTTGCCTGCCTCCCTCTTTGTAATTATTTTTCCCCCTTCCCTTTCCCCAGGGTCTTCTGTTAATTTTCTCAAGATCCACATATGAGTGAAAACATATATCTGCTCTTCTCTGACTGACTTATTTCATTTAGCATAATACCTTCCAGTTCCATCCACATTGCTGCAAATGGCATGATTTCATTCTTTCTCATTGCCAAGTAGTATTCCTAACTTTCTCCCAAAATTTAACTAATTGACAAATTTATAACTACTCAACACAGCATTGCAAAAATTGAATTTAACATTATTAATGTAAGGCTTGTTTTTCATATTTTAAAGCAAGCACTTAAGAATCATAATTATAAGCATTTTTTCTTTTTCAGTGTTTATTTAAAAGTTTTTAACATTTTTTTCATTTTTGAGAGACAGAGTGCTAGCGGGGGAGGGGCAGAGAAAGAGGGAGACACAGTATCTGAAGCAGGCTCCAGGCTCTGAGCTATCAGCACAGAGCCTGATGGGGGGGCTTGAGCCCATGAACCATGAGATCCTGACCTGAGCTGAAGTCGGACGCTTAACTCACTGAGCCAACCAGGTGCCCCATGAGCATTTTCAAAATGTTATATAGTTAGCTAGCTGTGAAAGATAGCTTTAATGGGGAAAACTGCAAGTCAATAAAAATGAACATTTATTAAAGTGGAAGATAATAGAGGGGTCTTTTTTTAAAAAATTTTTCTTAATGTTTATTTTTGAGAGAGACCTAGAGTGTGAGTGGGGAAGGGGCAGAGAGAGAGGGAGACACAGAATGTGAAGCAGGTTCCAGGCTCCGAGCTGTCAGCACAGAGCCCAATGTGGAACTTGAACCCATGAATGGTGAGATCATGACCTCTGGACACTCAACAGACTGAGCTACCCAGGTGCCCCAAAGATAAGAGAAGGATCTTTACATCAGACATTTCATATAGGTCTTGTTGAATTAGTAATAAATACTTAGATTGCAGATGTCCATTAAAAATGAATAGTCATGTAGAGCTGAGATTACGTCTTAATGATGGTAAATGCATAGTACATAATACATGCTCAATTAATGCTATCTTGAAATGAATCAGTCTAAGAATCTAAGTGGTCTGAAAATTATTTCTAAGCTCTCCAGTTCTAAGAATAACCAGGCTAATTTGGACTTCAGAATGCTATGTAGATACTTTCTCATCTCATTTTTTCTAAATCATCAGTCAACTAAAGGAATTTTTTTTGACTTGTGAAATTAGAAAGTTCAGGTTGTTTATCTGGCTTCAGGCAAAACTAAATCAGAGTATTTAAATGATGTCCTTTCAGGGCTTTTTTCGTTCTCTTGCTTGCCACTGAGAGTTTCAGCCTTAAATTTTTCTACTCTAGAGAGAATCCTATCTGTTTGGCTGTCTTCTCATTAGCCCTAGACCAGATCTCATGGAAGAACTATGATTGGTGATGCTTGTGTCATATACTGTGTGTGTGTGTATGTGTATGTACTGTGTATGTTGTGTACGTACAGGTATACATGTAGGTGGGCTCAGCCATGCTTCAATTAAGTGTATCATCACACATTTTTCACATTTATTTTATCGGTTGTGCAACTCATAAAAATGGAAACATACAGTATGCATTCCTTTGTGTCTCTTTGGCGAAACAGTATGCTTATGAGCTTTATATTGTTGTATGAACTTCCAGTTTGTTTATTTCATTGCTGTGTATATACAAATTATATATCTATTGTTGATGGGCATTTGGGTGGTCACAAATAATGCTGCTATGAACATTCTTGTACATGTCTTCAGATGTACATATGCATGCATTTTTCTCCACATATATGTATTTCTTTTTTTAAAGTTTATTTTGAGAGAGAGAGAGGGAGGGGCATAGATGGAGAGGGAGAATCCCAAGCAGGCTCCACGCTGTCAGCAGAGCCTGATGTGGGACTGTATCCCACGAACTATGAGATCATGACCTGAGCTGAAACCAGGAGTGAGACACTTAACACCCTGAGCCACCCAAGTGCCCCCATGTGTATGTATTTCTATTGGGTATATACCTAGGATTGAAATGGTTGGGTCAGACAGTGTGTATTTATTAAGCTGTAGATGTTGCCAAACGGTTTTCCAAAGTGGTTGCATCAATTTACAGTAGCATATCAGAGTTCTGGTTGTTCCACATTCTTGTCAATACTTGGTTTTGTTTTTTTTTTTAAATCTTGATCACTGTGATTTTGATTTCTGTTTCCTTGATGACTAATAAAGTAGAATGTTATTTCATGTTGATTGGCTAATTGAATCTCTTTTGTGTGTGTGAAATGCCTGGTCAAGGCAATACTCCATTTAAAAAATATTAGGTTGTCTAATTCCTATTGGTGTATAGGAATTTTAAAAATATATTTTGGTCACGAATCCTTTCTTTGATCAAAATATGCGCTGCAAATATTTTTTCTCACTCTGGGGGTTACCTTTACATCCTCTTAATGGTGTATTTATTTATTTATTTTTTGTTTTGAGAGAGAGGGAGGGAGAGAGAGAGAGAGAGAGAGAGAGCATGAGCAGGGGAGGGGCAGAGAAAGAGGGAGACACAGAATCTGAAGCAGGCTCCAAGCTGTGAGCTGTCAGCACAGAGCCCAATGTGAGGCTTGAACTCACAAACCGAGGTCGTGACCTGAGCCAAAGTCTGCCACTTAACCGAGTGAGCTACCCAGGCACCCCTCTTAATGGTGTCTTTTGCTGAACAGAGGTTCTGAATTAAAATATCCAATTGATACATTTTTTTCAAATACTATTTTTGGGGAATGGTTTAAGAAAATTTTTGCCTACTTCAAGATCATCAAGGATGTTTTCTTATTTTTTTTTGCTAAAGAGTAAAATTTTGGTAGATGCTTGGGTAGCTCAGTCAGTTAAGCGTCAGGCTCTTAATTTCGGAACAGGTCATGATCTCACAGTTCATGAGACCCAGCCCTGTCTCAAGCCCTGAACTGACAGCACGGAGCCTGCTTGGGATTCTCTCTTTCACTTTGTCTCTCTAATAAACATTTAAAGTAAAGTTTTTTACTCTGCACATTTAGATCCATTGTGTGAATTGATTTTTATGTGTGGCATGAGGTAGTAGTCAAAACATGTTATTCCATATGGATATCCAGTTGACCCATTATAATCTATTGAAATAACTTCTTTCTCCACTGTACTGTAGTTTCACCTTTGTCATAAGTCAGATGGCCATATTTGCTCATTACCTCTGTTAGTTAAAGGTAAAAAGATGAGGAGGGGCACCTGGGTGGCTCACCTCAGGTTGTGATCTCCAGATCCTGAGATCAAGCCCTGCATAGAGCTCTGTGCTGAGTGTGAAGCCTGCTTGAGATTCTCTGTCTCCCTCTCTCTGTCCTTCCCCGGCACGCGCGCACTCTCTCTCTCTCTCTCTCTCTCAAAATAATTAAATAAACTTTAAAATATTATTAAAATAAAGGTAGACTTGTTCCTTTTAAGCATTTAAAAATATTGTGATGACTAAAATTCAAAGTAAAGATAATTCCAGAAGAAAAAATTTTGATCTTAATCTTTGCCCACGTTGTGTCAGTATTATATATTTAATAATAACTGTTTAATTGCTTGCTTTTCGTAAGTTTTCTATTCTAGGAGATAAATAAATACAGTGATTGGTACTTTCGGTATCAAGCCTTAGGCACTGCCAGTGTTTAGGCCTCATACCTCTCCATAGATGGATATCTTTTCCTTCTTAAAAAAATATTTTTTAATCTTTATTTAGTTTTGAGAGAGAGAGAGTGTGGAGGAGGGGCAGAGAGAGGGGGAGGCACAGATCCAGAGGAGGCTCCAGGGTCTGAGCTGTCTGCATAGAGCCCAACATGGGGCTCAAACTCATGAACAGTGAGATCATGACCTGAGCCAAAGTCAGAGGCTTAACTGACTGAGCCACCAGGCCACCCACTTTTCCCTCTTTATCAACCCAGAGAGGGAATGACTTGGTAGGAGAAACTGAATGACTTACAGAGAAGTATGAAACTCTTTTCTAGTTCTGTGTTAAATAATGTGATTCATCAAGCAAGAAACCTACTACAGAAAACAATAATAGATCTGTCAAGATATCTTCTTTTGATTAGCACGGGGTTCTCACATATTTTGTAGAAGTATTCTAAAGTTGTTATGGATATTCTCAAGTAAATCTTAACTTCTGGAAAACATACTGTTAACTGCCATTTGGAGGAAGTATTAGCTTAAGATCATGTATCATTTGTTTTCTAGACATAACCTATCTTATTTTCTCCTGGAAGAATTTCTTTTTTAGTTTTATCATAGTGCAGAGAGCTAACAAAGTCTCATGGATTGAACCCTGGTTTAAGCAATAAGACCTAGGTTCCAGTTCTGACTCCATTAATTGTGTGATCATAGGTGTTTCTTGAGTTTGTTGCCACATATAGGAAATGAAGATGATGCCTAGCCTACTTTTGAAGTTATTGTGAAGGTATAATGAGAAAGTTCTTTTGTTATTGTAAAACACGGTATCAGTAGAGTGGTTAAGACTGTTCTGCCACTTGATTACCTGCGTAATGTTGGGTGAAGTATTTAACTTTTAAGCCTCAGTTTTCTCATCTGTAAAATGGTAATAATAATAGTACTTGCTTCCATAGGTTTTTGAGAGTTTTAAATGAGGTAATGCAAATAGAGTTATATACATTTACTGGTTATGCACTATATGTTGCGGGTACTCTATATAAATTCTTTTATTTAATTCTCAGGACAGTTCTGTGTGGTTGGAATGCTTTTTTCCCATTTCATAGATGAGGACTGAATATCATAGGTTTATCACTCAAGGTAACCAGTAAGTTGTTTAGCTGGATGGGAGTCTAAAACTTGTGTCTTTTTCCCCTCAGTATACCAGGTTGCCTTTCATGTATATGCTGTAGGTGCATCAGCACTATATAGACAAATCACCTTTGATTCACGTTTACAGAGTTTTTCGAAGACTGAGTTTTGTGGATAATCCACTGTTTTCACAAATCTTCTTTCCCAGTCTTCCTAGCTTTCTTTAATTTGCTCAATAGGCCAGAACTGCTGCTATAAAAATAAACATGCTTTGTTGATATATAATTAAGAACAGTTAATGGTTTGTTTACAAACCACTAGACTCCTTGAGTCTGGCTGTGTTAGCTATTACAGAGTGACTTTAGATTGCACCTCTCGAAAGGGAAAAATACTCTGAATTTATTATTTGTAAGAAGCTTACTTTAAGGTGAAGTGCAGAACTGTAATGACTTTATAGCTGAGAGAAAAAAGGTCATAAGATCCAGAAATGAACAAGTACCTAGCCTTAAGTATTTCTGGGTGAAGTTTCTTGATGTGGAGTCTGAGAAAGTAAGAAATAGTCATTATATTCAAAGGAAATCTGGAGTACTATATTGAGATTTTCTCCCCCCCCCCCTTTTTTAAAATGAAGTCCATTTTTTTGAACTTGGAAAACTAGTAAGAGACCTTTAAATTGTTCTTAATCAAGGTATCTCCTATATAATTTCCTTTCACAGTTATTAAATGGGTACCATTGAAATGAACTCTTTCACTTGTTGCTATATCTATCTATCTGTCTATCTATCTATCTATCTATCTATATATATAAAGTCTTTTTAGAAAAAGCGTTTCATTTTAGTTTATTTTTAACTTTTATTTATTTTTTAATGTTTATTTTTAAGAGAGAAGAGTGCAAGTGGTGGAGGGGCACAGAGAGGGAGACAGAGGATTAGAAGCAGGCTCTGTGCGGACAGCAGAGAGCCCAGTGAGGGGCTCCCACTCATGAACTATGAGATCATGACCTGAGCCAAAGTTGGATGCTTAACTTACCAAGCCACCCAGGCACCCCTATGTGTTTATTTAAAATCCATTAAAAAAATTTTTTTTTCGCGTTTATTTATTTTTGAGAGACAGAGACAGAGCACAAGCAGGGGAGGGGCAGAGAGAGAGGGAGACAGAGAATCTGAAGCAGGCTCCAGGCTCTGACCTGTCAGCACAGAACCTGACGCGGGGCTCAAACTCACAAACTGTGAGATCATGACCTGAGCTGAAGTTAGTTGGATGCTTAACCAACTGAGCCGCCCAGGCACCCCTTAAAATCCATTTATAAAAGACAGTTTTCATGTAAATGTTTGTGTATTTGGGACTAAAAGATTTTCTATTGATAAGTCATCTGTGAAGTTGAATTTATAAATTAATGGGAAAATAATATAGCATTTATGAATTTTATCAACACCTGGGAATTTATCTTCTATGTGGAGTTAGACACAGGTGTTTATGAAAAATAATTTGTTGTGTGTTTGTAGTTCACAGGAACACTGTCTTTCAAACTTTAATCCTTCTAACTTTATTGTTTTTGTTGTATGTGGGTATAATCCATATAAATTCCTTACTTTAGACTTTGACTTTTTTGCCTAGCCTTAATTAAAATATTAAAAAAAATTTTTTTAATGTTTATTTATTTTTGAGAGAAATAGAGTGCAAGCAGGGGCAGAGCAGAGAGAGGGAGAAACAGAAACTGAACCAAGCTCCAGGTTCTGAGCTGTCAGTACAGAGCCGACTGTACTGGGGCTCAAACTAACTAACTGTGCGATATGACCTGAGCTGAAGTTGGATGCTTAACCAACTGAGCCACCCAGGCACCCCATCTCTCTTTTCCTTTCTTTCCTTTTTCAGGACTGTATGGTTAAGCATCCCACTCTTGATTTTGGCTCAGGTCACAATCGCATGGTTCGTGGGATTGAGCCCCGTGTCAGACTCTGTGCTGGCATCACGGAGCCGGCTTGGAATTCTCTCTCTCTGTCTCTCTCTCTTTCTCTCTCTCCCCCCTCCCCATTTCTCTACTCCTCACCCGCTCCTGCTATCTCTTTCTCTCAAAATAAATAAATAAACTTTAAAAAAAAAAAAAAAGAAGCTAAGGTTTTAACCTGTATTCCTGGAAAGGTGTTTTTATTTTTTAGGTATATTTTGGAATAACTATATTGACGAGTAATTTACTGCACGATAATTTAAAATATGCAATTTGATATGTTTTCATATATGTATATACTGTGCAGCCATCACCACAATCAAGGTAATGAACATAGCCATCTCTCCTCAAAGTTTCTTCTTGCCTTTTTGTAATCTCTTCCTCTTGTTTTTCCTCCCCCACCCTTACTTGACCCGGGCAACCACACTGATCCATCCTCTTTTTGTCACTATAGGTGTGGAGGTGGATTGTTGTCAAATGCCTTTTTCTGTATTTGCATTGGAGATCTTACGGTTTTTTTTTTTTAGTCTGTTAATAGAGTGAACTATATTGAATCAACCATATATACATATAAACCACTCTTGTGTTTTGGAGCTAAACATCATTTGATCGTGATGTATTATCCTTTCATACAGGCCTACCTCAGCGAACACTGCAATAAAGTAAATATGTCAATAAAGCAAGTCAAATGAATTTTTTGTTTTCCATTGTATATAAAAGTTATATTTATACTATACTGTAGTATATTAATTGTGTAATGGCATTATGTCTACAAAAACAATGTATATGCCTTAATTTAAAAATGCTTTGTTAAAAAATGCTACCCATTACCTGAGCTTTCAGTGAGTGATAATCACTTATTACACATCATTCTAACATAGAATGTAATAAAAAAGTTGGAAATACTGGGAGAATTACCAAAATATGACACAGAGACAGAAAATGAGCAAATGCTGTTGGGAAAATGGCACGAATAAATTTGTTTGAGTCAGAGTTGTTACAAACCTTCAATTTGTAAAAATGTAGTATCTGTGTAGCACAGTAAAGCCAAGTGCAGTACTATGAGATATGCCCGTGTGTTGTTGGAATCAAAAAAATTTGTTTAGAAGTTTGCATCTCTGTTCGTGAGGAGAATGGGTTTATAGTTTTGTTTTCTTGTGTTGTTTGTGTCTGGCTTTGATATCAGAGTAATGCTGGCCTCATAGAATGAGTTGAGAATGTATTCTTGTTCAGTTTTCTTGAAGAGTTTCAGTAGATTGGTATTTCTTCCTTAAATGCGTAATATGTAGTATAGTCAGAATTCACCAGTGAAGCCCCCAAGGCCTTGTGTTTTACTTGTTAGTAAGTTTTTAACTACAGTTTCTTTAGATATATTTAATGTATCTATTTCTCTTTGGGTGAGCTTTGGAAGTTTCTGAAATTTCAAGGAATTTGTCCATTTCATCTAATTTATTTACTTTGTTGACATGAAGTGATTTATAATCTCTTTTAAAAATTGATACGGCATAAAAATTGAGATATAATAAAATCCACCCTTATTTTAAAGTGTACAATTCAGTGATTTTTAGTATATTCACAAAGTTGTGCAACCATTACCAGTATCTAATTGCAGAATACTTTTTTATTTTTAATGTTTATTTGTTTTTGAGAGAGAGCACAAGTGGGGGTAGGGGTAGAGAGAGAGAGGGAGACATAGAATTCAAAGCAGGCTCTAGGCTCTAGGCTCTGAGATGTCAGCACAGAGCCTGACATGGGCTTGAACCCATGAACTGTGAGATCATGACCTGAGCCGAAGTCAGATACTTAACCAACTGAGCCACCCAGGCGCCCCCAGAATACTTTTATCACTCTAAAAAGAAACAGGCACCTGGGTGGCTCAGTCAGTTAGGCATCAGCGTTCACCCAAAGTCATGATCTTGCCGGTCCTGAGTTTGAGCCCTGCGTAAGCCTCTGTGCTGACAGCTCAGAGCCTAGAGCCTGCTTCAGACTCTCTGTCTCCCTCTCTCTCTCTCTGCTCCTCCCCCACTCACACTCTGTATCTTTCTCTGTAAAATAAATAAACATTAAAAAAATAAAAAGAAACATTATACCCATTAGCAATCACTTTCAACCATTTCCTCCCACCTCCAGTCTCTGCAGAGTCACTAATCTCCTTTTTGTCTCTATGAATTTGTCTGTTCTAGATGTTTTATATCCGTGGAATCATACAGTATGAGACCTTTTGTGACTGCCTTTTTTTGCTTAGCATAGTAATGTTTTTACGATTTATCCATGTTATAGCATGTATCAGCACCTCACCCCTTTTTATGGCTGAAAAATATGCCATTGTAAACTAAACTTTTTTTTTATCATTCAGCAGTTTATGGACATTTCAGTTACTTCCACTTTTTGCCTATTATGAATAATGCTGCTATGAACATTTGGGAACAAGTGTTTGTGTGAAACCTGTATCCTTTTTCTTGCCTTTGTATCCAGGAGTGTAATTCTTGGGTCGTGGGGTAATTCTATGTTTAACTTACTGAGGAACTGCCGAACTTTTCCAAAGCAGCTAGCTGCACCATTTTGTATTCCCGCTACCAGTTTTATGTTATGCCACATTCTTGCCAACACTTGTGTTATCCATCTTTTTATTACCTTTATTTTAATGGGTATGAAGTGGTATCTCATTGTGGTTCTTACTTGTATTTCCCTGATGGCTACTGATGTTCAGCATCTTTTTATGTTCTTACTGGCTATTTGTACATCTTCTTTGCAGAAATACCTGTTCAAGTCCATTGCCAATTTTTAAATTAGATTGTCTTTTCGTTATGTTGTAAAGGTAGAATTTTATAGACCAGTGATTTGCAAATACTTTTTTCTCATCGTTTGGGTTGTCTTTTCATGATCTTGATGGAGTTCTTAGAAGCATAAAATGGTTTGATTTTGATGATTCTAGCTTATCTGTATTTTTTTTTTACTTTTGATTTAAAATTTTTAATTGTAGAATATACATAACATAAAATCGACCATTTTAATCATTAAAAAAAAATGTTTATTTATTTATTTTGAGAGAGTGTGATCAGGGGAGGGGCAGAGGTGAGAATCCCAAGCAGGCTTTTCACTATCAGAGCAGAGCCTGATGCAGGGCTCAACCTCATGTACTGTGAGATCATGACCTGAGCCAAAATCAAGAGTCAGATGCCCGACTGAGTCACCAGAGGCACTCTTAACCATTTTTGAGTGTACAGTTTAGTGGCATTAAGTATATTCGTGTTGTTGGGCCAGCCATTACCACCATTAATCTCCAGAACTTTTTTCATTTTGTAAACTATAACTCTGTACCCATTACACAATAACTCCAGTTTCCCCCTTTTCCTAGTCCCTGGTAACCACCATTCTGTTTTCTCTCTCTATGAATTTGACTACTCAAGGCACCTCATTTATAGGTAGAATCATACAGTATTTGTTCTGGGTTGCTTTATGCTTTTACTGTCAAATGTAAAAAAACTTTTATCCAGGGTCATAAGATTTATACCTATGTTTTCTTCTAAGAATGTTATTTCGGCTTCTACATATAGGTCTTTGATTCTTTTCGAGTTAATTTTTTTTTTTTTTTTTAATTTTTTTTTTCAACGTTTATTTATTTTTGGGACAGAGAGAGACAGAGCATGAACGGGGGAGGGGCAGAGAGAGAGGGAGACACAGAATCGGAAACAGGCTCCAGGCTCTGAGCCATCAGCCCAGAGCCCGACGCGGGGCTCGAACTCACGGACCGCGAGATCGTGACCTGGCTGAAGTCGGACGCTTAACCGACTGCGCCACCCAGGCGCCCCGAGTTAATTTTTATATATCACATAAAGTAGAGGTCTAACTTCTTTTGCATGTGGATATCCAGTTGTTTCAGCACCATTTGTTGGAACGATTATTCTTTACCCATTGATTTGTCTTGCTACCCTTGTTAAAATAAATCTTTTAAGTATAGAATCTATAGTAATATTACTAATTTCTTATCTAAAAATTGGTGATTTGTATTTATTTTTACCTAGTCAGTCTGGCTAGAGATTTATTAGATTTGTTGATTTTTCTTAAAGAACCAGCTTTTGGGGGGGGGTGGGGTTCCTGACTGGCTCAGTTGGTAGAGCACGTGACTCTTGATTTCAGGGTTGTCAGTTCAAGCTCCATGTTGAGTGTAGAGCCTACTTTAAAAAAAAAAACAAAATTAAAAGAAAACTCCGTTTCTTGAAAAAGAAAAAACAAAGGACCACCTTTTGATGTATAAATTTTTCTGCCTTTTTTATAAAAAGTTGGTTATTATTTATTTATTTATTTATTTTGCCTTTTCTTTATTATTTCTTGTTTTTATATGATTATATTTTCTTTTTCCAGTTTCTTAAGGCAGAGGCTTGATGTCATTGAGTTGAGACCTTTTGTCTTTACTAATGTATGCTTACTGCTGTAAATTGTCCTGTAAGTACTGCTTTTGCTGTATCTAACAGATTCTATTATTTTATTTTATTTTTTTAATGTTTGTTTATTTTTAAAGGAGAGAGACAGCAAGCATGAGTAGGGAAAGAGCAGAGAGAGCAGGAGATACAGAATCCAAAGCAGGCTCCAGGCTCTGAGCTGTCATCACAGAGCGTGACGCAGGCTTGAACTCACAAACTGTGAGATCACGACCTGAGCCAAAGTCGGATGCTCAACCAACTGAGCCACCCAGGCGTCCCCTCACAGATTTTAATATGTTGTAGTTTTGTTTTCATTTTCAGTTCTATAATTCTCTAATTCCTCTTTTGACTTTTTTTTTCTTTGACTTTTATGGGTTATTTGAGATATTTGGGGAGTTTTGAGATATATTTTTATTACTCATTTCTAATTTAATTCCTTTGTAGTCAAATTAAGTGTTTTGAATCCTATAAAATTTATTATTCTTTCCAAATAACTTTTTTCAAATAATTTAAACTACTTTTAAACTGTTTTTAGACTATTTACAATTGAAGGGTTACTATAAAGTGACTCTTGATATAGGTAAGTTTAAACCTGCTACTTCCTTTCTATTTGTTTTTTGTTTCTTCTACATGTTCTTTATTCCCTTTTTCCTTTTGTTCTGCCGTATTTTGGATTTTTAAAAAATTATTTTATTTCCTTTGTTGGCCTATTAACTATCACATGTGTTTCATTTTGTTTTTCTTTTATTTATTTTTTTCGAAGTTTATTTATTTTGAGAGACCGAGAGTGCAGGCAGGGAAGGGGCAGAGAGAGGGAGAGGGAGAATTCCAAGTAGTCTCTGTGCTGTGGCACAGTGCCTGACACGGGGCTCTATCCAATGAACTGTGAAATCATGGCCTAAGCGAAAATCAAGAGTTGGACGCTTGACTGAGACACCCAGGCGCCCAGTTTTTTTTTTTTTTTTTTAAATGGTTGCTTTAAGTTTTATAGTATACATCTTTAATTTATCACATGCATCTTGACATGTGGTATTATACCACTTCACATGTAGTATTAGAGTCTCTTGGGTCTGGTGCTACTACAGTTTACTTCCATTTATGTTATAAATCTCGCAATGTATTGGTATCATTTTTGGTTGAAACAGTCAATTTTCTTTTAAAGAGATTTAAAAACTAAGGGGAAAAATCTTTATATTTAGTCTCATTTACCATTTCTTGTGCTTTTCATTCCTTTGGATAGATCCAGACTGCCACCTATTACCTTTTTCCTTCTGTAACTTCTTTTAACATTTCCTATAGTGCATGTCTGTTGGTGATGGATTCTTTTTAACATTTACAATTTGAGATCATCTTTACTTCATCTTAGTTTTTGAAAGATATTTTCTCTGACAGTTGAATTCTTAGTTGGTAGTTTTTTTCAATACTTTAAAGATTAAATTTCACCTCTTTAACCTCTTTGATCTTTAGGTTTATAATTTCCGTGAGATTTGTAAAGTTTTGGGCCATTATTTTTTCAGATACTTTTCCTACTTCTTTTGGGTGCTCCACTTATCCATATACTGAGATGCTTGATATCCTACAGCTTATTTATGCTTTTTTTTCAGTCTTGTGTTCCTGTTTTGTATAGTGTCTGTTGCTAGGTCTTCCTGTTCATTGACATTTTCTTTGCAGTGTCTAATCTGCTGTTAATCCCAAACAGCATTTTTTATTACTAGAACAATCAAATTTTTATTTTTTTTATTTAAAAAAAAGTGTATTTATTTATTTTGAGAGACAGAGTGTGTACATGTGTGCCAGCCAGGGAAGGGGAGAGAGAGAATCTCAAACAGGCTCCATGCTGTCAGCATGGAGTCTGACATGGGGCTTGATCTGACAAACCACAAGATCATGACCTGAGCAGAAAATAAGAGTCGGCTGTTCAACTGACACTCAACCAACTGAGCTGCCCAGGCACCCCGTCATCTACTTTTTTGAATGTATGAACTATGTTTATGATAAGTGATTTAATGTTCTTGTCTGGTAAATCTATCATGTATGGATCATTTTCTGTTGATTGATTTTTGGCATTATGAGTGGTATTTTCCTTCTTTGCATGTCTTCTAATTTTTTTAATGTTTATTTTGAGAGAGAGAGGGTGCACATGAGTGTGAGCAGGAGAGGGGGAAGAGAGAATTCCAAGCAGGCTCCGCATTGACAGTGCATAGCCTGACACAGGTCTTGAACTCATGAACTAACTGTGAGATGATGACCTGAGTTGAGATCAAGAGTCGGATTCTTAACCGAGTGAACTACCTACCTAGGCGCTACCCTCCCCCCTTTTTAAGATTTTATTTATTTATTTATTTATTTTTTTTAACGTTTATTTATTTTTGAGACAGAGAGAGGCAGAGCATGAACAGGGGAGGGGCAAAGAGAGAGGGAGACACAGAATCCGAAACAGGCTCCAGGCTCTGCGCGGTCAGCACAGAGCCCGACGCGGGGCTCGAACCCACAGACAGTGAGATCATGACCTGAGCCGAAGTCGGCCACCCAACCAACTGAGCCACCCAGGCGCCCCTTTAAGATTTTATTTTTAAGTAATCTTTATACCCCAGATGGGGCTTGAACCCACAACCCCAAGATCAAGGTCCAGAAATTCCTTAGGTGTTTGAAAACCAATAAGCTAAAGCACTTCACAGACGTAATCTCTTCTGAACTTCACAGTAAGCCTGAGAAGTACACTACTCCTGTTTTATAGATGAGGAAATGAAGCAAAAAGGAGTGAAGTGGCTTACTCATGGTCCGATAGTTGTTAGTTATATTTGATGATAAGGAATCATATTTCTGTCTCCTTCTATCAAACCTGATGCTTCTGTTACCTCTCTGTTGACTATGAAATAGGCTTATCTCTAAATTCTGTTAAAGATACCCAAAAACACTGAATCTGTGGTTCCAAACAACTTAAGGATCCAGAAAAGTGTGCTTTTCTTTGTTTATACTTTGCACCAAATATTCAAATTAGCTCTCTATAGCAACTGACTGTGATAAGCTAAATTGTCTAGCAAAGGTGTTTCTGTCCCAGACCATTATCTTAATCCTTTGAATGTCCTTGTTTGTTTCTTTTAAAATCATTTAAAGACCTGGAATAGTGCACAATTTAATATTTTCATTTATAACACCTGAAGAATTTAATATTTTCATTTATAACAGCTGTACTAATATGAGTCCATAGTATAACTTGTTTTGAATTTTTTCCAAGTTTTATAAAACTAAAAAATATTTTCAGTGTCTTATAATTTAGGTTGCATTTAGCTCTCAGAGTTCACAGTTTTGTAGTAAGTTGTGTAGCTTACAACTTTGTTTAATCAGAACTGGTAATATTTGCTAGTGAGATTTTCTGTAGTCTTTTGAAGTGATTTCATATGTGCCATGAATCTTAGATCCTGTAATCTATTTAACACAGTAGTACCAGTGTTAGACTACAAATACTAGGAAAAGTAATTCTTTTCAGTCAAGATTGGTTTTGGATTTGCTTTTGGAATTCTTGAATAGTCAATTGGTTTTATTAGTATGTGAAAACAAGCAAAGCTCTGTAGCCAGGAATAAATAAGAAGGCCTTAGGAATAGGATTTAAATGGTTTGTTTTCCATTTTGGATGCTTTTAAAAGACAAAATAGCTAAGTTTTTCAAACTTCTGGAAGTTACTATAGTTAAATAATTCAAACAAAAAATTGTATCTTGTCACAAATCAAACTAGTTTATCTGCTCCATTGGAAATGCTATAGTGAATGAGAGAATGCAATGTAGGGAATATAAGAATTTTGGCTAATTTAATTTGCTTGTTATAAAAGACTTTATAGCAACTTTTAAATTTGGGAATACTTGGATCTGTGTTAATTTTTTTTTATGACATTGTTTATCATTTGTAAACAAATGAATAAACTTGTTTTAAGTGCTTGATAGATATCAGTTTCTTAATCACTATTTACTCTTTCTCTGTTTTCATTGAAACATAATTGATATAACATATTAATTTCTACTCCATTGTAATGAAACTTTTTACTGATAAGATCTGGCAGGTTGACAGATCAATTTTATCCATAAAACAGGTATAAGGCTATCTGCATTTTGTGTATAGATTTAAAAAAAATTTTTTTTAATGTTTATTTTTGAGAGCTAGAGAGAGCACAAGTTGGGGAGGGGCAGAGAGAGAGGGAGACACAGAATCCGAAGCAGGCTCCAGGCTCTGAGCTGTCAGCACAGAGCCTGATGAGGGGCTGGAACTCACAGACCACGAGATGGTGACCTGAGTCAAAGTCAGACACTTTTAACCGACTGAGCCACCCAGGTGCCCGTCTGTGTAGATTTTTGCTCTTTCTTTTTATTACATAAGAATTTGGAATGGCACACAATGGTAAATCATTTAAGAATGATATTCATAGGTTTATTTCTATGATATATATGAATGAGTTTTTTGTAGCTCATGTTTTTCTTTTAATAAACTGGTTGAAATGATTTAAAGTTTTATATAATGCTTTTTGTCATGATTATAAACACATTGGTGTGTTTCTCAGAGTTGTAATCTATAACTAAGTCTTATGTTTTTAAGAAGCTTACTTTTAGGGAATGTTTGGATAGTTTCATCTTGATTTATTTCTTCACTTATTTTGTCACGTTTATTTTCTATTTACTTCCAAAATAATGTTCACGAACTATTCATAGAGCGATAATCTAAACAAGACAAAATCATTACTTTAGAGGATATGGAATGTTTTAAAGTCACATTTAAGAGAAAGTCATGATCTTTTTTACTGCATTCTTTAAAAATTTTTTTTAATGTTTATGTATTTTTGAGAGAGAGAGCGTGCACATGAGCCAGTGGGGGCTGGGGGGCGGGGTGCAGAGAGAGAGGGAGACACAGAATCCAAAGCAGGCTCCAGGCTTCAAGCTGTTAGCACAGAGCCCAATGAAGGGCTCTAACCCACAAACTGTGAGATCATGACCTGAGCCAAGTCGAATGCTTAACCAACTGAGCCACCTAGGTGCCCCTATTCCCTAATACTATTATAAAACACATGAAAAATTCTTTTTTATTAATCCCTGAGCATACTATAGGCTTCTGGGAAATGAGGTATGTCTTCATTAGTAGTCAGAAAAGAAATCTAAGGAGCTCTTAAATTTGTAAGAATTTTAATTTAGAATTAGATTTTGAAATGTTTTATGTGGGTACTCTGAGAAGCATTTGTATGATTGTTAGCAACTCATCTTAGTCTATTGAAGATAACACATATTTTGTAGGCTAATATGAGGAATTATTTGTGAAATTGATAGAAAATGCAGTGTGTTGTCTAAGTGTTTGGAAATATCGTTTTTGTCCACAAATCTGTAAACAGTAACACATCCATAGTGACTATATTGTGGTTTCCCTTCACAGATACCAAGTTGTGCTAGTACATCCATATAAATAATTAATACCTGAAGTCTCAATGTAACATGGACATTAACAGTGATGACAAATAAATACAGACGCTTGGGAATCAAATACTAGGCGAAAAACACTTTTAAAAAGGTAAGAAAATAAGTAATCTTAATTAAGGCCAAGTGGGCTTTAGTTAGTAGAAGCCATTGACCAAAATTTCTTTTTCAGTGTATCAGGCTTTTCAGAAACACATCTGGGTAATCCTGTGTATCTTAATACTGGTAGAACTCAGCTGTAAGTATCAGTTCTTGTGTGAAATGACAGTTGCAGATATCCTTGCCTGGTAAATATCATAACAAAAGAGGTTCCTATAGTGCACACCCAGTCCACAATGGGTAGTAAGGTGGCTGACTAGAACTTTGAATAGAGTGCTAAATTGGGAGTGTCCATGTATACTCAGACACATCTTAAATTGTGCATCCTGCCTCTGATGATTGCCATCCCCACCACATACTTATAGAATGTAATGTTTTGCTATGTTTGTGAAAGGCGTTCAGGTTTGGATATAAAGGAGTTGGCAGTTGGAGTCTTTGTTGTAAGAAGAGTGAATTTTCAAGTCAAGGGTTACTTTTTGTAGGATTGTGTTTGCGCTGTGCACCCTCCTGTTAATTTAGCATATTTCTTAATGCAGTATTAAATGATTTTGTTTAGACATTTTTCCTACCTTGTGTTTTTCAAGAATTTACAGGGCACATTTGGGAGAGGTTGCATCTGTAGATATTAGATGTTAGTACTGATCTCCTAGCTGATTAAAACTGTAATCTTTTTATATTTAGTAGGCAGTAACTCTAGATTACAAGGTTTGTTAACTGTATCGGTTTTAAAATTGTAATCCTTCACTGAAAATAGTGTCACTTTTAGAATATTTACTTTCGTGTTTATAATAAAGGGACAATCTGTCATAAACATTGCTAGTCTTTTTTCTTGTGTTCTTCCTTTTTTCTAAATGGGCACTCATAATAATATTTAGCAAGATTCTCTGAAAAGGATATCATAATACATTATTATAAAGTAAAATTCTTAATTAACCAGCCTGTCCAAGAGATGGAGTGTAATTAGATTAATTAAAATATCTGGCCAACTGGGTACTTACTAAAAGAAAATCCTTACTGTTTTTGTCCTAACTGAAAATCCATAAGCCAAAAATAATAAAAGTTTCTCTTTGTAATAGAGTCTTATGGCACTTAAGTAATCATCAAGGTTACCATGTATGGATATTTGAAGACTTAGTTGATTCTTTGGTGTGCATAACTTACATTATTTTTGTTGTTCAGTCCCTAGTTTTTCATATTTGAAGGCCAAAGCTTGGGAAGGCCTCTAGAATAAGAGTAATAGATTATATATTCTTATTTATATCTTGTTAAAGGCAGTCTTTGGGTCACCTCAAAAAAATATTGCTGTAGACTCTAGGAAAGAATGGAGTCACATTTTGATGCAAACTAATAATGAGTTGTTATAAGGATTTGGTATATTTGAAGCTCTTTTTGATTTGTTTTTGTTGGTTTTTAAAAATTCTGTTGCGGTTCCTTAGTATGTCTGAGACTATGGAGTTACTAAGAAGTATCAAAGATGTTATTTTGAATAGATACTCTGTTACCTACTATTTCCTCTTATTATAGGTGGGGTAAATCTGTTAGCATAAGTTAATTTGTTTCTTTAATTTTTTTTATTATTTTATTTTAACGAAAGGAATTTAGGAGGTTCTAGTATTCTCCATGGCTGAAGCTGAGAGTCTGAAACCCTGATGCTTAAGCTCTATTCTAGATCATAGCTCCAACTCCTTCAGGATATAAGGAAAAGATAATATTTCCACAATGATAGATCTTTGGTTGTTCAGGTAAGTTATTTAGTTTTGCAGTAGTGAAGACAACTATAGTTTTGTTTTGTTTTGTTTTGTTTTGTTTTTCTTTTTGGTGGGGATGGTTACTTGTTATATTTCTGTATGTCTGCATGGCAAATTGTATAGTCTGGCTGGCAGTTCATAGGAGTGTGGAGCTATAGGCAATGGGTCAGGGATGAAATATTTTCCCACTCTTCCCGTTAGGGGTATAAACGAGGTGCCTAAGTATGTTGGAACTCTAGAGTATTATACCTGTCTTTGACTCCTAGGTATTTTTGATTCAAGGGGCTTTATGAAATTGCTTGATTTCTGTTTCTCACCGGTTTTCTTTTTAAGTATGTATTCATTCAGCTTTCTATCTATGTATCTATCTGTCATCTATATCCATCTCTCTTAATGGGGAAGAAAGAAGAGATCCCTTTATGCGAGGTAGTATATAATAGAATCCATAGTTTCAAAAAGGCAAATATTAAGAACTTTAAGTTGAAATCCATAGGTGGGTCCCCAGGTTTCACTCTCCTACTTTTAACTTTATAGTGATAATTGCTCAACTGAAGAAATTTGTCGTAGAAGAATTGTATGACAAGGGTAGTCTGAACCATTACTAAACAATTTGTGTTTATGTTTTAGACAGAAGAATCCTATGGTAACACTGATCAATTGTTCTTGTTTTTGCCTTTCACTTCGGTTTGATATGACCAGTTTGCTACAAATTGTTCAATTAATAAAACTTAATATTGTGATAGTAAATATCAGCTAGAACATTGGTGTTAATGGAGGATTGCCAGTCCCTCAATTCCCAAAATGCACCATAGCATACTATTTTGGTAATTATAGTGGAGCAAAAGGTTATATGCATTATTTTTGAATACCTTTTTGAGATTTCTTATAAGTGGGTGATAAGGTAGTATTCCATTAGGTGGACCATTTTAATTTAATGTTTATTATTCCTTTTAGTTCATATTGATGCAGTTTGCAGATGTGATCACAGGGGCTGGACATTTATGATTTGAAACACTGCTGATACTGTTTCAGGATCCTACAGTTAGATTTGAGGTAAAAGTAGATTCAAATTTCGGGGAAGATAGTTCAGCAGCAAATAAATGGGTGAGATGTTAGACGTATAGGTAGGATTTGGGGTTTAATATGAGTAGACAGGCTGAAATTTGGTTGACTGTCCTTGATGTGCTCTCCAATAGGATAAGAGCTTTGAGGGTGGGAGACAGAGGAAAAGAGTCTGTTTAATTCTGGTGATTGATCATATTCTCTTCTCTCTATTCTAGAAAGTGCCATATTCATTAGTTGGTAGATAAAATATAGGAACTACATTCTAGCTGCTAGATTCAGTTTTGCCATAGGAATATGTTAACTAACAATTTCCCTTAATTCTGAAACAAGAGTGATTGAATTGGGTGCTGGCTAAGATTTTCACCATGTGCCTCCTATTTAGTTAACTAGCAAGGTTATTTTCTGAGATTCTTAGCTTATAAACAAGTCCCTTTCTGTTCCCTTAGTAATTTAATATTTGGCAGGAATATAATTTTGTGCTCCAAACCTGTTCACTGAATTTCTTCAGTAACTCTATATTATATAGCTAAAATGAGGAAAATAACTACTTAAGTCTATAGTACTTTGCTAAACATGGGAAACAATGTTAAGACTTGGTTGAGATGGTCAGGACATTTTTAGTCCCTTTTTGGTAACTGAAATTTGCACTCAACTTACTAGATAACTATAGAAAGTATGTGCCTTTGTATAAGCCTATCCAGAATAGAAAAGATGAAGAAAAAAGTTAGAAGAAAAATTATCAGAGGGAAGAATGCTCAGATTTCATTTAATCTTCAGAATGTTTACCAATTTATTACCTTAAGTGCATACAATATGTTAATTTCAGGCAAGCAATTGAGTCCTACTTTGTACTTCTTTAACCAAAGTGGTCATGGCTTACTTTATTATTTCTAGAATCACATAAGGACTTTTAAAAGATATATTATAAATAGGTCTAATTTAGTTTAAACCTGATGACTATATGATTTTAGTAGAATACTGTCTGGATGCAGTGGTCTAAGGCAGTGCTTCTCAAATACTAGCAGGCATATAAATCACCTGGGAATCTGATTAATTGGTACATCGGGGACAAGGTTTGATATTCTGCATTTCCAGCAAGCTTCCAAGAGATGCCCATGATGCTGGTTCTTAGGCCACACTTTGAGTTGTGAGATTTTGAGGTACCAAAAGCATCCTTGTTATAAAACAGGTTTGCTTTAAATATGGCTCAATAGCACAGGATTTGAGAACTATAAATAAAATGGACTTTATTGTAGTTGTTGAATGGAATAAGAATGCTTTTTAGGGATCAGAAGAAACAAAGAGGTTTAATCTTTCATATTTATTAGTGTTTTGATCACTGAAATGGTGAAGAAATAAAATAGGCCCTCATTATAGGTGGTGTTTTATGATTATATATATTATGTATACATACATAATACTAATAATATGAAATATTATACATATGTTCTTTACAAGTAACTCTGAGTAATAATAATAGGTTTATTTTATTAATAATGACAGGGCAGCAATTTTGCTTTCATTTGGATTGCTATGGAAAGAAAAGGGCTTAAGAGTGCCTATTATGGGTATCATTTGAGGTTTATATGTCTTTAATTGGCATCATCTTTTAAAAAGTAAAGGTTAACAGATTCTTTTTTTATATAAAATATTACTATTGCCAATATTATTTTTGAATCATAAATTATGAGTGTAATCAAATTTGCGTTAAAGATGTTTGCGTTATATTTTGTAAAGTTTAAAAAATTATGTTTCTTTTGTGTATTTACATAGGTAATTAATATTTAAAAATTAGTAACCTTCAAATTTCAGAGCTCCAGATTTGGGTATATAAACAAATAAATTGATTTAGTATTTTTTTTTTTAGTTTGTGCTGTTTTGGAGCATCATTTGAAGTTTAACTTATGTTTTTTGTAATTAAAAGTGGATATTTATGGTACATTCAGTATTTATTACCTGTGATTTAAAATAGACTGTAATCTTCATGACAAGATTTAAGCAAAAGAGAATTACATATCACGTCCCTCTAATGAATCCCAAAATAGGAGAAGTTTACTATGTGAAATGTATTTCTAAGTTCTGATTGGTGTCCTTTACTTATTCATGCAATGGCTGTATAACTCTCTAGAACAAATTATCATATTCTAATCCCAGAGCTGGTTTTGTGAGTCTTGTAAGATTTTTAAAAACTGTTAATTAAAAATTTAAAAGTATACCTTACTGTGAAACAAAACTAAACTCAATCAGCTTACATATTTTTGGGAAACTTAATACATTTGTCAGCAGTCAGGAACAGGAAGACATTTCCCTTTAATATTTCTTTTTTTGGTATGTGGTAGCATGTTGCTGTGGCTTCTGTAGTTCTTCATAACTGTTCTGCTGTTAGACATTTCTGGTTGAGGCAAAAGAGAAATTGTATTTGATTTGCAGGGGGAGAGGTAGAACGGCATTGGGAGGGTTTGTAGGAGGAACTATGGGAAGCGTGGAAGGGAGGGGGAAGGGTACTATGCAACTATGTACTACAGCTGTTACTGGCTTCTTTCTGTATCCATCCTACCCCCCCCCCCCCCCCCATTTGGAAGTTAAGCAGTGAAGTGGCAAATTATCTTGTGAAAGCTAAACAGAAGAGCAGAAGAATGGATACTTGAAATGTTAATAGCTCCTTTATTCTGCTTTATGGGAGAACCTTTGGAAAATAATAACCACTTAAGAGTTTATCCAGGTAGATCAATCAGGGCAGTTTTCAATTTCCCTTGCATTTCTATCTTAGACACACCCAACATCCACATCAGAAAACCAGCTCATTCCCAATATGCGTTAAAACTGTGGCATATACGTATATACAGGAGTTTAAAGAAGGAGAGAATGTGTTGTCCTTGTTTCTTAGATGCAGTATTTGCTTTGGGGGGGCTTCTCCTTTTTCTTCTATTCTCTTCAGAATACTTCCTTTCACTTGCTAATTTATGGCTGTACTTCTAGAGACTAGGGAGGTTTGGCTTTCCTCTGTTTTGCTTTTAGCTTATTGCAAGCTAGGATTGTGATATCTGTTCATCTGCTTGGTTACAACCGAAAGTTTTTGGATGTCACATAGTTTGTTATCAGAGGATTTGACCTAAAACTCATTTTAGTAAGAGTGAATTAAGAAGAGCTGAGCCTACCACTTTACCTCCCAGGAATGTTTTGAGAAAACATAAGAAATGATTGGGATAGTTTTTGTGATTGTTGCTATATAAATTCATAGGTATTATTTTAATAACCAAGATGAAATCCTGTCTTTGAGGTAACTCTTCTCTGGGCCCTTTGTGCCTTTGTATCTGAAAAGCAGATAAACAGCAAGGCAGGTTAAAGGCATGGTCTCTAGAGCCCTGCTCTGCCACTTCTGTGTATGGTTTTGGACACATTACTTAAACTATACACATACCTCATCCTCTTCCTCATTTGTAAAGTAGGGATGGTAATAGCATCTACCTTAGTTGTTGTGACACTTAAATGAGTTAATGTATGTAAAGCATATAGAATGATTCCTGGAACATATTAAGTACCATATAATTGTTAGCTGTTATTATTAATATCATTTTTGGAAATGTTAATAAAAGAAGTTATATCACGTAATTTATTAATATTGGCTATACTTGGATTTAAAAGTTAATAGCTTTATGCTTTTGTTTTAGGTATATTAACTATTACCTTTTTCTCATTATTTTGTTTACATTTTTGAAGGTTTCCCAATGAGTGGATCATGATGACCGTATTGTAGGGACTTGCCATAGTATGGCTGCTTCCCGATCTACTCGTGTTACAAGATCAACAGTGGGGTTAAACGGCTTGGATGAATCTTTTTGTGGTAGAACTTTAAGGAATCGTAGCATTGCTCACCCTGAAGAAATCTCTTCTCATTCTCAAGTACGATCAAGATCACCAAAGAAGAGACCAGAGCCTGTGCAAATTCAGAAAGGAAATAATAATGGAAGAACTACTGATTTAAAACAGCAAAGTACTCGAGAATCATGGGTAAGCCCTAGGAAAAGAGGACTTTCTTCTTCAGAAAAAGATAACATAGAAAGGCAGGCTGTAGAAAATTGTGAGAGAAGGCAAACAGAACCTGTTTCACCAGTTTTAAAAAGAATTAAACGTTGTCTTAGATCTGAAGCACCAAACAGTTCAGAAGAAGATTCACCTATAAAATCAGACAAGGAGTCGGTAGAAGAGAGGAATACAGTAGTGGACAATGATGCAGATTTTCAAGGGACTAAACGAGCTTGTCGATGTCTTATACTGGATGATTGTGAGAAAAGGGAAATTAAAAAGGTGAATGTCAGTGAGGAAGGGCCACTTAATTCTACAGTAGTTGAAGAAATCGCAGGCTATTTGGCTGTCAATGGTGTTGATGACAGTGATTCAGCTGTTATAAACTATGACGACTGTCAGTCTGATGGGAACACTAAACAAAATAGCACTGGTTCGTATGTGTTACAGGAAAAGTCAGTAGCTGAAAATGGGGATTCGGATACCCACACTTCAATGTTCCTTGATAGTAGGAAGGACGACAGTTATATAGACCATAACGTGCCTTGCACAAATTCAGAAGTGCAGGTCAAGTTGGAGGACCACAAAATAGTAACTGCCTGCCTGCCTGTGGAACATGTTAATCAGCTGACTACTGAGCCAGCTACAGGTCCCTTTTCTGAAATTCAGTCATCCTTAAGGGATTCTGAGGAGGAAGTAGATGTGGTGGGAGATAGCAGTGCCTCAAAAGAGCAGTGTAATGAAAACACCAATAACGCCCTGGACACGAGTCTTGAGAGTATGCCAGTCTCTGGAGAACCAGAATCATCTTCTGTTCTAGACTGTGTTTCAGCTCAAATGATGTCTTTATCAGAACCTCAAGAACATCGATATACTCTGAGAACTTCACCACGAAGGGCAGCCCCTACCAGAGGTAGTCCCACTAAAAACAATTCTCCTTGCAGAGAAAATGGACAATTTGAGGAGAATAATCTTAGTCCCAATGAAACAAATGCAACTGTTAGTGATAATAGAAGTGAATCTCCCACAAATCCTGATGAAATTTCTCAGAATGAAAAAGGAATATTTTGTGACTCTGGAAATTATGGGAGTGAAGGACTAAGTAAGCCACCCTCAGAGGCAAGACTTAATATTGGACATTTGCCATCTGCCAAAGAGAGTGCCAATCCACACAATACAGAGGAAGAAGATGATGATCCTGATGTTTATTACTTTGAATCAGATCATGTGGCACTGAAACACAACAAAGAGTATGTGTAAATATGGTAACCATGAATTCTGCTTTGTTTATTATTCCCCACGCTTTCAGTATCTATTCTTAAATGTCTATTCATAGCATTTTTATTATAGCTGAAATTAATGCTTTAGCTGAAATTTTAGGTTAACATAATGATTATCTCAACTCTTAAAAAAAGCTCCAAAAAAAGAAAGACTTTAAAACTCAACTTACTACTCTTCTCAATGACAATATGGTTTTCTAGTTTTGATAGTTCATACATCTTAATTAGAAAAGACATGTGGAAGCTATGGTTGATGGTGTTTTTGTTTATTAATAAGTTTTATACCATTTCAGTTAATTTGTAAAATGGAAACATCTTTAGTTATCACAGTACACTTTGATTTATAGTTGCAGAACTTTATGAAGTGTCTAGGCCTTCTAGGCAGTGTAGAAGAATTAACGAGTGCTTAGACATCATATAGATTAAGAGAAATCTGGCAGGCTATAAATCCACTTTTATCTTAGTTGCTTATATCTACTTTCCAATTAAAACTTTTGACTAAAAAATGTACTTTATGCATTACCTTTGACTTGTGATTTGTAGAGTAGATATTACTGTTAATACCATGACAGCTAATTGTATATTGTAATTAGCATATTAGCAAGAGTTAGTCCGTTGCATAGTTTACATAAAGCATTTGAGACAAATTTTTCCTGACTCTGAATTATAAGGGGAGACTATCTTAAAATACTATCAGTTCTTAGCCTTTGTTTTGAAGGCAGAGTATTCTGGGTAATAACACAAATAAATTGGAGCTAACTCTGAGTAATCGTGCAAGGAACTGTTGATGAACAGCGAACAGTGCTTACTGTAAACACCATGATCAACAACAGAAAAATCACCTTTTGCCCCTACAAAATATGCTTTTGAATTGCTATCACATTATATAGGCTATGTAAAAATGTTAATTTGAGGAAACTTTGTAATGCTTTTGTTGTGACAATTGCCAGATTCTGGTATGTATCAGATCAGAGTATCAAATCCTGGTTGTGGAACATAATAATTTTTTGCCATACATTATAGATAAGTTGCATTTGTGTATGATAATTTGGTGGCCTTTTAGCATAGATTTCTTTTCTGAAAAAAATTTTTTATAAATAGTATTTTAATATTGATTTAATAGAGAGGTCATTTTATGTGAGTATTTTATTCATTTATTTTTATAGAACTGTTAGCATTTTTATGTATTTGAAATATTTGAAGTCCAATCTGAGATAGAAAAACAACTAAGTGAGGTTTTTTCAATTTCAGATAAATTGAGTTCTTACCATTGGTATTATTCATCAGTTTTTAAAAACAGAATTGTTTATCTGGAGGCACAAGGAGGAAGAGCATATGTCTTGGGGAAAGACCAAAAACTCAAGAAGTGTGCATTTTTACAAAATATACTCATTAATTTTTTGTTTTTTATTGTTTCTTTGGCAAAGAAATGCTCTTTTAAAGGCTTAGCTTTTTTTTTTTTAGTGTTTTATTTACTTTTGAGAGAGCACGAGTGGGGGAGGTGCAGAGAGAGAGGGGGACAGGATCTGAAGTGAGCTCCGAGCTGACAGCAGCAAGCCCAAGGGGGGGGGCTTGAACTCACGAACTGTGAGATCATTGACCTGAGCTGAAGTCAGCCACTCAACCGACTGAGCCACCCACGTGCCCCAAGACTTAGCTAGAATATTGATGGGAAGTATTTTCTCATAACTCATTATGTTCCTTTTTTTGTTAGAGCTCTCCTGATAGTAATTCTGAAGGATGATGTTTATAAAACAGTTGTGTAAAGATAGTGGTCATAATATTTAAAAAGTGATGTTCCATATTCCTAACCCTTTGAGAATGAGACTAATACAGTTTCATGGGTTTCTCAGGATGTACAAAGTCCTTTGGAATTTGGATGGTAGATGCTTTATTAGGACAGTATTTTTAAATTAATGCCTCATTGGGTGACCTTTGGCAAAAGAAATCATTCTTTTTTGGTTTGTTGCCTTTCTCCAGTCTTTTGAAGATAGCACCTTTTGACAATTCACTTTCAATGTTTTTTCCCTCTGGAGGAAGCATGTTGGTAGAAGTGAGATGGAGAGTGAGAGCATCTTGATTAGCATCTTGGTTAGAGATAATTTAAAGAAAATTGAGAGAGGGTGTTTGATCATGTTAGATGCAATCTCTTTCAGTAAAATCCTTCTTCAAATGCTTTTTGTCTAGAGCCAAGAGCCTTTTGTCTTGGCCTTTTTTTTTTTTTTTTGTACCCAAAGTATCATTGTAAAAGATAGCATCGTGATACCCATCTAGTGCTTTGAAGTCTCAAGCTAATTTCTTGCATTTGAAAATGCATTTGGGGTTAAAAAAAAAAAAAAGATAAATGGGGTAGGTGGAATATTCTGCTGCATACACAGGTGTACACATTATACTGTATCAAATACTTTGTTTTTCTTTCTCATGCTCTTCATGCTAGTAAATTTCTCTGTAGACAATTTCCTTTTGAAACTGGGAATTGGGCATTGCTCAGATTACACACGACTGTCTTTACCAGTAGGGAATGAGTACGTCCTGATGGCCAGATTAAAAAATATGTTATTGATAGAAAACACTCAGTATGGCCTAGTTCTTTGTCTGGAGCCAGGAGGACATAGCTCTTTATTCGAGTTACAACTCTTCTCTAAGTTAACATTGATTATTAAATCAGTAACCTTCTATCCTACCATTTAGCCTATAATTTATCTGTCTTGTTTGCAAGGATATCACATATAAGGTCATCTAATGAAATGCTTTGTAAATGTTTGAAAAGATATTGTGTATAGAATGCTAGCCTTAGGGGTGCCTGAGTCCTTCAGTTGTTTGAGTGCCAGACTTTGGCTCAGGTCATGATGTCACGGCTCCTGAGTTTGAGCCCTGCATTGGGCTCTGTGCTGACAGCTTGGAGCTTGGAACCTGCTTGGGATTCTGTTTTCCTCTCTCTCTGCCCCTCCCCCACTCATGCTTTGTCTCTGTCTCAAAAATAAACATTAAAAAAAAAAAAAAAAAATCCTAGCCTTAGACCTGATTCATGGCAATTAGGCCATAGGCCAGAGAAATGAATTTGTGGGCATTTTGGATACTTACTCTGTTTCCTTTTTAGATGCCATCCCTCTTCTTTAGCATATAAACCCACAGTTTGCTTTTATATATTTATTTTTCCAAATGGAAAACTATGAGCAAGGGGGACTGTATATTATCTTTGTTTCTGGCAAGATTCCAGCTGTGGATTATTTTACTAGATGTGCTTTCTCAAAGAGTAGTGGGTGGGGAATCAAAAAAATATTATTTTACCTCAAAATTCTCTGATCTTCAAGATTGAAGGATTCTGTTAAAGTGGTAGGTAATACCTGGTGACTACCTTTTTGGCCTAATAGCCAGACTGACTGAGATCATGTACTTAACTATGATTTGCCTTTTCTTTTTGAGAATTGACCTTTTGTGGATTTTGAATCAGAAGCGTTGAATCAGGTGTCTTAGATTTGAAGTTCTTGCTCTAGGGAGAGCAGGTATAGAGAAGGTCCTGGGTTTTAATGTTCAGAGCTTTTTTCCCAGTTCACAAGGCAACCACTAGAAAATAAATTTTTGAATGGAAATGTGATTTGGTCAGTTGTCTCTGAATTTGTCTCTGTATTCTCCTTGTACAAGAACACTTAAATTTATATTTGAATGGCCTTGGATAGCTTCATTTAAAGATCTTACAACTTTTCATGAACAGGCAGAGGATAAAAAGTCAGATTAAGAGTTTCTGGATTCTTGAGGTTTTCTAAAGGGTTAACTCACTGATAAGATTATTAATGCTTATACCAATTTTCAAGTTTCTAGATAATGAAAGTTTTAAGAATAAGCCAGTTTATCAAATAGAGTATTGCTCATGTAGTCTCTAGGTAAGACATTTTTAAGCCATATTAGAGAATATTTATAGGAATTGTATTTTTAAACTTGGTCCTCTGAAAACGTTAATATACTTTAAATAATTACAATATGTTCTTTTACACTATGCTTATGATCAATCTTCTGATATCTTCATCGGTTTCAGAAGCTGCATAGAGAAAATCCTCATGAGGTCTTGTAGATTCACTTCCTGTGAGACTACTTTTACTGTTTGTCTAAGTTTCTTTCAAGGGACCGGAAAACTCCAGGATTAGGGATCGATTTTGCTTAGAAAGCAATAGAGGAGCCATCTTGCCCTAGATAAAATAATGTTATATTTGTGTTATACTTCATAAGGTACCAAGTGATTTCACTGAATTTCTCATTTGACACTCCAACTCAGAAGTAGATAGCATAGGTGGCATTATACAGTCCCCATTTCCTAACTCACAATTAAGGTTTTAAAGTTATTTATTGAAAGTATGAGGAACTATTGGCACACATAAGATAGAGGCAGATATCTATAGGTACATAAAGAACTCCCATATTCTAATTCATAGTCTGAACTACTCCTGGTTTACCTCATCCAGTAAAGACTTAATTCCGTGGATTTTCGGGTTTCTAGGTTTAGAACTCTCAAGGAGAAGGTGCTAGGTACTCAGTTTTTACAGTTCTTTGGTCTGAGTTTAAGCTCTGTAATTGCATAATCATGATTATCTGGTTTTATCTGTCAGAGAATCAGCATTATTGGTAAGTAACCTGTTTTACTTATTGGATGAAATGTTTTCATGTTCATTGTTTTAAAGAACATTTTGTTAGTTTATCTGTGAAGAATAATTGCCCTGTATGAATTGGGGGTATAAAACTTATGCTACAGCTTGACTTTAAAAGAGAACTTGGATAATTTGCAAAAAAATACTTTGGGGGGGGGGGTGTTTAGAATGCATTTAAGTATATTAAAGTCAGAGGTTACCAGAGAAAACTCATGCGTGGTGTACCTTCTCAACTAATTGGAAAAGACTGTGGAATATAATAGCTGGATTGGCCCCAGTAGTTTGGCACAAGATTAATGAGAGGAGAGAGATAAATAATGTCCTTAGTATAACATTTTTGGTTGTAAGAGGAGCATGTCGTTGACTAAGAAATAATCAGTGAATTCTTTGTTTTTTTCCTTTCCATATCAACATCTTTTATTTCAACTGATGTGAATGGCTTCCAAAAGGGATTCTCTGTTGTAATCTGAGTGTGTTTGTAGTATAATTTACCTTTTTCTTCTTGACTCAGAGTCATTTTTGCTGACAGAGGTTATGTAGTGATACTTTTCTGGCATCATTGCCAGAATATCTCTGTTTTTGCTTATGTGAAACGATTCACACTTCTCTGCTTTTTATGTTCTCATAATTTAGCTTCTTTTTTATGTTCAAATTCTGTAACTTACAATTTTCTTCTTTTCTTCATTTTTGTTGACTTTCATTTTGTTGTCTCTAGTGCTATAGTGCTTTTTGTTCTCTTTAAACTTAGAATCAGAATAACCAGGCTTGTCAGAATTATGTCTCAAGATTCTTGAGTGATGCACTGGAGAATTTCTCTTTGAATGCATAGATAAGCATTAGTGCAAGGAGATGTTCATTTTAATTGTATGTTTTCTTGTTTGCTTAGTTTAAAGGCTGTTGCTTACATAAGCTACCAGGTATCTAAATTCTGGATAGAGAAACAACAGTTGTTTCTTTGTACATGGCAATAAGTACTCATTAGCAACAAAACCCTTTTGGTTTTTTTTATTAAAAAAATTTTTTTTAATGTTTGTTTCTTTTGAGAGAGAGATAGCATGAGCAGAGGAGGAGCAGAGAGAGAGAGGAAGACACAGATTCTGAAGCAGGCTCCAGACTGAGCCATTAGCACAGAGCCCCATGTGGGGCTTGAATTCACAAACCATGACATCATGACCTGAGTCAAAGTCAGAGGCTTAACCGACTGCACCATCCAGGTGCGCCATATTTTTTCTTTTTTAAAGTTTATTTTGAGAGAGAGCAAGCAAGCAAGCGAGCGTGCACATGTGTGTGAGCCAGGGGAGAGGCACAGAGAGAGGAAGAGAGAAAATCCCAAAGCAGGCACCATCTGCACAGACCCCAATGCTGGGCTTGAACTCTGGAACTGCGAGATCATGACCTGGGCCAAAATCAAGAGTCGGAGGCTTAACCGACTGAGTCACCCAGGCACCTCAGCAGTAAAACCCATTTAGTATTTGAGACTAATTGAAGCTGAGCCGTTAGTTGCAGGAACCTGATTTTAGTAGTTTTTTGTAAGCTCAAAAAAGTTTGGGGTGCCTGGGTGGCCAAGTCAGTTAAGTGTCTGACTCTTGATTTTGGATCATGTCATGATCTCATGGTTCGAGAAATTGAGCCCTGCTTTGAGCCCCAAGTTGGGCTCTGCTCTCTGAGCACGGAACCTGCCTGGGATTCTCTCTTCCCTTCTGTCTTTGCCGCCACCCCCCCCCCCCACCACCTCTCAAAATAAATAGACTTCTAAAAATGATGTGTTTTTATAAATTGGTGAGCAGACTATACCATATATATATTTCTTTGATGACTCATGTCATTAGATATTACAATGTTCAGTAATAAATGAGAAGATCTGTTTTGTGACTTTTCTATTTCTTCAGTGAAGTATGTGCCTTCAGTGAGGTCTGTGTACCACTATTTCTTTTACATTGTCATGGAAAGCTGCTTCTACTTTTCTCTTTAATCTCTGATTTTAACATAGAGAAATTTGTAAAGTGGTGAGAAGAGTCTGAGCAATTTGTTCAGGGCACTCTCAGTAGGCAGAATTATCTGTAGTGTGTTATGATTCATTTTCACATACTTAAAATAATGTCCACCATACAAATATTACTGAGGGTCTGGATTTTGTTCTCTTTCTTTAAAAGTATTGAAATTTGTTCTGACAGGCAGTTAATTTACTTGATTATATGCTTGATCCTGTTAAGGTTTATGTTTTAGCTGTATTAGGGGGATGTCCAGAGTAGCCTGTATTTTAGGTTTAGTTTAGCCTTACTTCTTGGCATGGCCTTTCTGGTGTTTCATTTAAAAAGGTCTTTACTCTGGCTAGTTGAAACCTGAAGGAAGACTCTAGCCTCATGAAAACAGTTGGTCTTGTGGAATCTCATGTTTTACATGTGCAGCTTTGTACATGTAAGATTCCAGGGGACCCTTACACAAATATTTGGTGTTTCTCTGTCTTTTTCTGTTTTGCTTCTTCCTCTTTGGTGCTCTGTCCCACAAATTCCAGCTGCCTCACTTCCCCAAACACTCTTTTTTTTCTCTCTCTCTGCTCAGCAAGACGGCTTCCTGTTCTGCAGTACTAATGATACTTCCATGTGGAAAGTGTGATCATAGTGTGGCTTATCTTATTTGTTTGTTCTCTCTTATAGGTCATAGTCCTGCACTACATATTGTCTGTTGTCTAACAATAATTGTTTCTGTGTTTTTTCCAGTTGTCTAGTTGTGTATGGCAAGAGGATATTCAGTGTTTGTTATTCTGTCATGATTGAAAGTGGAACTTTCTGATTTGATTTCAGTATGCACTAGGTATGTTTTCTTCTTATGACATTCACCCCAGCCTGAAGTTTGACCATTTGGAAATTATTTTTGTTGACACTCCTGTGACAGTGAGGACTAGTTTCTACTTATTAGTAAAACATTAGTTTAAGCAGCTTTTTTTTCTAAGAAGCTGAAGTCAGAGAAATTGGAATAATTCCAATTTGAATTGAAGAATGAGGGTAAAAGAGACTTGACATTGTTTTAGTTGTGTTGATGAAGTGTTGCTATGGTTTGAGCAGAAGTAAAAATTGGGTTACTGGTTCAGATACACTTCATGAGGATGGGTACAAGATACAGTGATGCATAAGAAGATACGAAACAGGGTTTACTAGGTTTCAAGTGTTAACCTTAAAAGATGAAAGAGTAATGTATCTAGATTTTAGTTGTTTTTCCTTTCAGGTCTTTTGGCTGGGCCAAATTTGATGTAGTACATTTCAGAAAGCTATGGTGAATATGCTTTCTTTATGACTGTCCGTCTAATGTAGTTTCTTGTAAATGTTAAGTCTTTTCCAGAAATTTATTTTCCCTGGTACTATTTTTACCATTTATGTGAAGTTGGAGAACTGATTCAGCTTTTGTTGTTTGCTTCTTTTCACTTGTCCTATATTATCATTCCTCTTAATTGTAAATGTATTTTTTATGTTATTTTAACTGACACTTATCAGAATATAAAGGCATGAATTATTTTGTTATGATTAAATTTTCAGTTGGAGAGAAAGGGTCATGCTAATAGCTTATTGGCAATGAGAGTGGAAAGTGCCATTGAAAAACATTATAGTCAACACCTGAATTATCTTCTTAATAAACATTTCAAAATATATATATGGATATGAAGAGTCAAGTTAAATGAACCAAATGTAATATTTTATAAAGTTTTTTAAGTCACCATTCATGACTGGATAATGTTTTTATCTTTAAAATGCTATCTTATTTAATCTAGAATCTTAATATTTTTAGAAGTTTTATTTGTAGATTATTTGCAAAAGAACTAGATTTGAGGAACATCCCAGTCTCCTTCCAGTAGAATTCTCAGCTGGTAGTATGATGCTGGGTAAATGTTTTTAACTTCTGAGGTTGTTAGTTTTCTTATCTGTTAAAAAAAATTTTGACATGATTTGATTTCTGTAATTCAAATGAATATATAAATATATCTTTGCCCTTCCCCTTGCTTTTGGCACTGCTTGGGCTTTGGTTATTGACTTCTTTCTTATTTTGTATGCTCTCTGTTGATATTCTCACACAGTGCTGTGGTTTAAATTATCATCTCTATATTGATGGATTTCCAAATGTATATATCTCCAATCAGATTATTCTTAGGCTTCAGACTGCTTGCAAGATATATTCATTTGCTTTCTCCACAGTAAACTCAATGGAACATGTCTAAAATTGAACTTACCATTGCTTCCTTCGCACACATCCAATATTCAACACTATCTTTTCACTTAATTGTATCTTTCACTTGCCCAGTCTGGAAAAACAGGAGTAATCTTCAATTACTTCTTCACTACACCCTCCTCTCCTACCAGTGTTATGATTCAACTTTATTTCTTTTTTCTCAGTGCTGCTTTCTTAAATTTAGTCATCTCTGTCATCTCTTTTCTGGATTACTGGAAATGCTTCCTAACTTGCTTTCTGCAGTGCTAGTGTACTCTTTCCCCAATGGACTCCTACAGTGTAGCTAGAATAAATGTTTTTAGAATAAAATCTACTCTTTAAAATGAATTATTTGGGCCTGGGTGTCTTAGTTAGTTAAACGTCCAACTTCAGCTCAGGTCATGATCTTGTGGTCTGTGAGTTTGAGCCCCTCATTGGGCTGTGTGCTGACAGCTCAGAGGCTGGAGCCTGCTTTGGATTGTGTCTTCCTTGCTCTCTGCCCCTCCCCAACTCGTGCTCTGTCTCTCTGTGTCTGTCAAAAATGAATAAAAGTTTTAAAAAATTTAAGAAAGTAAAATGAATTATTGCACGATTTTTAAACATTCTTTTACTGTCTGTTTCTCGATATTCTAAACAGATTATTAGTTCCTTGTTATATTCTTTTACTTGAGGCTTTCTTATATGCCTAAATGCCTGCTCTAGTCCACTCTTACCCCATCTCCCTGGTTATCTTCCTTTCTCTGTCTGCAAAAGGAGTAAGATGTTTAAATTTAGAAATTCTATACTCTGAGAATTCTTTCCTATCTTCCCAAGATTGACTGATTACTCCTTGTGTGCATTATCATAGCAACATGTACAATAGAACTCAAGCTCTTTGGAGGAACCATGTCTTTCTGTTGGTTGATGTATCTTTGGAGAAATGTAAACCTTATCCTGCTTTGAAAATGTCAGAGAAAAATTTAGCATGCTTTTCATAGTAGAGTTTTTTTTATGCCATTAGTTGAACTTTTAATACTTTGAATTTATGAAATTTAGTACTAGTGATTATTTCCTTTTTTTTACTTAAAACTAGATTTTAAGTTTTCAAAAGAAATGTTGAATCAGTGACATAATCATTCACATAGTTCACTAAACTCAGGAGTTGTGGAGAGATAATTGGTATGGTGGGGGATTTGGGGAAGAAGGGTGTGCCTCATGATCACGTTGGTTGTCTGAACACATTATCAGGTGGTAGGATAATGTTTTTACATGCCTGTATAAAAAAAAATGTAAGCTCAGTTGTTAATACCAGACCCCAAAGAGAGAAAGTGATTGTATTACAAAATAAATTTATAAGTTTGGTATGATCAGAATGTTTTGTATAGTTTTAAATATATTTTTACAGTCAATCTAGAGTTTTGCCAGTAGGCTTTAGGAAGCAACAGAATGGTAAGAATGTGTTTGGGTTATCTTTATTGAGTTAAAGGACTTGAAAGAAAATGTGTGTCCCTGCCTATTTATGTGTCTGTTCTATTTAAGATTTTCAATAGGGGATATTATTTAGCTTTTTCTGTATAAACTCATAATTTTGAGTAGAAGCTAGAAATAATTAAAAACACAAGACATATCCTGTGTCTTTGAAGTTATTGTAAGATGATTGTATACAGATAGCTTAACAGATAAATTCTTTAGCTATATTTGAGGTATATTGCCCTGTAGAATATTAGTTTATAACTAGAGATTACTGGTTTGTCTCTATTATGTGAAATTTTTATGTATTTGCAATTACAGAATAGAAGGGCAACTTTTTACATGTTCTAATGTATTGTTTCTTAGAATGGGTAATCTAAAACTCTAGAGAAAATATGTAAATCTTGATCTGACTGGTGGTCAGGATTTTTTTCTAGATTATTGTGCAACTTCTATAATGTTAACCACAGTACAGTCAGTTGCATTCAGCTTCCTGAATTCTTAAGGAAACTCAAGAATTTTATTGAATAGATTTAGAGAAATAGGTATTAGGAACCAGTTATAAAGTCATTTTTTATGGTTTCTTATTACAAGAAGCCTAGAGTCTTTAAGGAGGAAAAAAACCACAATTTCTTGAAGGCTACAAATATGTGGATTAAAAAAATACTGATATATTCCTTTAAAAATTCCCTGTGACTCTGGTCATAGTCATGATTCCAGGGTTGCGGGATCGAGCCCCACGTGAGGCTCCATGAGCCTGCTTAGGATTCTCTCACTTTTTCTCTCTCTGTGCACCTCTCCCCACTCATGCTCGCTTGCTCTCTTTCAAAAAAAAAAAAATTCCCTGTGAAAGCCTTTGTATGAGACTTCAAATGATATTCAGTTTGAATACAAGTTTATTAAATTCCAGCAACTAGTAATGAACTGTAATTTAAAACTGGTGAGGGGAATAAGCAAAGTCACAGTAGTCAGAGCTTGTTTTAGTAAGGGCTTGTTGGTTGCAGGAATTAGAAAACCCAGTCAAAGTATATCAAATAAAAGGTTATTTTAAATAAATAGTAGGCAATCTTATGAATATTCAAGGTCAGAAAATAAAGCCTAGCCAACCCTTGTGAAATTGTAATCTTTTGGTTTCAGATTATACTCTCAGAGGTGCCTGGATGGCTCAGTCAGTTAAGCATCCGACTCTTGATTTCAGTTTAGGTCATAATCTCACTATTCGTGAGTTTGAGCTCATGCCGGGTTCTGTGCTGACAGTGTGGAGCCTGCTTTGGATTTTCTGTCTTCCCCTCTCTCTGCCACTCCCCCACTTACACTTGCACGTGCCCGCCCTCTCTCTCTCTCTCTCCAAAATAAACATTAAAAAAATTTTTTTAAAAAGATTATACTCTCTTGGCTATGCTTCTCTTTGTGCAGTACAGACTGGTTTTTCTTTTTTTACCAATGTTTTTTGCTCACTTTGCCCCCTATAATTTTGATTTGCAAATGGCAGATCTTTCCTCTAGGTTTCCCCTGGTCCCAACTCCTCTACTTGACCTTTCTTCTCTAGATCCTCTTCACATTCTGTAACAGAAGGCCTGGTTATTGACTGTACAGTAGATCAGCTTCCCTGGGTCAGGTTTTCATCCCTGGTAAAATTATTGTTGGTTACAGGTGGAACGAATGGTTGGTTGGGGACGGGGAAAGTCTGCCTTGGCCTATCCTTTCTGGAAGGATATCTTCCGGAACAGAGGTTATTGGGCAATGTAGGCTATCAGAAGTTGCCCATCATGGATCATTTAGTGTTTTGGATTCAACTGGATTCTTGACCAGTTGTCTTTAGTAGAAGTGGCAGAGCTATTATGGAAATCGCCCATGTCATTGAACCTGGCTTTTATTTTTCTCTTTGAAATTAGAGGTACTACAGAATTCTTTGTTTAATATTATGAGCTACTAGAAAAAGAGATTTACTCTGTGACTTTACAGTAGGTATAGGGATAATGGTTTCAGAGGCTGTTTTATCTCTCTCAATATATAGGTGTAAATCTTAGACCAGAAAAGATGAGTCATGTCCAAGATTTCAAAATTAGTGGCAGAGTTGCTACTTTTTCCATGTTTTCTAACTCTCAGGTTAGGCATTTTCTGCTCTTGATTCCTTATAAAAGTTTTAAATTATTATTATTATTACGGTTTTAATTTTAGTTTTTTGTTTGTTTTTTTTTAAATTTTTTTTTTTAAACGTTTATTTATTTTTGGGACAGAGAGAGACAGAGCATGAACGGGGGAGGGGCAGAGAGAGAGAGAGACACAGAATCGGAAACAGGCTCCAGGCTCTGAGCCATCAGCCCAGAGCCTGACGCGGGGCTCGAACTCATGGACCGTGAGATCGTGACCTGGCTGAAGTCGGACGCCCAACCGACTGTGCCACCCAGGCGCCCCAAGAGTTCTTTAGCTTTTTACCTACTGTTCTTCTGTTCTAGAATTCCATCTAGGACACCAATTACATTTAGCTTTCGTGTCTCCTTAAACTTCTCTTGACTGTGGCAGTGTCTCAGACTTGTCTTGATGACTTGGGCAGTTTTGGGGGATACTGGTCTGGTGTTATAGATACTTCTCTATTGTCATTTGTCTCCTGTTTTCCTCATGATTAGACTAGAGTTGTGGATGGGAGGAAAACCATAGAGGTGAAGTGCCATTTTTATCATGTATATACTATACTATTAATATGATTTATTATAGTTGATGTTGACTCATCATCTGGTTGAAGTAGTATTTGTCAGGTATCTTCACTGTAAAGTTATTCTCCTCTCCATACTTTCCATATTTTATTCTTTAGAAAGAAGTCACTGCACAGCTCAAACTTAAAGAGAACAGAGTATCTACATAAATTATTTGGAATTCTGCATGAGAGATTTTTTTCTCTTTTGTTGACTTATTCAGTCACTTATTTATGTCAGTATGGACTCCTAAATATTTGTTTTTATACTTGGGGTTATAATTTAGTACTACTTTGTTGCTTAAATTGTTCTAGCTTTGGCCATTGGGAACCTTTCTGTTGGTTCCTGTGCATCATCAAGACGGTTTATTTTTGGTGTGTTTGGTTTTTGAGCACTTCCTACTCTCTGGCACTTCAGAATACTCCAGACTCATCTTGTATATTTCCTGCCCTAGTCCCAGAATCAGCTGTCTCTCTAAGGAACCCCAGTTCCCTTTATTGGAGAATGGTGTTGGAAACGAATATTTGGGTACTAAATGTGCTCATTGCTACTGAGAGGTCTTGTTGCTTTTATTGAGCTGTCATAGCTGATCAAGCAAGAAAATGTATGTGCATATCTATACACACATCCATAAATCTGTATGTAGTCATTTGTATCTATACCAAGCTAAACCTGGTTTTATAATTTGGCTTTACCTCTAATCTGTTATATTACCACATGGATCATTCTAGCCTCCTCCCCTTGCTTATCTGTAAATGCTCACTGCAACAGGGACAAAGCTGGCTCTCTCCATTTGTCCTTATTAAAAATTTTTTTTTTTTTAAGTAGGCTTTATGCCCAGCATGGAGCCCAATGCAGGGCTTGAACTCACAACCCTGAGATCAAGACCTGAGCTGAGATCAAGAGTAGGACGCTTAACTGACTGAGCCACCCATGCGCCCCATTTACTTAATTTTTTGGTTCTAGTATGTACATACAATAGTATCAGAATTGTTAACCTATATTCCCATGGGAGATAAGTTTTTCAACTAGAGTGTAGGTCTTATGTGCAAGACTTCTTAGCTTTACATATACCATGCATTTCCAGAGTTACCTGGATCAGGACTTTTTCCTTTTACTCTCTTCTGTGATGTTATTCATGCATTTGCAGCACAGTTAGATCCTTTTTGTCACAGTTTGCATTTCTGACCTCCTAGGTTTTTAGATTTTATCAGACTGATTGGTCTGTGGGGGCCCTGCTGTATATTTAATGTATACGTAAGCAGAGACCTTTTGGGCCATATAAAAATATTTGCCATGATTGATAATTCATGTAATAGATGTTTCTATAAACTTTTTTGTAAATGAAATAGTTTTAAAAGATTTTAGCTTTTAAAGACTTATCTTAAGGATAATGTTGATAATTTTTAAAGCAAAGAATTTTTTGCATAAATAATCCACTGTTTATAAATCTTTTCAAAGGTCTTTCAGAAGTGAACCTTTCATTAGAAGAATATAGTATATACTATACTACTAGAAGAATAGTGAGGTGTTTATTCATGGAATAAGAAATTTCTTATTATTCATATTATTATATTCCCCTGCTTTTTGAGTTACAGCATATAATACCTTATTGTAATTTATTTTTCCCAAAAGATAAAAAAAAGTGGTAACTATTTGATCTTGGAATTACAGGGACTTTATTTCTTTCCATGATTTACATTTCCTGTTCTTTGTGTTATGTAACTAGAAAATACTTAAAAAATCAAACATAAAATTTATTCTCATAAAGATATTATAAGGGATTTAAAAAAGAACCTCCCCACCCCCAAATTTTCATTTTCTTCTGTTGTGCTAAGGAGCAGTAGGTTGTTGAAGCAAGAGACACTGGCATGTTTCTCAACCCTTACTTAGCTGGCCAAACATGATGGAGTCCCTTAATCTCTCTGAACTTCATTTCCTTCCAACTGTGAGATGAATAAGTTGCACTTATCCTTGAGGTGGTACCTTTTAGCTCTAATATTTTATAATTTTGTGGCACCTGTACTTGATATACACTCTAGCTCCTTTTACACCATTGGATGTGCCTTGATAAGTTCCCATTAAAAACAATTCAGTGGCTAAATAATGGAAGAGTTATGTTTAAATCCTGCTATGTAGCAGTCTACACATGTTTGAAAAACACAGGTAAAAATACTTTGTATTTATTAGTGCCAGTGTCTTTAATTAATGTTTATATTTCTGGAAGATCTTAGTTGAGATATACATTTTAAAAATTAAAAAAAAATTCTGTTTATTGTCTGTAGCTGTTTTTTGTAGGGCTTACTCTATTTTATTTGTTTATTTAAAAAAATTTTTTTAATGATTATTTGTTTTTGAGAGAGAGAGAGAGACAGAGCATGAGCAGGGGAGGGGCAGAGAGAGAAGGAGACACAGAATCCAAAGCAGGCTCCGGGCTCTGAGCCGTCAGCACAGAGCCCAGCGCAGCGCAGGGCTCGAACTCATGAACCGTGAGACCATGACCTGAGCTGAAGTCGGTTGCTTAACTGACTGAGCCACCCAGGGGCCCTGGGCTTGCTGTATTTTAAAAAAGCTGCCATGCAGTGTATACATTAGAGTCAGCACTGCAGAAATGTAACTGCTTCCTTCATATTTATTGAGTTATTATGGTGTTCAGTCCAAGGACCCTTGAAATGTTTGATATGTTACAAATGGACTATAGAGTATACTGAAAGAGAGAGGTCTTAGTTTCTAAATTTTTAGGAATTTAATGTGTATTCAGTATAGAAATAAGCAGTTAGTATGCAGGCTATACCCACTTTGGTATATCAGATAGGAATAGGACTCTTGTATTTATTTCTGTGGGGTCAGGAAGTGTGGCAAGATATAGAGAACAGGAGGAAAAAGAAAGGTCCTTTGCTGGATGTCTTTATTTTATTCTAATAAATCATTTCATTTCTTCCTTTAAAAATTCTCTTTACCTGTTCTCTCTTCCTCATACTGAACAGCAGCCCTAGAGATGAACCACTCTGTATGGTTCCTCAGTCTCTACCCACTCATACATACTAAGAAAAACTAATTCTAAATAGCTGAGAAGCAACATTTAAAAAGAGGTTTCTTTTTTTCTTTTTAAAGGAGTGGAATAGGAGTGGAGAATAAGTTTTGTTTCTCTTGATTCTAATAAAATTATTTCTTTAACATCTGATCATCACAAGTTTATTTTATAGTTAGGATTTGAAAGTATAACTGCTAAATGCAAGTGAAAACAAGCTTCTAATTTAAGAGCAATGTCAGTTTTACTAACATTTCTCTGGAGATGGAAGAGTTATCCCTACAAGTTATTTATGTTAGGAATTTTATGTTTAGTACTAAAGACCAATAAGTTAACAGCAACTAGATGATGTTGTTAATGATTTACTGAAGGTAAAACTTGCCAACTTTAACCTAAAGAAGTAGTAAAAGTAAAGATCACCAAACATTTTAAAGAGTTTATATAAGAGCACACTCTGTAAATACTGATTTTCTTGGCATCGGTTATTTTTTTCTAACCTGATTATACTTTGCCTTTAGAAATTTTTCAATCCAAGCCATGTAAGGAAAAATTTTTCTCTTATAGTTTGTAGTTTAAAAATTATGTGTATAGGGGCCCCTGGGTGCCTCAGTTGGTTGAGCGTCCGACTTCAGCTCAAGTCATGATCTCATGGTTCGTGAGTTCAAGCCCTGCATTGAGCTCTGTGCTGACAGCTCAGAGTCTGGAGCCTGCTTCAGATTCTGTGTCTCCCCGCCCCCCCCCATCCCTCTGTCTCCACCCCGCACCCCCCCCCCCCCCCGCTCACACTCTGTCTCAAAAATAAATAAATGTTAAAAAATTTTTTTAAAAATTGTGTATATATAACAAATAGAGACAAACTTTGTTGTTTGTACGTGTGTATGTGTTTAACCAGAAAAAACATAAGAAGCTTGGGAATATGTTTAAGTGTAAAGAGAGTTGAGGACTCATACTGTCAAATACTTAACAAAATTTTTGAGATGTTCATAAACCTCAGTTCAGATATTTACATTCAAAAGCAAATGGGTAGTCAGCAAGGTTAGTGATCCATGGAATGGGTGTAGAACATATGAGGATGTTGAGTTCCCTATTCTCACATAGCTTACTAGAAATATTACTTCTGGAACTAAGAAAAATGTTAAAAAATCATACTTTAGCATCAGAGTATAGAAATATATTTGTTTAAATCAAACCAGCTGGCTAATCTTTCCTGACTTATGTTAAGCCAAATAAACAGTGATAAGAAGAAATAGAGCTTAACTGTCAAACTTGAGTGTTTTAAAACAATTACTGTACAGAGAAATAGTGGACTCCTATGTAGATCTCTAGACCTATTGCCAGTTTTCAGGTACACAAGATAGACTCTGGAAAGAGAACGCTGATAACTTTTGTTATAGAGGTCATTCTTTTGAAAGAATGAAGGACTATATTTTCAGGATTATTGATGAAACATTTATGTAAAAGAAAATACCCTTTGAAACACATTAGAAATTATACTTCTTTCAGGGGGTTAATATACATTGAGAAAATATACAATGAAGACTTTTTGGAAAGGGGCAAGTGTTTTGTTTTTTTTACAACTGTTAGAGGCTATCAAAATTCCTCTTTAATTATGAATGACATATGTTTTAGTTAAAATATTGCTTACTCTGTTTATGATCTATTCAATAAAAAATGGCATTCTTTCTTTTCTGTTGCATTCGAAAATTAGTATTTGTACTTGTAGGTGAATAGAAAGAGTTGTTAAATAGGCTAATTTTCTTATTCTTCTGCTATTTAAAAATAAGGCAGGATGGGCGCCTGGGTGGCTTAGTCGGTCAAGCATCCAACTGTTGGTTTTGGCTCAGGTCATGGTCTCAGGGTTTCTGAGTTCAGGCCCCACATTGGGCTCTGTGCTGACAGCGTAGAGTGCGCTTGGGATTCTCTCTGCCCCTCTCTCTTTGTCCCTCCCCCGCTTATGCCGTCTCTCTCAAAGAAACTTAAATAAACTTAAAAAAAATAAGGCAGGGATTAAGGCTTCAGTTAGGTTTTGAGTAATTTCTGAATTTTAGGTATAGGCTAATTTTCCCATTGTATACAATCTAAGCTCAATATTGCACATAAATTAGGATATGTAAATAATTGTATTATGGAAAGAATGATGGCAAGAATCTACCAGTAGTTAACCTTTCCAAGTTTTAGTTATGCCATTCATAAAGTGGTAGTAATACCTACTTGAAAGGGTTTTTGATCTGGAATAGATATGATCATATATTGAACATAACTAATTTGTACTCTAAAGATTTATAGAAAGTACAAGTAAGGTAACAATAGCTGTACAAAGAGTAAAGTTAATAGTAGTATAGTTATAATGAGATTGTAGTGTAGTAGTGTCGATACAAGAAGTAAAAAATGTTTTTATTTCATCTTGTGATTAAAAAATTTTTAAGTCCAGCTATTACCAAACACCTAAAAACACTTATTTAAATACACTGTGCTGTAAATACATTGCTCTAATATTGTTCCATGATTGTTATAGTATTGTTGTATGTATATATATCACAGTAAACTGTTGTCCTTAACCTTTTCCTTGCCCCAGCCTCCACATCAGAATGTATTTTTTAGGAGTATGTAGCCATGCCAGGCATAGTGGTGTGTATTTTAATGCCACCACTGTGCTGGAACACTAAAATTAAAAGTCTAGAATTGTGCTTATTTAGTGACTTAAGATGGATAACCATAGTAGGTCTGCAGATTAGGTTAATTTGACAGATTTTTGCATTTAAAGTACTCTGAGCTGTTACTACTTTTAAGCAGAATAGATACAATATGTTCATATTGAACAGAGATAGCAGGTGAGGATTATTTATAAATTGGTGAGTTCTAGAACCATTAGAGTGATTGTTTAGTGTGTTAAAGTTTAACCAGGAGTAAATGACAGTAAATTTGTTAACACAAAATTTTTAATTTAGTTTCTAAAAAGATTTTTTTTTGTTTATTTTGAAAGAGAATGTGCGCAAGTGAGCGCATGTAGGGGAGAGGCAGAGAGAGAGAGAGAGAGAGAGAGAGAGAGAGAGAGAGAGAGAGAGGGGGAGAGAGGCAGAGGCAGAATCTGAAGCATGCTCCAGGCTGTCTACGCAAAGCCCTACATGGGGCTCTCAAACTCATGAACCGTGAGATCGTGACCTGAGCCGGAGTCATATGCTCAACCGACTGAGCCATCCACGTGCCCCTAAAATTTTTAATTTAAAAATAATTAGATGGGATCTTGTAAGTTCTGATATTTCAACTTAAATACATACCTCAACTAAATACTTTCCCTTTTGCTATTCCAAGGTAACAAAGCAATAGTGGCTATAGAAAAGATTGTAAGATTTAAAAAAAATTTTATTTATTTATTTTATTTATTTTTGAGAGCAGGGGAGGGGCAGAGAGAGAGAGGGAGACACAGGATCCGAAGCAGGCTCCAGGCTAAGAATAATTTAAGCAACAAAATAAAGTAGTACAGGTATAAAAATAAATATTTGAGTCATACTGATATGAATAAATAATTGAATGACAAAAGAAAAAAATATCTCCCAAGCAGAATTCCAAATAATTTATGTAAATATTCTGCCCTCAAGAAGAGAACCTAACTCTCCACTCCTTAAATATGTACTGTGCATAGTGACTTCTTTTCAAAAAATACAGTATAGAAAGGGTGAGGAAAAAAGAATACAGTGGAGAAACCTGACAAATACCTCAGCCAGGTGATCAAGTCAATATTGACAGCACTAAATCATATTAACAGTATATACCCTTGGTATAACATGATAAAAATGGTACTTTACCTCTGTGTTCTCCCCAAACCCCAACCTAATAAGGAGGAAAACATCAGATAAATTCCAGTAAAGAAAAATCTATTAATACCTGACCAGTACTCCTCAAAATTGCCCAGGTCATCAACAATAAGGAAAGTTAGGTCTGAGAAACTGCCACAGCTAAGAGAAGCCTAAGGAGACACGAAAATTAAATCTAATTGGTATTCTAAAGGGATTTCAGAACAGAAAAAAAGATACTGGGTAAAAGCTAATAAATAAAGTGTAGATTTTAGATAATAATGTATTGATTTATAAATTGTAATATGGTAACATAAGATTAATAATAGATAAATGGGAATTCTAGAATATATTCTTGATTTTTCAATAAATCTAAAAGTGTTCTTAAAACAACTATTTAGAACTGCCTAGGTGTCTCAGTTGGTTAAACGTAAACTTGATTTCGGCTCAGGTCATGATCTCATGGTCATTGAGACAGAAACCCCACATCAGGCTCGTTGACTGTGCACTGGGGGTGGAGCCTGCTTAAGATTCTCTCCCTCTGCCTGCCCCTCCTTGCTCTCTTTCTCAAAAGAAAAAAAAATAAGTAAAACATTAAAAATTTTTTTAAATAAAATAAAAATTAAATCTTACAATCTTGGGGCGCCTGGGTGGCTCAGTTGGTTGAGCATCCAACTTTGGCTTAGGTCATGGTATCACAGCTCGTGGGTTTGAGCTCCACATCACACTCACTGCTGTCAGAGCAGAGCCCACTTCAGATCCTCTGTCTCTTCCTCTTGTGTGTGCTCTCACGCCCTCTCTCTCTCTCAGAAATAAACATTTAAAAATATATTTTAGCTTTGGCCATCGGGAACCTATCTTTTCCCTCGTATATCCCAATACGGTGGTGTATTTTTGTGTGTGTGTGTGTGTGTGTGTGTGTGTGTGTGTGTGTGTGTGTGTGTGAGCTCTTTCTTTTTCTTTCTTTCTTTCTTTCTTTCTTTCTTTCTTTCTTTCTTTCTTTCTTTCTTTCTTTCTTTCTGCCTCCCTCCCTCCCTCCCTCCCTCCCTCCCTCCCTCCCTTCCTTCCTTCCTTCCTTCCTTCCTTCCTTCCTTCCTTTCATTACAAAATACTACAGACTCTTACTTATTTCGTACCCCATTCCTAGAATTGTTTTTGGAGAATGGTGTTAGAAGCCTGTATTTGGGTATGATGTGTGCTCATTGCTACTGGGGTATGTTATTTTATTTAGCTGTCTCAGCTGACAGAGTAAGAAAATACGTATGTGTATACTAACCTGTATATATACACATATCCATGAGTATTTCTATGTGTAATCATCTGTATCTATACTAAGCTAAACATGAGTTCATGTTTTGAGTCTCCTTCCAATCCATTATATTACCACTGGATTATTCTAGCTCCTCCTCTTGCTGATCTGTAAATACCCACTGCAGCACTGACAAACATGGCCATCCATCACCCATTTATTTAATTGTTTAATTCCATTATAATTTTTTTAATGTTTATTTTTGAGAGAGAGAGAGAGCGTGCGCGCGCACGAGCCGGGGAGAGACAGAGAAAGAATCTCAAATAGGCTCCAGGCTCTGAGCTGTCAGCACAGAACCTGATGTGGGGCTCAAACTCAGGACGGTGAGATCATGACCTGAGCCAAAGTCAGATGCTTAACTGAGTGATCCACCCAGGCGCCCCTGTTTAATTCCAGTATAAATGTATAGCAGTATTAGAATTGTTAATTTTTACTCTAATGGGAAATAACTGTCAGTGTAAGTGCTTATGTGCAGAATATTTTGCCTTTAGTCTTAGAGATGCCACTCATTTCCAAAGGTCCTAGGTTAGGACCTTTTCCTTTTTACCCCCTCAATGAGGTTTATAATACAGTTAGATCTTCTGTTTGTTTATATTCCTTCCTAGGGATTCCCTGACCTAAATGATTTTTTTTTTAAATTTGTATACCTTTACAGTTCATTCTTTGTCCTTCAAAAGTTTTATGGATTTTGCCAGATGCATGATGTATGCATCCTAGATTACAGTATCCTGTAGAAAAATTTCACTGGTGATATTATTTCAATAATAATTACAAAGGTGATTTTTTTTTTTTAAATTTTTTTTTTCAACGTTTATTTATTTTTGGGACAGAGAGAGACAGAGCATGAACGGGGGGGGTGGGCAGAGAGAGAGGGAGACACAGAATCGGAAACAGGCTCCAGGCTCTGAGCCATCAGCCCAGAGCCCGACGCGGGGCTCGAACTCACGGACCGCGAGATCGTGACCTGGCTGAAGTCGGACGCTTAACCGACTGCGCCACCCAGGCGCCCCAAAGGTGATTTTTTTAAATCACCTTTTAAATCACCTTTTTTTAAATCACCTTTGTATCATATTCAAACCTCTTCTCTTCCCCTGAACTTCTGATCTTTTTATTGTCTTTTAGTTTTACCCTTTATAAAATGTATAATTGAAATCATAAAATGTAGCCTTATCACACTGAAGAAATTTACGTTTTAAATGTTCTTTTCTAGTATCCTTAGAAACTTTGTCTTGGAATGACCATGATTTAAGTCTAGTTCAGACTTCCACCTAATGTAACACCTCTATAGTATCCTTTGATGGTGGTCATTCAGTGTCTGTTTGAACTTAACTAGTTAAGAGTTTGCAACTTTGTGAAACCTTTGCTGTATTGAGCCTCAGATTCTTCCTTAGAACTTCTACTCAGTGATGTTTGACTTTGGGGTGACTTGGAATGTCTCTTCCATTTTCTTTTTTAATTTTTTTTTTTTTTTTTTTTTTTTTCCAACATTTATTTATTTTTGGGACAGAGAGAGACAGAGCATGAACGGGGGAGGGGCAGAGAGAGAGGGAGACACAGAATCGGAAACAGGCTCCAGGCTCTGAGCCATCAGCCCAGAGCCTGACGCGGGGCTCGAACTCACGGACCGTGAGATCGTGACCTGGCTGAAGTCGGACGCTCAACCGACTGCGCCACCCAGGCGCCCTCTTCCATTTTCTACATAGCAGGCTTTCATATCTCGAAGACAGTTTTAGTATGTTCTTTTGTATTAGCTACATTTCTTTAACTTTTTTGTGTGTCAGAACCCTAGCTGGTTAACAACTTCTGAATATACTATAGTACTAAATATGGTGTTCAGAATGTAATCTTATACATCAGCTACATAGCTTTCTGTATTGTTTCTTTTGCCACTTTCTCGTTTATCTTACACACTGCAGCCTTATTATTAGCCTTCCAAATGCAAATGTGTTCTTATATCATCATTGTTGAAAATTTGCAGTTGCTCCTTATTGTATTAGAGTGGTATTTATTCATGAAGGACATGTTTCAGAATTATCTGTAGAGTTTTGGTTTTTTTTTTAATTTTTAAAAAATCTTTATTCACTTTTGAGAGACAGAGACAGAGCATGAGCAGGGTAGGAGCAGAGAGAGAGGGGGACCCAGAATCCGAAGCAGGCTCCAGGCTCTGAGCACTCAGCGCAGAGCCCGACGTGGGGCTCGGACCCACGAACTGTGAGATCATGACCTGAGCTGAAGTGGGACGCTCAACCGACTGAGCCACCCAGGTGCCCCTGTTTTTGTTTAAAAAAAAAAAATTTTTTTTTTAACGTTTATGTATTTTTGAGACAGAGAGAGACAGAGCATGAACGGGAGAGGGTCAGAGAGAGAGGAAGACACAGAATCTGAAACAGGCTCCAGGCTCTGAGCCATCAGCACAGAGCCTGATGCGGGGCTTGAACTCACGAACCATGAGATCATGACCTGAGCCGAAGTCGGATGCTTAACCAACTGAGCCACCCAGGCGCCCCTGTTTTGTTTTTAAATACACAGCTCAAGCTGTGTCTCCTGGGGATTCTGGAAATGGAAAGTGATTTTAGAGAGTCTTATTTTGTAAAAGAGGAAATTGAAGGCCTGATAGGTTGATCTATTTGATTTTGATCATAGCTTGTCAGAATGGGACTAGAACCCATATGTCTTGGTCCTACTGGATCTACAGTTGTTTCATTTCAAGATTTTTATTTTGTGTTCTTAGCTTGCCCTAAGCTGTATTTTCTCTGTACTATCACTGTTATCTCAGTGTACATGCCACTTAACCTGCCTCTGTGCTTTTCCTTGCACTGTTTGTTCTACCTGGAATATCTTAACCTTCTTTCCTATTGAATTATCATAAATTTTCAGAGTTTACTTGGATTTTACTTCTTATATAAAATATTGTTTGAGTCTCTCAGGAATGATCATTCTGTTCATAACATGCTTATGCACTTATGATTAGTCAAATTTTACGTGTTTTCTCTTGCAGTATATTAATCATTACAGTTTTTGCCAGTTTTAGGAATTGAATAGGAATTTTAGAAGCTTTCTTGCTTTTCAGTATTTGCTATTTTTTTAATGTTTAATTTGAGAGAGAGAGAGGGAGAGAGTGTGTGGACGCATGTGTGAGTGGGGGAGGGGCAGAGAGTGAGGGAGAGAGAGAATCGTAAGCAGGCTCCGTGCTGTCAGTGCAGAGCCCAGCATGGCTCAATCTGTCATGCACCACGAGATCAGGACTTGAGTCGAAGTTAAGAGTTGGGCGCTTAACAGACTGAGCCACCCAGGCACCCCTTTTTTCCCCCACATTTAAATAAGCAACTACCACATACACACGTACACTCTGTTACCTAAATTGTAACGATCAAGATGTAGGGTTGCGTGGTGATTATAGTTGTACCCTTCAGACTGGCTTACATAGTGCTGTGTACAGTGAGCATACTTGGTAGGTGTTTGAATGGGTTTATATAAGTTTAAGCTATTATTACGTGTTTTTTAGCAGCTATTTCACACTTTAGCATCATAATTGAACTTAGGATCAGTTGGGAGGCTCACAATTTTCTGTTCCTGTTAAGGCAAGTTCATGCCATTCTGTACTTGTTTGACTGTACTGTAGTTCATTTCCATACTTTCTGCTCATGTGGTTAAATTTCATCATTTCTAGTATTCTGACTTGTTATTTTTTAATCTTGATGTTTTTCATCTACAGTATTTGCTATCCTCAGCTTCATGTCATCCATAAACTTGGTAAGTTTGCCATTTATTCTGTCCCTCTAAGTCTTACATGTGGAAAAAGACCAACCTGTATGTATCTTTAGCATCCCTAAAAACTCACAAGAACATACATACCGTTATAACAGTGTTCTGTATGCAGTTGTTTAACAGCTAAAAAGTCATCCAAATAACTGTTCACTTCCTATTTTCTTTTGTGGGTTTTTATTTTTTAATCTTTATGAGCACTTTCTATGTCTCTTGAATCTTAATATGCTGTGGGACAGTATTAAAGAAGTAGAAAAATGGCCTTCCTCTCAAGCGTAGCACACTACAATAAATAAGACATACATTTTAAAAACTAGTCGGGTAGATGCATCTAAAAATTACTGCCTTCGGGAATATACTATCTGGTGACCTAGAGCCAGAATAGCCAATTTCTTCATAAACCATACAGATTATTATATTTCACACAATTTCTTTTTGGAAGTAAGGTCTGTGAGAGAAAAGCCATTAATGTGTCATGAGTAGACATTGTGAAGTAGGGGAAACTTATCCCTTAGATCTTCTTAAATACCTTCCTCTCTGAGAGCAGTTACTTGGCATACTTTTTGCTATGGGCGGAGCTGATAAAACCCAGGTATCAGATAGGATTCTCTATGAAGAAAAGAATGACTTGATGCTGTATTTATGAATACAATATGAATGACTTCATTTCCAACTCAGAATGTGAAATGAGTGACCAGAATTTTTTTTGTATTTTATTATTTAATTCTAATTCCAGTATAGTTAATACAGTGCTGTATTAGTTTCAGGTGTACAATATCATGATTTAACACTTCCATGCATCACCTGGTGCTCATGATGCCTAGTTCTCTCATTAATCCCCATTACCTATTTCACCCATCCCATCACCTGCCTCCCCCCTCGTAACCATCAGTTTGTTCTCTATAGTTAAGAGTCTGTTTCTTCGTTTCTCTCTTTCTCTATTTTTCCCCTTTGCTAATTTGTTTTATTTCTTAAATTCCACATATGAATGAAATCTTTGTCTTCCTCTGTCTTATTTCACTTACCATTATACAATGACCAGAATTGAACAAATATTTTATAATCCTAGAATTTTGCACTGTGAAAAAGCTTTTGCAATTATGTACTTGGTCCATTTTTCTAATTTTGTAGCTGGGAAAGCTAAGGCCTAAGGTTTAGTGATTTGAGGAAAATCCCACAGTTTCTGATAGAGCTGGGATTTGAACCAGGACTCCTGTGTGAATATTAAATAAAGTTCTAAATGTAGAAGTGTTCCCTCTGTAACATCTTCTTCCTAGAAAACTTTCCCTTTTAAAAAAAAAGTGCAGTTTCTTGTGCATGTAACAGTAATGAAATATTTACATACAGATATGGAATAATTATGAAATCAAACAGTTTATAATTGTTTAACCACAATCCAGGTTAAGAAATACAATATGGAGGCACCTGGGTGGCTCAGTCAGTTGAGTGTCTGTTGATTTCAGCTCAGGTCATGATCTCATGGTCATGATCCCATGTGAGTCCCACATTGGGCTCTGCACTGGGGTGGAGCCTGGTTAAGAGTCTCAATCTCCCTTCCCCCCTCACCCTCCCCTGCTTGTGTACTCTCTCTCATTTGCTGTTTTAAAAGGTTTTACCATTTAGGGTGTATCCCTAAATAATAAAATTTAGTTAAGAAAAATGTTTTTAATGTTTATTTATTTTTGAGAGAGGGAGAGACAGAGTGCAAGCTGGGGAGGGGCAGAGAGAGAGGGGAGACACAGAATCCGAAGCAGGCTCCAGGCTCCAGGCTCCGAGCTGTCCACACAGCCTGACACGGGGCTCGAACTCACAAACCGTGAGATCATGACCTGAGCTGAAGTTGGACGCTCAACCGACTGAGCCACCCAGGCGCCCCAAAATTTAGTTTAGTTTATGTACCACACTGCATGTACTCTTTTATGGTATGTTTGTGATATTGATCTGGGTTGATTTACATAGATGTACTTCGTTCATTTTCTTTGCTGTATAGTGTTCCATTGTATATCTAAACCACAGTTTATCCATTCTGCTTAGATGGACATTTGGATTATTTATGGTTTGGGATCATGAATAGGTTATAGGTCTGCTATAAATATATGCCTCTGTGTATATTCAAGAGTTTCTTGAAGTAAGGTACCTACATATGGGATATCTGGGTCTTGGGCGTATGTGCATCTTCAGTGTACTAGTTAATTATGAACTGAGATATACTAGTCCATTCTGAGAGGGCTGTTTACTTCCTTTTCACCCTTATTCCTGGGGTGTAGCCCTTTAGGATCCAAGGCCAAAGCATAGGCTTGTTTCCCAGGGCCTCTACCTTTGGTAGGTCCTAGACTCCCTAGACTCTGTGTGTCTTACTTTATTGTATGTTTGATAATTTTTAAATGTGAGCTTTTACTTTCTTTGGAAAACTCTTAATGGGTTATCTTTGAGGCCTGGGGTAAAGATGAATTCATCCAGAGAAGATTGCATTTGCTTCTGTGGGTATCTTGGTGGGGGATGGGTTTGTATGCATCAGTCCAGAAGCACTGCTTTAAACAATAGTCATGGTTCTTTAAGGCCACCCAGGTGATATGATTTGGACTGTCTTATGGTAACAGCATTTTGTGGTTGAAAATTTTATCCGCGGCTTTTCTTAGTCCCAAAGCAACTTTTCTATGGGATGGGAGTGAGGGGTAGATGAGCCTGAGGGAAGAACATCTCCTATTAGACTATCTGCCTCAGTGGCTTTGATTTTTGTTTCCTGGGCAAGTGAAATATAGAAAATTGAGCCCAAGCTTACATGGTCCAGTACCTGCCATCAAGGCAAAAGCAGATTTGTGCTGTTTGACACTCCTAATTTGTGCCTTCAGTTAGATTGTGGCCTGATAATAAAAAGTCTTAGCATCTTAACAGTTCTTCCATGATTTTAAAATAAACGGGTACTGTACATGATTTTTTCTTAACTTGTCTTTAATTCAGGGTTTTTAGTTATTTTCAATACAGAATTGATCTTTGTACTTGGCAAAGGCATATTATCAGAAGCTGAGGTATTTCCGTCTTAACACAGAATATCATAAAAGGTTTTTTGATCATCTAATTTTCATAGTGAGAAATCATTTATGAATTAATGAATTTTTGCTTTTCTGTAGTTTCAGTGTTTGAAACTCTTCACGAAGGAAGAGAAAGTATCACAGCTTTTGTTTCACTAAATTGATAATTTTAAGATATGTATGTTCTGCTCATATCAAAATAATTTTTGTTAAATTATGTATGTGTTGAGCTCAGTATTTTGCAGAAAGTAGAAATACCTTACTTGATTGAAATGATGGTGTAGAGTAAATTGAAGCATTTTCCCTTAAATTGTTTTACGCTGGTAAGTTGTTAGGATGGAATTTGTTACCATTTAAAATTGCCTGATTGTTATTCCTGAGAACTGATTCATTTTATATAGTTTTTATCCTGTTGAAAATAATATCCACTGTATGTCTTGTTCTTCTTCCTCTTGCTCTTACTTCCTCCTTGCTCACCAGTGCACACATGTGAAAACATTGGTTGGCTTATAAGTTTTTCTATACTCCTTTCCCTTTTCTTTGTACAATTTAAATGAATAAATTTATTTTTAAATCAACTTCCTTTAGTTTTTTCAGTGTTTAATCAAGTTCAATGTTCATAGGATAATCAAGTTGTTCTTTTTCAGTAGCAAAGCATAATGAATAGCTTCTCCATTACTCAGTTTTTATTTAGAAAATATATAAAAGTTAGAAAAGCTAGAAGGATAGTATGCCCTTCAGCTAAATTCATCAGTCAACAGCTTAACATTAAAAATTTTTTTTAATGTTTATATTTGAGAGAGTGTGGGGAAGAGGCAGAGAGAGAGGGAGACACAGAATCTGAAGCATGCTCCAGGCTCTGAACTGTCAGCACAGTGCCCAGTGTGGGGCTCAAACTCATGAGCCGTGAGATCATGACCTGAACTGAAGTCATGTGCTCAACCGACTGAGCTACCCCAGCGCTCTTTAGCTTAACATTTTATAATATTCTCTCCCTTTCTCCCTTTCCCCTCATGTTCCCTCCCATCCTATGTACTATAAACTTTTCTTTCTTTTTCTTTTTTTTTTGTTGAGCCATTTAAAAGTATATTATAGATTCATTACCCTTACACTTCAGTATACATCTCCTAAAAATTAGAATATTTTCCTGCATAACCTTAAATACCTTATTATGCCCCAGCAGTCTGGCATTGATGCAATAAAATGATATAATTTATAATCCATATTTAAATTTTTTCCATCTATCCCCAAAAATGTCCCCTGAAATGTCCATTTTTTCCTCCTGTGAGACCTAATTCATGATCATATGTTACATTTGATTGTCATATCTCTGCATCTTTAATCTAGAGCAAGGCCTAGCAGACTTTTCTTTGGAGATCAGCTGTACTTTGCAACTATTCCACTCTGTCATTGTTGCTAAAAAAGCAGCCATGGACATTATGTAAACGGATGAGTGTGATTATGTTCTAATAAAACTCTGTTTATAAAAACAGGCTAAAGGCTGTAGACCTCTTGTCTAGAATAGCTTTCTATATTTTTTTGTCTTTAATGACACTATTTAATGACTGAACAATCAGGTCAACTTTTTGGCAGGATGCCCCCCAACTTGGGTTTTTAAAAATGTTCCCTCATTATTTTTTTAAGATAGCAAATGCCATGCAACCTTAAAAGTTGTTTCCACAATAGAAATGGAAATCTAATTTCTTGGGAAAGATTCTCGTTTAGTTGAAAATAAAATCTTATTCTTTCTTCCTTTGTCTCTCTTAAAGTGTGTATAGAAATTGGACATTAAAATGAAACTTCTAGACTGCTAATTTCTTGGTATTCTCTTGTAGACACCAAAAATTTCACCTATATATACTCTTTTATATAAATGTGTTATATTCACAGATGTAAATAAAGAATTCAAGAGGGCTTCGATAATGAACGGTAGTGAAATAACTTAGATTTAGAATTGAAGAGTATTTATATTTTAGTCAAATATAATTCCATAATATAAAAGCTAAAGTTGTCTTATGTTGAAGACATGCAACAATAAAATTAACAATTCTTTGCCACAGGTAAGCCTACTATTTTTAGCACTGGATTCATTTTTAGAAATAAATATTTTTGATAGATTTAATACAGAGTTGTCCTTGTGGGAATGATGTTACTATATTTGCATTCATACAAAAGTATATACATTTAAAAAAATCATTCTACAGATTACTTTGTTGAATGAGTAGCAAAAGTGTGAAAGTAGCATGTTTTACTGGAATTAAAGAGTGTGAGTATTTTTAGTGCTTGAATTTCCTTTAAATATCTGTATGAATATCTGTGGTTGGGTGCTATACTGCCTTCATTTATTAGTTTTGACTAAGACAATGTTTTTCTTCATATTGTGCCTTTATCACAATTTGATTCTTGTTTGACTCTTGACCCTGTAAAACAAATCTGTTTCCTTTTCTGCATAGCTGTGTATTAAATAAAGATTGAAACAGTATTCTACTGGAGGATTTAATTTCTTGGCTAAATATTCTTAGAGTCTTTAACCATTCTTTACCTCACATCTCCACAATAAATGGCTATATGATCTTGACAGATTACTTACTCTGTGCCTTGGTTTCCTTATTTGTAAAATAGAGATAATAGTACCTATCTTACAAGTTTATAATGAGGACTGTGTTATTACACTTAAAGTACAACGTCTGGCTTATAGTATACATTCAGTAAATGTTAGACACTATTGTTATTTCTTATTCTATACTTTCTCATCCATCTTGTCTTTTCATGAACCTGTTTGTCTCTCGTAAAGCAGAACTGAATATAGTAAGAGGGATGATCTGACCAGTCCAGGAGGAATACAATGGTAACATCCTCCATTAAGTTGAAGTTTTCTTATTTTAATTCATTGTGGAGAATTTCAGACTTACAAAAATGTAGACTAATATGATGGACCCTCACATACCCATCCTCTGTCCCCAACAGAATGGCCAATCCTGTCCATTCAGTCCTGTATAGCTTTTTTTCTCCCTCTTTGGTGTAATTGTAGCTCCTCTGTTATACCTAAAGTCCATGCCTGATTTACTTTGATAATTACTAAAGCTTTAGCATCTTATTCTCTTAGTAAATAATTATGAAATTAATGAACAAATGAATCCTGCCTTGATTGATGTCTGGATCAGCTTCCAGTAGTTTGTTTTTGGAGGTTAAGTGGGTGGGTAGGTGGGATTGAAAATATGTTTGCTTGTATCATATTTTTAAAATTTTTTTCATATATATATATTTTTTAAGATGTCACCCCAGGTGTTTACAGTTCCTTCCATTTCTGTATGGGGATATATGTGGTAATCTTACTGGTAAAATCTCTGAATACTCTAGGAAATAATTCAAATTAGGTGGACTAGAAGACTTGACTTTACTATTTTCTCAATATTTCTTAATTTTCTTAATATTTCTTAATTTCACTTAATCTGGATTTTAAGACTTTTACCAATGTTTATTATAGGCCTTTCAATTTGATAATCATTTTATCTTGATAAAAGAGAAGCAACTAGAGGTTGAAGAATTATACTTTGTCATATCTGTTGAAATATTTTTTTAAAGTCAGAGTTGTGGAATACTTTAAGTACACTAAAAATTGTTAACAATTTATTGGTTTCAAAGAGAGGCTTTCTTCCTAGTGGCAACAACTGACTATAGCACTTTTTTTAAATTTTTTTTTTAGTGTTTTTATTTATTTTTAAGAGAGAGAGAGCAGGGGAGGGGCAGAGAGAGTGAGGGAGACAGAATCTGCAGCAGCTTCAGGCTCTGAGCTGTCAGCACAGGGCCCAAAGCAGGGCTCAAATTCACAAGCCATGAAATCATGACTTGAGCTGAAGTCACACGCTCGACCGACTGAGCCACCCAGGTGCCCTGACTGTAGCACTTTTTTTCAAGCCTGTGCTTATTTTTTCTATAACTCTGTTCTTGTTCCTTATTGTTAACTGTGCTTTCAACAGTTTGCTGAAAATTTAATAGGCTCATAGCCATTTTTATATTGATGATACAGAAGTATGCAACTCTTGCTTAAAACAGAGGTCATGTTATAGAGACACCATGAGAAGTCTTTTGTTTTTCACTTAGTGGGGAAGGACTTCTGAAGTTGAAGTGTGGCAGGCAGTTCAGAGTATTGTAGAGAGGATAGGTTCCAGTACTCAGCTCACTACCGTCACCTTAAGATTGAGCCTGGGTGAGCCTGCCTGGTGGAAACAGCCAGCATAGGCAGGGTTTGTATGCTCCATACATTTCAAAGCAAATGAGAGCTTTGTGAAAGTGAGTTTAGACTCCATATCTGTAACTTATCCAGGAGTGACTTAGTATGGTCCTTGCTTTCTAACTCAGTTCTAACTTTTCAATGAAGTATCTTTAGCTTCAGAGGAATTTACCCTTCAATGTTAGCAGTTTTTACCTTAATATAAACATTTCAAGAACAAGAATAACGTATGTTTTTTAGGCAGGGCGCTTAAAAAGTGTCCTGGTGAAGAATGTCATGTTGGAATTATGCCATGGCTGTGAACCTTAGAATTACATTGTCTTACCTTTGAAATTTCTGCTAGTTTGCAGACTTCTGAACTTAAAAGAGACTTTGGTTGCACAGAACATCTGTTTATTCATTTGTTCAATCAAAAAATATTTATTGATCATCTATATGCTGGGAAGTGTGTTGCACAGTGGATAAAACAGTGAACTTCTCAGATGTGTTTGCCATTATGGAGTTTACAGTCTAGTGGGAAATGGAGTGAAATTTATTTGAAGCCATAAAGAAAATTATGTTTTACTTACACGTTAAGGACTTAACCACTTAGTTTGAAGCAAACTTGGAATGACTTGTTCTTGATTGTTTTTGCACAGTGTATTCGAACATTCAGGATTTTGGGGTAACATATTTCCATATGTATGTGTATCAACATGTGGAAATAGACATCAGTCAGAGAAGCAGGACAATTTGTACCAAAAAGAGAGAGAGAGAGATAAAGAGAATTAACTAGTATACACATACCATCGTGAGATTTCAGGATAATGACAGACAGTAGATTTTTCTGGGTAAAACTATATGTCAGTTGTGCTAAACAGACCTTTGTAGATAGGGAGTAAATATCTTTAAGGCCTTTCTTCTTTAAAAGTGTTCAATAGTTAAGAATTGCCTAGAAAGTAAACTTCCTGTGTGGGAGTATAATAGAGTAAATGAAAACCATGACACCTAAGATCATATCTGAATTATTTGACAGTTTCCTGTAACTCTGGGCAAGAAAATGTACTTCGGATTCCTTACTCCCAACAGAGTACAACAGAGGGGCTGGATTTGCTGATTCCTCCTAGTGCTAAAACCTTATGATTTTATTTTATTTTTATTTAGCAGTTTCCTAATGACTTTGCTGGAAAGTCAAGATGCCTTCTTATTTTCTTTACTTGTTCAGGTTCAAGAATTAAAAACTTAAGATGGGGGAATAAGGCTTTGCTTTCTCTAACTGATATTTTCTGACTAGGTACTTCGTAACTCAGGAAGACCTCATTTATTCCCAGTAATATGTTTTACTAAACTCTTTCAGGTAACTTTAAAAAGACTGTGTGGCTTAATAGTAGATCATGGCTTGAACTCAGTTTTTAATTTATTGTTGTTACTAGAAAATTTTAGTGAGGTATTTTTCTTTGTCTCTGTAGTTATCAGAGACTGTTACAGACGATTGCTGTACTCGAGGCTCAGCGTTCTCAAGCAGTCCAGGACCTTGAAAGTTTAGGCAAACACCAGAAAGAAGCACTAAAAAATCCCATTGGATTTGTGGAGAAACTCCAGAAGAAGGTATATATTAGCACTGTTTTTGAGCACTGTTACTGAGAATATATTTGGTGATAACTTGATTTATTCTTTCAATATGGGTAAATATTTTTTAAGTGTTTCATTTTTTTCCCTTCTATACCTAACCATACTACTGAAGGCAGGATGATGCCCCCCCCCCCCCCCCCCCCCCCCCGCCGAACACACAAAATATACCCCAATGAAAATAGCTGGGAACTTTAATTGAATATTTTTATATTAGGAGCTTGTTCTATTGCCTAGCCATTTTTAGGATCTTTTCCTGTTATCTTTCCCATCTTAGAGAGTATTCCTTCTTTCACGACTTCAGGATTAATAAAGTGAAAAGAAAAATTACTTTAGGGTTTATTAATTGCTTTAAATAGAAGTTACTTTTGTAATTTCCCTTGTAATATGATAGAAAATATTTGTGGTAAGAACAAAAACTATTTTAAATGTCTTTAAGGTTATGGTTACCGAAGACATGAGGATAAGATACAAATTTTACTTAATTTTATAATGTCCTTTATTTTAGTGTAAAAATTCCTTTCAATTTTCTCTTTTCCTTAAAACAGAACTTTCATATTTAACAGTTAACCATTTGAAAGTGATTCAAGGTTTTATCACTTTCTTGTATGTAAATATGGAGATAATTTAGATGTGCATTTATTACCATAGTGTGTGTCTTGAATTAGGGACCCACTGATTGTTCAATAATTTGAGAGGTGTAATATTAATCAGCATTGTATGAAAACATTAAAACTGAAAAACTATGAAAAAGATTCTTCTTACTCACCTTAAAAAACAAAAAAACCTATAAAGTATGACCACTGTAACATAGTTATTAGTTACCAGTTTTTAATGAGTCACAAAAAGTGGTCTACTAGGTGTTGAGGGAACAGCCCTGGGGACTTTGTTTCACTTAGTTGCATTAATTTATTATTTGGATTTCTCTAGCTGTATTATTCCTTGGCAGTCATTACTTTCTCTCCATGCTTCAGATCACTGAATATCATCATGTATATAGAATCTGTATATTGATTTGCTAAAACTTCTAAACTTTTTAGGATCCTGTTTGCCCTCTTTGTATAGTGAGTCCACTTAGGTGTTTATTGATTCTGCATTGCCATTATTAAACATTTGCTGGTGCAAAAAGATAGAGCACTTACTGTGGTTACTTAAAATTGATTCAACTAAAACAGATGGTGATAGAAAAGTAAATATTAAAGGTTTATTAAACTTGATCTTACTTTATTCATGTTCCCTGCTGGGCAAAAATATGCAATTATGCTTATTTACTAGATTTATAGGCAGTCAGTTATTTGCTGGTTCTCCATTTCCAGGTATAATTTAGAACTGAATTTCCTTTCACTTTATCTCAGAAGCAGAGATGGGATATTGACCATCTAACAATTTTTTATCAAATTGTACAGAATTACATTAAATCCAGACACTTGAACAATTATGACTTACATTTCTTGCAAAGAAGTTTTTCTGCTGGATTTAATTTAGAAGTTTGATTTTTCCTTTTTTTGTGTGTGTGTTTATTCATGTATACAAATCTTCCTCAACTTAGATGGGGTTATGTCCTGATAAACCTATCTTAAGTTGAAAGTATCATAAGTCGAAATGCATTTAATACACCTATTCTACTGAACCTCATAGCTTAGCCTAGCCTACCTGAAAGGTGCTTAGAACACTTACATTAGCCTGCAGTTGGACCAAATTACTTCACACAAAGCCTGTTTTATAATAAAGTGTTGAATATCTCATGTAATTTATTGAATACTATACTGAAGGTTAAAAAGAGGATGGTTATATGGGAACAGAATGGTTGTCAGTGTATTAATTTTTTACCCTTGTGATCCTGTGGCTAACTGGGAGCTGCAGCTCACTGCCACTGCCCAGCAGCACGAGAGAGTATTGTACTACATATTGCCACCCTGGGAAAAGATCAAAATTCAAAGCACAGTTTCTATTGCATACGTCACTTTTACACCATTGTAAAGTGAAAAAATCCTAAGTTGAACCATCGTAAGTTGGGGACCATCTATACCTAATTTACCTATTTCTTTAGATTTACCATGCTATAAGTTGTTGACATGTATATGTTTGTTTTAATGGACATTTAGAAACTCCTAATTGAAATAGAGGAAACTTGTGGTATATGTTGTTGTATAGAATGCAGAGAACATTTATGGCTTGTTAGCTTCCTTCAGTATTACTGTCACTATTTTAAAAGACACTCTAATTTTGCAAAAGTTGAACCTTAGACTAATGTGTACTATTATGATGATGGTGATAATGTAATATAAATAAAATAAAAATTATGAATTCTGTGTCAAACAGTTAAACTGGATTTTTCTTTTCAGTTTCATAGTTTTTGAGCTAATTTTTTCTCAGAATTCTACTATGGAAAATGTCAAGTACACAGACAAATTGGAAGTATTATATAGTTAACATACACATATTCACCCCTAGATTCTATAATTAACATTTTACTGTATTTGCTTTATCATGTATGTATCTATCAATCTTTCATCATTCCATCTTATAGCAAGAATGCATTTTAAAGTTGCAGACATGAACACTTCACACCAAGTTACTTTAGAATGTGTATTATTAACTAAAATTTATTTTTAAAACATTTTTAAGGTGAAATTTCTATATAGTGAAATTCACAAATTCTAATTGTACCATTCTGTGAGTTCTGGCAAAAAAAACATGCATATATGTAACCAAAATCCCTATCAAAAGATACTGATTATAATGATCTGTTTTTAGTAATTATGACAACTAATGACTTCTATAAAGGTGGTTGGTTAAGTAACTGAATTAATTCCAAGTAGAATGAAGGTGTAGCTGTGATTCTCAAGGTGTCATAATTTTTTGTATATGTGATGAGAGTTATATTATTGTGAAAATAATTCATTGTTTTATGAATAAGTCATGAACACGGGAGTACATTTAAAATGAATTCCATGTGTCAAGTTTCATCTGTTGCAATCAAAACATTTCATATGCTGTTCTTAGAGATAAAATCCTTTCTTGGCTTTGTTATTTATGTTTAAAGTGTGTTAGTGATAAAGTACAGTATGTCTATGTAGTTCAGCTTTGGAGCTGTATCTAAAAATAGTGCTTATATCATTCATTCTTCCTTACCAGCTATCATTTTTACTATTTAATGTTTAGACTATATTATCTTTAACTTTATTGGCTGGTGGATTCAAACAGTGAATAGAAGTGCCCAGTTGATGATAATTTAGATTTGGAGTCCTCTGAACGTTTCAGTTAAATTTAAACTGTCACTTTTTTCCCCCCAGGCTGATATAGGGCTTCCATATCCACAGAGAGTTGTTCAATTGCCTGAGATTGTATGGGACCAATATACCAATAGCCTTGGGAACTTTGAAAGAGAATTTAAAAATCGTAAAAGACATACTAGGAGAGTAAAGCTAGTTTTTGATAAAGGTAAGAAATTACATGTTAAGAATTTACATAGAGAACTATCTGGCGGTCTTGCTTTAATAATCCTGTACATGGTCTTCTTTTTAGTAGGTTTACCTGCTAGACCAAAAAGTCCTTTAGATCCTAAGAAGGATGGAGAGTCCCTTTCATATTCTATGTTGCCTTTGAGTGATGGTCCAGAAGGCTCAAACAGTCGTCCTCAGGTAAACAGTATGAAGTGTTGGAGTAGGAAGATTTGAGTTATAGATAAAATATGTTAACATTTCCTGATTTGTATTCTTAAAATTTAGGCAGTGTTTCACTGAAGATAGTGGGAACATGAACTTCGAAGTTAAGAGAAACCTGGGTTGGAATCCCAGCTGTATTGCTTACCAGCGGTGGAACATCAAATGTTATTTATATTAAAGCCTCCAAGCTGCAGTTTCCTTTTATATAAAAAGGGGTTAATATTACTTGTGTTGTAGAGTTGTGTGAGGAATAAATGAATAGTACATGTAACATGCTTAGTACACTGTGTGACATGTACTGTTTATTCTAAAAATAAGAGGTCTTTGTGTGTAAGTGTAATGTAACCAGGATTTGAGTCCTGGCCTTGCCACTAGTATTTAGATGAACCTTGATTGACATGTGGGTTCAGAATGGAAATGTAATATTTCCTTTTCTTTAAAATGAAGTTGTTGTCATCTATATCACAGGATTGCTAGTAGTATAAAACCAAAGGAAATAAAGGAATGTGAAAACATTCTCTAAACAATAAAAAATTATACATTATATAATAAATTTACTAAAATATTTTGAAATTAAAAAATTCCACAATATGTGTATTATTTGGCTATATCAAATGGTAGTCTTTGTTATTTTTGACAAAAGCCTTGTTTTATATGCAGATGATAAGAGGACGCCTTTGTGATGATACCAAACCTGAAACATTTAACCAACTGTGGACTGTTGAGGAACAGGTAATAGATATTTCCTAATTGTATAGGTTAAAAAAAAGGTTCAGATTAGAGTCAGTATTATGAGTAAAGTATATATTGTTGTGTGTGATCCCTCTTAACCAAAAATTCAAAATATTAAACTTCATTCTGTATACTTTTTTTTTTTTTTTTTGGCCCACTTCAAGAATTTTGGATTTTGAGAACGTATGAATTCCTATTTGGAGATGATTTTTAAATCGGGAATCTTGGTTGTGGGAAGTAGATTGAAAAAGATAGTGAAATGGGTGGATTAAAGTTTCTGTAATGCAGCTTTGGGAGAGAGGAAAAACCTGGGGCCAAGTAAAACAGTGCCTCAAAGTGAATTCTTGTTTTTGTTATGAAGGGGAGCTGACAGAGCCACACCAGAGTGTTCTGTTACATTTTGGCATACGGCTAGGAGGCTAGGACTGTTCATGGATAAGGTTTGAGACACATCTCTCTTTCATATGAGGATTAACTCCTAAGCTATAATAAAGTTAGCAGTTTTCGAAAAGCTTTAGGAAACCTTTATTTCAAGCATCCAGTTTATTCTTCATCTTTAGCACTGTGTGACAATTTAAGGGATAGCTCAGAATTTAAAAATCAAATATTTGAGTGGAAGACCACACAAAGGAGGGAAAAGTTTAAGTTTCTGTCTAAATCCAAATGAATTTAGTTATTTTTGTTAAATCTATATGGGGCAAGCCTAAACATAGTCTAGCAAGAAAAGGTGGTGAGTGGAAATCATTAAAATGCATAAAGTGTTATTAATTAATTAAAAAAATTTTTGGTGCTGTGTTTTTACTTAAGTGACCAGAGAATCTTTAAGTTCTTCCATAGGTTTATGCTCTAATCTCATTTTTCCTAGTAAAGCTTAAATTCCTTACTAGAAAATTTTCCCGCATCAAGGATTTCTAGTGACCTAACCCGCAGAGTTGTGGGGGGTGTATTATAGTTTAAAAGGAAGTGTGAATGTATTTATTCATTTATGTAAATGTATTTATTTATGAAACTCAGTATTAAACTTGGTCTTGGATTTGTCTTAGAAAAAGCTTGAACAGCTACTCCTGAAATACCCTCCTGAAGAAGTAGAATCTCGACGCTGGCAGAAGATTGCAGATGAACTGGGCAATAGGACAGCAAAGCAGGTAATTGAGGAGATGGCCGCATATTGCTGGCCTGTTTTTGATAGTTTTTTTAATGAAGGATAATGCATTTGGCATAAAATTTGCCACATCATTTTTAAGCTACACAGTGCTATAGTATGTGATTTTTTTTGTTATGTTTTGTTTTTAGCATTGTATATTTTGTGTTGATTTCTTCAGAAACAACTTGAGATGATTCTGCTTCAGATCATTACTAAAAAATAAGAATATAATGTATTTAGTGTCTCTTGAATGTTTAGTGAGTGCACCAAGTTGTGTACTTGGTTAGGCTGTGCTAATAGATGTGTGACATACTTAGTAAATATCTCTGATTGTCTTTCTAAAAAAATATATAGCAGTTTTCTTCTTTGCATTACCATTGATATTAATAGATGTGTTTTTATTGCAGTGTTCACAAGTTGAAAATATGCGTTTAGCTTTGGAGTCCAACAAATTTCCTGTATTTTAATGATTTTTTGTCTAGATTTTAACATATAAATGAGTTTGGTGGCAGTTTAAAATTATATCTAGATTTATGATAAATTTTAGATTGTTAGCATTCATTAAGATAACACAGGTATATTTTAATTTTTAAGAACTATTCACATAATGCATGTCTTGTAATTTTGTTAAATGGCTTATTATATTTTCTTAGGTTGCCAGCCGAGTGCAGAAGTATTTCATAAAACTAACTAAAGCTGGCATTCCAGTCCCAGGCAGAACACCAAACTTATATATGTACTCCAAAAAGGTAAAAAAGAAAATAGAGAAAGTAAACTTTAGATCTTTGATTAAACTTATCAAAGAATTGCTATGTAAAAGTGTATACATTTATCAGAACAAAGTTGTTTTATTTTTAAAATCTGACTTACTCTAAGCATTTTGGTATATTGGGGATGGACACAGGGTAGGTTTCCATTATTGCTGCTCAGTGAAATTGAATGATCTTTATATTTGTTATTTTCTTAGGAGTAGATTAGTTTATGTGAATGGGTGCTACTTGGAAGATTTAGATTGAGGGTATATCAGAAAGGCCTTTGTGATGTTACAAATTTTAGAATGTTTGACTTTTTAATAAACACAATCAATTTCTGTTTTTAGATATGCTATGTAAATCCAAAAATAGAAATGTTTATTAAAATATATTATTTCTCACTACAGTTCTAGAAGTGTGGATAGTGTTATCACTTTCACTTTACTGATAATAATATTAATAGCTAGTTTTTACTCTTCTTACTGGAGGCTGAGGACCAGGTGCTGTTGTACAGTCTTTTTATAGATGAGAAAACTAGGCCTTGGGTGCCTGGCCGATGCCATTGGTAGAGCATGTGACTCTAGATCTCAGGGTTGTGAGTTTGAGACCCATGTTGGGTGTAGAGATTACTTAAAAATACAATTGTAAAAATAAACAAAAAACTAGGCCTTAAGGTAAATTGAGTCAGTTGTCTAGTCATATAGCTAATAAGTCTGAGAACGACTGATCCTCTGATTCTGATCCCAGCCCTTTTCCCACTATTCTGTTCTATTCTGTACAGTAAAAAAGCTGTCGTTCCTCTCCTACATAAACCATTGCATCAAATTGTAGACGGTTTTTTGCTTTAATTGCAAAAAATAAAGCACATAATTGGCCTCTTTCATTTCCTTAGTAAATCATCCTGTTATTTGCCCTCTACCACTACTGCCTTCCTTCACATAAGAAGCTAAGAGTATATCTAATGCTGTTAGTTTCCTTATTGAAGCTGTTTTACATAATTTTACATTAAGAATATTGTCTGTACAGCTCCATGTTTTACAAGTTTTGTTTTTTGTCTTGTTACCAAGTTTTGGAAGCTCATTTTAACTTTTCAGTTGATTTAAATAATTTGGATTCCCTCCTCTCCCACACCTCCCCCGTATAGCATTACTTATATCACATATGTAGAGTTCATCCTATACCTTTGGAATGTTGGAACCTTGATAAGCGGTTTTCAGTTTAATAGCTCTAATTTTTATGATTAATTTCCAAATTAACTTTAGATGTGCTGGGTACCTTATATTTTCACAGTTAAGACTAGTAATGGTAACAAAAGGAATACTAAAGAAACCTGAACGTATTCCCTCCTGAATGCACTGAACTCTAAGTTAATTAACATTTTGACTGTTGACTGTAGAGATCTAGCCCAGCCATAGACGCAATGATTCCTTGGCACGGTTGGAGTTTGAATCTTGAAACAGATGAAGTGATGGTTCTGCCTGTAGCTGAGGTTATTCTTTGTGGCTCTACTGTTTATGAAGAGAGGAAGTCTACATAGTGGTTTGAGAGTGAGGGCCTTGGACCCACACAGGCCCAGTTTGTAATCTTGGTGTTACCACTGTCTAGTTGTAACACCCTGAACAAGAACCTTAACCTCCATCTTTAAATTAGAGGTGATAATAACTACTTCATAGTAACGTTGTGAGGGTTAAATGACGTTGACAAACAGTAAGCAATCAATCAGTGTTAGTAGTTTTAGACATTAATCATGTTGTGGAAAATTTTTTTACTTGATCATGTTATATCTGGCTTAGGCTACTTCATCCTCTCGGATCTTCTATACAATGACTGTAAGAGGAGTTCAGCATTTGAATGTCAAGAGTATGGTCAATGTTGGAGATACAAATATAAGCTAGATAGCATGTGAGCCATTATACTGTTTTTGGAGTATCTCCCCCGCCCCTACATTTTTTTTGTAAACCTGGTTGTGCTTTAAAAATCCAGATAATATAGAAAAAACAACCACATAAGCATGTACTGAAAGGTAGAGCCAGGATCCTTTTAATAGATAGACATGGAGGAAGTAATAGTGTATTTTAGTATCTTTGATTCTTTTAATGATTTTCCAATGTCCAAATTAAAAATTTGTTTTCTCGCTTAGTCTTCCACAAGCAGACGACAGCACCCCCTTAATAAGCATCTCTTTAAACCTTCCACTTTCATGACTTCCCATGAACCACCAGTGTATATGGATGAAGATGATGACCGATCCTGTTTTCATAGCCACATGAACACTGCTATTGAAGAGGCATCAGTAAGTTATCTATTTATATAAAAATATATATACCTGTGTATTTATCTAGGTATCATACAGATCAGGTTACAGAATGAGAACACCAGAATTTTTAAATTATTCCTATCCTTCAGAGAATGTTGGTTTCTTTTAATTAACAAGTGAAGTTTATGGGCTTTTAAAAAAACAATATATTGTTAAATCATTATATATTAATATATATCATATATATTAACACATAATAAAAATAAAAGAAATTTTAACATGCAAAATAGAGTAGTATAATGAATTCTATATAACATATGTAGTATATTAATAAAAGAAATTTCTAAAACACGTATAAAAATAGAGTAGTATAATGAACCTACATGTACTTATTACCCAGCTTCAATAGTTATCAGTTTGTTGTGATCTTATTTTGATTTATACTTCTTACCCACCTCAGCTCCATCCTGGATTATTTTGGGGCAAGTCCCAGACATTACAGAGTATTATTATCATGTTTATAAAAAGGTAATCCTTTACACAAATATACACTCAGTTCACATTTCCCCCAATCATAAATTACAATAGATTTCTTCCTTTCCTTCATTCCCACCCCCTTTTTCCTCTTCATAGAACTTTTTTGCTGAAAAACTGGGTCATTAGAATTTACCACTGTGTGTGTTTTGTTTGCTTCTCTCTGGTGTTACTTCCTCTGTTTTTCTGCTCCCTGAATTTTCTGTAAATTGATAGTGGGTCTAGATAATTGTTATCACTTACTCTGTTTTTCTGCTACCTGCATTTTCTGTAAATCAATGGTAGATCTAGATAATTGACCAGATTCAGATTTGTTAGGGTGGGCAGGACTTCCTTCATGTGTACTTTCATCAGTCTGGTGGTCTTTTCTGTTTTTTTTTGACATAGTAGCCATTGATCATTGCCTGGATTCATTAATTCATTAGATGTTACAAAACAGTGATATCCTCTCAATTCTTCTTTACTTATTTGATAGAATATTCTATAAAGTAACCCTCTCCATCAACTATTTGTTTCCCCCTAAGGTACATATGGAAGAGGCAGTATAACTGCTTGATTCTTCGTTTATTTTCTTATGTTTCAGTACATTGATATTATTGACTTTATTAGTGTTCAGATTGGCCCATTGGTCAGTTGTAACTTATTCAGGTTGGATTTTGGGATCTTTGAACAAGATTCTAGTAGTTTTTGATAGCTTCTTCATTACCTGTTCTGACAAGGAAATTCTAGGATTGTCTTGTATTTTTCCTCTTCAGACCTAGAATTAGTCCTGCTTTCTTTTATTAGGAAATTGTGGAGATGATAGCCTGACTGTAGGAATCCTACTTGATGCTGGCTTGATCATTGTTTCTAGGTCTATTTAATGGATAGAGCTGAGAAATAGGTTATATTATTGTTTAAAAATAATGGGGCACCAGGATGGCTAAGTTGATTAAGCGTCTGACTCTTGATCTTGGCTCAGGTCATGATCTCACAGTACGTGAGTTCAAACTCCACATTGGGCTGTACACTGGCAGTGTGAAGCCTGTCTCTCCTTCTCTCTGCCCCTCCCCTACTAGTGCTCTCTTGCACGCATGTGCTCTCTCTTTCTCTCTCAAAATAAAAACAAACTTTTGAAGAAAAATAAAAAAATAAAAAACCTCAGGGGCACCTGGATGGCTCAGTCGGTTAAGTGTCTGACTTTGGCTCAGGTCATGGTCTCACAGTTTGTGAGTTCTAGCCTCCACATCAGGCTCTCTGCTGTTAGCACTGAGCACTGCTGATACTGTGTCCCCCTGACCCCCATCTATCCCCTGCTTGTGCTCTCTCTCAAAAATAAACATTAAAAAAAAGACATCGTAAGTTTATATTTTTTAATTTCAGATTCAATTTAAGGACTTTGGGGATTTTACTTCTCCTTATTGATCTTAAATATGTATCTTCTTTCTCCCATGCTGAGAATCCTAGATATCAGTGACATTGACATAATACTCACTTTCTTTGTCTCATAGTGCTCACAGTAGTCTCAGAATATAATAATACTAACCTTACCATCAGCAGTATGATTACTGGAAACAGATTTTTTGACAGTTCTTTCTTCTTTTCTTTTTTTTTTGCCTTGGGATATATGCCACTGCAGAACTAAAGTCAAATCCTCTTCAAGTAATTCCTCTTGGTGTTATTGACTGCACACTAATTTAGATCAATTTATTTTATTTTCCTTTCCATCCATAGACATTTCTTTTTATTGCTGTTAATATTTTTATTTTACATCCTGAAATTCATTTCCTCAGTAACTAACATGATTCTGGCTCTTTGCTTAAAGGATTACCTTATATCTTTCTTAATACTCTGATTATTTATAATAATTGGCAAAGGAGATTTTAACGAAAGGTCAGCAAGTAAAAGTAAGTCTCTTTTTTGTTCTGTTTTTAGATTAGCCAAATACCGAGTGTATAATTTGGTATGAAACTACCATAAAATGATTGTATTCTTCACAAATTTTTCTTTTTAAAATAGCTAATATCTGCTGTGTCTTAAGTTTGTACTTTGTTAATATTAGAATTATTCATTTGAAAAATATTGATTCTACATTTTATATATCAGGCCCTGCTAGAGGTCAGCTGCATCGTTGTGCACAAAATATTTATGATCTTTGCTCTTACAAATCTTAGTCTTGTGGGAGGAGATAAATGTGTAATCACATCAATAAATTACAGATTTTAAAAAGTGCTTCAAAAACAACTGATTATAATTATTTAAGAAGTACTTTATTTAGAGTTTGGAGTTTAAGTAGAAGAACTCTAAAGAAGTGGTAGTCAAGGTGACATGTGAAGGAGGAACAAAATTTAGCCAGATGAGGAGTAGATTAATATATGTAATAGATTGAATTTGATTTAACTTTTGTTTGGTTGATTTTATTTATTTATTTTTAAATGAGCACCAGTTCAAATCATTCTGAATTTTGAAATAGCTGTTCAGATATTTATAAAACTACTAGTGGTAAAATTTATAGATTTCAAGTTCTTTTTTTAGGAAATCAATATCTAAAGAAACCATATGATTACATGTATGTACTTCCGTAGTTTTAAAATCTGTACACCATTTTAGCCTCATTTGGAATTAGTCATAGGATCTCCTCTTTAAGTAAAGTTTAAAAATGATTTTAACAAGGAAATCTGTTTATGAGGATTTAAAAAAATTTTTTAATTGTGATAAATACATATGTTCATATTTTTGTGACCCAATCTCCAGAACTCTTTACTTATTAGAAAACTGACACTCAGAACCGTTAAACAGTATCTCCCATTGCCTTCTCCTTCCAGCCCCTGGCAACTCCCTCCTACTTTGTCTCTATGAATTTGGCTACTCTGGGTGCCTCATTTAAGTGGAATCCTGCAGGTTCTGTCCTTTTGTGACTGCCTTTCATCACTTGCCATAATGTATTCAAGATTCATCTACCTTGTAACATGTGCCACTCTTTCCTTCCTTTTTAAGGCTGAATAATAAATATTTCATGGTATGTGTATACCACATTTTATCTATTCATCTGTCATTGGACACTTGGTTTGCTTTCACTTTGTGGCTATTGTGAATAATGCTGCTATGAACATAGATGTACAAATTCCTGTTCGAGTCCCTGCATTCAGTTCTTTTGGGTGTAGACCCAGAAATGGAATTGCTAGATCCATATGTTAATTCTACATTTACTTTTTTGAGGAACCGCCATACTATTTTCTATAGTGGCTGCAACATGTTACATACTCCCCAACAGTGCACTAGGGTTTCAGTTTCTCTATATCCTTGTCAACACTTGTTATTTTCTGTTTTGTTTTGTTTTGTTTTGTTTTGTTTTGTTTTGTTTTGTTTTGATAGTAGCCATCCTAGTTGTGTGGTGATTTAACTTTACTTAGTCTTGTTGGCCAAATTTAATAGTATCCTTAGACTTAAAATGCAAATTAAAAAATTTGGCATAGTTTCTACTCTTTGTATTTGCTTAAAATATCTGAATTTAATAAATTTCACTATAAAATTCCTTATCACATTATTTAACTAGTTAAGTCACATTGTATTTATTAGTGTAGATATTTATTACATTACTTAATGTCATTTTCAGTGCTGATATAGAAAGACAGTAGCTGTAATTTAACACTTTAGTTGACAGGAACTTGAAATGAGTGAAAGATGGTGGGAGATAAGGTAAGTGAAGCATGAGATTATAAACAATCTTTTATTCAGCTGAAGACTTTGGACTTGACTCTGTAGACAGTTCGGAAGTCATTGGGAGATTTTAAATCATGGTGGAGCTGGAGGAAGGAGTGATACTATAGAGGACCAATTTGAAAAATTTAAGAAAGTGTTAAGTAGTGACCAATTTTGTTGGATTAAATATGACAGTGAAAAATTAAGGGTAGCTCTTAGATTTAGGCCTTAGGCTGCTGAGTGTATAAGGAGTTACTAAATATTCAGACAAATCTGGGTTCAAATCACCTGACTCCATAATTGATTAATTATGTGACCTTGGGTAAATGTTATTTTTATAGACACCGGTTTCCTTGACATAAAATAAACATTGTAGTTAATAATACCTAATATGAGAGCAAGAGGAATGGGAGGGGTAGGAGTTATCTGGACCAGGATTGATAGACTATGGATGGGGTCAGTGAATTGGAGATGCTTTCAGGAGCATTGTAGATATTAGTGACCATGGGATCATGAGGTCATGAAGGAAAGAAATGGATCATTGATGGCAGAGCACAAATAAATTGGGAGAATAGGTAGGAAGCAGTTAGTGATTCATCTGTCAACTTCAGCTTCATGTATTTCTATAGTTGTAGTATTCATTTTTTATAGTCTTCTAAATGATCATCTTCGTAATTTAGTTTATCCCCTTGGGTAAGACAGGAATGTCCTGCCTTGATTATTGGGAGTATACAGAGCAGAAAGTGGTTTGCTCTTTGTTAAGAAAATGTGATATTTACTTGAGAAAGCATAAAAAATCTTTTAGAGAAGAGGAGCTTCCTGCAGATGAGGTAGAAGTAGATTATAAAGAGTATCACAAGGAGCCATGAATGTGTTGGGATAGGGTTGAGTCTGCATTAGTGTATGACAGAGGTAGGAATCATCCCCTGGTACTTTGTACAGTTCAATATTACTGTTGCATTAAGAAGCCCTCCAAAAGTGTTAGTCTAAAATATTGCTAATAGCAGCGCTAATTTTCTGTCAGCCCTATAAGGTAAAGTATCTTAAAAGTGAAAAATATTTTATTAGTAGAAAAATATTCTGTGTCAGTATTTCTTACTGTTTTTTTTTTTTTTAATGATTTTTTCATGTTTATTTGTTTTTGGGAGAGAGAGAGAGCGTGAGCAGGGGAGGGGCAGAGAGAGAGGGAGACACAGAATCCAAAGCAGGCTCCAGGCTCTGAGCTGTCAGCACAGAGCCCGACATGGGGGCCAACCCACAAATTACGAGATCATGACCCAAGCTGAAGTCGGATGCTCAACCAACTGAGCCACCCAGGCACCACCCCCTGTTAGTTCATTTTGATTATCAGACATTTTTGTTTCCTGTTTTATTATTAGGATGAAGAAAGTATTCCTATTATGTATAGGAATTTACCTGAATATAAGGAACTATTACAGTTTAAAAAGTTAAAGAAGCAGAAACTCCAGCAGATGCAAGCTGAAAGTGGATTTGTACAACATGTGGGCTTCAAGGTAAATTCTACTATTCATTTAATTTTTGGAAGGGTGATAAGAGAGATTTAAAGTAGTTTCTGCAGCTTTAAATTCCAGACTTCCCAGCATACAGATAAAAGTAAGTTTAGCTCTAGTCCTATTCATTTATATAAAGTAGTGTGCTACAGTTTCTGATCTCAGTAGGTTTATGATTCTATGGGAAGAAGACAAACATACAGGTATCTATATTTTGAGGTAAAATATGAGGTGTTTTTGTCTAGCTATTTTTCTTTCTTATTCTCAGTTTTACTGAGATATAACTGACAAAAATTGTATATATTTAAAGTGTACAAAATATTAAGGTGTAAAAACATCACCTCACATAGTTACCTTTTTCGTGTCTGTGTGTGTGTGTGTGTGGTGAGAAAACTTAAGTGTACTCTCTTAGCAAATTTCAAGTATACAGTACCATATTATTAATCCCATGCTGTCCATTAGACCTCCAGAACTGATTTCTCTTACAATTGAAAATTTGTATCCTTAGACTAACATCTCCTCATTTCTCCCACCTCGCAGCCCCTGGCAACCACTGTTCTACCCTCTGCTTCTGAGTTTGAGTTTTTCATTTCATTCATAAGAGAGATTATATGGCACTTGTTAACTTCTGTGGCTTATTTTACTTAGGATAATGTCCTCCACTTTCTCATCCATGTTATCACAAATGGAGGATTTCTTTTTGTTTTAGGGCTGAATAATATTCCTGTGTGTGTGTGTGTGTGTGTGTGTGTGTGTGTGTGTGTGTGTGTTTCACATTTTCTTTATCCTTTCATCCATTGGAGCTGTTGCTCTTGTTCATAGATGAGAAATTTCTTTTCGCCGTTCAGGCTACTAGAAATATATCTATTCAGTCCACACAATTTTGAAATACCCATTATGTTCCAGGCACTTTGCTTAACTGCTAGGGATTCATTAGTAAACAAGATGGACTCGGTTTCTGTCCTTATTCTGTTTTCGTCTCATAAGGAATTTAGAGAAGTTAAATTAGTAAACATAGTTGACTATGGCTAGAGAACATATCAGAGAGTAGTGCTGCTATTAAGGTGCCTTTGAGATTTACTGAGGAGTTTAAACTTTCCTTAACGAGGTTGGGGAACCATTGAAGAATCTTAAGTAGACAGTAACATGAAATTTGCATTTCAGAAAAATCATTCCAGTTACTTACACTATTAGTATAGATAACCTTGGAGAAGGCAGTGGGTTTAGAGTGGATAATCTCTGACAGCTGTATTGTTAAATTTTGTAAACAGTAATGTGTTCATGTATGTTATTTATGTAGTTGAAAAAAAATAGGTGAAGGAGAAAAAGATAATTCTGGACTTAGTATGGAGAATGGAAAGAAGAAAGCAAAGCTAGAGGCAGGGTGACTGGTTAGGAATTCTTTTGGTAATTTAGACCAAAGATGAGAATGTCTGAGGTTTGATTGGTGGCTATGGAAATTGAGAGAGATTGACAAGTTTGAGAACCTTTGGACTTTAGAATTGGCTGTAATTGGTGAGATTGGAGGAAGTAAAACTGAGACCATGAGATATAGATTTGCTGGTAGTGGTATACATAAAAATACTGATGCGTGCTGTGACTGATAAACAGAAACTTAAAATTATACCTCTCATTCTCTAGTATGGCCATTAGCCATACTATATTAAATGATTTTTCCTCTTGATCTTTCCATGACCTTGCTTCTCCATTAGAAATTTTCCTAATTGGTATCTCTGGCCTTTCAAGAGGAAACTCTCCACTTCTCAAAATTTGCCCTAAGACCCAGCTGTGGCTTGTTTACTAACCTGTCGGTCACTCTAGTTGGTCTGATGATCAAAGAAACTAGAAATGAGATTTATTTCCAAAATTGTCCCAAAGACACTGAGGGCTACCACAATGCCACCACACTAAGAAGGAGGTAGATCTGCCTTTTCTTTGTTATGGGCATTAGTAATTAGGCTTCTTCAGGCTTTGAAGAATAATTCAGTAAGATAAAAGTTTAGAGAGGATTTTGTGTTCTCTTGGGTTTGGTAATGATAGCTTGTTAAGTAGTTCTGTAATTATACAGTTTTAACTATGGTATTAAGTCAGTGGTTCTCAGTCACGGTCATTATACATTGGTCTGAGGTACCTTTAAATAGTTATTGGGGCACCTGAGTGGCTCAGTTAAGCGTCCAATACTTGACTTTGGCCCAGGTCATGATCTCACTGTTCGTGGGATTGAGCCCCCTTTGGGCCCTCCTGAGAGCAGGATACCAGGCTGGGTTTCTCTCTCTGCCTCTTCCTCACGCTGTCTCTCTCTCTCTGTCTCTCTCAAAATAAATAAATAAACTTAAAAAAATAAATAGTTATGAACACTCAAATGTCTAAATTTGCAAATGGTTTACTTGAAATTTTATTTACTTTTTAAAAGGAGTTTATTTTGGAGCAACAAGCAAGCATAAATGGGGGAGGGGCAGAGAGGGAGAGAGAATCTTTTTTTTTTTTTAAATGTTTCTGAGACAGAGAGCACGAGTGGGGGAGGGGCAGAGAGAGAGGGAGACACAGAATCTGAAGCAGGCTCCAGGCTCTGAGTTGTCAGCACAGAGCCTGAGATGGGGCTCAAACTCACAAACCTTGAGATCATGACCTGAGCCAAAGTCGGTCGCTCAACCGACTGAGTCACCTAGGCATCCCGAGAGAGAATCTTAAGTAGGCTCCATGCTGTCAGCTCAGAGCCTGATGCAGGGCTCCATCCCACGAACCGTGAGATCCCGACCTGAGCTGAAATCAAGAGTCAGACGCTTAATTGGCTGAGCCACCTAGGCACCCCCTACTTAAAATGTTAAAAAGTCAATTAAAGTAGTAAGTAACACTTACCATGATGAGCATTGAGTAAGTAATGTATAGAATTGTTGAATCACTATATTGTACACCTGAAACTAATAGAAGAACACTGTACTTTACTGGAATTAAAATTAAAAAAAAATTTTTTTAAAGTAAAGTGGAGCATATTGAAGGTCATCCCTTGGTTATTATAATGTACCTGTCACTCACCTGCACATTCATCTTGAATGAATGAAATTTGTGCTAGTTTGCTAGAAATTATATCTAATTTACAACCATTTTCGTGTTATATTACTGTCTAGTTCCTTGGGGAGAGAGATGTTTTTGTGCACATCCTTTGTTTCCCAGCAGGAAAAAAAGGTTTTGGAAAAATGTAGCTTAATATTTTTCTCTCTGAAACTTTTCTAGTGCGATAACTGTGGCATAGAACCTATCCAGGGTGTTCGGTGGCACTGCCAGGATTGTCCTCCAGAAATGTCTTTGGATTTCTGTGATTCTTGTTCAGACTGGTAAGTGTTTACTTCATATTAGGTCTTCAGTTTTGACAAGTAAAGAGCTTTTCAGCCACTAGTGAATTTGATTTCCAAACTACTTAGAAAATGACCACATTTAGTGGGTTAAGCTTTGTTGTTGTAGGCAATTAAGAAATTTTCTTTAATTATACCACATCTCAAGTAAATTTCCGTTAGAGATTTTGGTGGATTAAAGAAGTGGAACTGTGAGGAAGTTTTATAATATCTACTCCAAAATGCATCCAGTGCCGTGTATTGATGTGTCTGTGTGTGTGTGTTTGTGTGTGTGTTTTCTTTGCAGCCTACATGAAACAGATATTCACAAGGAAGATCACCAATTAGAACCTGTTTATAGGTCAGAGACATTCTTAGACAGAGACTACTGTGTGTCCCAGGGCACCAGTTATAATTACCTTGACCCAAACTACTTTCCAGCAAACAGATGACATGGAAGAGAACATCGTATACTAGTCCTCTTCAACACATAGCAATGGTATCATTGTGAATTATGTGCACAGTTTGGAAAGATTCTCTGCTTTCCCTGAAATGACACTCACAGCATGACAGCTTCCTGAGTGTTCTTGTCAAGTCCAGCTCTGCACCGTTGTGGCTCTAGATCACTGTTCAGCAGCCGAGCATTCCTGGTGAGCAAAGGGTTTCCCTGGTGAATTTCTCACCATCACCTTAAAGCCTTTTAGGTGGTGATATTAAATGGGTGAGATGGAAACGAGAGCACACATTAAAGAGAGTAAATTCCAAAGGTTTCAAAGAACTCGGTCATAAATAAGATAATGAGAAGACAAAGTATTTATATTAAAACAGTTTAGTAGCTTTCAGTTTTGTGAAAATAGTTTTCGGCACAGAAGCTGACTTCTTAGACAAAGTTTTAACCAATGATGGTGTTTGCTTCTAGGATAAACACTTTAAAAGAACTCACTGTCCCAGTGGTGGCCACTGATGGCCTTTAGTAAATCGGAGCTGCTTAACCATATTGATGTCTAATTTCTTTTAACCACAATGAACTGTCCTTATTACCAACAGCGAAGCACTACAGGAGGCACTGTGGCATTGCTTCCTTGACCAGCTCATGGTGTGTGAATGTTATAAAATTGTCGCTCAGATATATTTTTTAAATGTAATGTTATATAAGATGATCATGTGATGTGTACAAACTATGGTGAAAAGTGCCAGTGGTAGTAACTGTGTAAAGTCTCTAATTCACAACATTAATTCCTTTAAAATACACAGCCTTCTGCCTCTGTATTTGGAGTTGTCAGTGCAACTCATCAAAGAAAACTGCCTAATATAAAAATCATATATATGGTAATAATTTCCCTCTTTTGTAGTCTGCACAAGATCCATAAAAGATTGTATTTTTATTACTATTTAAACAAGTGATTAAATTTAGTCTGCGCAGTGAGCAAGAGTTCACATGCATTCTTTTATACTGCTGGATTTTGTTGTGCATCATTTAAAACATTTTGTATGTTTCTTCTTATCTGTGTATACAGTATGTTCTTGAATAATGTTCATTTGTCAGGAGAACTGTGAGAAATAAACTATGTGGATACTGTCTGTTTATATTATAGAATGCTTGTTGTGACTTCCTTTTTGGTTAGATTTTGGATTTGTTTTACTAGTGTTAAAACAAAAAAAAAATTTTTTTAGGGGGTTGCTTTACCTTTCTGTCCTTGAAAAAGAGTAAGGACTATATAGTATTATGGAAATGAACTTGAGAAGCTCTGAGAGAAGATGGTAATCTTTTCACTCAGTGTGTGCTGAGACACTAATTAAACTAGCTTACAAAAAGAACACACACCATGGTTAAAAAGGCTATTATTAATGTCCAGATGTGAAAACTATACTCGGGCTGAAAAATTTTACTCTTAATTCTTTTAGATGAAAGTAAGCCTCTTCACGTGTTTAATTTAAACAGATGGTTTTTGAAAATCACTCTATTCACTGGCAATTATTATTGACTATTGGAAGAGATCACATAAGTATTCTAAGATTAAGTATTATACTCACCTAGTTTTTGGACTAAGTCCCGTTTTTTCCAATTTTAAGTCAAGGGAACGTTATTTAATACTCCTTCAATATGTTGTAGGGTACTAAAATCATACCTTGAATTTTTTTAACTGAGAAAAGTAATGTTATTTTAAGTATAGAAATATGAGAATTTTAAAGTAATATATTGACTAAAGATTACTGATGTTGATAAAATATATTGCATCAGGAAGAACAGGAAATGGACTTGAGCTTTACTTCTTACCCTGGAATCAGTAGTTGGGGGGAAGAAGAAGGAGTTGTTAACATTTGGGCATTTTGATATTAAATGTTAACTGATATATGCTAGGAAATCTGCCTTCTTGCAGCAAGACAGCAGCACTTGGTAGTAACTTCTGTGTTTGTATAGAAATAATATTATTGGGGGAGGACCATTCAGGTTTATTCAAAAATCCCATAAAGTATGCTTTGGAAGAGGGCTGTGTGTGATACAATTCTGATGTAAACAATACACAAAATAAATCCACTTAACTGTATTTTTCAAGAGCAAAGATTTTGAGAACTTTGAGTGGCAAAGAGGATTATTTTCTGCTTGAGTGAAGATGTGTTAATTTTGCATTTTTCACCTCCAGGCAAGTAGTCCTCCTGGCTTAAAAAGGCCCTATATGGTAATAGTAGCAGTGGTAGTAGTAGCATGAGTAGTAATATGGTGGTGGTGTTTTAATTGGCGGACTGCAGGAATAGGCAGGGCTGTCTTTTACAAGTAGTCCTTCGATCTCCTACAGAGAAGTATTGGCCTTAAGAGACAACATAGACCTACTTGTGAAAGCCTTGCATATTAAGTGGTAGGTCAGATGTATTTCCTGAAATATTATGTTCAAGTTGTTTGATAAGAACTGAAGGAACTTTTAGTGACACCTAAAACCACTGCTTTAAGGTTTAAGCAGAGGAGGCTTTGATCGGTGTGGTGTGCACTAATAACAAGCGCAAAACCGAGTAAGTGCTTACTATGAGCCAAGCCAGCATACAGTAGCAGATTTAATTCTCGCAACCTTAGGAGAAAGGTGCATTTGTTAACCTGTTTTCATATGAGGAGATCTAGCCAGAGAGGTTAAATAACTTGCCCAAGGTCATATGGTTAGCAGAGTGGTCCTGCTTAGATTTTAACCTAGACAGATTGCTGCAGAGTCACTACCCAATTTATGGAGCAAGAACATTCCCTTTGTGTCAAGCATCACTAAGGTTTGGAGATGGAAGTGTGTAGGGGTTGCTTTTCACTCTTTTTTCCTGGTGTGGCATGGTTCCTAGAGCCACAGACCTGAGGACAGGTCCAGGTTCATGGTACAGAATAGGAAGCAGACCCTTGGATGGGAAGACAGCACTGAGTTCTAGAAAACCACTCAGACGTATAATTTACATATTCTAATTTGACAGCAAACATGTGATCTTGAGGCTTTAGGCAAAGTCTCCTGCCTGAGACAGAATTTGTTTCCATGCATGCTTGGTGCCTCTCACTTAACCTAATAGTATGCCTTACCCAGTTTCCTTCCCTTTCCCCTTGTGTTTAAATTACAGTACAGAAGACAACAGTGTACTGAGATATGAAGAACATTTTTTTTTTCAAGAAAAGAAAATAGCATATCACAGGTAGTAAGGATAAATACTGTTTTGTGAAAGTCTTCTTTTAGTTATTACTATGGCATGCTATATAAACTGTATTTCTTAATGTAGGTAACAGATTTTGAAAGCCATTGTTCTAGTTGCACTGGATGGAATTGGAAGTACTTGTTTTTTTTTTTTTTTCCAGATAACAAGTAGTTTTTTCCTCCACAGAGATTATAGAGGCATTGACCTTTTAGGTTGTAAAGTATTTTTATTTTTTAACCTTATGAAAATAACCTCCTGTTGATAGAATCCCAGAAAAAAAATACCTTTTTTTTTTTTTAACTTTTTTTTTCGTGTAGCCAATTAAATGAATTTTTGAGAAGTGGTATCCCATTTAGCTCCATAAGGACAAAGACCATCCCTATCTGTGTCCCTGTGGCCTGCCTGGCTCTTAGATTTTTAATAAATATTTAGTACTAGTATAATCAGTGTTTTGATGAGTTATATATTTTCTCCAGAAAGGTAGGAGAGACCACATATGTCTGAGTGTGTCTGTGAGTGCCTACGTGGGGCCCTTTGGGGGCCTGCCTCAGGAGATCTTTATAGGGCTCTGAGAGTATTGAAGAATTGCGTCCTATCTTATCTGGAGGATATTGTTCAAGCCTGGGTGGCTGAGAAGATTATGGTTTCCTCTGGGTTCCCAGTTAGGCCGTAAACCTTGATTCTCTGCCATGTTTTTAGAGTGAAAGGGCACTGGAGTGGAAATTCTGGGTCCCAGTCCCAATTGTGAAAGTGAGGCACTCAACAAATATTGACAAAGAACCACCTTTTATTGAACTCTAGGAACTAGTAAATGATTTACATGTATTACTAACTTGTTGAATACTTGCAACCCCTCTGTGAGGTTGCTTACTATTATGTCCACTGTACAGATGAAATAACCAAGTTTCAGAGGATATAAGTGTTAGCTTTTAATAATTGGGTGTGGGATGGAGAGTATAAAGCTTTGCCCTTCTAGAGCCTTATGGTCTAATGCAGAAGAGCACCAGTAAACACATAAATATATTACATAAAGTTAGGCAGAGATAAATGTTGTGAAGAAAATAATGTTTGAAGAAAAATGGTGGAAGAATGAGGACCAGACTGTCATTTTAGATGGAATAATCAAAGAATGCTCGATGAGACCTGGACGGAGTGAGGGAATCGGCCTGTGGATAACCTGGAGGAAGAGGCGGGATAGCAACAACAAGGGTCTGATCCAGCAGAGATCTTGGCTTGTTCAGGCAACATTAAGAGGGCCCGTGTAGCTTGAGCCAAACGAGCAAGAGGAGAATGTAGTTGATGGGGTGATACAGGGTACAGAGGCAGAGCAGGTGAGGCCTTGAATGTAGACCATTGTAAAGGAGTTTGGATTGTGTTCTGATGTCTTTCACATACACACAAGGGCTTCTGCTGGGCAGAGACCTCTAAGATCCTTTCCTGCTTTAAAATCCTGTGACTTTAAAGTAGTGATGTCATTTCAAGCCATCCACGTCCGTAACACGTTTTAGCAGTCTGTTGCATCTCCAGATCCTCTTCAGGGGCAAAGCCATTTATTTACCTCTGCCGATTCTTTTTTTTTTTCAAGAGGACAGCCAGCTACAGCCATAAAGGTCACGGCATCTGTTGTCTCCTATCCCGTACTCAAGCTGTCCGAGCTGTGGTAGGCATGGACTGTGTTTGCCAATATGTGGTATGTGTTTCAAGAATGTTAATCCCTACAGAGAGTCATTCTGTGTTTTTGGCATAACTGGTCATTTTCACCCTCTGATTCTGATTTGCTCAAATGCTCCTTGTGCTCCCGTACAGAGAGTGAGACAACTGGGGTGGTAATAAAGTACTTGATAACTGTGTGAGTTGAAGGAACATGCCCCTTTTTGGTAATACAGGCACAATTGTAACCAAAGAAATTTAATTTCTTCTTTAGCAAACACTACATTTCTGTTTAAGAATGACTGCTAGGGCAAAAGGAAACATAAAAATTACCATGTATCATGAGTACACTGAGAATTCTCTATGTAATAGCTCAGAACTGATCTACGGCCAAAATTAAAACCATATGAGCATATCATAAATCTCCACTATTAACTGTGTTTGCTTCTAATTCTGTTTGGAATAAGGCTTCAAGTGCTTTCCAGAATGATGTGAGTTACAAATAAATAGAAAAAGAGCTATGCTGTGTTCCATTTATTTTATTTGTACATATATCCATTTCAAAAAAAAAATGACTTTAAAAATACAATTCTGTCCCAGAATTGGATCCTTATCAGCACGACCATTGAAGGGAAAAGAACAGCATGCAAACTGAAACTATGGTCATTTGTAGTGACTGAATGGAAGATGCAGTTATTCCAGGAGAATATATAAGAAGCTCTGATTTGGCAACTGATAACACAAAAGAGAACCCAAACCTCACTGGTTTGAAGCAGGGTAAAGCACAGTTTTACATATGGATATGATAAGGTTTGCACAGCCCTGGAAAAGGCCCATATGAAACAAATACAGCACTGGGATCTGTTAAACATCATGTACTGACATGCCTCTCCCACCCACATCAGTATTGTTACTGTTACTTTCTTGTTTGGCAGTAATAAATACACGATCTTATAAAATCAAAACTATAAGTTGACATTATTCCAGTGAACGCAGTAACAAATCACCTCATGCTTTACGTTATGTTTGGTCATTGGTATTAATGTATAATTGCTGAAATGCACCACCAGGTGTAAAAGAGATTAGGTTAGACAATTTATTCAATTTGTTTTCTTTGTCATATGACAGTATTCCAAGTAGTAGCCAGTTTCCTAAAAATGAATGCAGAAATGTTATTGGTGACTAGTCTGGGTTTTACAGCCTTGGAAAAGCTATACAATTTCACATTGTTTTACTTCTTATCAAATTTTCAAATTTAATCATATTTCTTATCACCAGTTGGAGTTATCAGACCAGTCTCTCTGGCTCTGAGCTACTAGTGGATGAGACTTGAGGAAACAGCCACTAGAGGAGGTACCCAGGTGCCTCCCCGCCCCATGGTAAGGCCCTTTATCAGGCAACAGCATGTAAATCTTGGGGTGAGGAAGGAAAATGTGATGGGGCATTAGGGGGTCACTAACCCCGTTTGATGACAGAGAAATCAAATGGTCAGACTAGCAGGTCCCGAGGGCACAACTGAACACCACGCTCTGTTCACGTACTAGCTAGCAGCTCTGAGGCACAGCTGATGTGACGGAAGAGTGTGCGTGCTGGGGGTGCGGACGGCTGTCTGAATTAGGAAGAAGAGGTTAGATAATACCAAATACACCATGCATGATTTCCAGACACCTCTCGGAAAGGTCAAGCTCAGAAGCAAACAGCAATGTCAGGATCTGGGGTGGGGTGGGGATGGGGGACACAAACGGTTTAACTTGAAACAATATTGTGTTAAGGGATGAGCCTTTTAATATTTTTTTCTGTCTCCACTCTCCTTGATGTGCATGCTTTTTTTGCCTTCAGAAAATAGAGTCAATAGCTGTGCAGAGTTGAAGAAAAACTTCCTCCGGTGTCCCCTCTGCATTTACCTATATTTAAAGGGAAAAAGAAAGTCTTAAAAAATCTTTGTTAAATAAGACCATTTTTAATAATAAAAGAATTGCCTGCTCTAGGCACCCAAACCACAGAGAAAAAAGTGAGTGGTTGTTAAAAAGAAAAACAACAAAAAAACTAGGTTTATCTAAATTAAAACATCAAGGAGATACCACTGCACACCTATTAGAATGGACAAAATCCAAAATGCATCAGCAAATGCCGGTAAAGATGCGGTACAGTACTCATTCTTTGCTGACGGGAATGCAAAATGGTACAGCCACTTTGGAAGGCGGTTTGGCAGTTTCTTACAAAATTAAACATTCTTACCGTATAATCCAGGAATTGCGCTTCTTGGTATTTACCCAAAGGAGCTGAAAACGTCCACACAAAAACTTGCACATGGATTGTTTATAGGAGCTCTGTTGATAATTGTTAAAACTTGGAAGCAACTAAGATTTCATTAGGTGAGTGGAAAAACTGTGGTATCCAGACAGTGGAATGTTATTCAGTGCTCACAAGAAATGAATTACTAAGCCATGAACAGACTTGGAGGAAACTTCAATTCCTATTATGAGGTTAAAAGAAGCCAATCTGGAAAGACTCCATACCATACGACATTCTCAAAAAGGCAAAACTATGGAGACAGTAAAAAGATTGGGTTGTGGCCAGAGAGGAATGACTAGGTGGGACAAAGAGGACTGTTACAGTAGTGAATGGTGGATACATGTCAATAAACATTTGTCAAAATCCAAGGGTGTGAACACCAGGAGTGAACCCTAATATAAACCAGACTAATGTTGAGAATGATGTATTGATGTAGATTTCATCGATGAACCTACCATTGTGTGGGATGTGGCTAGTAGGGGAGGTCGTGTGTGTGTCTGGGGACAGGGCTACATGAGAATTCTGTACTTTATACTTTTTGCTGTGAATTTAAAACTAAAAATCGGTTTAAAACAACGAAACGTAGGTGCCTTGTTGAGGTAAAGTATTGTTAAGGCTCATGGAAAAACTAGAATTAGTTAAAAGGCTTCCGTGTTCTAGAGCATTTGGACAGGATGGGCATAGGGCTTTGGGTCATGGGCGAGGTGGGGGGGCTGGCGTGTAGAGAAGAAGAAAGCTGGGACCTCCACTTGCGGGTGTGCTAAGTGCAGAGTCCCCTCAGACGTTGCTGGCACACCACTGCGAGGAGCCAACAGCAGAAGAAGCGGCAGGGAGCGGACTTCCTGGGTGTTAAGGCACAACTACCCCTTCCTCTCTCAAAATGTCCCAACGTTGGGGATGCCTGGGTGGTTCCGTCAGTTAAGCGTCTGACTTCCGCTCAGGTCAGGATCTCATAGTTCGTGAGTTGGAGCCCTGTATTGGGCTCTGTGCTCACACTCAAGAGCCTGCAGCCTGCTTCAGATTCTGTGTCTCCCTCTCTCTCTGCCCCTCCCCGCCTCACAGTCTCTCTGTCACTCTAAAAAATAAACATTAAAAAAAAAGTGACCCAGCATCGTACCAATCACCGAGGTATGTCCCAGGCACAGGAAGAGGAGACCTGGTGACCCACAGGACCCGCGGGAGGGGCGGGCAGCGAGCCTGCTGAGGTGCAACTCTCAACCTTCATCTCCACAGGGCCTCATTTCTGCGGTTGGGCTGGGCCGTCTAATCTGCATATTTAACAAATTCTCCAGATGATTTCCCTGTGGGTTATCTTGGACCACACTGATTTCTTCCAATCTCGTCTACCTTCTTTGCACAAACTAGTTTCGATTTCACAACACTAGAGACTTAACAGATTCCAGAGATAGAATAAGTTCTCAAAAACAAAACACCAAAACTAAAAAACCACATTTAAATATCCCAGAAAATAGGTACAACAGTGTTTCTAGAAGTGTTGTTTGTAATAGCCCCAAGCTGGAAAAATCACACAAGTCCATGAGCAGTAGATGGATAAATAAATTGTGGCATAGTCACAGGCTGGACTAGAATAGTGATGGAAGAAACACTACAGCTACTATGTTGAACAACAGGGATGACTCTCCCAAAGTTGTGGTGAGGGAAAGAAGCGGGTCTTGAAAGAATATGCGTGCAGTGCAATTCAAGTTCTGTAAAATCCAAGAACACGCAAAGCTACATCGTGTAGGTTCGGGATCCATACATAAGTGGTAAAACCATTAAGAGAAGCAAGAAGATGATTATGAAAGTCAGGAGTGGCTCCTGCTTGGAGAGAGGACGGAGGAGGTGACGGGGGAGACCCAGGGAGCCTCTGCCATTCTTTCCTACTTCCTGGGCCTGTGTGGTGATTACACTGTTTGTTTTATAATTCCCCAAACTGTACATATGGCTTTTATGCATAACCATGTGTGTGATAAATCTCCCAATAAGGAGAAAATTAAAATAAAAAAAAAATTTAAGCGCCCTCCCCCAACATGTCCTACCCTTTCCTTCTAGGAAAGTCAAAGACAGCAGTCTGCAACTTGTCTCCCTGGCTACAGGCTTTCCATCTGAGGGCAGAGACTTCGGCTTCACCCTGTGTGTCCCTCACGGCACCTTGCCTCTTGTTTTACCTCTCCTTCCTCTTCTTTCAACCAACAAACGCTTCCTGGGTGCTAACATTATGTGCTGGAGATACCAAGCTGAACAAGACAAAATGACCCTGCTCTCACAGAGCTCACAACTCAAGAACAGAGATGAAGAATTAACAGGAATTTATGCTGTTTTGAGGCCAGTACAGGAGCTGTGGATACAGGAACACCTTCCACCATGTTGGGAGGGCAGGGAGTTTCCTGAGGAAAATCGTCAGCAGCAGCAGCAGCAGCACTACAGAAGCATAAGTGCTTTTATTTTTAAATAAAATATTTTTAATTAAAATGTTTTTCTACCTCTGCCCTTGCTTCACTTCCGCCCTTATTTGCTAGCTCACTTCCTTCTTCCCTCCGTCTCATCATCTCTGAAGTCTTCCTTCGCCCCCTCCCTGGCTCTCTCTCTTCCTCCCTCCCTGAGTCCCTCGCCTCCTCACTGGCTCTCATTCCATTCCATTCCATTAAAAAGCGGTTTTTAAACAGGTAATTCTGACAGTGATCTTGGGAGGACAGATACTATCCCCATTTCACACATGACAAAACTGAGGCTCTGAAAGATGAATTAAATTTCCCAAGGTCCTACAGCTAAGTAAGTGGCAGGGACCTGGTGGAAACCAAGGTCTCTGACTCCAAAGTCCTTGCACTTCCCGACCACATTAGAATATGTCCACCAGCTCAAAATGGCTGCTTGGCTGAATTTGGTTGGGGCAACAAGGAGTGAAGCTGGAATGGTAGGTCTGTGTTGATCATAAAGAGGCTTATAGATTCTGTTACATGATAATGGGAATTACGTAAGGGTTTTTAAAGTATGAGTTGATACAATCAAACGGGTACACAGAAGCTGATAAATGTTTGCTTAGTCAAAAAATTGCAGGAGGGTTGAAGTGCAAGGCAAAGAGCACTGTAGTAGGAGCCATGATACCTGTATTAATCCCCAGTCGGCTTCAGGACTCGGACTAGACATTCATCCTCCTGGTGCCTCAGTTTCCTCCTCTGTTCTATAAAGGGACTGATGACAGACGTGTAACCTCCAGGTTCGGTTCCAGCTCTGATACCCTATGCTATTCCAAATCTCAGTTCACGTTTTTTGTGGGGATCAGGCGCCCATCAGTGGGCATCAGGACTGTTGAGTTTAGTTTGGTGTTGCCAGTCAAGCTGAGCCTGGAGTGGATATGTATTTGAAGATAATGAGAGCCTTCTCTGTGGAGAGACCAGCATGTGCAAAGGGATAGAAATCTGCAAGCACCTGGAGTTTTCAGGGATCAGTGGGTCTTTGTTGGGGACAGAGCAAATGCTGCTTGAGTTGGAGGAAGGAGAACAGGAGGCTGGAAAAACAGGTCGGGAGGAGGTTGTGCCTCCATAGATTTACCTATTCTGGACATTTTCTATATATGGAATCACATAGTGTATGGGTTTTTGTTAATTTTTATTTTTCACTAAGCACTGTCTTCATGGTTCACCCATGTTGTATGGGTGTCATTACTGTGTTCCTTTTTCTGGCCCCATAATGCCTTATCTTTAACCTGCATGTACAGGACATGCTTTGGAATGCCTGCCTTCCTAACATCACTTTTCAGCAAATCTGCTGCTGCTCGCTGCCCTGCTGAACCTGCCCTTGCCTTATCAAACCCTATAAGGAGGGAAGATTGTTAACTCACTTTCCTTGGCCCCTCTCATGGCCCGTGTAGTGGGCATGGGTAAGAAGGTAGCGATCCATTAACACTTAGCTTATTGTTTACACTGTCCATGACATTATTAGTGGCAGGTCTCTGGTCCCCCTGTTCAGTGGATTCTCACACGGAGAATATTTTAAGAGAATAAGGGACTTTTAGAGATTTTCATGTTACTCCTGGGTAAGTCAAAAGAAATGGGAAAGAACCAATTTACTAAGTGCATTTTAAGTTACAGAAACTATTCTCAGTGCTTACAACTTTAGCAAATTTAAACCCACTAACAGGGTGCCAGTGTTTAACACCCTTAGTGAACAGATAAGAATCCTGCAAACTGGGGGTGCCTGGGTGGCTCAGTCAGTTAAGCGTCCGACTTCGGCTCAGGTCATGATCTCATGGCTTGTGAGTTCGAGCTCCATGTCAGGCTCTGTGCTGACAGCTCAGAGCCTGGAGCCTGCTTCGGATTCTGTGTCTCCCTCTCTCTCTGCCCCTCCCCTGCTCACGCTCTGTCTCTGTCTCTTAAATAAACGTTAAAAAAAAAAAAAAAGAAAAAGAGTCCTGTAAACTGTTTTGTGTGAAGGGGACTTCCTCAGTAATTGAGCAAACTTAAAAGACCCCCAATTCTGAATCAGCAGAGTCAGAATGTATGAAGCTTTAATGTATTTCATTTAATTGAAACCTAGATAAGTGGATGTGCTTTTGACTTTAAGAACCTATCTTTTTGAGTCAAAGACTTAATATAAAATCCTGCAATAAGTGATCAGTAGAGGAAGTATTTTTTTTAACAATAAAAGAAAAAAAAAGCCACCAGCAAGTGAACAGGAAATAGGATTATATTTCTGAGTTTTCACCTGACTTCTCAAAGGAGAGCAGTCAGTGATAATATTTCCCGCAGTCAGCAGAACATACTGCTAAATTAGGAAAGTCGTTACACTGCCTTAGGAATTGCAGGCTTTGTCTACTCCTTCTCTTTCATTCTGTGAAGTGAATCTGCAAACCATAAAACGGCTGGTTCCAACACTGCCCAGGTCTAGTTGTGTTTCTCCTGAATTTCCCACGCTGTGACAAACAGGGCTGGAGTTTTAATTTTGTTTTTCATGTATTGGCTCCATGGGGCTTCTGAGACTGACCCAGGCTGCCACTGGTTTACGACTGTTGTGTGCACCACCTTCTCACTCTTTTCATCTTGTCCTCTGAGCCAGACGGAGCCTCACACCGCAGGGATCCCTCACCACCAGATGAGGCTCCGCAAAGGCAAAGCCCTTAATATGCAGCACCTGCGTGCTGTCTGGGGCCAAGCATCGGATGCATTCTTCAAAAGTTAGGGTTATGTAGACGCTTCCGGGGACTCCTCCAATTCACACATCCAGTCGGGACACAGATTTCTCCTTATTCTCAAGGCCCTAGGAAGCAAGAGGGCTATGTATACCTTTACTTTAGAGAGCTTTTAGGACAAGCGTTAGCAACAATTTTAGGCTGATTTATAATCTGCATATTAATGGCTTCTCTGTACATAGGATTTTCCAAAGCACAAGTGTTTAAAATCTTTCCTTCTTTTTCCTCTTCCTCCCAATTTTGCCTGAAGTTTAAATTTGGCTGGCAGCTCTTTTCATAGACATCCACAAAATTCTAAAACATATCTTATCAGTCATTTCCCTGTTTAAAATACCAGCAGTATTTAGTTGGAACTTTCTAAGATGGTCTAGAACTGTACTATCCAATGCAGTAGCCATAGGGGGCTTCTGAACACTTGAAAGGCAGCCAGTACAACCGAGGAGCTGACTTTTTAATGCTATGTAGTTAAAATCAATCTAACTTTTAAAACTGGTACTTGGACTCCCTTATTAGAAAATTCAAAAATATATTGGAACAACTAGAGTATGTGAGATCTGCCATTTTAACCACAAATTTTATGGAATATAAATACGATCTATTTCTGATGAAAATTTAGCATCTGAATTGTGTTATGCTTAAGTACTGGATTTTGAAGACATATTAGAAAATAAAGTATCTCATAATTTTTATATTGATGGCATGTTGAGAAGCTAAGACTTAGGATATATCAGGTTCAATAAAATCTATTTTCAAGCTCATTTCATTTGGTTCTACTTATTTTTTTCTTGTTAATGTGACTACTAGGAAATTTTAAATCTATGTATGTGGCCCATGTTCTATTTCTGTTGGACCATGCTGGGCTAGCAAATTTGTTGAATGAAGGAGGAATGAATGAATGGATTCAGGTCCTTCATGGTCTTGCTTCAGCCTTGCTTTCTGGTCTAGTGTGTTACTGCTTTTGTTCATCGGCTCTGCACTAGCTACATCTTGTGCTAACATTCTTGGGCTCTTCCATGTGTCAGTGCCTTTGTCTCCTTCTCCTCTGTCCGTTATGAACTTGTATTCATCCTTTAGGACCTGTTCAAATGTCGTCTTTTCTCTGAAGCCCTCACCTACCTTTCCAGGTGCAGTACTCCCAAAGGCTCAGAACATTCTGTAAATCTTATTACTATATTTACCACTTTGCTGTGGTGCAGAACTTCATGGGTGTCTTTTCCTCTCGGAATTCCTGGCATTAACCACCATGCCTTGGACGTCAGAGATGCCCCAGTATTCTGTTGGCTTCTAGAATCCACGGCAGGGGCTCGTGGAGACGTTGTGAGTTAAAGTGAAGCCCAGTGAATGGACTGCCCTGAGCTGGCCAAAGGCAGAGCCTGCCACGTGACTGGAGCAACCACAGGGGAAGGAAGTCAAGAAAGTGAATAGAAGAGCACAGGGTCTGGAGTTCTCTTCTGCCTACTGTTCTGGGAGGCAGGATGCAGACACGCACTGAGCACAACTCATTTCAACAGGACCACAGGGGAGCAAAGCAGATTGCACTGAATCAAAAGCTCTTTGCGGGGAATCTAGTGCAGGCCTGACAGGAAGGGCGGGGGGTGGAGAGACTAGTCAAGCAGAATAATGAAGAATGAGTTTCTTAAGACTCTGGGAGACAGATGGAAGATTTATGCCTCATTTGTCAGGTGAGAGGACAGAACCTTGGGGCTCCTTGAAGTCACCTGCCCTTTCGTGCACCTCTTTTTACTGGGCAGGCAGGAGGATGGAGAGCTGTCTCCAAACCCAGGCTGCTACTGGCACTCACCCAGGGCAGCTCCAGCCCGAACCCAGCACGCTTCACACTCAGAACTGAGAAGCAAACTCAGCGGGGGAGGGGCATTGATAGAAGAGGCCAAATAGCCAGGAACTGAGAAGTCCAGAAGCTTTTCTGCATTCAAAAAACTCTTCTCAGGGGGACATGGAGAGAGAAGGAAGTGCAAACGAATGGGTTAAAAAAAGACTGCTTAAAATAGCTCAACAATCTCTCCTACTAGACACAAAAGCCTAAATAAGGGTGTTCCAGTTCCTGCACAGTTGTTAGTAGTAGACAAAACAACCAAACTAGAAACAAACCGGTTGAACAAATTATAGGATATCCATGTTATAGAATATTACATGACTACTAAAAAGAAAACACTGTGACGTCTGTATTGGCTTCCAGAGAAATGTGTACAGGATAGTATTTTCATGAAATCAGAACTTTCCACCATGGGGTATGTGTATTTATACAAAGTAGATTGGTTAGGGTCAGAGAATGAGAGAGAGAGAGAGAGAGAGAGAGAGAGCGCGCGCGTGTGTGTGTGTGGGGGAGACAGAAAAGGAGGGAGAGACAAGAGGAGGAGGAAGAGTAGGATTGGGGAGGGAAGGTAGAAAGATACACAATAAACTGTTCACGCTGGTTATTCGAGGGGAGTAAGGTTGGAGGTATTAAGGCATTGCTAATTGTTTTATTTATATATACATTTATACACACATACACACATAGATACTTCTACTCCTTGCTTATTATATTAAGTACTTATTACTTTAGTAATTTAAAAAAATCCTTTGAAATAAGGATTTGAAATAAGCCACCAATGTGAACACTTGACAGTTTTAACACAGCTGGGACCACTGAATCACCTGCTAATGCTTTTCTCTCCTTAGTCTGTTTGATCTTCAGAGAATCTGAAGAGAAACCCCCTCTCACCTCCTGCGGCATAGGATCTGGTGAGCACCCCTTGCTACAGCCTCTCCCAGTTTCCCACCAAAATACCCATGGAGACCCAGAAAAAGATGAATGGCTACAGAATTCTGAAAACTTGGATTGCTACCTGTTGCCAGTGGATTTAGATTCCATAATCTGCTCCTGACTTAGAAAATGACCAGAAAAGCAGGCAACTGCCATTCTGCTATGTGGTTACGACTTTCAAAGACAAGAGTGGTTCTCCCTAAGTCCCACCAGGACATCTTTTTCTAAATCTAATTTAAGATTGTATTACCAAAAGAACAACTAAAGAGAGAGGGGGTAACATGTCCCAAAGGATGGATCCTGACACAGGAGGGGAAGCAGGAAGAGGCATAGGAGCAAGTGCATCTCAGGGTGGTAGTGGTCCCTGCTCAGCGCGCCTCAACCCCCAAATCCCACATTCGGTGTGAGCCTCCCTGATGCACCCCAGTGTGCCTTCCAGCATGAGATCCAAAAGGACCAGACCCGAGTGCCACTGGTCCTCAAGCACACATAAAGTGAGATTAACAATCACCTGCCCATCATGTAGGCCATGAGATTCCCTTGACCCCACCTCCTAATTGAAGGACATAGCAAATTATAGTTTCCAAAGATGGTTGCAACAATATCTCCCACCCCACATACTCTTCTGAATATGACCTTGCTACTCACTCATCAAGAGACGAACTATAATCCCCTTCCCCTTGAACCTGGGCTGGCCTTAGGGACATTCTTAGAACCAAAAGAATGCAGTAGAAGTGAGGCTGTGTGATCTTGGCGTGGCCAGAAGAAGCCTTGCAGCTCCTGCCTTGGCCTTTGGGAACATTCACTCACTGGAGGCTCCCGTTGGGGCACCACCCTTTGGAACCCAGGAGCAGTGCTGTGAGAAGTGCAAGCCGTTCTAGAGAGGTCACGTGCAGGTGTCTGGCTGTTCCAGCTAAGCCAGCCTGGTTCAGGCACCAGACATGTGAATGAGGTTCCATCTTTGAATTGGACATAGCAGCCCTCTCCGTGGGAGCCCCCAGTTTGAGTCATCCCAGCTGAGCCCCAAATGCCATGGAGCCAAGAAGTACCATCCCTACTGTGCTTTTTCCAAACTCCCGAAGCACAGAAGCCACAACTATCAAGTAACGGCTGTTGATTTATGCCACTAAGTTGTGGAATGGCTTGTTACACAGCAATAGATAATCAGAATATAGAGGATGTGTAAACTTAAACAAACTGAGGTTTCTGGGGGGAAAAAAACTAGAAACAGACAAAGGGCACACTATTCCAGAGATTCAGAAGGAAAGAAGATCTCTGATAATCATATAATATAGAAACTAGAAAAGTTTTAAATACAGTTTTTTGAATACTCAACAATAAACATTTATTGAGTAGTTTTTTTTTTTTTTTTTCTCATGTGCCAGGCATTATGCTACACTCTGGGGATAAAGGTGTGAACAAGACAGACCTAATTCTTCCCACTACAGAATTTACTTTCCATTGGTGGCCACAGACATGTAAAGAAGTAATTATAATGAAGAATGATAAATACAAAGATGGAGAAAGAAACAGTGCTATACAAACACACAGGAGGGAAAGTTAATGGATACTACTGCTAGTTTAAACTGTATGTAAGAAGACATGGCTGCTATGAAGTAAGAGCAGGTGGTCATGAAATGAGAACAGGCTTGGTGAAAAGGCAACAGCATAAGAAGAAAAGAATGAGCCGGGGCAAACAGAAAACACACATGAGAATTAAGATAAATACTGATAACTAGGGAGCAGGAACAATAGTGTGAAAAGCTGAACCGGAATGGTGGAAGACACATTTGGGTTTTTTTCCGAGAAAGTCGAGAGCACAGAAATGAAAACAACAGAGTGGGTTATAGATTGAGAACTGTGCTCTCCAATGCAGAAATCACTGCCATGTGTTGCTCTCGAGCACTTGAGGTGTGTGGCTACTCTTAACTGAGCTGTGCTGTCAGGTCAAATACACACTAGATTTCAAAGACGTGATAACAACATCAGCATCACCCGTTTCTTTTTCCTGTTTAAATTTTTTAAAAAACATTTATTCATTTTTGGGAGAGAGAGAGACAGAGCACAACCTAGGGAGGGGCAGAGAGAGAGGGAGACACAGAAACTGAAGCAGGGTCCAGGCTGTGAGCTGTCAGCACACAGCCCGACATGGGGCTCAGAACCACAAACCAAGAGATCATGAGCTGAGCCCAAGTCGGATGCTTAACCGACTGAGCCACCCACGTGCCCCTCTTTTTAGTGTTTAAAATATGGCTACTAGAAAACTTAAAATTGCATATATGGGTCACATTATATTTCTCTAGGACAGAGCTAATATAGAAGGAACAGAATGAGATCTAAGAATTTGATGTTGAGGAGATTTGAGGAGAAAAAAGGAATAAGGTACATAAAAAATAAAGAATAATGACCCCAAACTCTCAAGTTAAACAAACAAAAAAAGGTGTCTCTGCCAGCGGGAATTGGTGAAGTGAGACTGATATCTGGACAGAAGTTTTGAATGACATGGAAAAATTGAAAAAAAAAATCTTTAAAGATACCAGCTGAAGAAAGTTGACTTCCGAATTTGGCTATGCCTTTTCCTCCATAACACTAAATGCTTGGAAACAGTGGCGCATGTTTTCTCCATTTTGATAGAAATATATCATGACCTAAAAGTTTTATATTCAGTGACACTGATATGTGTGTATAAAGCCACTAAAGCAATATTCTCAGATGTTCACAGAAAAATTGAACTAAAAACTAGTTTGAGTTATTTTAGCCAACCGAAGGAAGAATCAAAATTAAGAACTCAAGGGGCGCCTGGCTGGCTCAGTCAGTTAAGGGTCTGATTCTTACTCTTGATCTCGGCTCAGGTCATGATCTCATGGTTTGTGGGATCGAGCCCCAAGCTGGGGTCTGTGCTGACACCTCAGAGCCTGCTTGGGATTTTCTCTCTTCCTCTCTGTCTGCTCCTCTCACACTCACACACATTCTCTCTCTCTCTCAAAATAAATAAACTTTAAGGAACATTTAAGAACTCAAGTACAGAGAATTCCAAGTATAAAAGTAATTTTGGGTTTTCCTTTACTTGTGTTAGACTGCACACTTAGGGATCCAGTCCATTAAGGGTTATCAAGGGGTGAAGTCTGACCTTAGGTGCCTTCTGCCTCCACTCCTTGCATGGTAGTGCCAGCAGCTGCATTTCTCATTCTTTATCTCTGGGTTCACAAGAAGTCCCCTGTTAGGTTGGATGACTACCCAGAACAACAATGGGTGTTGCACTATTTCAGGACTTACTAAAAATGGCTAAACTCTTTATGAAGTTGGGACACTGGAGCAGAAAAATTGCCCAACAAGAAACTTAATTTCTTCTCTATAAAAGCAGAGAGAGTTGCCAAGGAACTCGATTTCCTGCATCTGCAAAACTGCATGTATAATGAGTCATTGGCCTCTTTTTTTTTTCTTTTTTTAAGTTTATTTATTTATTTTAAGAGAGAGAGGGAGTGGCACAGGGGCAGTGAGAGAGGGGGACAGAATCCCAAGCAGGCTCCTCACTGTCAGTGAGGAACCGGACACAGGGCTGATCCCACGAACGGTGAGATCATGACCCGAGCAGAGATTGAGTCAGACGCTTAACTGACTGAGCCACACAGGCGGCCCCTCCTTTTTTTTTTTTTTTTTTTTTTAATTAAGACTAATAAATAGCCCAGGGACAGTTATCATCTGTTATCAAGCCCTCTTCATCTATGGCCTGGGGTGTTTCTGGGCTGATTATACCATGAAGAAAAAGTATGAAACAAGTGGAGAAAAACAAATGTAAGAAATATATCAAAATGTTCCTTAGTTAGGTTATCTTTGGACGGAAGAATTCTTATCTTTATACTCCTAGATTTTAAAGTGTATTTCTTTTTTAAAAGTAGCTGTTACTTTTATAGTTAGCAAAAAGAGAAGTTTGAAATATCAGTTTATACAATTCTGCATATGCCACTGGAGGTAGCTATTTCTGGCGTTTCTCCCAGCTCACAACAAGCCCTTCTCTTCTGGGAATACCTTATCCCCCACCCAGTTCCCAGGGAGGAGTCCCAGGCAGCCATGTGTGTGTATATGGGTCAGGTTTTAATGCAAATGCTACCGCCTCGGAGACTTTCCCAACACACCCACCTAAAATACTCACCCCCAACACCTTAGTCTGTTTTGTTTTATGCATAGAGATGATCCTATCAGCAATTATTTTACTTTCTTATGTGCCATTTTTACCTTTTCAGTGAGGGGTTTATCTTGGTTATTGCTGTGTCCCCAGCACTGAGAACAGTATCTGACATGCAGTGCGCACTCAGCAAAGTATCACACAACAAATGACCACACCTGCCTGGCCAGAGAGGAGCAGGGAGAAGGCTGTGAGCAAAGAAAAGCAATTCACAACATTTCTGCTTGAATTTGGAGCTGTTGTGCTCACATGTGGATGCAGCGCTTGTAGGGTGGTCATATTCTGGCTTCTGGGCCAAAGAAAGAAAAATCCGGATGACGAGAGAAGAAGGCATGTGTGAAAAGCAAGAGAGACCTGGTCCCACAGCCTTCTTGGGCCTGCTGTGTTTCAGCTGTGGACTGCATAGCTTATCATCAAGTTTTGTGTTTTGGGTCAGGCTGGAGTTGGTGGCTCTTATCTACAAGCAAGGAGCCCTAATCGATAGATCTACAGCTACAATCATGTTTTAAAAATTCATAGCAGTAAGATTTGGAGGAAACAGGGACACCTGGGTGGCTCAGTCGGTTAAGCGTCCGACTTCAGCTCAGGTCATGATCTTGCGGTCCATGAGTTCGAGCCCTGCATCGGGCTCTGTGCTGACAGCTCAGAGCCTGGAGCCTGTTTCAGATTCTGTGTCTCCCTCTCTCTGACCCTCCCCCATTCATGCTCTGTCTCTCTCTGTCTCAAAAATAAATAAATAAATAAATAAATAAATACATACATACATACATACATACAGTTTTGGAGGAAATACTCTATAATGTTTGCCTCTGAGTGGTGGCTCTACCTAGTTTTTATATTTTCTAAAATAAGTTTGTATTACTTTTATGATTAGAAAATAATATAGGGAAACCTGGGTGGCTCAGTCAATTGAGTGTCCGACTTGTGATTTCAGCTCATGTCATGATTAAGCCCTGGGTTAAGGTCATGGGATTAAGCCCTGAGTTGGGCTCTAGCTAAGCATGGAGCCTGCTTAAAATTCTCTCTTTCTCTTTCTCTCTCTCCCTCTCTCCCTCCCTCCCTCTGCCATTGTCTCTGCCCCTCTCCCTGCCTTGTGTGCACACTCTTTCTCTCAAATAAAAAAAAGAACAAAAATCTATAATCTTCTTATATAGAGAGAATATAAGGTGATAGGCCTGGAGGAGTCCAGGAGGTCCTATTCTGTCCATCCATCTTAGTTTAGGATGAAGAAGGGAGAGGTTACACAGTGAAATCACTCACACAAATTCACAAAGCTCCTTCACACAACACATCAGGCTTTCTGAGGTCCAGGGCAGTATTTTCTCCACCAAAGGTCTTTGGCCAGTTGCTGTGCTTTTTACCCTAAATTGCTATATTTCAGTTTTTATTCCTTACTGCCTGCCTGCCTGCCTGCCTTCCTTCCTTCCTTCCTTCCTTCCTTCCTTCCTTCTTTCCTTCCCTCCTTTCTTTCTTCCTTCCTTATTTTCTTTCTTCTTAAATAATGAATCCTCTCACTCAAGACAAAATAAACGCTTCCTTTTAGGGGTTAATTCTAGTGAGTGGGCGTGGCTATCCTACTGCTGTGTTGGGACAGTTTCTATGGCAGCTGTCCAGACTCATAGGAAAGCAGTGCCACGGTTGATTAATGATGTCTGCCCTGAGCACAGGGAGAAGAGAGTGGATGAAGAAAAGCTCTGTTTCTCAGATGCAGAGCAAAGCTGCCTTTATGAGACAGGGAAAACACTTGGAAAGTCAGGGGATCCATCTGTATCACGTATGCCTCTATCCCCTGGTTTATGTTCTAAGGAGTTCTGTGTTGTATAATGATGGCATAATAAAGGCATAAATAGTAAGGCAGTGGCTGTGCAAATTCCCCTTTACTTTTTGGGTACCTTTGTGTGAAATTGCATTGCACTTTTTTCAGCTAGCTGGCGGCCAAAAGGGCTGACCGTCGTTAGGCAGGGGTGTCAGCTGATGGGTAACTGGGCAACACGGAGGCCTGAAGGAAGTGCTTGTGCAGGGTGGTCTATTTCTGGGCTGGCCCATGACGTGTCTCTAATTCCTAAGTAAATTTCACTGAACTACTGATTTGTCTTGCTTGCATCTAGAAGTGCATTCACCACTCCTACCTAAATTTTAAGAAAACTCCTTAAATGATCCAAGAACCCACCTGGATGGTATGCGACCCTGCCTTGGGCTCAATAAACCAACGAGATGGGGAGGAGGTGCTAACAATCCAAAGAACATCAAACTGTCACTTAGAATCCAGGGGGAGATGAAGCTGTTGCAAGATGCCAGGGCAGAGAACTATAGACCAATTTCCCTGATGAAAATGGATGCAAAAATCCTCAACAAGATATTAGCCAACCGGATCCAACAATACATTAAAAAAATTATTCACCACGACCAAGCGGGATTTATACCTGGGATGCAGGGCTGGTTCAATATCCACAAAACAATTAATGTGACTCATCACATCAATAAAAGAAAGGACAAGAACCATATGATCCTCTCAATAGATGCAGAGAAAGCATTTGACAAAATGCAGTATCCTTTCTTGATAAAAATCCTCAAGAAACTAGGGGTAGAAGGAGGATACCTCGAGATCATAAAAGCCATATATGAATGACCCAACACTAATATCATACTCAATGGGGAAAAACTGACAGCTTTCCCCCTAAGGTCAGGAACAAGACAGGGATGTCCACTCTTACCACTGTTATTCAACATAGTATTGGAAGTCTTAGCCTCTGCAATCAGACAACACAAAGAAATAAAAGGCATCCAAATCGGCCAGGAGGAGGTCAAACTTTCACTCTTCGCAGATGACATGATACTCTATATGGAAAACCCACAAGATTCCACCGAAAAACTGCTAGAATTGATCCATGAATTCAGCAAAGTTGCAGGATATAAAATCAACACACAGAAATCGATTGCATTCCTATACACCAACAATGAAGTGACAGAGAAATCAAGGAATCGATCCCATTTATAGTTGCAACAAAAACCATAAAATATCTAGGAATAAATCTAATCAAAGAGGTGAAAATTTATATGCTGAAAACTATAGAAAGCTTATGAAAGAAATTGAAGAAGAAACAAAAAAATGGAAAAAGATTCCATGCTCCTGGATAGGAAGAGCAAATATTGTTAAAATGCCGATACTACCCAAAGCAATCTACATATTCAATGCAATCCCTATCAAAGTAACACCAGCATTCTTCACAGAGCTAGAGCAAATAATCCTAAAATTTGTATGGAACCAGAGAAGACCCTGAATAGCCAACGCGATCTTGAAAAAGAAAACCAAAGCAGGAGGCATCACAATCCCAGACTTCAAGCTATACTATAAAGCTGTAATCATCAAGACAGTATGGTACTGGCACAAGAACAGACATTCAGATCAATGGAACAGAAAAAAGAACCCAGAGATGGACCCACAAACTTATGGCCAACTAATCTTTGACAAAGCAGGAAAGAATATCCAATGGAATAAAGACAGTCTCTTCAGCAAGTGGTGCTGGGAAAACTGGACGGTGACATGCAGAAGAATGAACCTGGACCATTTTCTTACACCATATACAAAAATAAGCTCAAAATGGATGAAAGACCTAAATGTAAGACAGGAAGCCATCAAAATCCTTGAGGAGAAAGCAGGCAACAACCTCTTTGACCTTGGCTGCAGCAACTTCTTACTCAACACGTCTCCAGAGGCAAGGGAAACAAAAGCAAAAATGAACTATTGGGACTTCATCAAAATAAAAAGCTTCTGCACAGCGAAGGAAACAATCAGCAAAACTAAAAGGCAACTGACAGAATGGGAGAAGTTATTTGCAAATGACATATCAGATAAAGGGGTAGTATCCAAAATCTAGAAAGAACTTCTCAAACTCAACACCCAAAAATCAAATAATCCAGTGAAGAAATGGGCAAAAGGCATGAATAGACACTTCTCCAAAGAAGACATCCAGATGGCCAACCAACACATGAAAAAATGCTCAACGTCACTCATCATCAGGGAAATGCAACTCAAAGCCACAATGAGATACCACCTTACACCTGTCAGAATGGCTAACATGAACAACTCAGGCAACAACAGATGTTGGCAAGGATGCAGAGAAAAAGGATCTCTTTTGCATTATTGGTGGGAATGCAAGCTGCTGCAGCCACTGTGGAAAACAGTATGGAGGTTCCTCAAAATACTAAAAATAGAACTACCCTACGACCCAGCAATTGCACTACTAGGCATTTATCCACGGGATATAGGTGTGCTGTTTTGAAGGGACACATGCACCCCCATGTTTATAGCAGCACTATCAACAATAGCCAAAGTATGGAAAGAGCCCAAATGTCCATCGATGGATAAATGGATAAAGACGATGTGGTATATATATACAATGGATTTCTACTTGGCAATCAAAAAGAATGAAATCTTGCCATTTGCAACTATGTGGATGGAACTGGAGGGAATTATGCTAAGTGCAATTAGAGAAAGACAAGAATCATATGACTTCACTCATCTGAGGACTTTAAGAGAGAAACAAATGAACATAAGGGAAGGGAAACAAAAATAATATAAAAACAGGGAGAGGGACAAAACAGAAGAGACCCTTAAATATAGAAAACAAACAGAGCGTTGCTGGAGGGATTGTGGGAGTGGGGGATGAGTTAAATAGGTAAGGGGCATTAAGGAATTTACTTCTGAAATCATTGTTTCACTATATGCTAAGTTGGATATAAATTTTAAAAAATAAAAAAGAAAATTAAAAAAAAAAAACAACAAAAAAGAAGCCGGGACAGGAGCCCAGAGCCCAGAGAGCATGAAGGGACAGAGGTTTCCTCTTCTCCAAGCTTGTCCCCTTCCCCTGCTTCTCCTCCAGTCCCCAGGTAGCCCCACCGCTGGCAAACCCCACAGGCATCCGCAAACAAGTCTCACTTCCCTGCACCCAGAACCCTTGCTGTGCCCCCCAACCCCACAAAGTTGGGGACGGAGCTCCTTCATCCAGTTGGGCAGAGGCAGTGGCACAAAGGCACAAAGCACTTCCTCTGAGAGGCCCCCTGGGAGTCCTGTGGGCTGGAGCCACACTGCTCTGGAGTCAGTCTTAAATATTTGCTAAGCGGATCATAAATGTCACCTCACTGCAGACCCAGCTGCCAGTGTCTCCAAAATGCATGGAAAGCTGATGAGATGATTCCAATGGAACTGGAAACTTCATTTTCCACTAACTTAGATATTTCTGGGGAGGAATCCAGAACTCAGATTTATCTGAGAACTCAGTTAGTCCTGTATCCACGTCCCAATCATTTGTGAGTGTGTAGAATTTAGGTTGGAATGATACACGAGGGGGAGAAAAGAGATTTTCTGACTCTGCCAGTGGTTAAGCTCTCAATTACTTAGGGATTTTTTCACCTGTACACATCGAAAATGGAAGAAATTCTCTTCTATCTGGATAATTTTCTTATGTGTTCCAGGCTGCACAAAGGGTGGAAATCACTAATCTTGTAAAGGCTTTTGCAACACTGAATTCTTAAGACTCTGTTCTTACATAATGTACTTTTTTTTTTTTTTTGCTTGTTTTTTTTAATGTAAGTTTTTTGTTTGTTTGTTTTTATGTGGCAACCAGAGGTTACACAAAGCAGGGCAAATAGATTTCATCTTGCATATCAAGTCCTATTAATTGGTAGTAGCAGCCTGAGTGCTGTGCTAACAAACATTCAGAGGCCACATCTGGGTCCTGCAGGAAAGGGTGGATTAGCAATGTCTGCCTTGGTTATGGAAGCTGGGGATGGTGGCTCTCATGCCATGTATTTGGTATCCCTGAGTTACATCAAGGGGCACCTTTCAGACTTCTACACCCAGGGATAAGTTCCTAGGATTCTGGAAAATGACCATTAACAGGTTTAGAAGATGAGATTCATGAGCAATGGTTTCTGCCAAAGAATTGATGTAGCTGCTTCAGAGACAAGTGTGTTATTTATGACTGATGTCTCCTACTAACTTCCTGTGAATAGCAGAAAGTAGGTGTCCACTTTCTCTATTGTGCTTTGGGTCCCACCCTCCCAGTGGTCTCCTGGCCCTATCTTCTCAGGATCGGTTCTCCACAAGGGTGATGGACTGAACATTCTGTCTCAACCCCTGATTGTGTCTGCCCCTGTCCCATCAACAACAGGACAGTTACTTGCCTCCGCATGAGGGTCATCCTGATCTGGTCCATGCTTCTCTCTCCATCTCCATCTCTTGTTCCTCTTTTCCTTGGCACTTTGTGTCACAGCCAAGCTGAGTTCCTTGTTCCTCCTGACCTTTTTCACTTGGGGCTCCTTCCATGTGGGGTGCCCTGCTCCTTTCACATCACCCCTTAGTTCTCCAGTGACCTTCCTTGATGCCTTTCCTGTCCCTTTAGACTGATTTCAAGGGCCCCTGGAACTCACTATGTGCTCACTTTGACCCTATATTGTGATCAGAGGTTTGTCTATCTCCCCTACTAAAACCTGAAGCTCTAGCAGGCAAGAACTGCATCTATTTTCTGTATCCAAACCCCTAGGGCAATGGATGGCCCACAGGAGTGCTTCAGACATGTTTTTTAGATGAGTGGATGAAGGGGGACTGGGTAGTTTTCCCAAATTCATGAAATTAATGGTGACTCACCAGGGATTATCACCTGTGATCATTAGGTTGACACTATCCACATTTCCCCACAGTATTTTCACTGTTGTACCAAACTACCTGCCCTCTTGGCCCCAAATGCTGCTTTTCTCAATAACAGTTATTGCAAGAATTCCAAGTGCCAATTATGAACCGTGTAAAAATCTGGAGATTCAAAGTCACTGCATCTTAAATCTAGAAGAGGCCTTTTGGGCCATCTATTCAGCTGAGGTCTAGAAGACAGAACTTTATGCCTCATCCATGCCTCCCTCCTTCCCTTGCTCTATACTGGAAAAAGGAGTTGTTCTTAGCAAATTTAATGGCATCTGTGAGAACTGTATGACCAACTTTTTATGGTCTGTATTATGACAGATATTAACTTTGATTTATACAAACGTGAAGAGAGTAGATATTTTGGCTCAAATGGTGCAGCTGTATGCAGCTCTAATTCCCAGATCCCTTGACCAAAATTTACCATTTTTTTCTTTTCTTGAAAAAAGAAAAAGGGGGAGGTAACTGGCTCATTTTGGAGAAAAGAAGTGAAATGTTTCACCTTATGTAGCTGTGTTTTCATCTCATAGTAGGCAATCACAGGGATGGATGCTCGGTAGTAGGTTTCAAGGCGCTTGGCAATGGTGGTGGTGTTGTTTTCCACCAGAGGGCTGCTCTGGTTCCTCTGGAGAAGGCGGTTGGTCATGGTGTCTGCTGAGCAGTCCATACAGATCACCAGGTGCGGGTCTCCAATCTGGGGCGGGGGGGAAGCATAACATAGTCAGAAATTCCACTCTGTGATATTCTGGAAAGGCCTGAGACCCCTATTTCTTTCCCTTCCTGGTCTACTGGTTCCTCTCAAGGTCCCAGAACTACAATGGGGCACAGCTGGGACCGGACTTCATGGCTCCTCTTTTCCAGGTCAGTGGCTTTCCACATGCTGCCTCTGAGCTGTCTCCTGACCTCAGCTTTTGTCACCTCATAGAATATAGGGATCATATAGAATGCTACCCAATGCAGTTGTAATCTGTCCTCCACACTAAGGGGAGTTTCCTTTGGGAAGCCTTCCCTGACCTACTGAGGCAGAGCTAATCACTTCCTCCTTTGTACCCCATTCTATCTTACACAACCACCAGGAGCATGGTGTGACTGTGTCTGTTTTATGTGAAGTCAGTAGAACATAATGGTTGAATACACAAAGGTTGGAGTCAGGTTGTTTAGGGTCAAATCCTGGTGTGGTGACTTGTCTCTAAGGTAGTCTTCACCAATTCCTTCTCTTGATGTACTTTGAGCTCTTCCCTCACAGAGACATAGAGCTCATAACTCCACTTTCTGACTCTGGCCTGACCTGTAACAATTTGGACCAACAGAATACAATGGAAATGATACCATATGCTTTTAGAAGCAAGATCCTAAGAAATCTTGCAGTTCTTGCCTGGTTGACTATCGTCTAAGATGTCCAACTATTCTGATTGCTAAGCCATGAGGAAGCCCAAGCTAGCCATGTGGAGAGGCCTTGTGAACAGAGATACCCAGCCAACTCTAGACTGTTTTAGACATCCCAGCCCTGGCTGTAGGTATATATACCGGCCTTAGCCATTATCTGACTGTATAAAGTCAACTGTGTGAAGGGCTTCAAATGAGAACCCCATCGAACCCCAGCCAAGCCCATCGAACCCCAGAACACTCCTAGAGAAGATAACAGATTGAATTTTAAGCTACTTGACTTCATCATTAACTGGAAGTATCACTCAACTTCTCCGCACCCTACTTTTCTCATTTGTGCAATGAGGATGATCACAGAATTGCTGTGAGGGTTAAATAAAATAAAATAAAATAAAATAAAATAAAATAAAATAATGTAAGTGTGTTGCTTGGCATATGGTACTCCATAAGTATTAGCTATGATGTTTATTTCTCCTATGAGGCTACAGTCTCTTTGTGCAGGGTTAGCAGGTGCTTGGCTCCTGGTCATAAGTCTTGCATATAGTAGGGAGGTGATGAAGAAATGTTTTAGTGAGTCAATGATAATGATATGATCAGCAGCACCAATCTCCCAATCTTCCTATCCTTCTCTTAAATGTTCTTTGGCTCCTGATGTCTTCATGTCTATGTTGCCTCCACTACCAACCCCAACCTTGGATCAAAAGAAACTTGCTCCCTCTTCCGATCTTGCAGTGGTCAGGTTGTGAGTAAACAAAGGTTTGCCACTACCCCTGTGGGAAGTGCCTGGGATGGATGGGAACAAAGGGTGGAGGAGGACTTTTAGGCAACATTGAATGGTAAGTTGCTAGTAAGTGTTGAGCAGACATTTATCTGCCCCCTCTATAGGATGTCCTTTAAAATACAACGAAAAAATTCTCCAAAATCTAGAAGAGTGAAATAAACCTGCGGAATATGTTCATGCAACTTTTCTGCCTGTATTAATTGGAAAACAAAAATGAGCATTTGAGCAACGTTGAAAGGCTGGGTTTGGAAGAAAATGACCTGTATCTACCAGCAGAGGGCGAGCTTGAGGAGGCAGCCTAGGGTTCAGTTAGAGCTTGGCTCCCTGGAGCAATTTCTGGTTGGGTCTGTGTGAGAAGAGGTGATTTTTCTAATTGTGGGCATTTTCAGGTCAGTCTTGATGACAGAAAAGACAATTTAGGAACCCATTCAGGTACAAACAGAGACAATGTGTATCTGAGCAGGAGCTGGCAGTAATTGATCCTCTGGACCCAAATCAGTGCAGAACTGAGAGGTAGTTTTGTCTTCCACATGGATTCTCAAGAGTGTGGTTCATAGACCAGCAGCACAGGCACCATTTGGGAGCATGTTAGAAAGGCAGTTGCAGGTACAATCCCTGACCAACTGAATCAGTCTTGCATTTTAAGAAAATCACCAGGCGATTCTTCACAAAATAATAGTTTGGGAAGCTACTCTCCCAAGCCATTTTGTCGTGCCAAGACAATGGGGTTTGACCTAACCTTTCTTCTCTGTTCCCGTCCTATATTGAAACAAAAAATTTTTTAATGTTTTACTTATTTTTGAGAAAGAGAGAGAGAGAGAGAGAGACAGAGACAGAGATAGAGCACCAGTGGGGGAGGAGCAGAGAGGGAAAGAGACAGAATCTGAAGCAGGCTACAGGCTCCAAGCTGTCAGCACAGAGCCTATGCAGGGCTTGATCCCACAAAATGCGAGATCATGACCTGAGCTGAAGTCAGACGCTTAACTGACTGAGCCACCCAGGTGCCCCTCTGCTCCCATCCTGCATAAAATACTATTGAGCAAGCCATCCCATTTGGAAGTGGCCTGTACCACTCATGTTTATAGTATGTAAAATTTTATGAAATGTTTGCATGAAATACCATTTAATTATTTTTCAAAGCACTTTGATATATCTGTCTATATCTTTAGACAGTCCTCTGGAGTAGCTTTCTGTGTCCCAGCTCTGCCCCTTTTTCATTAGACTGTGGGTAACCTTTAACACCACATGAATGGAAGAGTGCTATCCCCTTGCCTGAGTGAATCACAGAGCCCTGGGGACAACTCTCTGCCCCCAATATCACCCTGATGGTATCCCTGGAATTCTGCCACAGCAGCATCAGGTTCCTTATAGCCTTTGTATTCAGGAGATCCCCATCAGAGCACAAGTGTCTTGTAAGGGCAGCTGGCATACAGCAGGCAAGCAACATGTCAGTAGCAAAGACCTTTAGGTACAGCCATCCCTTAAGCCCTCTGACAGGAGGTATTATCTCTCCTCTAAGCAAGAGGAAATGGAGGTTAACTTGCCCAAGGCCACGGAGGACTAGTTAATGACAGTCCTTAGCCAGCTGTATGTGTGGCTCCAAAGCCTGGTGACTTCACCTTAGAGGACTTCACCTTCAGAATGGAGCTGAGGCCAGATGCCTGGTGGGCAAAATGGGGCCAGGAGAGGGGGGCCAGACAGTGGGAAAGGAAGTGGGTGGTGTCTGAGGCCATTTTATGTTGCAGAAGCTGGCTCTGGCTGCCTCTTGGGTTCTAGCTGGGATGAGCCCTCATCCTAGCAAAGAGCAGCCACCTGTATGAGCATGTCAGCTGCAGTTGACTTGTGAGAATGACTTTGCCTTAGTAATTCCAGCAGGTGCAGTGGGAGGAGGAGTTTACCCTGAGCTCCTGTGACCCTCACTTTGGTTTTCTTCTGATTAAGTCAGGACACTGGTTAGGCCATATTTACCAGTGGGCAGGGGCATGCCACCCAGAAACTCTCTTTTGTTGAGAATAATAGCCATCTTGTTCTCTCCAGGTGCCTCATTTTCCTCGTTTTAAAATGAGGACAATACTTTCTACCTTAATAGGACGATTGCCAGGATGAAATGAGTTAATAGATATCAAGTGCCTGGCACATTTTAAGCACTACATAAATGGGAGCCTGGCAATATATTCATCCCTTTGAACTGTAAAAAGCCCTGTTGGTCAGATTTGGGTTTAGAAGGAGTCAGAAGTTCCACCCATACTTTTAGCCTAAGTCACATGCACCAGCATATTTATGGTTTCACTGCACTGGGAGGTAAGGGCCCCTGGTTAACAATAAAGTGGCATGCCTATTTCTCATTTGCTCTCACCCCAGAGGTATATACCCTCAGGGAACCTCACTATAGTAGGGGTAGGGGGTTAATCCAGCATTCTTGAATAATAACAATAACAATAATAATAATAATAAACCACCCTGCTGCCACCGTAACTTCTGCCCCCATAGTGCCATTACACAGCTCAAAGTTCTATAATGAACTAGAAGTCAGGTGAAGAGGGCAGAAAATTTCAAGTGGAGAATCCCAAGGTATTCCCCAAGGCTTTATCACAACTCCAAGCAATTAGAACACACCAACTAGAAAGTCCGTTGGCCACATTCAAAAGATTTTTTTTTTTTTTTTTTTTTTTTTTGCTAAGAGCTCATCCTGAAAATTAGAATACATTTGTAAACAGGATCACTTATTCTGTAGATTGAAGAGTTACAAGGTAGTTAAGAGTAGTCAGGTAGAGGGATAAAGTAATGTCATCATTCACACACCCAGGAATACTATGTGCATACTCAAGGTAAGGGCACCATTTCAGCTAAGAGGCTTCTGGGAGGGAAAAGCCAAGAGCAAGCGCATGCATTTACTTCCATTAGTATCTGTTTATTTTGGCTGTTGAGCAAAAGGTTGGGTTAACACAAGAAAGTATTTCAATTTCACACTAGAGAGCCAGGCTAAGCACACACCCCCTTCTTGAGATGATAATAACCCTCTAAAGTGGAAACAATAATATCTACTGAATGGGATTATAAAGATTAATAAAATGACATATGTAAAGCATGTAGTTCAATTCCTGGCATATTTTAAGTGCTCAAAAAATAATAGCTATTACTCTGCTAGTTATGTATTCTGTATGGTATTATCTGTATAAAAATGGGTAGAACAGAGACTGGAAGAATACACATCACGATGTTAACAGGAGTTATCTCTGGGTGATTAGTTATTCTTTGTTTTCTAGTTTTCTGTAGTGTCTCATATCTATATGATTTTTATTTCTACAGTCAGAAAAAAACCCCTAATTTTGGAAAAGACTGTAACAATTTATTGAGTACCATATGTAGGCTTATAAATGTGTCAGGCACTCTTCAAGGATCCCATCCAATCTTTCTGAGAGACACTGTAGTAGCCACTTTCAATTTACATTTTATAGAAGAAGAAATTGAGATACGTAAAGTTAAATGAGTCGCCAGTGGGTTGTACAGCAGGCTCTTAATACAGGCCTGTTAACACCAGTCAATATGACCAGGGGTTGTCAGCTGGAGTGTGGGATGGAGATGGTGGTCGGAAACCCCAACCCCTTCCTCATATTCCTTCTGCCCCTGTCTCACACTCACACACACACACACACACACACACACACACACACACCCCTACACACATGCGCTTTCACACATATACATATACATACACTGACACCTTCCCTTCTCCCAATATACCATACTGGACACTGAAGGCACAGATCATTAATTCAATGGGGGCAAAGCCATTGCTGGGAACAGAAGATAGGACGGTAATAGAGAAATCATACACAGACATACCCTTAAGCTGTGGATACTAGTTTGTGTTTGGTCTTTGGTAATGTCAGGTACAGGAGTTAAACAAATCCTTAAAGGATTTTGTATCTCAGAAGACTCAGAAGACTGTAGGTATGCAAGAGCATCAGCCTAACTAACTAACTGGCTTTTCGGCAACATATGGTCCCGTGCTTCAGGCACATCAGTCTCTGTGACACAGAAAGGCTGGTTAAAACCAGCCAATCCCAGGCCCCAATGGCTTCAAACAGTTGTAGGCCTGATTAGTGCACAAGAAACACTCCCTGTGCTCTCAACCTGGCTGATTGCTCTGAATCTCTGGAGAAAATCAGGTGTCTGTATTTGTCTTTGCCAAATTTCAAATTAATTACTTGTCTGTAATTTGGAGGGGACTCAACAAATGACGGGGTCCCTACAGGGCATAAATGAATTAAGAGCAGCTCATTCTGTATATTTGTATCATCTCTGTTATTCTGGTCAGGTTTAAAGCAAGTACTTGCTTTGGAAGGTTGCATGTGTTCCCTTGCAAATAAGCCTAAGTAAGGGACGGTAGAATCTTCTAAATTCACTGTACCCAGAGAGAAATCAATACCATGCTTGATCTTTAAAAACTCTTCCCAGTACTATGTAGAAGAATTATTTATGTAGATCTCACCGCAGGCCACCAGTTCATTAATTAAATGGGGCACCCGTGTATTTTGTGAAATGGAATCATGAATTTAGCATTGGTTAAACCTGCCCGGTTGCCATGCTAACAATTCTTTTTCACTCCTGAGTTCTTGTGGGGTTCCTGCTCTGCACATTCTAACACTGTCTGAATGGGGCCCAAAGTGGGAGGGGCCTTCTGCTTTACTTTAGGGTAAATCATATGGGTATTTGAACTCATACACACCAAAGGCCAGGAAAGACCACTGGCTGTGTAAAGACTTCACCTTGCACTACCTGCATTACAGGCAAAGGAGAAAGGTGTGACGGAGTAGAGATTTACAGATTTGTGTGAGGTGTGATTGAAAAATGAGTCACCCTAATGTAGACAATATTTTATAGCCTTTTATAGCGTAGAAAACATTGCATGTTTTGTCATTCAGTGCTCACAAAACCCTCAAATTAGGGTTTGGCAGGTGCATTGTCATCAGAAGTTGTCTCACTTGCCCAGGGTCACACCAATAAATGGCAGAGGCAAAATCCAGCTTTTCAGACTCTGGACCCCATGAGTGACGTGCTTCAAAGAGGCTCCACATGCATGCCACTGCTCAAAACAGTTTGGAGTACCACAGGCCTAAAATCAGGGATCTGCCTTCTGACACAGTTATAAAAATCCCCAACGGAGAATAAGGATTATAATTTTGCTGTTGTTTGCACACAGTAGTTGACAAAACAAAACAAACAAGAGATGCTTATCTTTACCACACATCTTACTTATCACACTGGGCCATTTGGGCGTTTCAAAAGAACAACTTTACAAAGTAGACTTTTAAAAGCCATTCTTCCTCCAGTACTTCCAAGCTAGTGCATAACCTGCCTTGACTCTCTTGGAGACCATCCCAGGGCTCTTTGGACCTTAATTTAAGTTCACAGGCAAGGGAAGTGTGAAATCACCTAGAAGGGTGCTGTGGCCTTGAAGCCTGAACTTCAGTAGGCACTGTGGACCCCGCAGGGGTTACAGCGTGTCTCCCATCGTGTTTTAACGATGTGTTTCCACAACTGCCAATCCCCGACAGGCAGGCAGTTTCTCAAGACCCTGACTACAACAACTTCTCTGTGTCCTCTCTCAATCCTCTAGCCTTGAAAAGGTCCTGATTCTAAAGTGGTGTAGAAAAAACTTCCCCATTCCTGGGAACAGCATGGAAGTTTTTTGTGTGTCTTGCATCCATGAAATACAGCCAGACCAACACTAAACCATCCTACATGCCTAGAAAACTGACTGGAGGATTAGCACAACAATCTGCACAAACTGAACCACAAAATTCAGCAGGTACATGGTGTGGAGAACTGAACTTGGGGAGCAACAAGCTGCGAAAGATAGGGAACCACTTTTGCGGGCGGAGAGAGGAGGGAGACTAGAGTGGGGTGGAGAATACAGGAAAAGCACCCCTCCCCAAAAGCAGCTGGAGAGAAAGTGGAAAATTGGAAACAGCCGCAGGGACTAAACTAAAAAGGGAGAAAGGAGAAAGGACAAGGTTTAAATTCCATTAAGACTGTAAACAAGGGGAGGGCAAAGGCTGCAACTCTGCAGCTAGATACCTGGCGATGCTCTGGTGGGAAGGGCAAATCCCCAGGAACAGAGTGGGATCCAGGAGGTTCTCGGGCCACATGGGGAAAGCGGTTCCACTGCTGGAAGGACATTTGGTAGAGACTGTTGAAGCCACCTGGTCCCAGCAGACCCCGGAAGGCAGCCACATTCGCTGGTGCTGGGGCAAGGTCGTTAAGGGTGAAGCCTGGTGCCAGATGTGTGTTGCGATTTTCCATAATCCCTGAAATGCTGATGCTACACTATCTTGCAAATTTTTTCTGGCACCTGGCCACAGTCTCGGGGCACTGGCAGCAGCAGGGTCCAGCAAGCGTTCCCGGGTGCAGCCGATATTCAGCCATTTCTCATTCAGCCATTGCTTGGTGAGACCCTCCTGCAGAGGGGCAGGACGGGTCAAAGCCGCAGTCCTTCTGAAGTTAAGGGCCGGGGAAAACAGCCACATTTGAGACGAAACTCAGGAGAGAGGTACTGCCTGGGGCCTGGTCACGGAGAGTGAAAAAGCGGCGAGTGGATGATCCCTGAAGACAGAGGACCGGTGCGCGATTGCTGATCTGGGAGAACAGACTGGGTAGTTGGGGGCGCCATTTTCACCGCTCCCGCGCATGCGCATACGCACCTATGAGCCTCGCAACAATCCACCCCAGTATGCTAGCAGCGCCATCTAGTGGAGAGCGGAGCTGTTACACTGAGTCCCGCCCAACTGGGCCAGCTTCGCTCTTCAAGCGCACAAGTCTCACCGCCTGCTTAGCTTTTGGACTATAAAGCACTACATAGACTGACTTCTAGGGGAAAACACACTAATTTCATTCCTATTTCAATCTGTTAGCAGGTTCATTTATTCAATTTTCTTTTTTTTCTTTTTCTTTTTCTCTTTTTCACTTTTTCTTGAATACAGAAAAAATTCATTTTTATTTTCAATTTTTATTAAAAATATTAATTTTTATTACTATATCTTTTAGCTTTGTGTAAATTTTTTCAAATTCTATTTTACTTCCATCGTTTTATTTTAGTCTACTTCAGTGTATTCACCTTTTCAAATTTTTAAACAATTTCCTTTTTTTCTTTCTTTTCCTTTTTTCTCTTTTTCGTTTTTCTTTTTCTTGAATGCAGAAAAACTTCATTTTTACTTTCATTTTCTATTAAAATATTTTTCTTTAATTTTTATTACTATATTTTTGCTTTTATGTAAATTTTTTCAAATTCTATTTTACTTCCATCATCTTATTTTAGTCTACTACAGTGTATTCACTTTTTCAAATTTTCAAACAATTTCTTTTTTTTTCTTTTTATCTTTTTTGTTTCCTTTTTTCTTAATACAGAAAAAGGAAAAATTCATATTTATTTTTAATTTTTATTAAAAATATTTTCTTTAATTTTTATCTACTATATTCTTTACTTTTGTGTATATTTTCTTAAATTCTATTTTACCTCCATACATCTCATTTTAGTCTACTTCTGTGTATTCATTTTTTCAAATTCTCAAACGATTCCCTTTTTTTTCTCTCTCCCCCCCTTTTTTTTGTTTGTTTGTTTCTCTAATCTGTCAAACCACTTTCAACACCCAGACCAAAACACACCTAGGATCTAGCATCATCTATTTGATCTGTGTGTGTGTGTGTGTGTGTGTGTTTAATTTTTAATTTTAATATTTTTTAATTTTAATATTTTTTAATTTCAATTTTTCTACCTCATTAATTCCTTTTCTCCCTTCAAAATGACAAAAGGAAGGAATTCACCCCAAAAGAAAGAGCACAAAGAAATGACAGCCAGGGATTCAACCAACACAGATACAAGCAAGATGTCTGAACCAGAATTTAGAATCACGACAATAAGAATACTAGCTGGAATTGAAAATATATTAGAATCCCTTTCTGCAGAGATAAAGGAAGTAAAAAATAGCCAGAATGAAATTAAAAATGCTATAACTGAGCTGCAAACATGGATGGATGCAGTGGCGGCAAGGATGGATGAGGCAGAATGGAGAATGGAGCAATATAGAGAACAAACTTAGAATAATGAAGAAGAAAAAAAGAGGGAGATTAAGGCAAAAGAGCACGATTTAAGAATTAGAGAAATCAGTGACTCATTAAAAAGGAACATCAGAATCACAGGGGTTCCAGAGGAGGAAGAAAGAGAAATAGGGGTAGAAGGGTTATGTGAGCAAATCATAGCAGAAAACTTTCCTAACCTGGGGAAAGACACAGACATCAAACTCCAGGAAGCACAGAGGACCCCCGTTAGATTCAACAAAAACTGACCATCAACAAGGCATATCATAGTCAAATTCACAAAATACTCAGTCAAGGAGAGAATCATGAAAGCAGCAAAGGAAAAAAGTCCCTAACCTACAAGGGAAGACAGATCAGGTTTGTAGCAGACCTATCCACAGAAACTTGGCAGGCCAGACAGGAGTGGCAGGATATATTCAATGTGCTGAATCAGAAAAATATGCAGCCAAGAATTCTTTCTCCAGCAAGTCTGTCATTCAAAATAGAAGTAGATATAAAAAGTTTCTCAGACAAACAAAAATTAAAGGAGTTTGTGACCACTAAACCAGCCCTGCAAGAAATTTTAAGGGGGACTTTCTGAGGGGAGAAAAGATGAAAAAAAAAAATATATATATAAATACCAAAAGCAACAAAGATTAGAAAGGACCAGAGAACACCAACAGAAACTCCAACTCTACAAACAACATAATGGCAATAAATTCATATCTTTCAGTACTCACTCTAAATGTCAGTGGACTCAATGCTCCAATCAAAAGACATAGAGTAACAGAATGGATAAGAAAACAAAATCCATTTATATGCTGTTTACAAGAGACCCACTTTAGACCTTTGGATTGAAAATAAGGGGATGGAGAACCATCTATCATGCTAATGGTCAACAAAAGAAAGCCAGAGTAGCCATATTTATATCAGACAATGTAGACTTTAAAATAAAGACTGTATCAAGAGATGCAAAAGGGCATTATATCATAATCAAGGGGTCTATCCACCAAGAAGACCTAACAATTGTAAACATTTATGTGCCTAATGTGCGAGCACCCAAATATATAAATCAATTAATCACAGCCATAAAGAAACTCATCAATAGTAATACCATAACAGTAGGAGACTTCAACACCCCACTCACAGCCATGGACAGATCATCTAATCAAAAAATCAACAAGGAAACAATGGCTTTGAATGACACACTGGACCAGATGGACTTAACAGATATATTCAGAACATTTCATCCTAAAGCAGCAGATATACATTCTTCTCCAGTGCACATGGAATGTTCTCCAGAATAGACCATATACAGGGACACAAATCAGCCATAAGTAAGCACAAAAAGATTGAGATCATACCATGCATATTTTCAGACCACAACGCTATGAAACTCGAAATCAACCACAAGAAAAAGTTTGGAAAGATAACAAATACTTGGAGACTGAAGAACATCCTACTAAAGAATGAATGGGCTAACCAAGCAGTTAAAGAGGAAATTAAAAAGTATATGCAAGTTAATGAAAATGATAACACCACAACCCAAAACCTCTGGGACACAGCAAAGGCGGTCAAAAGAGTCAAATATATAGCAATCCAGGCCTTCCTAAAGAAGGAAGAAAGATCTCAGCTACACAACCTAACCTTATGCCTTAAGGAACTGGAAAAAGAACAACAAATAAAACCCTAAACCATCAGAAGACAGGAAATAATAAAGATTAGAGCAGAAATTAATGCTATCAAAACCAAAAAAACAGTAGAACAGATCAATGAAACCAGGAGATGGTTCTTTTTTTTTTTTTTTTTAACATTTATTTATTTTTGAGACAGAGAGAGACAGAGCATGAACGGGGAGGGGCAGAGAGAGGGGGAGACAGAATCGGAGGCAGGCTCCAGGCTCTGAGCCATCAGCCCAGAGCCTGACGCAGGGCTCGAACTCACAAACCACGAGATCGTGACCTGAGCTGAAGTCGGACGCTTAACCAACTGAGCCACCCAGGTGCCCCAGGAGATGGTTCTTTGAAAGAATTAACAAAATTGATAAACCACTAGCCAGTTTGATCAAAACGTTAAAGGAAAGGACCCAAATAAATAAAATCAAGAATGAAAGAGGAGAGATCACAACCAACACAACAGAAATAAAAACAATAATAAGAGAATATTATGAGCAATTATATGCCAATTAAATGGGTAACCTGGAAGAAATGGACAAATTCCTAGAGACATATACACTACCAAAACCGAAACAGGAAAAATAGAAAATTTGAACAGACCTATAACCAATAAGGAAATCGAATTAGTAATCAAAACTCTGCCAAAAAACAAGAGTCTAGGGCCAGATGGCTTCCCAGGGGAATTCTACCAAACATTTAAGGAAGAGTTAACACCTATTCTCTTAAAGGTGTTCAAAAAAATAGAAATGGAAGGACAACTTCCTAACTATTCCTATGAAGCCAGCCAGCATTACCTTTATTCCAAAACCAGACAGAGACCCCACTAAAAAGGAGAACTACAGACCAATTTCCCTGATGAACATGGATGCAAAAATCCTCAACAAGATATTAGCCAACTGGCTCCAACAATACATTAAAAAAATTATTCACATGACCAGTGGGATTTATACTTAGGACACAGGGCTGGTTCAATATCCGCAAAACAACGTGATTCATCACATCAATAAAAGAAAGGACAAGAACCATATGATCCTCTCAATAGATGCAGAGAAAGCATTTGACAAAATACAGTATCCTTTCTTGATAAAAATCCTCAAGAAACTAGGGGTAGAAGGAGGATACCTCGAGATCATAAAAGCCATATATGAATGACCCAACACTAATATCATACTCAATGGGGAAAAACTGAGAGCCTTCCCCCTAAGGTCAGGAACAAGACAGGGATGTCCACTCTCACCACTGTTATTCAACATAGTATTGGAAGTCTTAGCCTCTGCAATCAGACAACACAAAGAAATAAAAGGCATCCAAATCGGCCAGGAGGAGGTCAAACTTTCACTCTTCGCAGATGACATGATACTCTATATGGAAAACCCACAAGATTCCACCGAAAAACTGCTAGAATTGATCCATGAATTCAGCAAAGTTGCAGGATATAAAATCAACACACAGAAATTGGTTGCATTCCTATACACCAACAATGAAGCGACAGAAAAAGGAATCAATCCCATTTACAGTTGCAACAAAAACCATAAAATAACTAGGAATAAATCTAATCAAAGAGGTGAAAAATCTATATGCTGAAAACTATAGAAAGCTTATGAAAGAAACTGAAGAAGACATAAAAATGGAAAAAGATTCCATGCTCCTGGATAGGAAGAGCAAATATTGTTAAAATGTCGATACTACCCAAAGCAATCTACATATTCAATGCAATCCCTATCAAAGTAACACCAGCATTCTTCACAGAGCTAGAGCAAATAATCCTAAAATTTGTATGGAACCAGACAAGACCCTGAATAGCCAACGCGATCTTGAAAAAGAAAACCAAAGCAGGAGGCATCATAATCCCGGACTTCAAGCTATACTATAAAGCTGTAATCATCAAGACAGTATGGTACTGGCACAAGAACAGATACTCAGATCAATGGAACAGAAAAAAGAACCCAAAAATGGACCCACGAATGTATGGCCAACTAATCTTTGACAAAGCAGGAAAGAATATCCAATGGAATAAAGACAGTCTCTTCAGCAAGTGGTGCTGGGAAAACTGGACGGTGACATGCAGAAGAATGAACCTGGACCACTTTCTTACACCATATACAAAAATAAGCTCAAAATGGATGAAAGACCTAAATGTAAGACAGGAAGCCATCAAAATCCTTGAGGAGAAAGCAGGCAACAACCTCTTTGACCTTGGCTGCAGCAACTTCTTACTCAACACGTCTCCAGAGGCAAGGGAAACAAAAGCAAAAATGAACTATTGGGACTTCATCAAAATAAAAAGCTTCTGCACAGCGAAGGAAACAATCAGCAAAACTAAAAGGCAACTGACAGAATGGGAGAAGTTATTTGCAAATGACATATCAGATAAAGGGGTAGTATCCAAAATCTAGAAAGAACTTCTCAAACTCAACACCCAAAAATCAAATAATCCAGTGAAGAAATGGGCAAAAGGCATGAATAGACACTTCTCCAAAGAAGACATCCAGGTGGCCAACCGACACATGAAAAAATGCTCAACATCACTCATCATCAGAGAGCTACAAATCAAAACCACAATGAGATACCACCTGACACCTGTCAGAATGGCTAACATGAACAACTCAGGTAACAACAGTGTTGGCAAGGATGCAGAGAAAAAGGATCTCTTTTGCATTATTGGTGGGAATGCAAGCTGCTGCAGCCACTCTGGAAAACAGTATGGAGGTTCCTCAAAATACTAAAAATAGAACTACCCTACGACCCAGCAATTGCACTACTAGGCATTTATCCACGGGATACAGGTGTGCTGTTTTGAAGGGACACATGCACCCCCATGTTTATAGCAGCACTATCAACAATAGCCAAAGTATGGAAAGAGCCCAAATGTCCCTCGATGGATGAATGGATAAAGACGATGTGGTATATATATACAATGGAGTATTACTCGGCAATCAAAAAGAATGAAATCTTGCCATTTGCAACTACGTGGATAGAACTGGAGGGTATTATGCTAAGTGAAATTAGTCAGAAAAAGACAAAAATCATATGACTTCACTCATCTGAGGACTTTAAGAGAGAAACAAATGAACATAAGGGAAGGGAAACAAAAATAATATAAAAACAGGGAGAGGGACAAAACAGAAGAGACTCTTAAATATAGAAAACAAACAGAGGATTGCTGGAGGGATTGTGGGAGTGGGGGATGAGTTAAATAGGTAAGGGGCATTAAGGAATTTACTTCTGAAATCATTGTTTCACTATATGCTAACTAATTTGGATGTAAATTTTAAAAAATAAAAAAATTAAATTAAAAAAATAAAAAAAAATTGTAAAAAAATAAAAATAAAAAATTTTCCTGTTCCTTAGTTACTTGGCATATATCCCCAGGAACCTTATACACAGCTTGAACAATGGCTAAAAGACTAGAATAATCAAAAATGTAAAACAATCTACAGAAGACTCCATAGTGTTAATATGTTAGTACTACCCAAAGTGACCTGCAGATTTAATGCAACCCCTTATCAAAGTCCCAATGGCATTGGCTTTTTTTTTTTTTTTTTTTTTTTTACAGAAATAGAAATACCCATCTTAAAAATTCATAGGGAATATCAAGGCTTCCTGAATACCCAAAACAATCTTGAAAAAGTACAAAGTTAGAGGTCTCATGGTTCCTGATTTAAAAACTTACTACAAAGTCACGGTAATAGAAACAGTGTGGAAATGGCATAAAGGCAGACATACAGAGTGATGGAATAGAACAGACAGCCTGGAAACAAACTTACATATATGGTCAAGTGATTTTTCACAAGGGTGCTCACAAGAGCATTCAATCGGGGAAAAACAGTCTTTTCAACAAATGGTGTTGGGAAAACCAGATATCCACATGCAAAAGAATGAGATTGGACCCTTATTTTGTACAAGAATTGGTCAAAATGACCAATTGAGGTGGCTGAGTTGATTGAATGTCTGACTCTTGATGTCGGCTCAGGTCATGATCTCATGGTTTGTGAGATGGGGGCCAGCCCCTTGTCGGGCTCTGTGCTGACAGTGCAGAGCCTGGTTTGGATTCACTCTCTCCCCCTCTCTCTACACCCCCCTCATTCATGCTTGCTCGCACACTCTCTCCCTCTCAAAAGAAATAAAATAAATTTTAAAAATTAAAAAAATGAATGAAAGATCTAAATGTAAGAACTAAAACTATACAACTCTTCAAGAAAACAAAAGAAAAGCTTCATTACATTGATTTGTTCATGGTTTCTTGGACATGACATTAAAACCCAGGGAACAAAAGCAAAAATAGATAAACTGGACTATATAAAAATAAAAAAGACTTCTGTATATCAAAGGATACAATCAACAGAATGAAAAGGACACATACAGAGTGGGAGAAAATATTAGCAAATCATATATCTGATAAGAGGTTAGTATCCAGAATATATAAATAACTCGTACAATTTAACAACAAGAAACCAAACAACCTGATTTGAAAATGGGCAAGGGATGTGAATCGACTTTTCTCCAAAGAAGATAATACAAATGGCCAACAAGAACATGAATGGATGCTCAACATCATTCATCTTTGGGAAAATGGAAACCCAAACCACAATCAGAAGTCACCTCATGCCCGTAAGGATGGCTGCTATCAAAAACCCCAGAAAATAACAGGTGTTGGTGAAGATGTAGAGAAACTGGATCCCTTGCACACTTGCTGGTGGGAATGTAAATGGTGCAGTGGCTATGGTAGGTGGCAAGTGATAGAATTATGACATGTTCCAGTAACTTCACTTCTGTATATATACAAAAGGAGTTGAAAGCAGAGTCTTGAAGAAGTATTTGTACATCCATGTTCATAGCATTATTTATAATAGCCAAAAAGCAGAAGCAACCCAAGTAACTACTGATGGATGAATGGATAAACAAAATATCTTTCAGCCTTAGAAAGGAAGGAAATTGTAACACATGCCACAACATGAATGAGCCTTGAGGATATTACGCTAAGTGAAATAGGCCAGCTACAAAAGGACAAGTCTGTCTTATTCCACTTATGAGAGGTCCCTAGAGTAGTCAAAATCAGAGACAGAAAGTAGAATTGTGGTTGCCAGGGGCTGAGGGGAGAGAGAAACAGGGAGTTGTTATTTCATGGGTGTAGAGTTTCTATTTTGCAGGATGAAAAGACTTAAGAATCAATGCACAACAAGGCAAATACACTTAACGCTATTGAACTGTACAGTTCAATAAAATTCGTTAAGATGTTAACTTAAAAAAAATTTTTTTTAATGTTTATTTATTTTTGAGAGAGACAGAGACAGAGTGTGAACAGGGGAGGGGCAGAGAGAGGGAGAGACAGAATCCGAGCTCAGGCTCCAGGCTCTGAGCTATCAACCCAGAGCCCGACACAGGGCTTGAACTCACAACCCATGAGATCGTGACCTGAGTCGAAGTCGGATGCCCAACCGACTGAGCCACCCAGGCGCCCCAGATGTTAACTTTTATGTTATGTATGTTTCACCATGATTTAAAGAAAAAAAAAAGTAGAACAATCTTCCTAATTCCATTCTTTTAAAAAAAGTAGTTGATTTATATTGAAGTTTGAGCTCTTAAAGTGGTTTGTTTTGTGAGAAAAAGCTCATTAGAACACTGGCTCTGAGTGCCTCCCCCGCCCCCACCCCATCAGGAACTACCTGGAACCACCCACTGCAGTCACAGAGGCTCTGGAGGTGAGGGAAAGCCCTGCCCGATTCACAGCCCACTCTTGCCAAGTAGGCTAGGGCATTTGTTCTTTTACTCTGGTTGCAAGGAGGAAATGTAGGAGAAGGCGAGCAATTGCCTTTAAATATTCAGATACTATCTAAGGAAGTTCAGTCAAACAGGCTTAGAAGGTCAGACTAACCCCCAGGAGACACACAAGTACCATTCACTTTAATGAACGTCGCAGTGTTAAAGATGGATGGAGATGGGCCTCCAAATCTTTGTCCTACCAGCAGTTGTCACTTATCTTCCATGTGATTGTGGATAAGTCATGTAACCTCTTTGAGCTTAATTCATCACCTTTAACATGAAGAAAATACCTCCTCTTTCTATCTTAAAAGATTCTCAATAATGTATGAAATGAAATATATATGAAAATATTTTAAAACTAGTCAAAAGAAAAATCTACATAAATATTAATTCTTGTAAGCTCTGGCGTCTTTGTTTAATAAATGGGGACAACTGTCTCTCTCTTGCTTGGACTTAGAGGTGAATGTATGTAAAGCATGTAGCACAGGAGTGAGCCCAGAGTGGGTTCAATAAATGAGAGTTATGATGGGTTTTTACTTACTGTTGTTCCCCTGTAAGTGGCCCTGATCCACCCGCTTCACTAGGAGAGGGTGGGAGTCGAGGAGGCTGGATGGTGGGGGGCTGGAGCATTTGGTACATTTGATTCTGCCTGTCCAGCATCAATTCCCTTGCTGGCCTCTAGGGGTATCCCTATTCTTGGGTGATATGCCTTCCCTTCTTCAGTCTGCGTGCTTCAGGTATGGTGCCTGTTCTTCCTTCTCCCTTCTCATCCCTGGCCTGGTCCTCCAGGATGAATCAGGCTATTCCTGGATATTTCATTATATGCCCTCCCATATTCCCCTTGGCCACAGTGATTGGTTCAGTGATGGGCTCATGACCTAATCCAGGATAACGAAACACAACCCTGGGTCTTTTGCTGTACCCACTGGAAAAGAAAAACACTTTCTGTGAGATCACTTAGATGGTGAAATATAAGCCTAGAATTCAAGAGATGGAGAAAGTCACACCATTAACGAACAAATCTGAATACATGGATCCAACCAAGTGTGAACCACTCCTGGACATTTTTGTTAATTGAGCCGATAAATCCACCACCATCACCCAACCCACCCTCCTCTTTTTTGTCATTTTGTGTTGAGCTTTTGCCATTTGTCACTGAAGGTTTGATTAACGTAATTAGGAGAGGGATAGACTTTGAATTTATCCCGCAACCTCAATGATATCCCTAATTGTCCTTCTGGGAAGATCCCTGTAACAACAGCTTACCCTACGTCCGAACTCTTCCCCTTGCTTCACTTCCTGGGGATAGCCATCAATCAGGAAGCCCTTGGTGTCACTGAGGCTGGCCAACATGGCCTCCTTCAGGAGCTCCAGAATGATGCGCTGGAGCAGAGAGAGAGAATGGTCAGCATCTGAGCTCTTTCACAGAACAATGCTAGAATCACCACCCACCTCCATCAGTCATCCCATTTGGGGAGGGAGAAAGGTTCAGATAAGATTAACAGCAGACAGCAATATACCATATTTCATCCATTCTTAGTCTCACTTTCCCCCCACATTTTACTGCCTATGAAATTGATAGGTATATTACAATCAGTCATAGTTTAAAAAGGGTTTTTTTTTTTTTTTTCTGGCTGGTATAGCTATATATGAGATAGCTTATTAGCTATCTATTTTACTAGGGTATCTTAAAATAACAGCATCTTAGAATAAATGAAATTCATTTGGCCATGAATTAGGGATAATGGAATTTTAAAACTAAGCAAAACATGGTATAAAATGTGCTTCTCTGTTGATTTTTTTCCCAGTAAATATTCTAAAAATTTGACATCTACTGACTTGAGAAAACTTTCTATAAATATGAAGTAGCAGTTTCTAGCAGTATCACTTTTTCTGTTAAAAATTTTGATTTAACCTGTGCTTCTGAAAATGAGAGGAGAGAGATACATGGAATCTTGGGACTGGATGTAGGAAAAATGTGACCAGCTACCCAAATGGGGGGAATTCTCTGTTCTCTGGTTCCCTGGCATCCTCTGACTTTTGTTCGGGGCTTGGGGAATACACAGCCATCACAAGGGTGGTAAGAAACTATGCCTAGGTTCTAGTGAATTAACTCCTCATGAAGTTTATATTCTAGATAGAAAGATAGATAATACATAAACAAATATATAATAAATAATCAGCTAGAGAGAATTGCTAAGGACAAAATTAAAGTAAGGCAAAGAGATACAAAATTCTGGAGGTGCTATTTTAGATAAGGTAGTCAGGGAAGGCCTCTTTGATAAATTGGGATATTTAAGTAGGGATCTGGACAAAGTAAAGGAGCAAACTATATTAATATATCAAGTTGAGGAAACAGCAGTGCAAAGGCCCTGAGGCAGAAACAGCCTGGCCTGTGGGAAGAATAATGGTGAGGTCAGTGGCTGGGTGTAAAATGATGTTGGAGGGGTAGCTGGAGTCCAGAGTCACAGGAAGGACTCTGGATTTCATTCTAAGTGTGGTGGGGATCCACTGGAAGCTTCTGGGAAAGGGAATAACACAATTTGACAAACATTTTAAAGAAATCCCCCTGGCTGCTATGAAAAGAGTAAACTGGAGGGGGAAAAGAGTGGGGGCAAGGAGGTCTGCTAAGAGCCAACTGCAATGGTCTGTTTCCTTTCATGAGAACCATGCTGGCTTCCAGGAGGGAAACAGACTGTAGCTCATTAAAGAGGAAGCATAAAGCTCTGTTAGCTAATAGGGACCGCATTGTACAAGCCCTAATTACAGAGCCTAGCATGGAAACTAGTAAGGCAAGGATGAATATTTTTTGATACCATGGCACACAGCTTCCCAGAGATAGATGGTGATTTGAAAAGGAAAAAAGATACATAAAAGGGAAATTTTTTACTTAAACTATCTAAGGGAGATACCAAATTTCAAGATAATGCTATCATACCTTCCAGAACTAGACCAAAACATTATTTTCTATTTTCCAGAGGATTCCAATTCTAGGCTTTGCAGCACCATGCAGCAAAGATTTTGAAGATTTTAATGCTAAAGTGGGGACCAGTCTTTTCTGGAAAATATGAGTTAGGCTAACATTCAGGGAGCTGGAAGAGTAACAAGGTAGGAGGAACCTGGGCCTGGACAACGTGGTCTGACTGACAGGTCTCTGCTGTAGACCCACCACCTGCCTCTGGACTGTTACATCAGGGAGAAATAAAATGTAGCTGTTGGCGTGTGGGCTTCTTTTTTCCAGCAGCTTAGACTAGCTGCAACACTCCAAAATCCCTCGCCAGCCAGGGAAGGTAGCTATCACTTACTGAGGGCACCAGGTCTCCACGTTCCATGATATCTCTGATCAATTTGCTTCTTTCAGATTCTGATGACAGCTCATTACGCAGGAGCTCACCAGTCGAGAGATGTGTAAATCCGTATTTTTCCACCAGCTTTTCACACTGTGTGCCTTTGCCAGAGCCTGGGCCACCTAGAAAAGAAGTCATGTATCAGACACCCATCCCAAGCCGCCACGGTGAACAAGCCTCAGCACTTCATTCACCAAGCATGTACTGAGTTCTTATGAGTTATAGGGAGCGGTGGACTATGGAGAATGGGATACAGTCCTTGCCCTCAAAGAGCCTGTTGTCCGGCGCGGGGGCAGGTGTTATCCACCAACAATAAGCAGTTACTATAGGTGATCTAGTGGGGAGAGTTCAGGCTGCTCTAGGGGCACAGGGGAGGGGTGCAAGACTCTGTTTTGGTAGAGATGAAGGAGAAGTTTCCTGGAGAACTGAATATGCTCATGTGCAAAACACTGACCATGGTGCCTGGTACAAAAGTGGGTGGGCAATAGATGCTAGCTATTAATTTTTAAAATACATTGTTTTCATTTTCAAACAATCCCAAATGTACAGGAGAGTTATCAGGAGAGAACAAAGAACTTTCTGAAACATTTGAGAATAAGTTGCCATTCTAATTGCTGCCTCATCACTACAGAACACTTCAGTTTCATTTCCTCTAAACAAGGAGCCAAGCATATCCTTCTACATTACTACCTCTTCAGAACCCAATCACATTTCAGTGGAATTGTTCTGATAATGTTCTTTGAAGTCAATGGGTCAAGTTCAGAATCATGCATTGCTTTTAGTTGTCATGTCCTTCTGGTCTCCTGTATGGAACAGATTTCTTCATGTTTCCTTGATACTTTTGAAGATTATATTTATTTTGTAGAATGTCCCTCAATATGATTTTCTTCCTGCTGTTTTCTGAATATTATTATTCTGAGTATCAGCCATATTCCTTTGATGAGCATTACACCTTCGACTCTTTTCCCTGCTTCCCCTGCCCCAAGTTCAACCAGTTGCTAAGTTGTAAGATTTTACATCCAAAAATAATAGCTAACCTTTGCCAGGAGTTTACTGCACTCACTGGTCTAAGCATTTTAAAGATTTTATTTTATTTTATTTTATTTTGAGAGAGAGAGAGAGAGAGAGAGAGAGAGAGAACATGTGCACGCCAGTGGGAGAGGGACAGAGGTGAGGGAAAGAGAGAGAATCTTAAGCAGGCTCCATGCTCAACACAGAGCCTGATGCGGGGTTTGATTCCATGACTGTGAGATCATGACCTGAGCCCAAATCAAGAGTCAGACACTTAACTGACTGAGCCACCCAGGTGCCCACTAAACATTTTATATGTATTAATTTAAAATAATCTTAGAAGGCAGGCACTATTATCCCCATTTTACATATGGGAAAGCAGAGACACAGAGAACGAACTCAACTACAATAAACCGCATGGCCAGTATGTACCAAGTCAAGGGTGTGAAGCCTAGACCCTGGCTCTCAGAGGCGTTTTCCTCTTTTCTTCCCCGCTGACCACGTTTGCCTGTGGTATGAGCAGGTCCTTATGCTCTGGGACTATGGCAGTCGTTCCGCCTCTGCATGGAGGAGAGGTGAGGCTCTGGAGTCTAGCAGACCTGTTAGAAAAAGACCTGCTATCCTGAAAAGCATGGGCACTTCCCAGCTCCACTGCATTCAATGGCTTCCCATTCTGCGCAGGATAAGATCCAAACTCCTTAGAGTAGTATTTCAACCTTCAAGAATCTAGTTTAACCTCTCCAACTTTTTTTCTCCATTTCTTATCTTTGTCCAATACTGTTATGTCCAGCTGCATACTGTCTCTTCAACAAGACATACTTTTCCAGGCCACCATGCTTTGCTCTCCCAGGTCCTCAGCCTGGAATGCCCTTCCTTCCTCCTCTAACTATTGAGGTCCTCTTAGACCTGGATCAAATGCTTGCCCCTTCTGCCAGGAATTAGACCTCTCACCCTCACCTCTGTGGGAGTGAGTGGTTTAAATAGCACTTGGCTGCCCTTGGCCTGTCCACCACTTGGTCTCCAGGTCCCTCACTAGGTCCCTAACCTTGCACACAGTAGGTGCCCTGTAAGTGTCTGATGAACTGAAGTTTCATAGTAGGTGCTCTGTAAGTGCCTGATGAACTGAAGTTTTTCCTGATAGAGGGGATATTGAACATTAAAATGCAAAACACAACTGAGATGGTAAAGGTAGTGAGGATTTAGGACTTGTTTGGCAGTTTTCCTGGTCCACCTCTCTTCATCTTCAAAAACCCTTTCTCAGGACACTTGGCAACTTCCCTCTTGGGGGACCTTAGCTGTTGTTCCTTGCTAGTGAAAGGACCTTTCCTTCTCTCTCTTTTGCCTTTACAGAAAATAAAGGAAAGATCCATGTTTTCTATCTTCTGCTCACCTCATAGCTGCTGTAAGCCAAGTGGGGAGGGTTCAGACACCTCACAGCATTGTCATGGATGTGCTAGATGTGACAGGAAAACAGCAATTACAGAGGCTCATAAAAATAATGTGGACCGCCAGTCAGAGTGGCCAAAATGAACAAATCAGGAGACTATAGATGCTGGAGAGGATGTGGAGAAACGGGAACCCTCTTGCACTGTTGGTGGGAATGCAAACTGGTGCAGCCACTCTGGAAAACAGTGTGGAGGTTCCTCAAAAAATTAAAAATAGACCTACCCTATGACCCAGCAATAGCACTGCTAGGAATTTATCCAAGGGACACAGGAGTACTGATGCATAGGGGCACTTGTACCCCAATGTTCATAGCAGCACTCTCAACAATAGCCAAATTATGGAAAGAGCCTAAATGTCCATCAACTGATGAATGGATAAAGAAATTGTGGTTTATATACACAATGGAGTACTACGTGGCAATGAGAAAGAATGAAATATGGCCCTTTGTAGCAGCGTGGATGGAACTGGAGAGTGTGATGCTAAGTGAAATAAGCCATACAGAGAAAGACAGATACCATATGTTTTCACTCTTATGTGGATCCTGAGAAACTTAACAGAAACCCATGGGGGAGGGGAAGGAAAAAAAAAAAAAAAGAGGTTAGAGTGGAAGAGAGCCAAAGCATAAGAGACTCTTAAAAACTGAGAACAAATGGAGGGTTGATGGGGGGTGGGAAGGAGGGAAGGGTAGGTGATGGGCATTGAAGAGGGCATCTTTTGGGATGAGCACTGGGTGTTGTATGGAAACCAATTTGACAATAAATTTCATATATTAAAAAAAAATAATGTGGACCACTTAGCAGGAGCACTCAGTCCCCAGCCAAGGCTACATTTGCTCTGAGCACTAGGATTCCTCTCCTGAGATCACAGAAACAGAGGGAGAGTGTGGCAACAAGAGATGGCCACTCAGACAAGAAGTGCTTCCAGATAGATGAGCGAGGAGGACAAGGGGCTGAGCTCCCATAGAAGCCTCCAGGGCTTCCGTGGCCGGATTTACCTAGAAACACTTTTCCTGGGATGGCTGGAAGCCGGTCATGTGGAAAAGGTATTTTCGGACTCTGCTTGCAAGGCAAAAAATGCTGTGTTCTAGTGATTTTCTTCTTTCAGCATCCCACTAATATGACTATTATAGTTTTTGTTTCTCCAAAATATTATTTAATAAATTTTGACACAAAGGCAATTAAAAATCTTCAGCTTAAATTGACAACAGCTGTGTGTTCAGCAGCAGCCACTGCCCCAGTTAGGAGCCCTTTGTGGAACAACAGCTGCAAATTCTCAGCATTCTTTGGCCAAATGGTGCAGACACGGTGGAATTTTAAGTAATCTACACAATGCCTCGATTCTTCCCATGGCTCCGAACTGGAGAACAAAGTGATTTTTATCACTGCAGCAAAGGCACAAAAGCTGCTAGGAGAAATATGAATTTTCATACAATGTCACTTACAGGTCTTCAAGGCCTTAACTTACAACTTTTAAATAAAAAACAACGGGGCCTTGATATCATCCCTCCGGGATAATCTGTTATAAAAATCTCTTCAGGTGCCACATATCAGAACCAGTGGGCTGTGTTCTCTGGTGACAAGATGACTGACAGCAGACAAGGAGCTGTCACATTTCCTGTCATCTCCCTGACTTTTAGTGTATCATTACTCGAGGTTCACACCCCTGAGCTAACCCATGCACAACACCGTGTGGGGTCATCCCCGAGAAGTCTGCAATAGGAGGCTCCATTCTGAAGGGGTCGTCAATGCTTCACAAGAAAAAGGAGTTGAGACATCTTGATTCTCAACCTCCAATGTAATTGAACATTTTTTCCACACGAGGCTTACGGTGCTCATTGTACAAGTGGAAATACTGTGAACTCTCACTTCACAGCTCAGTCCCATCTCCCCCTGCGGTCCTGACAGCACCACACAGCAGGGGGCCCGAGCAGAAGAGCAGCCAACCGGGGGTGCGGGTCTGTATTCTCACTCAAGCTCTCTCTTTGGTCCCTGTTTTTCTTGGAGATGGACCGGAAACCCCTCCCCACGCCTGCCTGGGCCACCTCCCCCCCCCCCCCCCCCCACACACACACTCTTTATCTCCTGGAGCAAGCCTCTCTTAGGAGGCACCTCCCACATTCATCAGCTCAATTCTCTTTTAGGAGATGACTCCTGGATTCATTGGCTGGATTCTGCAAGAGAAGACCCACCTCCAAAGCAAGTATCACAAGGGTGCTTGGCCTCAAGATGGGATGGCAAAGATGGTGTGCTGTAGCACATTCTGGGCTCCAAAAGAAAAGACCGAACAAATCATATGTCAGATAGATAATCAGTTGAACTCCCAGTCCAAACAAATGCAAGTATGAAAGCTTCTAGTACATTTCTATTTATTATTATTATTAGAGGGGGGAGGCGCAAGTGAGTGAGGGTGGAGAGACAGAAGGAGAGAGAAGCCCACAAGGGGCAGAGAAAGAGAGAGAGAGAGAAGCAGGGCTCATCCAAAGCAGGGTGCTTGTGTTCATCTGAAGCAGGGTTTGAGCTCACCCAACGTGGGACTCGAACTCACAAACCGTGAGATCATGACCTGAGCCAAAGTCAGATGCTTAACCAACTGAGCCACTCAGGCGCCCTACACTTTTATTTTTAAATATTTCAAATAGCAATGGCATACAGCAGTTAATAATGTCCTTTGTTGACATTTTACTGTGGGATGCCGCCTGGAATTAAGCCTGTTACTACAGCTCTTCATTTGACTAACATCCGAGGGGCAGCTAGTATAGGTCAGATGCCGTGCTAAGCTTTGAAAATAAAAAGACTCAGAGGCCCCGTCCTTTCCGTCAGAGACCTTGCTGTCTGATAATGGGAGGATGGCAAGTGGACCCAGCGTCACAGCTGTGAGGCAGGCGTATGAGCCGGGCCTCTAAACACTGTTGCACAAACACTGGGAGGGACTCCTGGCCCAGGCAGGAATTAATGAGCATGTGCGACTGCCTTCACTGACACAGGGGAAATGTGGAAAATGTGGACAAGAAGAGCATTACGGGTGAGCCTGGTATCTTCAGTACGGCAGTTTGGAGTGTGAGTGGGTCCTGCAGGGAATGGCAGGAGAGAAAGGAGAGTGATGCAGGGAAGGGCACAGGGCAGGCGAATCTGGCAGTAAGACCTGGCTCTGCCACTTACTAATTGTGTGGCTACAAGTGAGTCTAAAATTCTCTGAGCCTTAGTTTCTTCATCTATAAAATGAAATTAGAGCAAACTCTCTGCCTCATTCTCCCTTAGAGCCTCCTTCCTCTTTCTCTCCCATACCTGACCGGTTGTCAAGCAACTTTGAAAAGTTGTGTCTACATTTGAAAAGTCTCTGAAATCAGTCCCTTCGTCCCATATCTCATTAAAAACTTCCCTTGTTCCCATCCCTCTGCCAAAACAACCTGGAGCTTGGTAAAGGCTACATGTAATAAGGGATGGTTACTCATCCTGCTAGCTCTTCCTGGGTGTCATCTGCATACTGAGGTTTGAATTAAATACAATCTAACAAATTTGGGGATTAGCCATCACCTTGAGATGTCCAGACCACTTGCAGGTAATTAAGATATATATATTAGCATGTGTGTTTACACACACACACACACACACACACACACACACACACACACAGGTATCTGGTTTAGAAAACTCACAAAGTTTGTTTTCTCTAAGGAGCAGCAGAGAGGATAGCATTCTTTGGGTTCTAATTTTCTAATTGTCATTAGCAAAGCTTTCCAGGCCTTAAGCCCATCCCACCCCAGCCTCAGCATTCTTTAAACCTCTTCATCACCAGTGACCAGCATTGCTGACTGAATTTTAGCTCCCTATTGATCTGGCAGAAATGGAGAGTGTCTTATCACTTGGGTCTATCCTTCTACTCTGCTCATGTCTTTCTGTCCCTTTTTCTTTCCCCTTGATCCACTTCTCAACTTGTTCTCTGCCTTCTTTGTGACCTCACTGAGTTGGTCCATTCCCTTTGGGCCATTTACCTTCACAGTCAGCTGGACACCAGGCCCTTTCTAGTAGCTATGAGTCCCTTGCCCCCATTGAATTCTGTTGTGGCTTCCATGAGAACCACCAACTAGTCTCTGCCCAACCCACCATTTGCTTTATTTGATCTACTCTGGGTTGCTTAAGACCATCAGAAAACCCAGCCAACTGGGTCATGCTATCTAACTTCATAATAGCTTCTAATGCTTCTGGGTAAATAGATTCCTCTTTTGTTGATACCAAATAGAATGTCCATGGATGGATTCTATTATTTCCCCATTGTCCTCAAATCTTCAGACACATTCTTCAAACATATTCTTACTCTTACAAGTATTTTTTTAAACATTTTTATTTATTATTGAGAGACAGAGCATGAGCATGGGAGGGGCAGAGAGAGGGGGAGACACAGAATCTGAAGCAGGCTCCAGGCTCTGAGCTGGCAACACAGGGCCTGACACAGGGCTTGAACTCACAAACTGTGAGATCATGGCCTGAGCCAAAGTGAGATGCTTAACTTATTGAGCCACCCAGGTGGCCTTCTTACAAGTATTTAAAAAAATATTTAGGGGCGCCTGGGTGGCGCAGTCGGTTGAGCGTCCGACTTTAGCCAGGTCACGATCTCGCGGTCCGTGAGTTCAAGCCCCGCGTCAGGCTCTGGGCTGATGGCTCAGAGCCTGGAGCCTGTTTCCGATTCTGTGTCTCCCTCTCTCTCTGCCCCTCCCCCGTTCATGCTCTGTCTCTCTCTATCCCAAAAATAAATAAACGTTAAAAAAAAATATTTATTTATTTTTGAAGAGAGAGAAAGAGTGCAAGCAGGGGAGGGGCAGAGAGAGAGAGAGAGAGAGGAAGAGAGAATCCCAAGCAGGTTCCATGCTGTCAGCACAGAGCCTGATGTGGGTGGGGCTTGAACCCACGAACCTTGAGATCATGACTTGACCCAAAATCAAGAGTCAGATGCTTAACTGACTGAGCCACCCAGGAGCCCCTTTTTACAAGTATTTTTAACTCTCCTGTTCATTACAAAGGTGAAGGTTATCTTTTCTTAACATTTTCAAAACATATCTTTTGTTCTCCATCCCTCCTTTCTTTTGTTTGGAAGACTATTTCATACAACTATTTAGCTGATGGCTAACTTCTCTGCTTTGGCTACCCGTTTAGCACCTTGGCATTTTCCTTAACAGCACTTTTCACAGCATAATGATTCTCTCTCTTCTATCTACCTTCCATTTATTTAAGCCTGTCTTCCATATTTGACTCTATGGTTCACAAACCTGGGCTATGGGTATATTTTGCTCACTATGGTGCCTGAACACAATGCCTGAATCATAATAGACACTTCATAATCATGGCTGAAAGAACAAATTGTTTCTATTTATTGTTTATTTCATTTTAATCCCAGTAGAGTTAACATAAAGTGTTATGTTAGTTTCAGGTGTACAATATAGTGATTCAACAATTCCACAAATCATCCAGTGCTTGTCATGACAAATGTACTCCTTAATCCCCATCGCCTATTTCACCCATCCCACCCCCCGACATACACATAAATTATTTAATGATGAAAGGATCCCCTCCTGCCTGCCCCAAGAACTTGCTCCTCTTTCCTGTCCACTGTAAATGTATTCCTCTCAGTTGGCACCATCTTGTCTCTCTTCTGTGTAACAATAGGCTCGTTTCTTCCCAATCCAAATGAAAATATTTCTACCATTGTCTGCATCCTCTAGTTATTTTTATATTCTTTCCTATTTTTTCAGTATCCTAAAACTGCCTGTTTCCATTTCCCTCTCTTTTACTGACTCCCTGTCCTCTTGCATACCACCCTCCTACTCTCGTCACTCTCTGAAGTTGACCTTTTATAGTTCAGCAGTGATTGCATAATTGTCATATCATTTAATGATCTTCCCCTAGTCTTTACTACTTTTGACCCTTTAGTAGCATTTAACACCACTGATAAACATCCTGAAATTCACTCTTCCTGTGGCCTCCAGGACACAAAGTTTGCCCACATTCTCTTCCTTCCTCTGCCAGGCTGAAGCTCACAGAAAGTAGAAAGTGCTTTATTTTTATTGGTATCTCCACAGAGCTTTGCATGGTATCACAGGCAATTGTGAAAGAGGGCCAATGACTAGGAGCCTTATGGTCCCATAAAAGTGACAACTCTATTTCCTTTCATGTAAAAGGAACACTGGACCAAAGGACTCAACTTCCAGGTTTATATCTCATACCTTTACCTAGTCAGATGACTTTGACCAAGTCACTTACCCTCTTGGACTTCAACCTCGTTAATTACAAATTAGGGAACAGCACTTTTATATTGTGATACTATTTTAACATCTTTGAAGATGGGTAGTCCTCACAGTTATAGCTTGTGAAGGTATCAAACATCTTTTGCAAATCAAACTATTCTATTTTTATATAGTCATCAGAATTGTTAAAAAAAAAAAATCTATTAGATTTCTATCCCTTGAAGTATTTCTTTCTCCCTAAGTGAAAATGTGCTCCGAGGTTGGGTTTAGGTTTTGTGACTGAGTGATTCTTTTCACAGAAAAGCCAGCATTCCATCAGATCATGAACTGACTGTGCCCTAGGAATGATCTCCAAACACTGTCGGCCTATGAGTCACTTTCAATATTCTGTATTCGGGATGAGCTGTATCACCATGCTGAGTTTCACCAGGCTGTTGCTGAGAACAGACTCTGTCTGACTAAAAGCAATTAAGAAAAATAGATCCTTATCCTCTAAGACAACATCTCTATTAGTTCTGAAATGCACTGCTGCTTCAGGTTATTTGGTGAATAGGATAAGATATGCCAGTGATAGGGTCAACTGCAGGTTATATGGAAGAACTTTACATGTGACTGTGAACTTCTTGATGGCAGGCACTGTGCCTTATGTATCAGTGTGTGGTGTATAGGGGTAGTTGTTAGATTGGTGAATGAATGAATAAATTGATGGTAAACAATCTGAGAGTTTCAAGGAGAAGGAGGTAGCCCTGTACATGACATTAGGAGTTAGGAGACTTTGGTTCTAGGCCATTCCTGCACTGAACTAGCTGAGTGATCCTGGGAGATCTTGGGAGATTTTGCCTCTTTGAATGCTAGCTTCCTTGTCTTTGAATTGAAGAGTCTGGATTAAATTAATGTTTTCTTTTTTCTTTCTCTATGTGTGTTTTAATACTCTTCCTTAATATCCAAACTTCCTGTCCAAGGTGCTCCTCCCTGAGGAAGGATAATTTGTCCCCACTGTTTTGAACTTAAGAGTTCCCAAGTGTTTTGGCCAATGAAATGTGGGGAGAGGTGGATGTGCATCATATTTAGACAGAGATTTTTATAGCCAGTACATGGTTTTCTATGTTTTTTTGTCCCTTTTCCATGAAACTATCAATGTTTCAGATAGTAGGGGTTACCAGAGTGAAGCCTAGTCAACTGCTGATGAACATGTAGCATTGGTCCAGAACAAGAACAAGAAGAGGAAGAGGAGAAAGAAGAAACATCTTTGTTGTTCTATACTACAGAGATTTTTAGTTGGGCTTAACAGCATAACCTCGCTTCTTCTGACTGATGCTTTCCCAAACTTGACTGTGTAGCAGAATCACCTAGGTTATTGAAAACATTCCTGTATCAGTAGGTCTGTGAACCACTGGGGTTGAAGCCTGGGAAATTATAGTTTTAGAAAGTTCCCCAGGGAAAGCATAAAGATATCTGCAACTTACTTTGAAATGTGTAAGAAAAAAAAAGACCATTGATGGTTGGGCAAAGGGATGGATAGAAGGACAGATATGTGATAGAACAAGTTACAGTAAAATGTTACTGGCAGCAATTAGGTGGTGGTTGTACAAATGTTCACTGTAACATTCTTTCAGCTTTGTTGAATGTTTGAAATATTTTCATAATAAAACAAGATGATATTTAAAAAATTCCCCAGGTGATTCTGATGATTAACCCAATCTGGAATTTCTAGACTAGATAGTCTTGAAGGAAATTTGCTGTGAACTCCCCAGTGGTCGCTGCATTGAGTCTTGGTTGATCTTTCCTTTAATATTTACAGTGAAATAATGCTGACATAATGGTTCTATTGTGAATGAAGACTTGTTACAATCACTAATAAAAATCACTAATAAAAATCCTTGTCAATAGCAGGGCCAACCTCTCTCTTGCAGATGAGGGGAACTTTTGTTTTCTCAGCATCAAGACCGAGAGAACAGAAGGGGGACTGTGGCCTATTTTGTACCAATGAAATGGTTCAGAGACAGACATGTTTGAGAAGTCACTGCAGACTATTCAGATAAAGGTGTCTGGTTCACAGTGCTTTTGGCTTGATATTTGATCTAGTGGGTATCTGTTCCTTTTTTTTTGATAGTTTTATTTATTTTTTATTATTTTTTTAATATATGAAATTTATTGTCAAATTGGTTTCCATACAACACCCAGTGCTCACCCCAAAAGATGCCCTTTTCAATACCCATCACTTACCCTCCCCCATCAACCCTCCCACCCCCATCAACCCTCAGTTTGTTCTCAGTTTTTAAGAGTCTCTTATGCTTTGGCTCTCTCTAGTGGGTATCTGTTCTATTAGTATTCTTTTTTAATGTTTAGGAATCACTATCTTGGTGCATGCTATTTCCTCTCACCCCAAACTTGAACCTTCCTTGTCTTGTCTCTTTGGAAGAGCTAGAGTCATTTAATCCTTATAATAGCTATTTGAAGTAAATGTTATTTATAACCTTATTGTACAGGTTAAAAATATTTGCCCAAGGGCCCCCTGTGCCTTGGTACAGGCCCCCTGTGCCTAAGCTCTACAGTCTCTCATATGTAAGGCCACTCTGGAAATCAGATAGACTTTGCTGTTCAGAAATACACCACACAGTGTTTAGTTAACCAGAAGCTAGGCTTCCATAATGGCCCCATAGGGTTGCCAGTTGACGTCCAGTTAATTATTGCATCAAACATGCTCACACTAAACCCCATCACTGTTTATCTAAAATTCAAATTTAACTAGTTGTTTTGTATTTTAATTTGTTAAAACTAGCAACCCTATCAGCCCCACCACTTATTAACCTGGAGACTTTACAGACATGATTTCATCTCTCTTGTGACAAGCTGAAAAGTCAATGATTCTGCCATTCACAGAATCTACCATAGGCACAGAAAGACATGTGAAATATCTAGTTAACACAAAACTCTGGAATTGGATGCCATGACTCTCATTCTTCCATAGAATTGGATGCCATGAATCTAGCTCTTACACAGAGACAAGACAAGGAAGGTTCAGGTCTTGGGTGAGAGGAAATGGCATGCACCAAGGTGATTCCTGTAAACGTTTTCACCACACGATGCTGTGAACTCCTATAGCTCTTAGTACAAACCAATTTCCATCCTAAATTCATATCCAACCTAATCCCATCTCTATCCCAACCACATCCCCATGCTTACACCAACTCCATTCCATCCCACCCCCATCTCCATCCCAGCCCCATATCCATTCTAACTCCATCTCCAAACAAAGACAGAGACAAGATTTCCAACCTGCTCATGAGAAAATACTACTAAAAAACTGGTCCTTTTCTTCTTCCCCCAGAGGTCTCTAGGGCCTGTTGCAGACCTGACTCACCAAGCTTATAAACTAGAGCCTTCCAAAAGCTGTTTCAGTCAGGATTTTCGTATTTAGGCCTCTAAATTCTGAGAATTCATTGTTCTAGAGTACTCTGCCTCTTCCAAATTCATCTTAAACTTGTCAAGCCACCGTTTTTCCTCTTTTGCAGTCCACCTCACGCTGGGATCTTAGGCATGCATTAAGCGAATATAGTAGGTAATTTACAAACTCAGTCTCTCCTTTCTACATTTCCTTCTTTCTCTTTCCTTCTTTTAAAGAAAATGATTTTTCTCTGTCAAAGAAATATATGCTCCTTACTGAAGATTTAAATAATTCGGAAAAGCAAAAAGAAGAAAGTCTCCCATAATCCTACTTCCCAAAGGTAACTGCCAGAAATACATTTTGTTTTATTTCTTTGCAGCTTTTTTTCTACTCGTGGTTTTCTGGTTCATTTTTCACTGGGAATCTGTCTCCGCTGACATTTCTCCTCTTTGGGCTTCTGTATTCTCATCTGAAAACAAGCTTGTTGGACTAGGTAAATTCCAAGGTCATTTCCAGCACTAGCACTCCATGTTTTTGTCTTTGTCAGAGAATTCAGAGAATATTTGTACTTGCAGTCTATTTATGTACTATAAAAGGAAGTGAGGATATTTAAGACCGGTAGGGACGTTTGTGGTGGATGTTAGTTGGATTACGTCTGGGGTTTTGTGTTCAATTTTGGACCAAATCACGGAAATTGGAAGTCTTATATGCTGTGATGGGAATATAAAATTGGTATAATCTTTCTGAAGGGCAATCTGGTAATATAAGTCAAAAGTCTTAAACTTTTTTATGTCAGTGGATTTATTGTAAGGGGAAAAATCACTGTTTAGTTACATAGATATTCATTACAGAATTTTTAATGAAAGCAAAAAACTGGGGGAAAATGCATGACAATAGGAATAAACTGAATAAATTATAGTGATTCAAAGGAATAGTGTACGTGGTCATTAAAATGATGTATTGAAAGAAGACAGATACAAATACATACAGAATGATTCCATTTATATAAAACTCAAAAATATCTATGGTATTCCTCGCAGGGGGAAGTGAATAGAAGGGGGGCAAGGAGCATTCCGGGATGTTGGTAATGTTCGATTTCTTGATCTGCATGTGGATAAGATGAATGTGTCCACTCAGGGAAAATTTATCAAGCTAAACACTCATGATTTGAGTGCTTTCCTGTTTTTCTGTTTCAGTTCAATTGCAAGAAAACTTTAAGATACAACATTGTATATTCAGCTCTACAATCTTGGAAAGGCCCTTAAGATATTTTGTTAAGTATAAAAAGTAGGATTTAGAGTTGCATGATCTAATTTTGATGAAAAATATATATTTTAAAAATACATACATAGAAAAACATTAAGAGGGATATAAATCAAAATCTTAATAATACTCATTGTTAAGCTTTGGGATTTTGGGTGATTTGTCATTGCTAATACATGTTTTCTAGAATAAAGATATATTATTTTTTATAAATAAATATAAAGTCCTTAAATTAAAAAAAATTCTAGTAATCTGTTTTGGGAGAGATTTTGGCTGCATGTATCCTAGCAGAAGAGAGGGAGTGGGAAATGATGAAAGTAGAGCAAGTTCATCAAGGGCAGTTTTTCCCTTCTGGTGCTTCCCGTCTGTCTGTTCACCAGCCCTGGACTCATCCTTGGTCAATATCACATTATTTCTCAGCATCCAGGGCTTCCATGGTTTGGTCCATCTTCTTCCTGTTCCTGGGCCATGAAGGGCATATTCCTACTACTGTAATTTGTTCCCTACTCAAAATCTCCCTTTTTGGGATCCCTCTCTCTTCAGCCTTCTCTCAAGCCTAGGGGATCCCATCCATTCTCTGAGGCTCTCCTAGGTTCTCAGCTTCCCCAGGAAGGGGCTCCCATCCATTCAGCCATTGTGCTTTCTTTGTCTTCTAATCCCTGCTAATACTGACTAAATAGTTACTTTGTCAGTTGACTGTACACTGTCTTGTATTAGTTCTAAAGTTTTTATAAGCATCAATTCTTGCTTCATCAAATAGATTATAATCCCCTTGAGGGATGGGAACAATAAAAATTAAAAAAAAATCCTCCTTTTCTTGCTTTCCTTTTCTTGCATCTTCAATGACAGTTTAACAAATCAACTCTAGTCTATATTCCCTTCTTTGAATGATGGTAAAACTCATAATCAGTACCATCAAGGTCAATGATTTTCTAGCTATTTGTTTCGTATTTTGTTTCCTGGCATCTATGCCAGTTACCTGGTGGTGGACTGGAACTTGATTTTGATATGGAAGCTACATGCTACCTTACTCAGCAAAATTTACCAAAGGCACGCATTTTTTTATTTTGTTTTTGTGGGAAAGGGCCGGGAAGACATTATAAAGACTCCATATTGATTTTTCAGGACCCATCCAGAGGAAGAGTCTTTTAGTTATGGTTGGTTCTTAAAAATGGCCAAGCCCTGTCATTTTACTTGAAACCTCTGCTGTTATCATTATGACTCTGAGATGGGTATTGGTAGAAGACAAGTTAACACATTTACTTCTCTGACAATGAAGTCTTTATATCTTCCATTCCATTTCAATCCATTCATTCATTTTTTCTAAATATATGTATCAAATGCCTACTAAGTGCCAGGTATCCTGATAGGTGCTACAGAAAGAAGAAAAAAAGAAAGAAAAAGAAAAGAAAGGGCATGGTCTCTGTCTTCTAGGAAATTTAGTAAAAAATATTCTCCAATCAATGGCCATCACTGCCTTCAAGAAAGTGGTCAGTGGAAGGGGTCTCCAGGAGTAGACTCTAGGAGACTTTTGGCTGGACTCAGCCAGGTTTCTCACTTCTTAATATTCTCTCACTCTCTCAACAACAAATGTTGGAATGAGAGGCTGTCTCAGAGCTTGCCTCAATGGGTCCACCCAGACCAAGTTGAGGGTTTCCAAGAAAAATAAGACTGTGTTCTACTTGGGGCTCTGTCCATGCCAGCTTTCCATGCTTTTACTATAAGAGTTAGTCCATTCAGGGAAATATGCAATTGGACCAAATAAGTTCCTTCCACTTTAAACTGAGGTCACTTGGCTGGCATGGATGGGCAAGTGTGTGGCATTGACATGGTGATCCATTTTCTGGTAGAAGGCATTCCTCAAAGCAAAGTAGAACCATGAGGAACACTGCCTTCAGAGGCAGTGCTGCAGACAATATGAAAAAAAAATCAACTGGGTCACAGGACTATGTCCTGTTAACACAAAACAGCTCCACTCAGTTATAAGAGGAGAGAGTCTTTCATTGCCATGACCACCTAATGGTTGGTTTAAATATGTTTCATTTACAACTATAAAGATGCTCTGAGACTCTTGGTTCTCGAGTCTAGAGAAAAATGAGAGGGAAATACTTTGGGAATGTTACATTTGGAAAAGCCAAAACAGTTACTGCCCCTTTAATCACTGGCTTGTTATTCTGCTTTATGCCTCAAGGCTAAATACAGCATCCTACAGTAAAATCTGTGTTGTGTTGTAACCAACTGCAAGAAGGTGTTTACAAGAGGAAATGGCAGTCAAAAGGCAGGTGTAAGCCCAAGGCCCAAGAGATACTTTCCCACTTCAACTTGTCTTGATCCCAGCCAACCACAGTTGCTCCAGGTAAAACACTGCATAACAGGTCAATCCCTTAAGGGAATGTATAATTTTAACAAGTGACACCAGAAACAGATAGATGAACACCCAACCTTTTAACCTGTCATGCATCCCCATCCTGGAGGTATCCTTTCCTCATTCCAAGGCACTTCTGATCCTATCCTAGCTGTCCCCCCTCCTTTCTCAGGATCCTCTCTTTTTTATTGGCTGTCTCTCCTCACTAACCATATAATAGTTGTAGTAATAGCTAATGCTTGTTGAATATATACTAGGAGCGCTGTGACATGTGTTAACTCATTTCATCCTCACATCAACACTATGACCTAGATAAAATCATTACTTCCACATGACAGGTGAGAAAACTGAGGAAGAGTGGGTGTAAGAGTGTTGCCCAAGGTCAGAGTGGAGCTGGCATGTGAACTCAAGTAGGTCACACACTTATCTAGATGGTTTACTGCCTCTCTCTATATATACAAATATGTTTGACTCTCTCATACCCACTTTTGACCTTTCCCTTAGTTACTGCCCTAAGTCTTTGCTTTCTCTCAGAGTCAAATTTCTCACAAGTATAGTCTAAATGTATCCTCACTTCCTCACCTCCCATTTGCCCCTCAGCCAGCTGGCTTTACTCCTTTCTGTTCCACTGGAACTGCTCTCACCAAAGTCACCAGTAATTCTGCGGTTGCCAAACCTAACAGACAATTCTCATTGCTTTTTACTTAACTTTTCCTACATGGAAACTCTCTCCTCCCTTGCTTTCTGTGACACCATTTGCTCTTGATATTCTGCTTTCCTTGCTGTTCTCTCCTCCTTTGGCTCTGGCACAGGTGTTTCCCAGACTCCTGGTCTCAGCCTTCCTCCATGCTCACTGTCCCTAAGCTCCCTGGCTGATCCCTTGCACATGCGTGGTTTCACTGCCATTGATATCCTGGTGAATTCTACATCTGTGTCTACAACCACAACTTGTTATTTTGGGTACTGGATTTCAAAACCCTCTTGTTTAATGACGTTAACTGATGGATGTCTCATTAGCATCTCAATCTTTTTTTTTTTTTTTTTTAGCATTTCTATCTTAAACTGTGTGAACACATTTCATCACTTTCTCAAAACCCATTTCTTCTCCACATTTCTTATATCCTTGAATGACACCTCCGTTCACCTGGTCATCTAAACTAGCCACTTCTTTAAAAAATTTTTTTTTAACATTTATTTTTTGATAGAGAGAGAGAGAGCATGCGCGAGGGGCAGAGAGAGAAGATAGGGAGACACAGAATTCGCAGCAGGCTCCAGGCTCTGAGCTGTCAGCACAGAGCCTGATGCAGGGCTCAAACCCATGAGCCCTGAGATCATGGCCTGAGCCAAAGCTGGACACCTAACCAACTGAGCCACCCAGGAGCCCTTGAACTAGCCATTTCTGAGTCATGCTAGTTTTCTTCTTGTTCACCCGAACAAAATAGATCTTTACGTCCTGTTGATTCTATTTCCTAAAACCTTTTGGATCTGTTTCTTCTTTTCCACTTCAACTGATTCCTTGTTCCTCACCTGCATGACCATCCATCTGACCTCCTAGCTGGCCTCCCTGCTGCAGTCTAGGCTCCCTCTCACTGCTTCCAGAGTGTGTTTTCTGAAATCCAAATTTGGTGACATGTGACAGAATAAAAGCCTTGACAGCTCCCCATTGCTACAGGCTGAAGTTTATATTTGTTAGCCTTGTGTTCTCAGCCTTTCATGCCCTGGACCCTGAGTCTGTTTCCAGCTCTGCCTCTCACTGCTTCCTGCCCCCTCGCCTCTGAGGCTCTCTCTTGCACACTTGTTCCCTCTCCTTGCCATGGACTCCAACTTTTTTTCCACTTACCATTTGGCCAATTCCTTTTCTTTCTCAGGACTCAGCTCTGATGTCCCCTTTTACCCCTGCATGCCCACTTTAGTCTTTCTTTCCATTACCTATGTTGCTGCCACTGCATATACTGTACCAAGCTGTGCTGTTTGTTTGCTCCCTCCCTACAACATGAGCTCCTTGAGATTAGGGAGCCTCATCTTTCATCTTTGTATGATGAGGCCCATCATTTTGCTGATATACAGCAGAAACTCAATAAAAAGCAAATGAATTAATGAAAATTACCCAAAGGAGTATATAGCTAATGGGAAATTTTAATATAGCAGTGAGAGAATGTTTTTATCATTAGGGAATTGTATACAGCCCCCTGGAAGTCTGTAGATCCCCTGGCCTAGGCTATTTTTTCCCTCTACCTCTAAACTAAGCCATTGTTTGAGATCAATATGTGGTCCAGGTACTCTATCCAACCCACAAAGAAAATCTCAAAAGCACTAGGTTCCTTCAGATGTACCCAGAATCACATTCTCAAACACTTGCTCATTGTTGCCCTTGGCTCTCTGAAATACTTTTGGTAATGCTCATAAAAAAGATACCCACGATATGCCTTCTTAGTAAAAGATGCAGTGTGTATTTCAAAACTGATGTGCTTTGGGTGGGTGGGGCAGTGTTCAGAATGGTTCACATACTTTTATGGCTTCAAATTGTTTCCTGTTTTGAAGTTATTATGGAATTGCAAATAATTGGCAGAAACATGCTGAGGCACACAGAGGACTATTTCAGCAATATTCATTTGATGTCTTATTATTTTGTCTTTGCTTTCAGACATCAATAGCTAGATATACAGGAACAAAGTAAAATAGAAAATTGGGGCATTTATTTAAATAATTATGGCAAGCTCATCCCCCACCCACAGTACTCCCACCTTCTCTCCTTACTACCTATCTGCATACACTTTTAAATCGTGGGCTTTGAAGTCTGAGAAACTGGGTGTGAGTCCCATTTTTTAACAGTGTAACCTTGGGAAGTTCCTTAACCTTCTGAGTTGCTACTTCTTCATCTGTAAAATGGGGAAAAACACGAGTACTGATGATTGGTGTGAGAAATAAATAAGATAATATGTAAAAAGGCAGCACAGTACCTAGAACATAGTAAGTGACCAGTATGTGTTAGTTTTAATACTATTATTAGGTAATTAAAATAAATATTTGGGGGGTAGAAGATGAAGACTTTGACTTTTTCAGTTGCCTTCATACTTCACTTCCTTGGGGCTATGTCTCTGTTGCACATGCTTCCAATTAAGAGAACAGTTATCAACGTATCAACTCACTGGCTGCTCAAATTTGGGGTGAAAAGAAAACAAATATCATTTTGCCATTTTAAAAGAAATCCAGAAAGGCTAAGGGATTGGGCCAAGGGCACACAGAGGTTAGATATAAACACAAGGTTTTGGGTAGTCTCTCATTTCCAGTGCTGGGTCCTTCTAAAGTCTGTACCATTGGTCATGCTTAGTGGGTCTCAGAACAAGCAAAAGAAGCTTTCAGTGAGTCAGACCTGGAGATGTGCTTTTGAGTGAACAGGTTGAGTAACTCAGTCTTCACCAGGTGACTCTGTTGGTAAGTTAATGGTGCTTCCAAAAAGATTTCAAGAAATGGGTAGGGAGACAATGTATATGATGGTGTGAGGTCTCCAAACACTTTCTTTGGTAAAACTCATTTACTTGGGCACTTTTCTGTTTAGCAATAATTGGCCTGTCTGGATGACTGAATTGACTCAGCAACATTCCCTTCTTGAGGAAATCATTTTAAAAAAAACATGGAAAAATCCCTGTGCTTCTGCCATGTCATGCAGTATTCCAAGGACTGTTTAATGTCTTTTTGAATCCCATAGTTCTTTAAGCATAGTAAGCCTTTTGTAGAGGTCTGGTCTGGTTAAATGAAGAAAATGTTTTGTTCTAGTTCAACATTACTTAGAGCATTTTTGTAGTGAAAAGGTTTATGTAATTAAGTAGTGTGAGGAATAAGCTTAAGAATCCCCCAGGCTTACACCAATGGGTTAACAAGGTATAATGAAGTACAAAGCCATAGGATGTTCATACTCGAGTTTAGGTAAACAAAATAGGGAGGTGCAAAGGCACCCAATACATAGGTATATGAAATAAGTAAGATTAGGTATTCCGGGTGGATGTGACCCCCAATTTAGTACTATAGCAGAAAGCTGCTTTCACAGGAGGGACGGACCAAGTTAGGTAAACAGGTAAATTGGGCTACAGACTCCTGTGCTGCAGATGAAGCAGCCCAAAGTGGAGATGATTTATAAAAGAAAAAGTGCCTTGTTATTTCCTACCTGTCTCATCCCCTAAGCTAGCTAAGATAAACAGGTTATTTGTCCTACCTGTCTCATCCCCTAGGCTAGCTAAGATAAACAGAGGTGGTGCCTCATGTCTGCTGTAAACAACCTTCTGCTCGACTGCCTGGCACCAATATTTTGTTTTGTATGAACCCAAACCCCTAACCCTGAATATCTTCAAGACTCCCTTTCCTTCATGTCCACAAGTTAATGTTCACAGATTCATTGTCTCTTTGTGCACGTCTATTGCCATGTTTTTAAGCCTTCTGATCCTAATAAAAAATGGGGCAAGGACCCTTATTTGGGCCTCTTATCTTTTCAAGGCATTAGCCATCTCTCGATTTTCCTCCTGCATCCCGCTCTTTTGCTGGCCAAAAGAGAACTTCAGACTTAGAGTCTATGACAAAGTAGGTTCATTGTTAGTACACAATGCCTACATTTCTTCAACATCAGAAAGATATCCCATTGGTTTGTAAATGCATTTGAGGCTCTCTTGGAAAGTGGCCCAATGTCTCTCTTCCTTTACTCTCTCATCCTGAATGGTCTCGACTTTGAAAATACAGGTTTTAGGCCAGGAGAGTGCCAAAAGGTCCCTTAATAACTGCATGCCCTGATGGGAGAAAGAGCTGTGGCAATCATGTGTCTGTGTCCAGAGCAGAGCTCTGATGTTTCAGTTAGGGCAGAGCACAGGCTTGGTGGTCAGATGGAAACATATTTCTTTATGTGAACCCAGCCTAGCTGATTAGCTACCTTTTTCATTTTAGAAACTCAGTAGTTTAGAAACTACTCAGTTTAGAAACTCAGTTTCAGTTAAGAAACTCAGTCAAATCTCATCTGAGTTTTCTTAATCTAATCTAATGATTTTTGATAACCATGATAGTCAATTTTCTGCTATAGACTGAATGTTGGTGTCCCCTCCAAATCTATGTTAAATCCTAGGGCCCAATGTGATGGTATTAAGAGGTGGGGCTTTGGAAGGTGGTTATATTACAAGGGTGGAACCCTTATGAATAGGATTGGTGGCCTTTTAAAAGAGTCCCCAGAGAGCTCCCTCACCCCTTCTGCCATGTGAGGTTACAAGGAAAAGATAGCTGTCTATGAGTCAGGATGCAGGCCTTCGTCAGACATCAAATCTGCCAGGGCCTTGGTCTTGGGCTTCCCAGCCTCCAGAACTGTGAGAAATGAGTTTCTGTTGTTTATAAGCCACCCGACTATGGTATTTTGTCATAGTGACCTGATGGGACTAACTCAAGTTCAAAGTTCAATCTCCAATGTCAGGGCTATTCTCCCACCTGGAGGGTTTTCTTCACCTTTCCTCCAGTCCACTGCTGTTGATCCTGGAGGTCACCCTTTCCACCTCCATCCAGGCCTTGCTTTGGAGTCTCCTGTGGGTCCTCCTGATACATTCTCCTTTGCCCACCTCTGACTAGCACCCAGCCTTTCCTTTCAGGCATCCCTCGTACACTGGCTACCCAGAAACATTCAGAATTTTTCCAGGCCTACAGCAGCCCAGAGAAATGGGCTTTCAGTAGATGTACCCCTTTACCCCTGACCCCTTGCTCCCATTTGTGAGGTTATTTGCTTTTGAAAGGACCAGTGAAAAACAAGGCACAAAAAACTATTTTCTCCTCTAAGATTTTCCAAATGCAAAGTCTAGAGTTTCATGTACCTGCTTAACATAACCCCTTCCTAAATTAGTCCTAGGGTGGTGGTTCTCAAAGTGTGGCCCACAGATGTTGGGGGGTCCTCTATTTTCTTTTTTTTAAAAATTTTAATTCAAGTATAGTGAACATACAGTGTTATATTAGTTTCAGGTGTACAATATAGTGATTCAAACACTTCCATACCAACATCTGGTGCTCATCCGAACAAGTGCCCTCCTTAATCCCCATCACCTATTTCACCCTTCCTTCCCCCCATCTCCCCTCTGGTAACCATCAGTTTGTTCTCTAGAGTTAGAGTCTGTTTCTTGGTTTCTCTCTCTCTCTCTCTCTCTCTCTCTCTCTCCCTTTTCATTTGCTCATTTGTTTTGCTTCTTAAATTCCACAGATGACTGAAATCATATGGTGTTTGTCTTTCTCTGACTTATTTTGCTTAGCATAATACTCTCTAGCTCCAACCATGTTGTTGCAAATAGCAAGATTTCATTCTTTTTTATGTTTGAATAGTATTCCATGGTGTGTGCTAGTGTATATACACTACAACTTATTCTTTTTTATTTTTTATCAGAGAGAGAGAGAGAGAAGAGAGAGAGTTTGAGCGGGAGAGAGGGGCAAAGGAGAGAGAGAGAGAGAGAGAGAGAGAGAGAGAGAGAGAATCTTAAGCAGGCTCCACACTCAGCATGGAGCCAGACATGGGGTTCAACCCATGACCCTGGGATCATGACCTAAGCCAAAATCAAGAGCCAGAGGCTTAACCAACTGTGTCACTTAGGTGCCCCTACAGCACATCTTCTTTATTCATTCATCTATTGATGGACACTTGGGCTGCTTCCATAATTTGGCTATTGTAAGTAATGCTGCAATAAATATAGGGGTGCATGTATCTCTTTGAATTAGTGTTTTCGTATATTTTGGACAGTCCCTTATTTCCATTACAACACTTACAGGCTATTGCTTTTCACTAATGGTACAGAAGCAATTGTTACAAAACCACAGCATGCATCAAGACAGCTGCATTCAATTCTACTAGATCTATATTCATCACCATGAATCACAGTAAAGTAAAAGGAAGAAAACGCCAGTGTTACCTAAAAATGTCCTTGATGAAGCAGTATAAAAGACTCATTTCATTTCAGCCCTTAAGTACATGTCATTTTAATATTTTGTGTGAAGTTTACACAAGGCACTTTAGCACACGTAGGTTAATGGTTTTCTTGAGGAAAAACATTATGATTGTTTGAGTTGCTTAACTAGTTGCTTTTTAAGCTAAAAACCATTTTTTATCTTCTGGAAGATGGGCTAGCAGATAAACTATGGGTTTTTACACTTGAGTATATGGCAGACATTTTCATTTTCTTCTTCTTCTTCTTCTTCTTTTTAATGTTTATTTATTTTTGAGAGAGACAGAGTACAAGTGGGCAAGGGAGAGAGAGAGAGGGAGACACAGAATCTGAAACAGGTTCCAGGCTCTGAGCTGTCAGCACAGAGCCCCATGCAGGGCTCGAACTCACAAATTGTGACATCATGACCTGAGCCGAAGTCGGATGCCTACCCAACTGAGCCACCCAGGTGCCCTGGCAGACATTTTCTTGAAAAGAAATAAAATCAGCCTGTCACCTCAAGGACAGCAATTGGCAGCATTTGTTGCCAGTGATAAAACCCAAGCTTTCAAGCCCCAGATCCATCACTTATTAGTATACTATTTACCTTTCTAGCATCTTACCTGTAATGTCAGGATGGTGATAATCCATACCCGATACAGGGTACAATCGTTAAATAAGATAACATTATTTGTACAGTGCCTAGCGTGTGTTAAGTGCTCAATGAATGCTGGCTTCTCTTACAGCTGCATCAAGTTAAAACAATCAGTTTTGCTTTTCAGTTTTAATTTAACCAAATATGTGCATCAATATGAAACATGTTTCATCTGGGGTGCAAGTATTTTCTAAAGATTAAATTAATTCAAAATTCTTTGATAACACGGCGACAATGAAATGACATCAGAGCTATAGTGAAATAATGGCAGGGCATTAAAATATTGAGTTTTAAGCAAAAATTCTCATTTCTACAGTTTTCCATAAGGACATAAAGAGGACTAGTTTGCACAAGGTTAAAAATACACAAAATAACACTGAATATCATAAAAGTACCTCCCAAAGCTTACTACTTGAAAAGCAGTTTGTCAGTACTAATGCTAAGGTACACAAAGCCATCTGTGTCCTTGACATCCTGAAAGCTAAAGCCACAGAATGATGTCTTGACCATTATGCCATTAGTATCACATCTCGCCTGTAAAATCAGATGATTTTCCAAATTGAAGCACTTCTACCAAGGCTTTGGATAGGAATTAATGGGAATTCAGGTTATGACACATTTTGGGCATAGGCAGGCTATGAAAAGCACAGAAGGGAAAAGGAGGCCAAGATAGATTGGATAATAGCAAGATAATGATCAAGAGATTAAAAAAAAAATAAAAAGAGAGAGAGAGAGAGAAAGGAAAAAAATGTACCAAAAAGGTTGTGAAAACTGTAGGAGCCTGTTAGTGGGACATAATGAGGCTCTTTAAGGGATATTTTTATATTATCCAACGAATTTTCCGTTTTCAGCAATGAATGAGCCCCAGTCTTGTACATAATGTACATTGGCATGGTTTTTATGTCTTGTGTGTGAACTACCAAAGTCCATCGAACCTTTTTCAATCCTTCTGATCACTGGCCTGATCCTGTGAGATCCCTTATCTATCCTGTGGAAGGTATTTCTTTATGAACAGCTACTGAGCTGTCTTCCTCATGAACAAAGGTAATATTCACACAACATTCAAAGGGCTAAGTAGATCCATCCTTGCCACTTTTCCTTTTGGTCCAGACAGTACACGTTCCCTGAATATGTTTTCCACTCAGATGGCGGTCGGTGCTATTAACTGCCCCGACTGAAAACTATTTTGCAAATGAATATGAAATTGCTCAGAGGTGGGGGAAGTTGGTGTTGCTTGTTTTGGGTGAGAGGGTAGCAGCTACAATGGAGTCAGGGCGTCGATTAGGCTCATAATTAACCTGAAAACTGTCCTGCCAGCAACAGCTACAGCAGCAGCAGCAACCTGCCTGTCAGTTCCAGTCCAAGAATTCCAACTGCTATTTCAGTTGTTATGGAAACTGGCCACACTGGTTCTTAAAGAATTCATTATTCCAACAAATATTTGTTTTCCTAAATCATTACAGGGTATCTAAATGAGTGATGCAGACACACACGATGGAGGAGCACACAGGAAGAAGCTGGTGATTAGAGATGTCACAGGGCTACAAGTTAAACCTGACCTTGGGGCATGATTAACTGGGGGAGAAGACATTTCAAGTGACAGGACTGGCAAAAGCAAGGGAAGTGGGGTTGGAGCCACAGACTCACATGGGGTTGGAGTGGGAGATGGGAAGGCACATTGAGGCCAGTGGGGAGAAAGCTTTGAAGGTCAGTCTGAAGAATTTGGACCTCTCTATAGACAAAAAGGAACTAGGATACTTTAGGGCAGGGGAGCAGTGCTTTAGGAATATTAATTTTTATCTGCAGACTAACAGCAAAGTTGTCAACCTGGTTTTTGGCTAATATTTCAATCCCACTTGTCTTGGTAGATGTCAAGACAATAATTTGAAAAGTGAAAAATTCAACCTCATCTTCTCATATAGGGAATACCACACTTATTTCACTGAAACCAATGGACTCTTGTTTATTAAGACTCATCAAAACTGTTATGGGTGTGTCTATGACATCCTGAGTATTTTTACGAGCTTCAAATTGACCTGCAATAATACAGCCCCCAAATACCACTCTGCCATCTGTCAAGGAAGTGTTTAGAACTAAAGACTTAATTTTCAAGCAGAGTCCTAAATGCCCTAGAAGAACAATCATTTTTCCTCATACCACAGTGGTTTTTGCACCTTCTACTGCCTAACCAGTAACCTGAAATCTTTAATAGAATAGTAACTGACCAGTAAGATAAAATATGGGAGAGTTGGTTAATATAAGAAAAACCTTTATTCAGAGCAGCAGTTTTTAGACTGCAGTCTGTGGACGCTTGGGGGTTTCAAGCTTTGTATGATGCCAAAGATTTTATATTGTGCTATTTGATTTTCTGAAGGGCACAGGACTTAGGTAAGCCAAGGTCTTTAGTTATACCTAGACAGATAGAAGTGATATTTGAAAATATATTTCGAAATTTAATTGCGAGTGCTAAACCACTGGTAACTCTGAAATAATATTACTGCCAGAGAAAATAACAACAATCACAAAACATGCTGTACTATTTTTAGAAGCTGTTTTTGGATCACATTATTAAAGACACAGATTTCTATGTGATAATAAAGGCTCATTCTTTGGATACTGAACATCAGGGTTAAGAGTCTCTCCTCTTCCTAATTTGGCCCCTAAGATAAAAGCTGAATATAATTCATTGTGTATGGCCTTGATGGCGAGAAAAGTGATTAAAGTTTACGTGGAAAGGGGAATTTTCTTTGCTATTAGGAGGATGAGTTTCTCTTCAGTAAGGAGTAGAAATCATTTACTTTTACTTTTTGAAAAGAATGTAAAAAGTGTGGCAAGAGTTCATCCAGTTCCCATGGTTAAGGTCAACAAGAGGTAAGCAGCTCAGAAACAGAACTCAGGTTGGGCTCAAGAATTCTCACTGCTTAAGACACGCAATTCCTCCTCCTCTCACCTCTGTTAATCCCTTTGGTTGCGTTGCCCGCTCTCCTCCTTCAGTTTCCTGCTTAAATATCACTTCTGTAGGAAAGCCTTGCCTGATCACTCTGATCACCCACTTCTACCCCAGACACTCAATCCAGGCTGTTCTGTCTCCTTAAGTTTGTGATAATAAGTTGATTAGTTCTTCTTTTCACCTAGGATGGAAGCTCTGTGATCCCTCACTGCCCAGAATGGGTCTAGGCCTCAGTATGTATGGGATGGAGGACTGAATGAGGGAGACAGTCCAGGGTAACAACCCACACAACTGTGGGTGGAATGGGGTGAGCCCTGGGACGGGAAACTGCAGCCCTAGTCTCCTCTCTGCCACCAGTTGGTTAAATGACCTTAATCAAACCTCTTAAATCCTCTGGGACTCAGTTTCCTTATCTGACAATGAGGGAGACTTAGTGAGAGATTTCCAGGGAAACATTCCAACTTTAGGGTGCAAGATTCTAAGTTTATATGATTATATTTCTTGGGTGCCGATAACTATTCTTTTTCCTACCCATTGAAGATGTGTGGACCTTTTCATTATTTCTGAATATGAATAGAAAAAAATTTTTAAATGAAAAGGTAGGTGTATTAACTTTTCTAAAGACTTGAATACTTAGAGGGAAAAGTACTAGCTTTTGGGAGGTGCTTTGACAATATTTGGTGCTATTCTGGGCAATTATAACTGTTGCTCAAATAGTCCCATTGATTTGCATGGGGAAAACTGAATAGCCGGTTCTCACACTCATTAGCTATGTGAGCTTGGACCAGTCCCTTTACCTTTCTGAGTCTCAGTGTCCTTATCTGTATAACAGATATGTAATAGAGATAGACCACCAACCTATAGGATTGTGGAAGGATTAACTGAGATGAACTGGAACACAGTATGTGCTTAGAAAATGCTGGTGAATTTTATCCCACAATTAATTTACCAACGATGTTCACAGTATGAGGCATAAAATAAATGAAATTTTCTTACCATTAGCTAAACGGAATGCAGGGTATGGTTACTGAAATATATTTGAATATGTGGTTGCTGATATATTTCGTTTAGTGAGCAGTGGCTCATTGTTCAAACAGAAAATGTATGTGCTAGATTTTAGCATATGACTTCTTCATACTCATGGGATTATAAGGTATTTTATTACTGAGGAACTAAAATCAGGAGTCTGACATTCCTTAGAGTCTTACTTTGTCTGTTCTGTAAGGATACAAAGCCAAAAACAATATAAAACTGCATAAATGAAAGCAACAATCCAGAAGCCTCAAGGGTATTTCCTAACTGAAAAAGGGGCAGAATTCAAAGCAGAATAAGAAATGAACAGTTTTTTTTTCTACCAAGTTGTTTATTAGCAACTGCATTAGAAAACTTGAGAGCTGTTACTCACCAATCATGAAAATAATTTTACACTTTCTCAAATCTTCCATGAAACCTTTAAAGTAAGAATAATTTAAGTTACTGGCAAGTAAAACTGTTTTGAAACACTGGTTTTACTTATGTTGTGTAAAAACCAAAATCTTGTAGCTTTATTTGATAAGAAGCCTTAAGTTCAGTAAATGTGTTAATAGGTCATAAATTATAGGCACCAATGACCATTTCAACCTTATTCCCAGACCCTGGTAACATAATTTCATTTTAACATAAACTATCAATTTTTGGTGGCAAAACTGATGAGCCATTAAATAGCATGACTTACAAAGAAAGATAATTTTTAAAATTATTTTAAAACGTTCTTAAGTATCTCAGTTTTGTGTTATTTTACATTTTTCTTAACATTTGCTGAGGTTAAAGCACAAATGGGGAGTCTGGAAGATAATATTTTAAATACAGTTCCTATTTACAGAAAATAATACTATTTTCCATTTAAGGTAGTAATATAAAATTTCCTTCTAAAATAAATCTACTTAAATAATAATAGTGAGTCAATTTAGAGAAAAATATTAAGTCAATAATATCTAGCATAGGTCATATAGAGATGAAACAAAAATCCCAGAGATGGTGAGAGTGAGGATTGAATTTTGGGAACCACTACTTTATTTTTTCTCCAAGTTTTTATTTAAATTCCTGTTAGTTAACATACAGTTTAACATTAGTTTCAGGTGTAGAATTTAGTGATTCAACACTTAAATACAACACCTAGTGCTCATCACAATAAGTGTCCTCACTCATCTAGCCATCCCCCCACCTACTTCCCTCCATCAACCCTCAGTTTGTTCTCCATCATTAAGAGTCTGTTTCTTGGTTTGCCTCTCTTTCCCTATCCCATGCTTGTTTGTTAAATTCCACATATGAGTGAAATCATATGGTATTTGTCTTTCTATGACTTATTTCACTTACTATAATACATTCTAGCTCCATCCCTGTCATTGCAAATGGCAAGATTTCATTCTTTTTGATGACTGGTTAATATTCGTGTGTGTGTGTGTGTGTGTGTGTGTGTGTGTGTGTGTGTGTATCACATCTTCTCTATCCATTCATCAGTTGCTGAACATTTGGGCTCTTTCCATAATTTGGCTATTGTTGATATGCAGCTATAAACATTGGGATGCAGGTATCCCTTCAAATCAGTATTTTTCTATCCTTTGGGTAAATACCTAGTAGTACAATTGCTGGATCATAGGGTAATTCTATTTTTAACTTTTTGAGGAACGACAATACTGTTTTCCAGAGTGGATGCACCAGTTTGCATTCACCCCAACAGTGTGGGACCGAGGAACCACCACTTTGAAACAGAGGGATAATTAGGAATTTTTGGCAAAGTGCAAAACCCTCCAGAGTTTGTGGAGCCCTAAAAGATTGTCAATTGTCATGTGGTGTAGTAGCTGGCCATGAAGGATGGGTAGACAATAGCTACACTTTTGATACTATTCTCAACTGACTAGACCTAGGTGAGTGACTTCCTCTCCCTGTACTTCAGTTTCTCCATCTGTAGGGTACAGGTGTCAGACCCAATGATCTCTAATGTCTCTTTCGGTTCAAATACCTATGATTTTGTGGTTCCCGTAAATAAATGGGCCACAGGAGGAAATGGTCCCCTTTGCCCCTTGGCCAAAATTATGATGTGATTATTGTTGCATGTTTCAGGTTTCTAAAGTAACCCAAAATTCGAAGAGGCCTTGGGTTAAGGGTGAGGTTACTTGAAGAGATGACCACAGCCCCAAACTTGAATTGGGAATGGCTCTGTGAGCTCAGGGTCTCTGGCCTCAGAAAGTACCCATGGTTATTGCTTGAGCCTGGAAGCAGGGGGTCCTCAAACTAAAAAAAAATGTTTAGAGTGAGGACCTGAGGACAGGAGAAACAGCAGAACTACCCACGAATGTTTCAGAGAAGAGCAGAAACAAACTCACCCTGGCTTTAAGACCACAGGGCTTTAGTTATAGAGATCAGGCTGCCTGCTGAGCTGTGCCAGGGCAGGGTCACAGAGTTTGGGGGCAGAAGTAGATTAGCTCAGGATGCTCTGCAGTTGACTGTGGGAGTCTGCACAGGCCAGTAAGGGAGGTATTGCTGTATTCTAGAGACCATCTTGAGCAAATGATGGTGAAAAGCTAAAGAAGTAGGCTCTAGAGGGGGTCAGAGGATGCCACCATGTTCAAGTCAATCCTTAGATTGGCTAATTTCTTTTAATTTTTTTAAACATTTATTAATTTTTGAGAGAAAGAGTACACAGTGTGAGTGGGGGAGGGGCAGAGAGAGGGAGAGAGAGAGGGAGACACAGAATCCGAAACAGGCTTTAGGCTCTGAGTTGTCAGCACAGAGCCTGATGCGGGGCTCAAACTCAAGAATGGTGAGATCATGACCTGAGTTGAAGATGGACGCTTAACTGACTGAGCCACCCAGTCGCCCCAAGACTGGATAATTTCTGAGCAGCTTAGTTTAACACCCCCAGGGGTGGTGGTGGGTGTGTGGGAGCAGGCTGATTCCACAAAGAACTTTCAGAAGAGTTTCTTTGATGTGCTTAGACAAAGGCCAGACAGAGATTCTAAACCAGTGAGGAGGGTGGGTGTGGAGTGTTATGAACTATGGCTAACAAGAACTAACATTTAAAGTCAAGTTTTTAGAGCACCATGCTGGACAAACAAAATAGATCTGAGACTGGATGCTTCCCTTAGTTGGGCAGATGTGACTGCAGATGGAGCAACTGAAGATAATTTTGAATATTTTATTATTCTTAATTTAACCCTTATGCTAAGGGAGCTACTTTTCAAACTGTAATATACACTGAAGAGACAGTAATATATTAGAATATAGGACATTGTGATTTTTCACTTCATGGAAAATAACACGTGAAGTTTTGAAGTAAAGATTCTAGAGTTCAAAGGTATTTGATGTTTTTGTTGGAACCCCAGGCCCCTGAGCTGTGCGTTTCAGACCCTTGGCTGTGGAAGTTCCTGGAGCTACCCCCACCTTGAGGGGAGACCCAGGATGGAGGGGCCAGACTGGGCAGAGCCAGCCCTAAATTCCCAGTCTAGGTGTAACTCAGGGCTCTTTTCCTGGTTCTGGAGGCAGCTGCTTTTGCTCTTGCTCTGGGTGTGAGTTGACTAAAATGATGGGCAGAATGTGGTTACCTTGAGAGATAGTACAAAGTTTTTATTTCCTATCTTGGTGATAAAACTGCAGTTTTTACACTTAAAATTAACAGATAGGAGCCTGACTTACACTTTATATTTTATGTAGATGATAAGTACTTTTGAAAGCGAGATCACTCCTCTGACAGTTATCCAACTTGCTTTTCAGTAAAATTGGGATGCTTTTTTTATATACACAATGCTACCTTTTTGCTGGAATCCACTACTACCTGAGGAAAGGCCCAATTCTGAAGAGAAAATGGGACATGAAGAATTGGGTTTGGGAACAGGAGGGGAAGGAGACAGGGGAGCTAAAATCAGAGGAAAGATGTGAATTTGGGGTTTGGGGAACCATCTGGTTTTCACACTAAGGAATAAAATTTTTTGTTCTTTCTAATCAAAGAGATGCTGCAGTCTCTACAGAATAGTCCACAGTGACTGGAAAAATCCTATGTTATCTGGAGCTTTCTATTAAAGGCACATACATTGGTGCTTTCAACTCATGGACCAGATGGTCATCTCATGTTCTCTAGACTTCCAGCTTCCTTTTATGAAGCTAAGCAACAACTGTTTCTTTTTTTAAATTCCTGTCCAGTTAACGCACAAGGTTATATTGGTTTCAGGTGAACAATATAATGATTCAACAATTCTATACAAAGTGGAGCAACTTTTAATCTATTTGCTATCTAAGAAAGCAACTATGGTTGTTATTGGGTATGGTTGTACCTATGATGGAACATTCATGCAGTGTAGTCATTACAAGTTAAGGTTATGGAGAGTTTGTAATGACTTGGGAACATGCTTATGTTATGATATACACAAAAAGAATGGAGATAATTATTTGTATACACACATGTATTCTCAACTATATAAAAACAGGTACATAGCCAACCCACTGGGATAAAATACACTAGAATATTAACCATGATTATTTAGAGGTCATAAGGTTTTAGATAGCTCATATTTTCTACCCTGAAAACTTTTCCACAATGAATACATATTAATTTTATAGCCAGGAAAAAGGGAAACCTTATTAGGCAATCAATCAATCCCTGTCCAGTTGGGACTGAGTTGATTATTTGCACTTGGTTCATGTTTATGTGCCTTTCCTCATGAATCACCATGATGTCATTTGGTGACTGAGATTTTCACATACTGCTATGGCCATTATCATCAAATGACACTTTATCTATTACCTCATGCTCATGGATCAGTGTAGGATTAGAGCTGGGGTTATTTGGAAAGCCGGATCACTTACTTGCATGTGCTCACAGTCAGTACAAACATATTTCCATGAACCATAGTTACAGCAACATTTATTACTGAGTGGACATGTTAGAAGGTACTTTATCTAGGACAATCATGAGCCTTATCTCTTTTGGACAATCTCAAATTCACATAATTTTAGCTATTTTCAGACAGTGAAGGCTGAATTTGCTAGTTGTTATGAGACTTTTAACATGACAACAGTTACAAAGCAGGATAATTTGGGTGTTTCTTAGGTTGCATCCCAACAGCACACTGAAGAATTTTAACTACCATGTAGGAAAAAGACTTCCAATAAATTTGAAGAATGTTAAAGTTAGCCAGCTGTCTTTACTGCAGGACTTATAGGAATCTTGCTATGCTGTTATATGTGTCTCTTCCAAAGGGTAGTGAGTGTTAAATGTTCCCCAAACATATTTTTACGAGAACATTCCATTTTCACTAAGCATGTCAAGGGTCATGTTCTCTGGGTAGTAAGGAAATGCATCTCTAAGTAAGGTGGCCCTTTGATTCTTGATATGGACTAAAAGGGGAAAGATCCAAAGAGTTCCAATCTTAATTGCGTAGTCTGGCTAAGGAAAAACTGCATGCTGTCAGTAGTTTACTGTCTATCAGTTGGTGTTTAATAAAAACGACATGTTCAAAGCTACAACTTTGGTCTGATCAGTAAGGGAAACTCACCTCCCATGGTATCCTCTCCAAATACATTTAACTGGTCATCACCCTGCACATAAAAAATCAAAATATTAGGTGAGAGTACTAACAGGTATTGTGCTAAACTTCTTGCCAATGTACATTAACATACCTAACTTTCCAAACAACTCTATGAAGGAGGCACAATTACTATCCACCTTTTACAGATGAAGAAGCCAATAATTCGAGAAGCAAGTTGCCCAAGGTCATGTAGCAGTGAGGGACAAAACCCAGATTGGAACCTGGGCTGTCTGTCCCAAGAGTTCATGCTGTCTTTGTTGGACTTCCTGGTACAATATCGCACTTCATTTTCTTGGTGCATGACCTATCTGTGATCAGAAAAGCTGATTTGAAGAACACAACACTCTTCAGTGCCCGAAGCTCACTGATGGTTGTAGTTATAGTTGTTTAAAAACAACTTCATGGTTTAAAGCTGGACTTGGCACACTCTCTGTGAAGGGCCACATAGGAAGTGTTTAGCAGTGGGTGCCATATGGTTAACCACTGGCCAATCCCTGAAAACTAAAGCATGAAATAAGGGAGACTGGAATGACCAGCTTTGATTGATGCCTGCCTTTAAATGTTTATTTTATTTTTTAATCAAGCAGCTGCTGCATTTTCCTTACAGAAGAACCAGTGGTAGTTGGAGGGGGGTGGTGAGGGAGTCTAGGATGAAAGTTTATATAAAAAGGCATTTGGTGAGAATTCTAATTTCTACTTATGTCTCCATCCATTCCATTTTCCCACTCCCTCATCCATCATAGGTAACCACTTACAGAAGTTTTTTTTTTTTTTTTTTGCATCTTTTTCCCGATACACAAAAAACTTCCAGATATCTATGGATACATTTGAACATAAATATATAATCTGGCATTACCTCCATTTTGTATACAGAAAAAAGTGTACTTATATTACACATCCATATATGTTCATAATATACATACTCATCTATAATGATACTCTTCTTCCCCTTGCATTTTCACTTATCAGTGTATCCTGGAGAACTTTCCATATCAATACAGAATGTTCTCAGTTGTACAGTATTCTATCGTATGGAAGGTAACATAGTTGTTGTTTTTAACTAGTCCTTTATTGATGGACCATTGAGCTGTTTCCAATCTTGGGTTATTTTGGGAAAAGCATGGTGAATAAGCTCATATAAAGGTCATTTCATACACATATATCTGTAGGATAAATTATCAGAGAAGGGGATGTGTGGTCAGACAGTAAATGTATCTATAACTGATAGATTTTGTCAAACTGCTCTCCATTACAGGTTGTGCCATTTTGCAGGGCCAGCCTGTGGCTCATGCTTCACTCCAGCCTCTTGCTTCTAATTTGCTTTGATGTAGGAGTCAGTTAAATGAGGTTGGCTGGTTGTATTAATGCCCCCTTAAGGTAAACTGCCATGAGAGTACTTGCTTGAAATCAGAGCCTTGCCATTCTTTTTTAGAACATATGCCTTCAGGGCAACTTTACTGCTTGTCTTCTTAGATTTCCCTGTGTATCTAGAGCTATTCCAGGTGAGAGAAGAGTTTTTAATGGAGTGTTCATTCAGGAACACATTTGCATTCATTAACTTCCTTCCATGAATAGGAAAAATGTCAATTATTCCTCAGTGAGCCTATCCCTACTTCTCTTGTTGAAATCATTGCATTTTACAGCATTGCATTTTGGAGTTATTGGGATCATCTAATCCAACCCTGCCATCACCCTCTCCCATTTTACAGATGGGGAAATGGGTGGTCATTGAGGTCATTTGAGGAGCCCATGGCCATGTCATCATGTCCTTAGTGAAGTCAGGGTTAGGATGAGAACCACATCTCCTACCACACAGCATGGTTCCTGGAGATTTAATCCTAGGAGCTTAGCTACCACCATGGATCTGTTAGTGTCATGCCACTGCCTGGCTGGTGCACCCATCTCTCAGCTGCTGCTAAGGGCTCACAGAACACCTTCAACATAGGACAATTCTGGTATAAGTTGTGCCCTAGTGTTCCCCTTGAGATCAGACTGAAGCTGATAGCCACCTGGGGTCACATCCTTGCTCAGCTCCTGCCCCTGCCCTATCTTGCATCTCTCCCCCTGTCCTAAAAGCACTCCCTAATAGCACACTTGCAAAGAATTCCCATTTGAGGTTTTGCCTCTAGCAAAGCCCACCTGAGACAGGGACCTGTTTGAAGTTATGTTTGCCTAACAAGCATCTACACAGAAAGAGGTTCAGTAGCTTTTGTTGGTAGGATTGTTCCATTAGACTCTGCTTATTGCTTGTCACACAGCTATTGAACATATCCAGGTAGTGTTAGGGAGTCTTCTCCCTTAATTTTTAATATCACTGCTGAGTTATAAGACTTACACCCATCTTACAGGCTGAACTGCATCAGATTTTTCTCACACCTAGTTATCATGTTTTAGAAGAGCAATCAAGGTTAATCTGAATTAGTAAAATAATGCACTGTGTTATAAAGGAGCCTATCTCACCTCTATGTGGCTTCTTGAGTCTGACTGGTTTTTATCCATAGCTTTTATTCATAGCCTTCTAGTATGTTTGCCCAACTGCTTCATATGAGCCCCAGCCTTACTTCCAATAAAGCCCTGAGAGTGAAAAGGTTTTTGAAGCAGAGTGGTGCTAGGAATGGGGCCCACTGCATTCAATGACATGAAAGCCCAGGTAAATAGGATGTTTGACTGGGGGGTGTTATTTTCCATTGATGCTCAATAAACCTCATGATTCCTATGTGAATTTTTTTTGTAAATAAAATTAATCTGGCATCTTATACACACACACACACACACACACACACACACACACACACACACACAATAACAACTAATGAAAGGCAAACACTTCTGGTTTTGTTTTGGTGAAAAAGATGCCATAAAGACCCCAGAAGCCCTAAGTCTCATCTCTTTCTTTTCAAGTGCTAAGTGTGTTCTGTATGAAAGGCATTAATTCAGAATGTCAATTATATAAGAAGCAAAATGTCAGACACGTTTGTTTCAGATACCTAATAATCTGTAGCTGCATCTGCAGTGAGGCATACTTTGAGAAAGTACAACCCATTCACTACCAACTTCCACCCTAGGCACCCATGGGTGCTTCTTGGTGTTACAGTCTTTCATTGTGTTGTGCTCCATCTAGTCAGCCTTCTGACACCTGTAAGCCTGAATTGTGAGGTTGAGCTTTGTGGGTATGATGAGGCATAGGTGCCTTTGCACAGTAACAAACTAGGTTTGGGGGGCATAAAGCAGAATACTAAATCTGAACAAACCGACAGAAACGGTACTAATATTGGCACAGATTTTATGTAAGTGCCAATTATGACTCACACATACGAAGCCAAGACACAGACTGCAATGAGGTAATTAATGCTGGTGAAGATGGGCAAAGCTGCAGAGAAACCATTAACACACAAGAGCAAGTTCAGGTCGCCATATCTTCTTGTGCTATATTTATGATACAATGCTGGTAACTGAAGGGGAGAAATAAAAAAAAAAAATCCTGTTGCAGTGACACAGCTAGAACCTCCAGACAGGACTTGTGGCTCTATGGGAAACTGGGTTTGGACTATGGATATGCTTTGGTCTCTATCTCTCATTCTCCAGTCAGGCCAGAGCCATAGGAGAGCAAAAGCGAACTGCATTCAACTTTATTTCCCGGGGTGGATGCGTCGGCAAGAAACTGCTTTTGCAAGGCTGGATTCTGGTATCATTTTTAGGAAGAGCAGCTAGTTGAGGTGTGTATATGTTTTCCTTTAGGATTGTAGCTCCTACTATCACCACCTTATGATATGGGTGTCTTGTCACTCTCAATTCCCTGAACTATTGAAATTTTGGGGGGAGAGATAAAAACAGAGCAACACAGCCTCCCGGATGGGTTCACCAATCACAAGAAATTACGTTCTTCCACCTGCTTTCATTGCAGCCTGGTGTATGCTCCTGCCTGCAGGACCCGTTCTGTGTGACACTGTCACAAGCAGATCAGGTCCTAATATAAAGTGGACATTGAACTACTGCTATAATCTCACTGGATCCTTGCTGGGAACCTATGCGTGTGGAATGATGCTGCTGAAGTTCTGTGTGTCACTGGATGGGGACGTGCCTGAGCATATCCACTGCTGCCCTCAGTGCCCTGATACCAACCTATGTTTCTTTATCAGCAGTCTCTTACTGGTATCAGAGGTGAGGTCATGGAGTCAGATATTTACGCTGCTCCTCCTTATGTAGATAGTGTTAATGTTTAAAAATCCTTTTGGGACAGGGCATCTGGGTGGCTCAGTTGGTTAAGCATCGAACTTTGGCTCAGGTCATGATCTTGCTGTTTGTGGGTTCGAGGCCTGTGTCGGGCTCTGTGCTGACAGATTGGAACTTGGAGCCTGCTTCAGATTCGGTGTCTCCCTCTCTCTCTGCCCACCCTCCCCCGCCTCATGCTCTGTCTCTCTCTCAAAAATAAATACACATTAAAAAAATTAAAAAGTTATTTGAAATTAATAAAAAAATACTTAAAATAAATAAATAAATAAATAAATATCCCTTTGGGGACCACGAAACAAAAGCTCTCCTGGGAAGGAGGTAGGACATTTTTGGGGTATCTTTCTAGTTCTTGTTTGTATTAAACTGTATGTGTATTTCATGGTATAAAAATGTATACAGCTTCAAGTGGAATTATGACAAAGAGGTTTTATTTAACAACAGAATATCATAGCTAAGATGAATTTCTTGCCCTAAAATTCACCAAGAAAAGACTACTTTCTTTTTCTGACATTAAGCACAGAGATCAACTTCAAGATTCAAAACAATGGATTTCAAAGAGATTCTCTAGTTTCTGAAATGAATGTGAGGACCAGTCTTTTATAATTTTTTCTGACCTCCCCGAATACTAAGCAGTTCTCAAAGAATCATGGACCATGAAATGCTAGCATGAGGATTTTCCTAGGTTTCTATTTAAATTGATCTAAGGCCTCCCTCACTGGTTCTAAGAAGCAACAACAGGAAGGTGGGGATGGGTTTGAGGCACAAAATGTTCTGTAGTTCTCAGAAGTGGTCATCTTCATTGAGAAGCAGAATCTTAACAGGAAGAAATAATAATTAAAAAAAAAAAACCCAACCCAAACAATACGAGGCTATTTCCCCATCTCATAGCCTGAAAATGAAACTTTGTGAAGCTTTTTTGTTAAAAAACAAAAACAGCAAACACCTCGAGTAAACAACTAAAATTTTTTCAAGTTTATTTATTATTTTTGAGAGTGAGAGAGACAGAGACAGAGACAGAGACAGAGACAGAGTGTGAGCAGGGGAGGGGCAGAGAGCGAGGGAGACACAGAATCTGAAGCAGGATCCAGGCTCTGAGCTGTCAGCACAGAGCCTAGTGCAGGGCTTGAATCCATGAACCGTGTGATCATGACCTGAGCCGAAATTGGATGCCTAACTGACTGACCACCCAGGTGCCCCCTGAGCAAACAATTTTAAAAAACGGTTATTGGAACTGCTATTTGCTAGTGTTCAGAGTGTTTTTAACCTGCATGATGTCATCCAATCCTCAGAAAGACACTAGGAGATGGGCAAGTTTGAGATTTCCTATTGTTCAGATGAGGAAACAGGCTCAGCAAGCTATGTGACTGTGCAGGGTGCCCCAGCTAGTGCGCTTGCCTGGTTCCCATGCCTGGGTCCTGATGCCTCTCCTGCAGCCCCTGATGGAGCATGACAATCCGTCTGTGTGTGATGTGGAGCACAGAGTGTAACGAGTAACTACACTACACCAGCAAAGCGAATGCTCATGGTGTCTTATGAATAGGAAGGAAGGTGGATTCCTTTGCTAAAAGAGGGACGGAAGCCACATCATGCCAACCAAATGATGTGAAAGTGAAATTCTCAAGTTTTCTGGTTAGCTGTGAATGTAGTTTTAAGATTCCTCGGATCTTCAGCAGGAGAGTATTGGAAAACAGAAACGTAACTGCATTTTATCAGCAGGAAGAAGGGAGACTGGTCCTTGAGAAGCACTTTGAGTGTTTACAGTTCTTTTCTAAAGCATGTTTTCATTTAAAGTAATGGGCAATTTGGAAAAAAAGTATGGGGAGTGGTGTGTAATTTAGTTACACCCAAGAATTTATTTTACGGCAAGTCTCATTTCTCTCTCACTGAAGTATACACAATTAGAGGCCTTCTTGCTGTGGTAGCACTTGTATAATTGAGTAAACAGGGATAAAAAAATATAGGGGATGCTAGGCTAACCTTTTCCTAGTCTTATTAAATTGTAGGTTCTCTACATGAACTACTTTAAATAGTGGTTTACAGATCTGGCTCTCTAGGAGGAATGTTTTTCTTCTTTTATATATAAATCAAAATGTTGCTGTCTCTAATAAAAATTTTATTTTAAAGGTTTTTTAAAATGTTTTTTATTTATTGAGAGAGAGAAAGAGAAAGAGCATGAATCAGGGAGGGGCAGAGAGAGGGAGAAAGAGAATCCCAAGCAGGCTCCACTCTGTTAGCACAGAGCCTGACAAGGGGCTCGATCTTACAAACCATGAGATCATTACCTGAGCTGAAGTCAAGAATCGGACACTTAACCTACTGAGACACCCAGGCGCCCCTCTAATAAAACTTTTAAAGAAAATATTTTCCTGATGTTTTCCTACAACTTCCTGTTTTCACCCCACTGCTGGAAGACAATGTAAGACACACTTTAATCTTGTCTTCACAAGCCAAATGCAGCATGTGGTTAAGCAGGGTTTTGTCAGGCTGCTGCTGTAAAGGAAGGAGCAAAGTTCCCAGCCTGATTTCCTCTCATTTAAAGTTAATGTTGGCCGGGGTCCTGGGGTGGCTCAGTTGGTTAAACATCCGACTTCAGCTCAGGTCGTGATCTCACGGTTTGTGAATTTGAGCCTAGCATTGGGCTCTGTACTGATAGTGCAGAGCCTGCTTGGGATTCTCTCTCTCCTTCTTGCTCTGCCCCTCTCCTATTTGTGCTCTCTCTTTCTCTCTCTCTCTCTCTCTCTCAAAACAAATAAATAAACTTAAAAAAAAAAAACACCTCTGTATGTGTTCATGTGTTTTTCAGGGAGAAAAATATCACCCAGGAGTCACTCTTTGTCCCACCTTCTTTCTTTAAAAAGGAAGTAAAGGGGCGCCTGGGTGGCGCAGTCGGTTGAGCGTCCGACTTCAGCCAGGTCACGATCTCGCGGTCCGCGAGTTCGAGCCCCGCGTCGGGCTCTGGGCTGATGGCTCGGAGCCTGGAGCCTGTTTCCGATTCTGTGTCTCCCTCTCTCTCTGCCCCTCCCCCGTTCATGCTCTGTCTCTCTCTGTCCCAAAAATAAATAAACGTTGAAAAAAAAATTAAAAAAAAAATAAATAAAAAGGAAGTAAGACTTGGGGGAGGCAGGTGGGGTAGAGTGAGCAAGTGGAGAGCTCAAAGGACCCTTGGATGACTCCTCCTCAATTCCTCTGAGTCCTTCCCTCATCATGGGTGTATCCCAATGCCTTTCTCTTCAGTCTGAAGCACTTCTTGGTTATCACTATGACAGATGCACCAAGCAGCTTCCCATGGACCACCCTTAAATCCAGAGTCCAGCTCTGACCTTGCCCCACGTCTCTCACTTTCATTATTCCTCAACTTGAATGTCTGTGTCCAACTCCCGGAGGTTCTAGAGGATAAGGTTGAATGGGCAGCGAGACAGGGTTAGTTGGTGGTTGTGGGACATAGAGCAAAGGAGGAACTAACAATGACATCCAGGTTGGAGCTGTGAATCAAAGAGGCAGGTCAAAAGAGGTGTTCTTCCCACTAGAAACAACCTGTAGACCTGAGTTGAGGAGGAATGAGATCTTGCTGGAACCTTGATTTTAGCTGAGTGAAATCTATTTTGGATTTTTGACTTCCAGAACTGTAAGATAATACATTTGTGTTATTTTTATCCATGAAGTTTGTGGTAATTTGTTAGGGCAACAACAGGGAATTAACTCAAGCTACTCCTATATGCTGGGAATGGGTCTAGATGCTGGAAAAGTAACAGTGAACAAACGGTTTTGACTCACTGAGTATATTAGGTATTTGAGCATGTGCTAAAACAAAGGGTTGTAAATGATTTTTATCCATGGGGGCTTTTGTTCAAACAGAATCTCATATGGAAGCCTAATATCTAAAAGAGAAGAATGGAACTACTATTGGTGGGAGTGGAGTAGGTGGTTCCAGAACACTGCCAGGACCACCCCCTCTGCCCCCCTCCCTGACCCCCATTGGCAGACTCTCTTAGATGTCTACCCAATAGCCCACTTTCTTGCAGGCAGAGCCACCTGCCTCGTCAGATGCCAAAGATGGCCGATCCTTGCTTTCCCATCCTCTGCATTATGGGCATAGGGTTTTGACCAAATCTGGGCCAGCAGGATGTGAAAAGCAAGTCTCTGGGCTTCAGAGGACAGAGTTCCTATTAAAAAGAAAGAGGGACAAACATGGGGAGGATCAGCTTCACTCATCCATTCTATTTTTGCAAATGATCATGTGAGGACCAGATGCTTGGAGCTGCCCTTGCTGCCTCGAGACCTTGAAGGGAGGCAATGCTCACAGACTGAAGGGGGCAATAGTCTGGGAAAGAGGGAAGCAGTCTGGCCCTGTGTGACTATCACAGGACCAGCCCTGGTCCATCTACCTCCAGACTGTGGTTAAGGGAGAAAACAACATTTAAAATTGTTTAACCCAATTTTAGTTAGGTTACCAGCAGGTGCAAGGAACTTCACTGAACCCTGTTGAACTTATCCACAACTGTAAAATCCTTTCTTGGGTAAAAAAAAAAAAAAAAAGGCTCAAATATACAGAATGTCACTTTTTGCCTATACATGAAGGCACTTACTAGTATTCCAATAAATGAGTTATTAAAGGTTAAGACTATTTGCAATCCAAACCTAAAATCAGCATGTTTTTAGAGCTTTTGGAGGACTCCAATTCAGTATTCTAAAAATCTGGCTGCTATACAAGGTCCGGAAATGTTCGGTGCTAAAGACGACGTAAGACACACTTTGTTCCTGTCTTTGTATGCCAAATGCAGTGCAGTTGTCAAGCAGGGCTTAACACGTGCTAAAACTGGCAATCTTACAGTTTTCAGGAAGGATGCTTTCTTGCTGCTGTTCTTGTTTTTCATTATAAATTATGATCACTTAATCTTCATTAATGTTGATTTATTTTGTTGTGGGTTGTTTACTTAATGCTGGCCTGTGTGTTGGTATTTATTTGCACTGACCATCTTTGGGGATAGACTGTAAGATGTGCAAGTCTGAGGGTTCACAGACGAGCCTCCAGATTACTCTACACAGTTACAGAAGTTGAGTCTCTACACATCCCAACATACTGATGCAATAAAAGTTGGTGCTGTCACAGTTGTTTGTTCCAGGGAAAAGTGCGAACAGGTGAAGTAAGCAGGCAGTTGAGACAATTGAACAAAAAAGGCATTTCACTGCATTCTAAACCCAGAAATAGTATTTCTATCATTTTATTATATTGCTATAATAATAATAACTACACTTATTGGGTATTATCTCATGTAATTTCTTCATTAGCGGCCTACTGAAGGAGGTGCTGTCATCCCCATTATACATATTTGAAGCTCTGTTTTAGGGATTGTGGAAATCTGCCTGTGTATTGGAGCTAAAAAACCGTGTGAGCTGGGATTCGAATTCAGTTCTGTCTGAGCCCAAAACCTGAGCATCAACTTAAAAAAATATATAACTTACAAATGTGCCATTAATTAAGAAAATTCAAAATCATGAAAAGTTATGGGGATTGGATTATGTTTGTGTCCATCAGGTGCTTTTTCCCCTGCAAATGTAAAAGCTATTTTGGAATTACCACATATAGACTAAGATATTTGTCAAGTAATTATTTGGTATTGAGAATAATTTTTACCAATATATATTGATCCTAAAAAAACAGTTAAATTCAATTTCCAGTCCTGTGCCTCAAATATGTGTTGCCTTCTTTTTTCTTGTATGCAGTAGGTGCTCAAGAGTTGCTGGCAAAGGGGAAGCATCATTTGCTGAGCTCCTTCCAGGCACTACAACTGATGCTGTCACAGAAATCTCATTATTCTTATGCAAATACCATGAGGTAGGCTTTACTATCCCCCAGTTGTAAGTAAGAAGATTAAGGGCTCTGAATTTGTAGTTTTACCTGCCATAACAAATGGGAAAAGGCATACTGGTGGTTACAAAAAAAGGTTTGATGTTTGTTCTTTCCTGTACCATTGCATCAAACAGTCTGTGACAGATTAATGGCAACTGTGGCCTCAAATTTTCACTCTTCTTTGCATGCATGCCCCTTACAAGGTCATTTTGTATACACCCTCATCAAGAAGGGAGTCTCTTCTCCCACCTTTGACCTGGGCCAGTTTTATGACTTGCTTCAGCCATCAGAATGAGGAAGAGAAGACAGCGTGCCAGTTCTCAGGCTATACTTCTAGAAGCTTGCATGCTTCCGTGTCCTCCTTGGTCCCCTGCCACTGCCATGAAGATAAGCCTGGGCCAGCCTGCTAAAGGATGAAAGGTCATGTGGAGCAGAGGTCCACTCATCCCACCCGGCAGGGCCATCCTAGACTGACCAGGCTCTGGCTGACCCAGCAGCCAGGTCAAACCCAGCCAGAGCTTTATCAAAGAAACAGAACCAGAAAGATTTTAATCTATCTATGTATCTCCATCTTATAAGAGATTTACTGCAGGGAATTGGCTTACACAAGTATGGGGGCTAGTTGGACAAGTCTGAAAGCCATAGGGCAGGGTGGCAGGCTGGAAACTCTAGGGCACAAGGTGACACTGAGACCACACACAGGATTTCCTCTTCCTCAGGGAAACCTCAGTTTTGCTTCTAAGGCCTTTCAACTGATTGGATGAGACCCATCCAAATTATCAAGGCTAATCTCACTGTTAGTAGGAATATCAATTGTTGCAACCACTGTAGAAAACAGCACAGAGGTTCCTCAAAAAAATTAAAAATAGAACTGCTATTTTGATCCAGTGATCCAGCGATTCCACTTAGGGGTATTTATACAAAGTGAAAGAAATCACTGTTTCACAAAGATACCCATACTCCCACATTCACTAAAGTATATTTACAATAGCCATGATGTAGAAAAACCTAAGTGTCCACTGACAGACTGATAAAGAAAATGTCACACACACACACACACACACACACACACACACACACACACTGGAATATTATTTATCCATAAAAAGAAGGACATCCTGCCATTTGCAGCACCATGGATGGACCTTGAGGACTTTATGTTAAGTGAAATAAGTCAGATGGAGAAAGATGAATACTGTATGATATCACTTACATGTGGAATCTACACTAAAAAAACCCCAACCTCATAGATAAAGAGAACACATTGGTGGTTGACAAAGGTAGGGGGTGGCAGTTGGGCAAGATGGATGAAGGTGGTCAAAGGAACAAATTTGCAGTTCTAAGATAAATAAATCCTAAGGATGTGATGGTGACTACAGCATGGTGACTATAGTCAACAATACCTTTGAAGATACTAATGGGAGTAGATCTTAAAAGTTATCACATACACACAAAATTTGTAACTGTGTGTGGTGATGGATGTTAACTAGGCTTACTGTGGTAAACATTTTTCAGTTATATATATATAGATATATACATATATATATACATATATGCATATATGTATATACATATATATCTCAAATTGTTTTTTTGTACACCTAAAATGAATACAATGTTACATGTCAATTATATCTCAATTTATAACAAGATAATCTCCTTTACATAAGGGCAACTGACTATACATGTTAACCCCATCTACAAAATATCTTCACAGCAACATCTAGATTGCTGTTTGATTAAGTCACTGGGACCCATAGCCTAGCCAAGCTGACACATAAGAGGGCCATTACACTGTGGATGTGTGAGTGAGCCCAGCCTCCATCAGTGGACCTGGTTAGCCAGCTCCAATGCCATAAGAGAAATAAATGGATGTGGTTTGAAGCCACTAAGTTCTAGCAGTTTCACAACAATAATTAACTGATAGGTAGCACCTCTTATTTGGAAACAATATTTGAAAATTCTTTCCCCTGATGAGTTTGCCCTTTTGCTTTTGGCTGTCCGCTATAACGTTGCCAAGACAATGCAGAAGACAGCTAATGGGTTGTTTCCTAGAGTGACCTAGCTGTACCCTCCTGTAGTATGTTGTACTCAAAGGCCAGCCTTTTTATCTTCTCTTTGTTTTAAAAATCTTAGTACAAAGTTCCACAGGAGGTAAAAGATAAATATTTTACTATCTTTTGAAGAACTTTTGGCAAAGAGTATCTGGGGAATATTCAAAAGCCACGATGACATCATATTGGAAGAGCACACATTCAACCCACTACCAAAACACAAACAGACGCAGGAACCAAGGAAACCAACCTGCTCTTTTCTACTTCTCAAAGTCTCTCACACAGAATGCCATACAGAAAAAAGAAACAACTGCCAAAAGCAGAAATAAAAGAAGCCCAGGAAAGACGAACCTATAAGAGAAGTTAACACTTAAAAGCTGGGTCAATCAAAATGGAGGGGTGGACTCCTGGTGCTGAGAGAAGGCAGCCCTTTCCTTGTGGCTGGAAGCTGGAGGTGGCCTGCCTGTGAGGCACAGCTTCCATGTACATTTCTGCAGTTGTGCACTGTGCAAACCATCTTGTCTGGGGAGATAAGTGGGAACTGAATCCACTCACCAACCTGTGCGTCCCCAAGGACGTGTGTGGTAGAGGAGGTTCTTTTTCTAACTTGAACAAATGGCACTACATGGGCTAGTAGTGGCCTGCCTTAAGGTGAGGTTTGATCATTTTTTCACATGTTTATCTATTTTTGGTGGGGGGGGGGGGTGTGCAGAGGGGCAGAGAGAGAGGAGAGAGAGAGAATCCCAAGTAGGCTCCACGCTGTTAGTGCAGAGCCTGATGTGGGGCTTGATCCCACAAACCCTGAGATCTTGACCTGAGCCGAAATCAAGAGTCAGATGCCTAACCCACTGAGCCACCCAGGTGCCCCTGATCATTCTTCCCCACTATTAAATATCCAGAATAGAAAAAAAAGAGAGTTATGGGGAAAAAAGCAAATGAGAGTTTTACAGTTCTTGCAAATGCCATTTTCCTGGTATCAGTCAGATCTCCCTCTCCCCCTGCCCAAGCTACCCCTATAATTAAACATACACTCTGCTTATAAGTCCGGGGCTTGCTATACCAACTTGGCCTTGGCCTGGTCCTCTAGCCCCACTTTGGCACAATCCTAGCACTTAGGCCCCTCCTCTCTGCTCCTTCCCTGATTCATAACACAGGAACCACCACTCCTTTCCTACTTCACAGTGCTACTGTTTTGAGGATTGGATGAGGTCTAAAGAGAAAGGGCAGAGTATAAACACAGGGTGTGCTGTTTATGAAACCACTTTACCTTGGGAGAGGGTCAGGGTGTCTCTTTAAACACATTTTATGAGCTCAGAGTGGCCTCCTTCCCCTGAAATTGCAAGACACAAAACTTTAAAGGACAATGGGAGTGTTCTAAAGTCTTGAATAAATCCTTCTCTTCAATGCCTCTTCATGTCTCTTCTACATATGTAATAAAATTAAAGAATTACACGTGCTCCCTGAGCTCATGAGCTTTGTGTCTATTTGGGGAGACTGATATTAATTAGATAATCATATAAGCAAATGCATATTAAATATGGGTGTATACAAAATATGGGATTATAGGAAAATTAAACTCTGATGTGGATTATGGTTGGGGAATGGGCTCCCAGTTTGCCAAGGCAGGAAGGGAGGGAAGGGGAGACGGGAAGAGACAAGCCTATCTCAGGAAGAGCCCTCAGCTGATGCAAAGGCCCAAAAGAGGAGGGGCCTACACCCAAGCCAGCTAAAGGCAGGCCAGTGAGGCTGGCAAAGACAGCCAGGGGGATAGTGAACTGAGGCACCTTGCAAGGAACCAGGGAGCCCCAGTGAGAATTTGGGTTTTGTCCCAAGAGCAATGGGAAGAAAGGCATTGAGGACTATAAGCTGGCAAGTGACAAGATCAGCTCAGTGTTTTTGTAAAGAACACTCTGTCCAAAGTGGGAAGAACAATGGCTACCCCAGACGGTGGTGGCTAAGAGAAAATACGACCACTGGAAGTATTTCATCAGCAGTAAATTGGCGTACAAGTGTAAGGTGCTATTATTACATCCTTTGTTTCTTAGTACATCAAGGCAGGGGTAACTTTTCATGTCTTCAGAAAAGTCACATCTCTTATTTAAGATTATAAGATAAATTTGGGGTCAAATCTGGTGCCAGAACCCACCCACTATTCCCACCTACTCTTCTAATAGAGGCTCCGCTCTATCACCTTCAAAACAGAAATGGATCCAAGTGGCCTTTGGTGGAAGCTGGATGTGAGCAAATGTTACCCCAGAACATTCGGAGATGAAATCTGAGGCTTGTGTGTTGCTAACCACAGATGACAGCAAGCCTGGCATTTAGCTTGGCATGGACATGCTGGTGGAAAAGCAAAGCAAAAAAAAAATGCAGTCTTAGGAAAGCCTTGGGGGAAAATAACTCACCAAACATATTACTTTCCTTCTTTTCCTTTTTTTTTAAAGAATGTTAAGCTCAAGAGCAACTACAGTACATTTGTTTTTTCATTTTTTTTTTCACTTAATTGAGCAGTTGCCACAGCAACTCCAGAACAGACTACTCATTGCCTTCAATGAATTGCAGATACACATTTTTCATGATGCAACTGAAAGTTGCAGCGAGCTTTTCAAAAAGGTACTTTAGAGAGGTTGCTTTTTTTTTTTTTTTTTTTTTTTTTCTGGCCTGCTATCAGTATTCTCTCTCCACAGGACCTGGGAGTGGCAGTACTTTGCTTTCATGAATGAGAAAAATATGTCACGGGGAGAGTGGGTTTAGAAATGTCATCAGAATTCAGACTTGCCAGCCAGTCAACATTCCAACAGCACAGTGTGGGAGAGAGGCACCGTGAGGAACAGGGAAGCAAAGGGAAGAGGGGGCTCCCTCTTTCCAGAAGCACACTGCAAAATGAGCACCTCTGCTTCTTGGTGAAGAGCTCCCAGGCTCAACCTTCAGAATCGAGTCTTGGAATTGGATGAAAAGTCCTGCAGGTCCACCCTCCCTTGACCTCCTAAATCTCATTCCTTTTGCTTCTGCTCTGACCCCAACCTTTGTCATCTCTTTTTGCCTGAATTACTAAAATATCCTTCTAAGTAGCCTCTCTGCAAGCAGTCTCTCCACTTAGTCCACATTGCCGCTCAGTCCATAGAATACTTCTCAAATGCAGATCTGAGGTGTCTTCCTCTTCCAAGGATGACAAGAAATTTCCACCTCTTCAGCACTGGAAAAGCTCTTCCTGACCAAGGCCAGTCTGCCCCTCCAAGCTCATTAGTGTACTGTCTGTTCCCATGAGCCCCCTAGGCTGTCCTTTTATGTGCACTACCTTTTCTAGCCTCTATATTCACCCTATAGTTTTTCCTGAGAATGACCTGCTTAGCTACCCACAACTCCTCTTAATAAAAGACCCACTTTAAGACTGGACTCAAGAGTCACTCTCTTTCTTCCCCCTGGATCTCTGTGACAGTGCACACCACATTATACTCTGTCCTGTGTTAGAGTTGGCTATGGTTTTTATTCATCTTTTCATCTTCCACAGTGCTTTTAACATGGAAGACAGAGCAGGTGGCTCCCTCCTCACTAACCCATAACACTTCTATAATTTCTCAGCGTAGTAAACATCTATTGGACTCCCTACCCAGAACCCATCCTGCCCTTAAAATGTACCCTAACCAAAGGTGATTGGATCAGGAGTGCACCTACACTAAGCTTGGACAATTAACATCCTTTCCTGGGAATTTACACTGAGAGATATTGGTCTTTCTATTGGCTGGGCCAGTTGGTAAGCTCTTTACTACCATGTAAATGAGACTAGTAGAAGATGTATAGAGGGGTACAGATAGATATAAAATGAAGGGGAATTCTTTTTTTTTTTTTTCAATATATGAAATTTATTGTCAAATTGGTTTCCATACAACACCCAGTGCTCATCCCAAAAGAAGGGGAATTCTTAATGGCCTTTCAGCACCTAGTTCTGCATTGTTCCTAATGGTCAGGTACATTCTTCCTCAAATTTGTGAGAGGTTTCCAAAGTTTCATAATATATTTCCCCCTTTTTTTGGAGCTAGCTTAAACAGGTTTCTGTGACGCACAACCTCAAGAATCCTAAGATACTCACATAGTGAGGGTATGTTTTTGTAACATGCTTGTCTTTCCCAAGAGACTGAGATCCTTGAAGGTGAGCACTAAGTAAATCTTAACTAAGTTTTGTAACCCCAGAATATGGCATTGTGCCCGACATTTAATAAACAGATGTTCAATATGTAGTTGTTGAATTGACATATTGATATTTTCTAGACTCAGATGAGATGATGGATAAAACCCCCAAAGTGCTAAATCAATGTGAGCCTCATTTATTATTATTGCACTCATTGTGTTGAGCTCTGTTCCCTTAGTCTCCAGAGGAGAAAGGGGACTGTTTGGGGACTTCTCAATTGTTTAGAAGTCAGACAGAAAGAAGAGGTGATAATTCTTGGGCCCCCCCCTCAAACATCAGGAGTAAAGAAGTTTTCTCCCTCTAATATTCTATAAGTTGTTTGAAATGCTTCACTAATTCACACCCAAGAAATCTGTATTTACCATAATCCAATTAGGATCTGAAGTCTTTGCATGCCATAAAAAAGAAAAAAAAAAGGATTTCATGCTAAATGGCAAATAAGACAGCAGGGATACAATTACCTAGTCTATAGAATAAATTGTAAGATAACCCTACGCACTGTAGAGGTTCTAGTTTGCTCAGAATTAATACAAATTACTTTTCTCCATTAAAATTGAGTTCAAGTTATCAATAATAATCTCCCTAGCCTATCTGAGGAATATTTTCAACAAACCCAGTTTTATTATTTTAAGGCATAGAGAAAAATGTCACTTTATTTATTGAATATGATTCTGAAATTGAGACTAACCAAACCTACTAATTTCCCAAATTATTGTGCTTTCTTCTACTTTTATTTAAAAATGGTGAGGGAGCACATTTATTAATATTGAAAAAAGTTCACAACATATTATTATGTTAATAGATAGGTAACTAAATAGTGGATATACTGGCAATCCTTGTTTTTATAAAAAATATATACGTATACACACAAAAAATCATAATAAAAATTCAAGTGTTAACTTGTTAAATAGCTTAAATTTTGATGCATGGTTACAGGGCCTTTTCCTTTTAACTATATTTATTTTGTAACTTCTATGAAATAAACATGTATTGCTCAAGTAAAAAAAATTTTTTTTGAGAGAGTGAGAGTGAGAGATCGTGTGCAAGTGTGCGCAAATTGGGGAGAGACAGAGGAAGAGAGAGAATCTTAAGCAGGCTCCATGCCCAGCACAGAGCCCAAAACAGCTCAATATCATGATGGTGAGATCATGACTTGAGCCAAATTCAAGGGTTAGATGCTTAACCGACTGAGGCACCCAGGTGCCCCTTGAGTACAAAGTTTTTAAGCAGAAAATTCAGGACTCATGTATAACTCATCCATTCATTTGTCCATCTGTCTGTCTGTCCATCTATCCATCCATCCAACCATCCAATCATCTATCTATCCATCCATCCATCTTGTTATTCAACAAATATTTGTTAAGCACCTACAATGGGTCAGACCAAGGCAACAAAAGGATTCCTTGGCCTGCTCATTTTCTTGTACAAGAGCTGTAGTAGTAAATAAAGTTTATGATGTGGATAATACAGACCATCTGCTCTCTTGTCCTTATGAATAGCATAAAAGCTTGTGGGCCTGGGAAAGACAGAAAATATTCTTAGAAAGTGGAGAGTCAGGAATGCTTTTCTAAAGTCTACTGTTTGTCCTCCTACAAAGAAAACTTTCTATTCTTCACATAATGTTTCTACAACATTTTGATGGCTTCTCTGGATCATTTTAAACTAAGCTGAAATGTAGAGCAATTTTAAGATGGGTAATTTAACTTCCAAACAACAATGGATATTTTTTTTCTTTCTTTTTTACTGGGGCCAATGTATGTGAGCAAACAAGTTCTAATCTTAATCTGAGTTTGGCAACAAATCCCTGGTGAAAGGAGGGAGTGGGTTATATAAATATCCATTCTTTCCTTGTGTACATTTCCTGTGATATTTATGATTATTTTAAATGCTTCTCATTGGATTCCTCTTTTGCAATGAAGCTGGCAGGGACGTAATCTCTTATCTACACCATTGCTTATTTTGTGTGTACAGTGACCCACTGTATAAGGTCTTTTCCCCCCATTCTATAAGGTCTTAATCAGTTTATCAGCATTTATTGGACACAGTCACTATATTTGAAAATGTTCTTCATTTTTGCCTTGATGACTCTTTTAGTAATGAAATTTGTATTGCTGGGCAAGGTCTAGAACTGTGTCATATTTCTGAGATATGAGATGTACCTTAAGCCTAAACCGTTAAGATTCAGAGCCTTCACAGATATCTCTGAATGTCAGCATTTCCTCTTGGTACTTGCACTGTACCAGATAAAAGATTACAAGTTCTGTTTCTTTACAAGAAATGCATTTTAATGATTCAGAGGTCACAGATATTTAATCAACTATTTCCTAGTTCAAGAAACTCAAGATAAATTTCCTTCTCCAACTGCTTGTATTGGTAATAATAATAATGATGATGGCTACCACTTACTGAGGGCCTACTATATGCCAAACACTGTGCTAGTTTGTGAGGATACAGAGGTGAACAAGACAATGCTCAATAGGTATTAATTTAAAAAAATTTTTTTAACGTTTATTCATTTTTGAGAGACAGAGACAGAATATGAGAAGGGAAGGGGCAGAGGGAGGGAGACAGATTCTGAAGCAGGCTCCAGCTCTGAGCTGTCAGCACAGAGCCTGACATGGGGCTCAAACCCACAGACTGCGAGATCATGACCTGAGCCGAAGTCAGATGCTCAACCGACTCAGCCACCCAGGCGTCCCTCAATAGGTATTAATTAAATCTGTGGTTGTGATCTCTGGACCAGAAGCATCAGCATCACCTGGGAACTTGTAAGAAATCCAGATTCTCAGACTTTTCCTTAGACCTACTAAATCAGAAACTGTAGGAGTGGGGCACAGGAATTGTGTTTTAACTGGTACTCCAGATGATTCTCATGCTTCTTAAAGTTTGAGAGCCACTGGGTCAAATGAATGGAGACAGTTTTGATGTCTGTCTTTGTGGCTCTTCTAGGCTACTGGGGTGGTGCTGGGGTACACAGAAGTCAAAAGGTAATGGCAAACTCCCAAACTTGCCATGACGGGGGATACTTGGAGAACTTCCACAGGCTAGAGTAGCAAGCAGAAGCCTAAGCTTTTATGAACTTGTAATCCCTGAAAGGAGTTTGAAATTAATCTTGAGAGGGGCGCCTGGGTGGCTCAGTCGGTTGGGCGGCTGACTTCGGCTCAGGTCATGATCTCACGGTCTGTGAGTTGGAGCCCCGCGTCGGCTCTGTGCTGACAGCTCGGAGCCTGGAGCCTGTTTCAGATTCTGTGTCTCCCTCTCTCTGACCCTCCCCCGTTCATGCTCTGTCTCTCTCTGTCTCAAAAATAAATAAACGTTAAAAAAAAAAAAAGAAATTAATCTTGAGAAGAGTGAGTAGCATGAAGGGGTTTTTAAGGAGAGTGATAAAATTAGATCTGTTCTAATAAGATTACTTGGGTTCTTTGGAGAAAGGGAAGTTGGACATCCAAGTGACTGAGCCACCCAGGAACCCCTCACTCTTAATAGAAATAGATGGCTATGGGTCTCAAACCTTAGGAGGAAACTGTTAAAGATGAAAGAAAGAGGTACAAACAAAGAAATACATCCAGAGGAAATAAAAATGTAAGAAATGAAGAAAATTTAAAAACCAAACTAAATGTTACAGAAATGTATGAGATGATATTACAAACATAAAATTAAAAACATTATGATGTGAGAAAGGAAAGAGAAGAAGAAAAAAGCCTTTGAAAATTAGAAATATGGTAGCTGAAATCAATCAGTAGAACAGTTGGAAGGTGAAATTAAGGAATTTCCCAGAAAGCAGAACAGAGTAGAAAAACTAAGCAGCAGAGAATGGGAGGAAAGAAGAAGATCAATTAGGAAGTCTAATAGCTGGATCTAAAAAGCAGGAACAGAAATAGCAGAAGGTAGAGAATGAGCAAAGAAAAAAATTACTAGAAAATGTCCCAGGATTGAAGAGCCCGAGTCTCCATATCGAAAGGTCACACCAAATGCCCAGCCCAGTGTATGAAACAAATCCACACCAAGGCACATCACAGTGAAACCTCAGAAAACCAGGCATAAATAAAGGATCTTTAGGAATTTTCAGGGAGGTGGGGGTTGGGGGAAGACACATATCACAATAACAGTATGGCACTCAGAATAACACCAGATTGCAACGTGGCAAGGAGGAAGACAACAGCACAGTGTCTTCCATGTTGTGAGGAAAACTGGTTTCTGCTCTCAGATAAATAGTGGGATGACCTATCAGAAAATGATGAAGAGGGGCGCCTGGGTGGCGCAGTCGGTTAAGCATCCGACTTCAGCCAGGTCACGATCTCGCGGTCCGTGAGTTCGAGCCCCGCGTCAGGCTCTGGGCTGATGGCTCAGAGCCTGGAGCCTGTTTCCGATTCTGTGCCTCCCTCTCTCTCTGCCCCTCCCCCGTTCATGCTCTGTGTCTCTCTGTCCCAAAAATAAATAAACGTTGAAAAAAAAGAAAATGATGAAGAAAGAATACACTCGTTCAGTAATGAAGCCTTAAAAAAATTGACCTTCTACCGATTATTTTTTAGGCAGCTATGCTAGGAAGTGCTCTAGAAAAATAAAGGAATATATAGAGACAAAGACCTCAGACACTGGAAAGAGGGAGTTTATTGGCCTTCAGAAAATGCTGCCCAGGGCAGGTGGAAAACCAGGATTTGGCCTCATTGATGCCCTGCATACCACTCTCCCCTGTTCCCTGTGGTTCTTTGGGACTAGGGTGGCCAACTGTCCATCCCTGTTTGCCCAGAACCAAGGGGCTTCACAGCATGTGGGTCTTTTGGCTTTAAAAGCAGAACAGTTCCAGGCAAGCTGGGGAGAGCTGGTCATCTGACTTGGAACTGTAGCCACTGCCTGTTCTTCCATGTGTGTGTCTTTGAGCATGTTTTCTTTCTCTCTTTCTTTCTTTTTAAAAATTTTTAATGTTTGTTTGTTTATTTATTTATTATTTTATTTTATTTTAAAAATTTTTAACGTTTATTTATTTTTGAGACAGAGAGAGATAGAGCGTGAATAGGGGAGGGGCAGAGAGAGAGGGAGACACAGAATCTGAAGCAGGCTCCAGGCTCTGAGCTGTCAGCACAGAGTGCGACGCAGGGCTTGAACTCACGGACCGTGAGATCATGACTTGAGCCGAAGTCGGACGCTTAACCAACTGAGCCACCCAGGCGCCCCAATGTTTATTTATTTTTGAGAGAGAGAGAGAAGAGAGAGAAGAAGCAGGGGAGGGGTTAGAGAAGAAGACACAGAATCCGAAGCAGGCTCCAGGCTCTGAGCTGCCTGCACAGACCCCCATGTGGGGCTCGAACTCATGAGTCGTGAGATCATGACCTGAGCCAAAGTCTGACACTTAACTGACTGAGCCACCCAGATGCCCTGAGCGTGTTCTCTCTTTCTGACACACACTCTCCCTGCTCCATCAACTTCTCCCCACCCTCTAAGCACCAGCACACTGGAGACAGAGAAATGTGCCTATGTTGAGGTGGCTCTCTTCTCTGGCACAAGAACGGTTTTTGAACCTCTTGAGGAGTCTCTATCTGAACAGATGCCAAATGAGACCTCTCTCTGCTCAGAGGGGGTTGTTGCAGTTGGGGGTTGGGGCTATGTCCCATTTTCCTGCCTGTTCTCTAAAAACCGTTAAATCTCACACTTACTGCCTCCCTCCCTGAGGAATTATTTGCTGTGTTGGGGTCCTCCCTGGGCGGTGTTCTCCACCAGACAAGCGTGCCACTGTGGGCAAAGGCTGAGCTGAATCACTGCCTGGAACTGGCAAAACCCCAGGCACCTCAGTTACACTTATTCTGACTTGGGGTCACCTTCATGAATTGGCACATTTTCTTCACATTTAAACTAATCTGAAAAGATCCTATTTTCTTACATCTTGGAAACCACTGCTGCTGGTGCTTTTGATCTGCTCCATTAGTTTTGTACACTTGACCCCTTCAGCCATCAGCCTTCTTAGCAAGGGGCAGTGGCTCTCACACCAGGGCACATTAGACTCACTCTGAGAGTCTTTAAAACATAGTTTTGCAGGCTTCTTTCCCAGGCCAATTAAATCAGAATCTTTGGGGGGTGGGGCCGGTTTACCAACTCACCAAGTTCTAATGGGCAGCTGGGGCAAGGACTACCAGTCCTCGTTCAGCAAGACACTAGATGTCTTATCTTGGCCAAGTCATGTAACACTTAGTCTCAGCTTCCCCATCTATGAAATGGGCTTAATAATGGTGGCCAGATAGGGCTCCAGGCTAGGTAAAGTATTAACTTAATGCCTGACTCATACTGAGTCCTCAGCAAGAAGGAGCTGATCATCATTGCTTTGGCTGTGGAAAAGGCTTTCTACCATAGAGCTAAACAAAGGACCACGATAAACCAACTTGTTCAAGGTCTTTGTTCAGAGAGAAGATGAAACTTGAGATCTTAACTCTTGGTAAAGATTGTAGTCTATAAATTGAACTCCACAAAAGAAAAAGAAAAAAAAAAGCTTGAGAAGGAACATCTCCATTTAAATGGTAATCTAGACCTACTCCATCAAACGTGAAAATTAATGTTGCTCAATTATTTGTGTACCAGATTGAATCATTTAAAGCTTTCCACAGTGAAGAGCTGCAGATGTAACTGTTATCCATTCAACCTGACTTTGCCTGACAATGATTTTTTTCTCAGTGATAAATATTAATTTCTGGTTTTAGCAAATCTATTAAGTCCCTTTGGAAAACATAAAGTCAACAAGATAGCTACCGTCTGGTCTTCAGAATTTAAATACATTATTTGAATGCAATCATTTTCAGAGTAAATAAAGCTGATAAAAATAAAAATGATTAAAATCTCTAGAAATAAAGCTAGCTGGATATGTGATGAAAAAGTAACCATGTCTTATTTTCTGCTGTTGGTTCATGTTACACACACACACACACACACACACACACACACACACACAGAGAGAGAGAGAGACAGAGAGAGACAGAGAGAATGCCTAGGCTCTTAGGCCAGATGGAGTAATGCTGCCTCAGGGACAGTGTGATTAGGGTGAGATCCAAAGAGAGGAGATGACCAATACTGCCCTTCCTAGCCAGGAGAGTGAGGCTACCCAGGCACAAAGAGGGTGTTGGTAGCTTGTGGATGGACAAGATCAGAGCCCCACTCTCATGCCAGAAGTCCCAGGAAATGTCAAGGCCCATGGGAGAATTTGGTGGGTGGATTGTTGCGGTCTTAAATGCCCCTGTGGTCCAGCTGGTCACAGCAGCATGGATGATGTGAATGGAGTAGCCCACTTTTGAGTGGATCACAAAGGCTCAAACAATATGAACTTCAAGGTGACCATAAATAACTGAGGACCAAAAATCTCCTCCTCCAGCTTTTTGCACCAGGTAAGTCTTCCCAGACTCTAGTAAGACTCCAATTTTTTTTTTCAATGTTTATTTATTTTTGAGAAAGAGAGACAGAGACAGAGGGGGAGGAACAGAGAGAGAGGTGGACATAGAATCCAGAGCAGGCTCCAGGCTCTGAGCTGTCAGCACAGAGCCACATGCCGGGCTCGAACCCACAAACCATGAGATCATGACCTGAGCCACAGTCAGACGCTTAACCGACTGAGCCACCTAGGTACCCCTCTAATAAGACTCCAGAGGAGAGAAAGAAGGGACTCCCCGTACCAAAGCTGACAATGAAACTTCCATTAGTACAAGGATAGGGTGGTGGAACCAAATTGATTTAGAAAAATACGCAAGTGTTTCATGGAAGCAGTCTGTAGTCCTCACCTAACTACTACACTGTTGTTGCTGAAAGTGTTCTAAATGTTTCTAATTTGGAGTTGACACATATGTCCCAAATATAGTATAACTGTACTTACACATGCTTTTACTGATAGAATTGCATAAAGTTACAGAACTGCATGAAGTAATAGGACAGCATAAATCCAAATACCTTTGTTATGTAACTATTACATTTAAATGTTTAGGATCAGTTTAGTGAGAGCAATTTGGAAATGTGTAATTAAGTTGAAAATGCACAAGCCCATTGAAAGACTGGCTGGCCAACTGGCCTCATTTTACTTGTGAAGAAGCTGATGCCCAGAGGGCTGACTGATCTTGACTTTGCATTCACCCTAGTAGAGATTTAGAAGAGGAAGAGATTTAGCAGAGCCAAGGGCCAAACCCTGTTCACTTTCTCCCCTGCTATTTGTTATAGAGAAACCCTACACAGCTGAAAAGGAGGTGGCTCCAAGACGCTCACTGTATCACATTTACAATATTAAAGACTGGAAACAACCTAAATGTTGATTATTAGAAAAACAAGTTACTAATTTCTGTCACAGTCTTACATTGGAATGCTATATGGCAGGAAAAATGAATGAAGCAGGGTTGCATTATTAGCATAGACTAAGAAGGATAGGTATGCAATGGGACAATTTATGAAAAACTCCTACATTGCTTAGGAATACATTTTCTATGTTATGTACAATAAATACTGACTACCTATCATGTGCCAGATGCTGTTCTAGGTGTTGGTGATACAGCAGTGGAAAAGTTCCTGCTTTCCTAGAACCTACATTCTAGTGACATAGTTGCACATGGAGTAGAACTATAAAGAAAGATGTTGGATTGATAAACACTGAATGCAGAATAGTAGATACCTCTGGGGAGGGCCAGGGGAATTTGATTGGAGACGTGATGCACAGAGAGCTTCAATTATTTGCCATGTTTTATTTCTTAAGCTGGGAAAGTGGATAACTGGTGTTTGTTGTATCATTCTCTGTGGTTTCTCATCTGATACATCTTATAAGGATCGATTTACTTTTGTTTTCTATTTTGTTTCTACAAATTTCTTTCATTCCTGTAAAAACAGGTTTTCCTCCACAGATAATGGGGAGGTCAAATGAAACATAAGGAAATTAATGGAGACGTTCTGGGAACGAGTAAGTGTTTAAGGGAGCCTGTGGGTTTGGAAATGGCAAGAACTCTTGGATGTTTTGAGTGATACTGTTTCTAGAGAGAGGAAGAAGGCATGGAAACACCAGCACACAGCTGGGCCCAGGGAAACTTGGTAACTGCTTGCTGAAATAAAGGACTGATTGTGGACTTAGTTTGTTTCCAAGGAAAAAGATGGCAAGGGATTCTGCGGCATGTCCTAGAGCCTTAACCTAGCCTGGTCCCAAGGGTGGCTGGCTTTATGGAGTACTACCTTGTTGATCAACGGACTGCAGATATTTTGGCATTTAACATTCAGTCTGCATCCTGAATCATGCTGGACCCAGTTTGGCAGCTCTTATTTCAAATAATTTAGATGAACAGTCTTATCTAAAAATCATCCTTTTTAGAATCCTTTTGTCCCATCAAGAATCCTTGCTTTATCACAGAGGTATATCTGATTAGAAAAAAGCAGAAATATTGCAATACCACCTTTTACAGCCTGTGGCCTAATAATTTCATTATTAGGAATCTATCCTTGGTAATAATCAGAGATATGGGCAAAGTTTATGTCCAATGACATGCCCAGGCATCTTATTTATAACAGTGAAAAGATGAAAAATAAATGCCCTGCAGTAAGGGAATGATGAAAACAAATATAGTATACCTATAAAATTATATCTTATACTGTCATTAAAGTGCTTATAAAAACTATTTGATGACATGGGAAATTCTATATCATTAAATGAAAAAAATTGATCATAACTTTATTACATATCTATATATCTATTAATCGGTGAAATATTCCAAAATGTTAATGTTAATTTTCTTCTTTATACTTACTGTAATTTTCCAAAATTTCCATAGCATTTTGTTTTGCTGTTATAAATATGTTATTAAGTTTAAGTAAATGATAAGGAAATGAAAGATTACTATGCACTGAAAGAGAAGTGATCACAGAGTTGACATTTCTTACAATCTTAGACATCTGCTTATATGGCTTGCTCATTTTATAAGCCTGTGAAAAGATTAACTCCTGTGGTTGCAAATACTGGCATAAAATACAAGCTAGTTGTTTTTGCTTTTGCAAGGAGATGGTTGCTGGGGTCGTTATTACAGGTTCTGGGGCAGCAGCATGGCCTACTGGGAAGAGATGAACTTGGAGTGAAGACATTATTAGTTTTGTGACCTTGGGGATAATGATACTTTCCTCCCAGGGTTGAGGCGAGGATTAAACTGATCACGAAAGCTCTTGGCACAGGGCATGCACTTAATAAAAGCTGTTGACTCTGAATTCTCCTCAAGGTTATGAATATACAGTAAAAATCTAGAGGTTTTAGGTTGGGTTCTCTGCTAGTTCCCCCAAACAGGATTAATTAAAAAGCAAAGTGATTTTAAAAGGGGCATTGTTGCATTTACTGGGTAGAGCCAAGGGTGTTCTTCATGAGTTATCAAGCTTCTAAATTAAAGACATGGCAAGCAAACAAAAGCCCCGTACCTACTACTGCATGGTGGGCCTCGAAAGTCCATCCCATCAGTTCCTCTCTGGGCCCATTCCCACCCCTAACATTGGGGAAAGTTCTAGCAAAGTCATAAAAAAGGTAAATGGGTTCCAACTGTGTTTGTCTCTTTTTCACCTCAATACCCTGCTTTCCTTTAGAGCTTGGAATTGATAGGGTTTTCTGGTTTCCCAAAGTCCCCTGCCCCACAGAGGGCTAGCCTCAAGTAGAACCATAGTGTGGTGGAGATTTAGGCTCAATGATGTCAGATTGCCTGGTTGAATTTGTGACATGTTACTTAGCCTCTTTGAATCTCAGTTCTGTATCTGTAAAATGGGAATAATAATAAAACTTTGTAAGATTTAGTGAGGTTTAGTGTGTGTGAAGTGCTTTGAATAGTGCCTGAACCATAGAAAGCACTCCAGAAATTCTAGCTATTATTATTATCACTCCTCTTCCAGGCTCTTACCCTGAAAATCCCTCACAAATGCAAGGCCAGAAAGCGACATCTTCAGCAAGGAGGCTGTGGAAGTTGGGAGCACAGCCTTTGGCGCTGGACAGGGTGGAATTGTGTTATAGCTCTGCCACTCTCTAGTTGTGTGACCTGGGGCGACTCACTTAATATCTGTCTCAACTGATGCTTGGGGCCAGAGGTAGGGTTGTTAAGATAACTGAATAATGCTTAGCATTGTGCCTGATTCGGAGTAGGTACTTAATACGTTTTAGGTATTAATTATTGTTCCGAGTACATTGTGTATATTATCTCATTTATGCCCCACAAAACCACTGTCTTGCAAGTGAGGAAAGTTTAGCACAAAGAAGGTCAAGGCCACATGATTAGTAACTGGCAGAAACAGAACTCGAACCACGCTATCTGAACCCCCAGTCTATGGTTTTAACCTCTGTACACCACGGGCTGTAACACTGTATGACACCCCTTCTGGCTAATGACAAGGATTCATTCCTACTTCAGGGTCCATGACTGACAATGACATAATATGTTTCGACTGCTTCTAACAGGGTTATATATTTTTTAAGTTTATTTATTATTTTTTGGGAGAAAGAGAGCAACCGTGAGCAAGGGAGAGGCAGAGAGAGGGAGAGAGAGAGAATCCTTATTTGCTGTGGGGCTCAAACTCACCAACTGTGAGATCATGACTAGCTGAAATCAAGAGTCAGATGCTTAACTGGCTGAGCCACCCAGGCACCCCTAAACTGTGTTAATACTTCTGATCAGCATTGAGATAACAAACATTCCCCAGGTGCCCCTAAGAGGTTTACATTTTTAAAGAACACTCCTATGATTTTTGATATTTGATAATACTATGATTTTTACTGGTATGAATTTAAAGCTGAAAAGGACTGTACAATTAACAGTGTTCTAAGATGATGAAAATTTTATTCAGCTTCAGTTGGTTACATTTAATTAAATAAGTTAATGATGGAAAATTGAGTGAACCTTCTAGTGACACAGTATCAAGCCTCCCTTCCCCCTTAAACTCCCTGGTGATGGGACTTCAGGTACTGGAGCAGGCTAATGGGGACAATGTTTAGATATGTCTGGGATGATGGTAGTGGGAGTTGATGTTTTACACACACACACACACGCGCGCGCGCACACACACACACACACACACACACACACACACACACACCTTGGCTTGTTTGTAAACAAATAGACTCAGAGATGGAAAGGACCTTAGGAGGCATGGAATTCCTCCACCCCATGACAGTACAGATCAGTTTGAAAAACATCCATGAGGAATGGCTGTCTGGAATTTGTATATATCTTCAATGAGATATTCAACTGGACCCTAAACTAGTTAGAAATACACTCATCTGAATTCCACCTTTTTGTAATTTCTATTTCTAGGGCCCAATTCTCTCTCGCATGGTAATGTGAAAGTCTAACTCCCTCTTCTGAAATGACATAGTCCCTTACTGATAGAATTCCTTCACTTAATGATTAATTATTGATCATCAGTCAGGTGGTATGCAAGGCACTGGGAACAAAGGCATGAACAAGGCCACAAACCCTGCCCACCATGGATTGAATAGGCCAGCAAGAGCCTGGTCAGTCATGTTGCTTTTGGTGGAATGTACTTCTCCACTTAGATATTTCCAGATCCTTCAACCACTTCTTGCATGATAGTTTCTGGACCCCTCAATATCCTAGCAATGCTTTTTTGAAAACATATAGATTAAAACAATGTTTTCATCATCGTCATGTAAATGTGTTTTATTCCCTGGTCTCTGTTCACAGATTTGTACTTCCCTTTCAAATTCTTCTTCATTCTGTTTATGGGGAAAATATTTCTGAATTGCCCTCCCATGCACTGTCAAGCATTATGCAAGGAATTAAGGAATTATAGTAAAGTAGACATTGTCTGTGTCCCTGGGTATAATCTACTGGAGGAGAGAGACATGTATACAAATAGCCATTATCTATGTGACAAGGGCTATACCAAAAGTAGGAATAAGTGCTTGTCAAAGTAAGGAAAGTCTGCCTGGAACTTTTAGGATGACACTGGAATCCCAAGTAATTCTTTGTTTTTACTATTTTATTATTTTCTTGGGATCCTTTAAAAATTCTAAGTGGTAAAACTGTTGTTCCCCAATATATTTTCTATCTATATTCAAAAGAAGACATGAGAAATGCATAGTAAATAATCATATTAAGAGTTTATGTTTGTATAACTATATATATATAACTATATACACATATACATATATATACATATATATACAGTGTTTTACATTTGATAGAATGCCTTGATAGAAATCAGCTCTTTAATCTTCAAATAATTTTCTTCATTTTATAGATTTGTAAACTGAGGCTCAGAGCAGTAAGTGGATGTGCCAACATCACAAAGCCGTTAAGTGGCAGAACCAGAACTCAGACCCATTCAGGACTCTAAGCCTAGGGGCTTCACTCACTGTAGCCACAGCCGCCATCCCTGATAAAAACATGGATTTGATAGGAAAATGGGAACAAGGATACACACTGTGACCTGACATCCCATAGAAAGAGAAAGAGTGTCAGAAGGTGGACGATGGTAACACTGCACCTTGGTAATCAACTCCAAAGAGCAAAGGGCAACCTCATCACATCCCTCTCATTTAAGAGTGTGTAAGCCTATGTTTGCTATTTGATAGGATTCTCAGGGTTTTGCATACTCTCCCCATCCTTACTTCTGTAAACACATAATCCCAGAAGGTTATTTGGTTTCCCGTTAACAACAGTTTCCCGTTTTTTAAGGCTCTAAGGCACATCAGGTGACAGGTCACACATAGTTCTATTCCGTTCCCTTTATGAGGCAGTGATGCTAATGTGTAATCACAAATATTTTCCTTTTGCCTTCAAAATGACAAGGCATTCAAGATTATTCCAGTTAATAAGATGCCACAGGAGCCCATGAAATTAATTACAAAACCTGTCTGACAAGAAAAATAGGTTTTTTGAAAAGAGGAAAGCAAATAGTCTCTACTGATAGTTGTCCTTCATATGTTTTTACCTCTGGAGTATATCCTACTGCTCTGAAATGAAGAATTCTATCAGTTCTCATGACCTTCTGCAAAGATTTGTCCTATAGTTCTTTGGTGGGGCATGCCAGACAGGCATAGTGATGAGGCATTTACTTTATGTCTTCAGAGTGTGGAAATACATTGGACTCTGGCCCAAACTGGCAACCTAAGTGTTATAACATTGCTGTTTAATATTTAATATCTACACTGAAAATATGAAACATCCCTGGCTTTGCAGTCAAGAATAGTGGAAATATATTCTGATTGATTCATGACATTTAAAAATGGGACTTGTCTTCCTTTTTACAGAATCAATTAGCTCCTAGTGCCCACAGTCCATGAAGACAGCCAGGGAGAGTTGGCTGCCTGTGCCTGCAGCCGGTATTTTTGTTAGAGTGTTTGGAAAAGCTAGATTTACAACTTTCTGACTTTAGTCCCTCTCCAATGTCTCTGCTTCTATCATTCCAATGGGCCACCAACAGTTTTCACAACCAAGAACAGGTGCTTACTGCAGAGCTGAGAGGTAAGCCTGGCCATTCTATTTTCCCTGCTTCAGCTAGGCCTTGTGAGACTTGCCACAAAACCCGGATTTGCCCATTAGAACGGGAACTCAGCATGTCGGCGACATGTTAGTAAGTGAGTAAGTCCATCGAGAGCAGTGCTGTGTGACTCAAATATACTGCTTTGGAAATGGCATTGTTTAAATCAGCCTTACAAATACAACCTAACACATGCTTTGGCTAAACGTAGTATTTCTTGATTTAGAATATCACTGTGGAGTATCGCTGTGGAAATTCAGTTAAAACACACACACACACACACACACACACACACACACACACACACACACACACTAAACTCTATCTATTCTGGCCAGGGAATGTGGCATTATGATTTTATTCATTAAGTCTAGTTTGATTCTGACAGTGTCCCTGCCACAATGCAGTGGACACAAAAGAAGTACATCAGAGTCTTCCCTTCTGAGAAGTAAAGAAGGAAAAGGAAATATATACTGGATGGCCTACTGTGCCAGGCACCTTTACATAGATTCTTGTTCAATCTAAATAGCCTGCAAGGAATTATGTCCATTTTTATAGGTGAAGAAACTCAGGCTTGAGGAGGTTAAGTAACTTGGAATATGTAAGTGTTGACACTGGCTTTAAACCAGGTCTGTCTGGCTCCACAGTCTATGCTCTTTCTCATCATAGATGCATGCAGGACACAATCAGGGAGGGATAGGAGACAGTATATAATGAAGTACAAAATTAAATATAATCAAGTGCTAAGACCTAGGGTATAAACCTCAAGCGTGTTGGGTGTTCAATGGGGCAGGCAAGAAATGAATGTTTACTTTAATTATTAGAGAAGATCTCAAGGAGGAAGAAGGAGGAAGAAGGAGGATTTGAAATCCTTGCAGAATTGCCAGGATTGCAGGATCAAATATTCTTTTTAATAAAGAGTTAGCTCATAATTGTGACACAGAGTTATATTTTTAAGGAAGTCAAATGTACTCTTAGTTCTTCTGGACTTTGCCCCTATCTTTTGTCCACTTTACTTCCTGTTCTGGGACCACCCTCACTTATTCTGCTCATGCTCTGCTCTCGTTGCAGCACACATTTGATAAAACTCCATCACTGAGTGAAGGAAACTATCAACCTTCCCTGTGCCCATGGAAGTTCCACAGCACTCTGTATTGTTAGTGTCTACAAGAGTGTCTGGCATCTATGGGGTACCCAATAAACATTTGGTAAATGAATGAGACAAAAAGGAAAAGGATAGATGGGTAAAAATACATTTCCAGACACTAACATCACATGGACTCCCTGACTGCTTGCCAATCCCGCTGTGTTTCCTCACTTCTCTCTCCAGTGGATTCTACAAGTCAATCTGCTACTTGCTTCTAATCTCAGACTCTCAACAGATGGCTCTGCCTCTGGAAGTCATCTGACAGCAACATATTAACTTCCCACATTACACACCTGACCTTAGAAACCAGTCTTCCTACATTCAGAAATCTTCTTCTGTCTTGTATATACTCCTTCTCTCAAATGAATGGACTTTTCCTGTGAGTTTTAAAACATGCTCAAGTGTCTTCCATTACAAACAACTTTCCCAATCACCCTTTGTAAGGTCAACAATTTCCTCCATGTTTCTCTATACAATGGCCACTTTCCATTCTCCCTCTTCATCCTCTTGTCAACACTTCACCCTCTCTGCTTCTTGAAATACTGTCTTCTATGGTTTTGGGGACATCACATTCTGCTGATTTTCCTGCTTTCTCTCTAACACCAACTTCTACACACACACACACACACACACACACACACACACACACACACAAACACACACTTTTTCCTGGCCCATCTTCCTCTACCTGGTCTTTGAATTTCTTCATTTCTCAGCTGTAGATCCTCTTCTCTTCTTAAGTCTGTTCTTTTTCTTTAAGTATCATCTCCACATGCAGCTTCAAGTTCTACCTATATTCAGGGGCTCACAAATCTGTATTTCCAGCCCAGATTTGTACGTTCAATTGTTCACTTGAATTCTCTACTTGGATGCATTAAGGCATTTTGAATTCACAATATCTAAAATTATACTCATGCTCTTTTCTTACAGAACTGGTGTTTTCTTACTGTTCTTTCTCAGTGAATGCCACTACCATCTACCCAACTGTACAAGTTAAAAACCTGATCATTTTTTTCTAACAGCTCATGCCCTCCTGGCTCTCACATCCATTTTAACACAAAGTCCTGTTGGTTTTTCCTCAAAAGTACCTCTTAAATAAATCCCTTTCTGGGGCGCCTGAGTGGCTCAGTCAGTTGAGCATCCAACTTCGGCTCAGGTCATGATCTCACAGTTCATGAGTTCAAGCCCCACGTCGGGCTCTGGGCTGACAGCTCAGAGCCTGGAGCGCACTTTGGATTCTGTGTCACCCTCTGTCTGCCCCTCCGCTGCTTGCACTCTGTCTCTCGCATTGTCTCAAAAATAAACATTAAAATAAATAAATAAATAAAATAAAAAAAAAATAAATCCCTTTCTATCTCCTCCATTACTCCAGTGCAAGCCTCCCTAAACAATTCTTGTCTTCCAATGTGTTCACATTATAGCAAGAGCAATCTTTTTTTAAAACATAAATATAATTATGTTATGTCCTGCTCCTCCTTCATATACCCCTGCCACAAACAAAACAACTCTTTAAAGCTTCCCATTGTGCCTAGAATAAATTCAAAACACCTAACCTGCTCTATAATGCCCATTCTCCAGGCTCTTCTCACATTACAGACCACGATGGGGGGAGGAGGCAAAGAAATAATGGCCATAGAGATAAGCCAAGGGACCCAAGAGTTTTGAGACAGCAGAAAGTGTCATCGGTGTATTGGACTCCATACACTGTAAACGTCTTCCTGACTTGATGGTAATGAGATGATTTTTAATAGTCTCTTAGAGAAGCAGTGTAGGCAGAAGCTGGTTTACAGGTGAAGTCATGGAAGCAGGGGTAATGCCTTTTCTTTTACCAAATTTGGTGTTGATGGAAAGGGGAGAAGAAAGTATCCCACTTGACCTTCTTAGGACACGTGGCACTGTTGATCATTCCTTCTTCCTTCAAAGCAGGGGTATTGGGTTGTTAGAGAAAAAGAAAGATACTTTGAGGACGAGCGCCTTGAGAAAGATGAAGCAATACCCATTAATGGAACAAGGTCTTAGGGAGATGGAAGGGGTGGGATCAAAGACTTGGGTGGACAGTGAGCCTGGACCCATTCTGTTGTTAGGTGCGTATCCATTAAGGACTATTAGGTTGTCTTGGAATATTGACTGCTTTATCATTATGTAATGCCCTTCTTTATCCCTGATAAATTTCTTTGCTCTTAAGTCTGCTCTGTCTGAAATTAATATAGCTACTCTTTTTTTTTTTAAGTTTATTTATTTTGAGAGAGAGGGAGTGAGCATGAGCACAGGAATGGGGGAGGGGCAGAGATAGAGGGAGAGAGAGAATCCCAAGCAGGCTCTGTGTTGTCAGCATGGAGCCTGAGGCAGGGCTTGAAACCAGGAACCTGAGAACATGACCTGAGCTGAAATCCAGAGTTAGATGCTCAACCTACTGAGCCACCCCGGCACTCATATAGCTACTCTTGTTTTCTTTTGGTCAGTGTTAGCATGGTATATTTTTCTCCATCTCTTTACATTAATTTATATGTGTCTTTATATTTAAAGTAGGTTTCTTATAGATTTGGGTCTTATTTTGTGATCCATGCAGAAAATCTCTGTCTTTTATTTGGTATATTTAGATAGCTGACATTTTGTTTGTTTGTTTGTTCATTTATCTTTTTTAGTAATTTCTACACCCAACATGGGGTTTGAACTCATGACCCCAAGATCAAGAGTCACATGCTCTTCCAATGGAGCTGGCCAGGTGCCCCTAGATCACTGACATTTAAAGTGTTGATGAAGGTGGATTCATATCTACCATATTTGTTACCATTTTCTTTGTTCCTATTTTTGGCTTCCGAACCCTTTCTTCCTTCATTGTTTTAACTGTGTTTTATGTCATTTAATTGAAGTTTTAAATAATTCCATTTTCTTTACTTTCTTAGCATATCAATTATACTTCTTTTTAAACTTTTTTTTTTTAGTGGCTGCCCTAGAGTTTGCAATATACATTTAAAAGAATCCAAGTCCACTTTCAAATAAGTGGACAGTGAGAATGATAACAAAATATTCTTAATTCTTCCTCCCATCCTTGCATCTTTGCTGTCATTCATTTCACTTATACATGAACATGCCTAATTGAATACATCATTGCTATTATTTTGAACACATTATTATCTGTTAGATCAATTAAGAATATGAAAAATAAAAGTTTTCATTTTACTTTCACTTATTCATTCTCTAACAGTCTTTCTTTCTTTATGATGGAGATAGAAATTTCTAATGTATATCACTTCCCTTCTCTCCAGAGAGCTTCTTTTCACATTTCTTCCAAGGCAGGCCCACTGGCAACAAATTCCCTTAATTTTTGTTGGAGAAAGTCTTTCCTCCTTCACTTTTGAAGGATATTTTCATAGGATACAGAATTGCAGGTTTTAAAATTTTTTTCCCTTTATACACTAAGTATTTTACTCTCCTCTTGCCTGCATGTTTTTTGAGAAGTTGAATATACTTTTTTTTAAGTTTATTTATTGAGAGAGAGAGCATGAGTAGGGGAGGGTCAGAGACAGAGGGAGACAGAGAATCCCAAGTAAGCTCTTCACTGTCAATGTGGAGCCCAATGTGGGGCTCAAGTTCACAAACTGTGAGATCATGACCTGAGCAGAAGTCAGATGCTTAACCTACTGAGCCACCCAGGTGCCCTGAGAAGTTGAGTGCATTTCTTTTTTTTTTTATTTTATTTTTTATTTTTAAAAATTTACATCCAAATTAGTTAGCATATAGTGCAACAATGATTTCAGGAGTAGATTCCTTAGTGCCCCTTACCCCTTTAGTTCATCCCCCCTCCCACAATCCCTCCAGTAACCCTGAGTTTGTTCTCCATATTTATGAGTCTCTTCTGTTTTGTCCCTTTCCCTGTTTTTATATTATTTTTGTTTCCCTTCCCTTATGTTCATATTTTTTGCCTCTTAAAGTCCTCATATGAGTGAAGTCACATGATATTTGTCTTTCTCTGACTGACTAATTTCACTTAGCATAATACCCTCCAGTTCCATCCACGTAGTTGAAAATGGCAAGATTTCATTCTTTTTGATTGCCAAGTAATACTCCATTGTAGATATAGAATGTATTTCTTATCTTTACTTCTCCATGGGTTAGGTGTATTTTTCCTCACGCCTTTTTCAAGATTTTTTTTCTTTAATCTTTGCCTTTTTTTTGCAGTTTCAATATATTTGTATATTTCACCTTTTGTAATTGTCTCATAGTTCTTGAATGTTCTATTATGTTTTTTGTTTTCTGGGTTTTTTCTATCTCTTTGCCTTTTCAGTTTTAGAAGCTTCTGTTTTCGTATCCTCAAGCTCAGATATTTTTTCCTCAGCCATGTCTAGTTTACTAATGAGCCTAGTAAATGCAGTCCTCATTTCTGTTCTAGTGTTTTTGATTCCTAGCATTTCTTTTTGTTTCTTTCTTTTTTTTTTTTTAAATTTTTTTTTCAACGTTTTTATTTATTTATGGGACAGACAGAGACAGAGCATGAACAGGGGAGGGGCAGAGAGAGAGGGAGACACAGAATCGGAAACAGGCTCCAGGCTCCGAGCCATCAGCCCAGAGCCTGACGCGGGGCTCGAACTCACGGACCGCGAGATCGTGACCTGGCTGAAGTCGGACGCTTAACCGACTGCGCCACCCAGGCGCCCCAACTTTTTGTTTCTTTCTTAGGATTTCCATCTCTTTGCTTACGTTACCTTGCATGTTACCTGTTCTTGCATGTTGTCTACTTTTTCCATTTAAGCCCTCAACATATTAATAATATTTTTAATAAAATTCCTGTTCCTATAAGTCCAGTAATCCTGCCATATATTACTCTTGTTCTCATGCTTTTCAAATCTGTTTTTGCCTTTTAGGATGCCTTCTAGTTTTTTGTTGAAAGGTGGACATGATGTACTAGGTAAAAGAAACTGCAATAAATAAACTTTTAGTAACGCAGTGGTAAGGTGTGGGGGCAGAGGAACCATTCTGTGAAACACATACTGTCCTATGGTTATGTCAGTCTTTTGGAGACCCCCCTGGACTGTGAACTTCACCATTGTATCTCAGGATCTTCCCCCCTTAGGTGGAACAGGATAGCTAGAGGGGGCTGGAGTTGGGTATTTTTGTTCTCCCAGGTAGAGTAGGCTCTGATAAAACCACAGCAGGTTAGGTTCTGACAAAATAGTTTCTCCTGGGAGCAGGCCTTGTTAAAAACAGAGGGCTCCGGTGTATTTCAAAACAGTTCCGTGCCCCTTCCCCTTGCCAGAAGCACTAAAGGATTTTTCTCTGATATTCACTGTGAGGGCCTGGTAGAGCTTGTGGAAGTAAAACTCACAGAAGCGTGGGGACCTCTATGCCTGGCCCCCCCCTGGAGTTTGAACTCTCACACTTGCCCACACTGAGCCTCCTGCAATTTGCCAAGTACAGTGTAGGGTTTCCTACCTACACAGGCACTGGCTCCTGGTGAGGTTCTTGCTTGTGGGTTTCTATTCTGGTAAGCTGTGATTCTTTGACTCTGCCTGTCTCTCCAATTTTGGGTGCAGTGGTTTGTCTTGTGACCTACTTCTCTGAGAGATTTAAGAAGAACTGTTGAATTTTCAGTTTGTTCAGCTTATTACTTGTTGTTAAGAAACACTGGTTATGATAAAGTTCCTACATGCCAGACTGAAAACCAGAAGTGCTCAATTAGCATTCCCTTAGCTGAGGAAATGGGGGCCTCTGTCAGCGATAGAAAGGCAGTGATTCCTAAAAATTTCAGTCTGAGTTGGGCTGGGGAAGGGTTTACATTTATGCAGTATTTGTTCTGTACAAGGCCCCCTGTACTGTCTACATCTCCCAACAGTACTTCCAAGTGGGGTTATCATCATTTTCTGGAGAAGGAAACCCAGGCTCAAAAGAGTTATCAAGCATCCATACACACACAAATAGTAATCCAGTTAAGAAATGGCAGAAGGAGAGCCTGGGTGGCTCAGTCAGTTAAACGTCTGACTATGGTCACGATCTTATAGTTTGTGAGTTCGAGCCCTGCACTGGGCTCTGCCTGTGTGGAGGCTGCTTGGGATTCTCTCTCTCTCCCTCTCTCTCTGCCCCTCCCTCACTTGTGTTCTCTCTCTGTCTCAAAATAAATAAACTTTTTAAAATGTGTATTTATTTTTGAGAGAGAGACAGAGAGACAGGGCATGAGCAGGGGAGGGGCAGAGAGAGAAGGAGACACAGAATCTGAAGCAGGCTCCAGGCTCCCAGCTGTCAGCACAGCACCCAATGCAGGGTTTAAACCCAGGAACCACGAGATCGTGACCTGAGCCAAAGTCATCTAGATGCCCAACCAACTGAGCCACTGAGGCTAAAAATAAATAAATAAACCTTAAAAAAAAAGAAAGAAATGGTCAGAAGACATAAATAGACATTTTTCCAAAGAAGGCATACAGATAGCTTACAGACACATGAAAAGATGCCCAGTATCACTCATCACCAGGGAAATACAAATCAAAACCATGAGATACCACCTCACACCTATCAGAATGGCTAAAATTAACAACACAGGAAACAACAGGTGTTGGTAAAGATGCAGGGAAAGGGGAACCCTCTTTCACTGTTGGTGGGAATGCAAACTGGTGCAGCCACTCTGGAAAACAGTATAAAGGTTCCTCAAAAAGTTAAAAATAAAACTACCCTGTGACCCAACAGTTGCACGAGTAGGTATTTACCCAAAGGATACAAACATAACTGATTCAAAGGGGCACATGCACCCCAGTGTTTATAGCAGTGCTATCAACAATAGCCAAATTATGGAAAGAACCCAAATGTTCATCGACTGATTAATGGATAAAGGAGATGTTACACACACACACACACACACACACACACACACACACACACACAAATATACACAATGGAATATTACTTAGCCACAAAAAGAATGAAATCTTGCCATTTGCAACAACATGGATGGAGCTAGAGTGTATTATGCTAAGCAAAATAAGTCAGAGAAAGACAAATATCCTATGATTTCACTCATATGTGGAATCTAAGAAAGAAAACAGATGAACATAGAGGATGAGGGAAAATAAAAGAGGGAAACAAACCATAAGAGACTTTTCACTATAGAGAACAAACTGTGGGTTGATGGAGGGGAGGTGGATGGGGGAGGGGCTAAATGGGTGATGGGCATTAAGGAGGGCACTTGTGATGAGCACTGAGTGTTATATGTAAATGATAAATCACTAAATTCTATGTCTGAAACCAATATTACGCTATATGTTAACTAGAATGTAAATTAAAAATTGATACAAAAAAAGTTAGCAAGAGTTAGCAAGTTATCAAAAATCACATATAAAGAAGAACTAGAAGTCATTTTATGGGCTTTAAAAAAATGGACTTTTATTGGGGACATACTACATGCCAGGCTAGTGGCAGGCATTGAGGACACCCAGAGCAGAACGCACTCCCTGTCATGCCACAGAATATTACAACACAGGGTCTCATGGGCTCCCCAAGAAGGTGAACTGAACATGTAATGAGGTAAGGGCTTCTTTGAGAAGAAGCTTGGTCCTGATGGTGCATGACTGGGTTATCTGGAATAGGCATGATGGGTGGTAGAATCTTCTATAGAGAGGAAAAGGACTGTGCAAATCACAAGCCACTTGGAGGAATGGAAAATGGCTTGGTGTAGCTGGAGCATTCGGTGTGTTTTGGTGACTGGCAAGGGATGAATTTGGGAGGGATGCAGGGGTTCAGATTTTGATTTGAAGGTTCCCATGTATTATGATAAGAGTTTCCAATTTCATTCTGACATCAATGAGGAGGCAAAACGGTTTTTAAGAAGCAGAATGCCGTGACTGGCTTTGCTTTTCAGCAAGATGATTATGTTGTGTGCCATAGGAGGCTGGGGCAGGGAGACTGGTTGGAGACTGTCTCTGTGATCCCATGGAGGAAGGCCAAGGGTGCAAACCAGGGCAGCAGCAGTGGGACTGGAGAGGGAAGGAGAGATTTCTGCTGGCCAGAGAACTGACTGGCTTCTTGAACAAACTGATGTAGAGGGGGAGAGAAAGGAAGGAGGCTATGAAGACATCCTGTTTCTGGCTTGGGCAGCTGGCAGGATGGAGGTATCATTAACAGAAATAGGGAAAACAGAAGGGCGAGCAGATTTTGTGGGGGAAGATGGGGAGTTTGGTTTTGGATGTGTTGAGTTTGAGATGCACATGGGAGAGTCAACCAGCACTGTTTAGCAGGCAGACATATGCAACAGGAGCTCACCTGGGAACTCTGGGTGAAGTGGAAATCATGGCTATGGCTGAGCTTTTTAAAGGAGAACATGTTCAGTGAGGATCCAAAGGGCCATGGATGCTGGGGAACACCCACATTTAAGTAAAGGACCAACAGAGAGCAGGTCAGCAAGAAAACCAAGAACAAGTGGACCAATATGTAGGAGGAGCACCGAGAGAGTGAACACAGAGTAGGGCAAGAGATCTGTGGCCAAGACTGACTCAGTGTCCACCAAACTCATCCCTCCTTTCCTGGAGGCACAAGAAAGCTCCATTTCCCAGCCTCCCTGGATGTAGGGAGGGCCAGTGACTGGGGAACACCTGAAGAACGTGGGAGAAGGTAATGTGCAATTAAGAGCTGGTCTCAGGCTCTTTGCCTTCCCATCCATGATCCCTTTGGAGGTTGTATGTACAAGAACCCTGGAAAGTACTCAGATTTTGAGTTTTATTTGTTACCATAGCAGAGCCCAGCCTATCTTTCCTGATCCTGGCTCTGGAGTCAGATGGCTATGTTTGAATTCTGTCTTTACCTCTTGCCAGCTATGTGACCTTGAATAAACTGTTTAATTTCTCTGTGCCTCAGTTTCCTTATTGGAATAACACTATAATAATAAGTAACAAAAAATATGTTTTAAATAAAATATATTTAAATAAAATATAACAATAATATCTAACTTGTCATTGTCTGAGGATAAAATGAGGTAATAAATGTGAAGCACTTACAACAGTATAAATAATTTAGAAGTGGTAGAATCTAAGGGAGAGAGGAGAATGTCAAGAATGTGAAGATGATTTACCCCTGGGGTCAGCAAACTATAGCCTGCAGGTCAAATCCACTGTGCTGCTTGTTTGTGTATAGGCTCTCAGTTTTGGGTTTTACATTTTTAAATAGTTGAAATAAATCACAGGAGGAGTACATGGAGTTCAAATTTCAGTATCAGTAAATAAAGCTTTACTGGAACACAGCCAAACTCATTTGTTTATGTGTTGTTATGACTGCTTTTCACAACAATGTGGACTTTGAATAATTGCAACAGAGTCCACAGGGCTCACAAAGCCTAAGGTATTTACTACCCTTTATAGTAAAAGTTTGGTGAATAACACACAGCAAAGGTCAAGAAAGTTAACTAAAAAGTGTTAACTAGAATTGACAAAGATCACCAATGACCTTGACAATGGCTTTACTTGGAATGGTAAAAGTAAAAACTAGATTCTGGCTAATCAAAGTTTGTTTCCCAGCTCTGCAGCTTGCTAGCTGTGCAGTCTTGGGAAGTGTCTTAACTTCTATGAGGTTCAATGTCCTCTGTTGTAAATTGGGGATAAAAGGAGCTACCTTCTTGAGTTATTTAAGGATTGACAACAATGCATGTAAATCATAAAACACAGTGTCTGGCTTATAACAGATGCTCAAAAAATGCAAGCTCTTGCTTTATTTAATCTGCTACCACCAAAATTTCTGTTCCTTGATAGGTAATGCCTTTTTGCTTTTAATATTCTATTTTTGTCTTCTGTGTTCTGATGTTTTACATTATATGCCAGGTTTCTGTCAGATCACACCTCTTTAATGAGGCCATCCTACTTAAAACTATAATCTGTTCCCAACCCCAGCATTCCTGACCCTCTCACCTTGTTCTACTTCTTTTCTCATAGAATTTACCACTTCCGACATCTGGAGAATTTACTAACTTATGTTGACGTTTAGTATCCGTCTTCTGTACTAGAATATAAGCTTCTTGCCTATTTTATACAATTACATATTTCAGTTATCTAAACAATACCTGGCATATATTAGGCGCTCAATTAGTATTTGTTGAGTGACTAAATGATGAGGTGAAGAGGTGTTTTTTTTGTATCTTTTTTTAATCTTGCTCAGAACTGGATGTGTTCCTTCAATCTTGGGATTTGTGTCACTTCTCATCTCTGTAAAATTTTCAACTATTATCTGTTTAAATAATAAAATAAAATGGTAACTAAAAGGGAGCCCCTGTTCCATCCTCTCCCATTGTTTCCTGGAACTCTTTTTTGAATATGTTGGCCCTACCATTCTATCCTCAGTGTCTCCTAAGTTCTTTCTTACATTTGACAACTATTCAGCTTTCTGTTTTATTCTAAGGCAACTTCCTCAGCTCTGTCCTTAGGTCTCTTTTCAGCTATGTTTTGTCTGCTATTCAACCTGTTAACTAGGTTTTTATTTCAATGGCAATATTTTTTGTACTTAGAATTTCTATTTCTTTCCTTTTCCTGCCTGCCTCTTCCTTCCCATTCTCTCTTGTACTCGTTTCATGGTTTCTTCCTTTTATCTTCTTGAATATTTTAAGTATTCCTATATTAAAAATTCTTTCAGACTTTCCTGTTCTCTCTAGTTCTTGAGGGGTGTGAAACCTTCCATTTTTAAATCAGCTGGATATCTTATAATGGTTCATTTCTTCATCCAGCCTGTAATTTTGGATCATGAGCTCATCTTCAATAGTGGTATTTAGAATCTGCCTCTGATAGAGTCTTAGGGGCTGGCAACTGAAAAGGCTCCTAAAATGTACCACTGAATGGCCTGTATTTGGAGGCTGAGTTAGGAGGCAGTCTGGTACAGATGTGAGGAAATGTGCCCTAAGTTCACTTCCCCACTGTGAAACTATTTTTGTAATGGTGGGCAACTTGCTCTTTGAGTCTTAATTTTCTTTATCTATAAAATGAAGATAATAATCCCTATATTCTAGAGATGTTGTAAGTAATTAGTGACATAATAAAACTAAGGAACTCAGCACAATGTTTAATATATATTAAATGTCAATAAATGTTAAAAAATAGTATAGGGGCGCCTGGGTGGCGCAGTCGGTTAGGCGTCCGACTTCAGCCAGGTCACTATCTCGCGGTCCGTGAGTTCGAGCCCTGCGTCGGGCTCTGGGCTGATGGCTCAGAGCCTGGAGCCTGTTTCCGATTCTGTGTCTCCCTCTCTCTCTGCCCCTCCCCCGTTCATGCTCTGTCTCTCTCTGTCCCAAAAATAAATAAACGTTGAAAAAAAAATTAAAAAAAAAATAATAAAAAAATAGTATAAATACATAGTACTTATTATATCACTTGTCAATATTTTCTCCTTGCTTTGTGATATAAAAGAAGAAACCCAATGCTCATGAAAATAGCTTCTGAATATGAATATGAAATGTGTAGCCAGCCATTACATTTGGACACTGGTTAGATATGCTTTATCTGTGACATATATTAGTTGAAGATGGGAGAAAAAAACCCTTGGGAACACATTCACTTGGCTTTCAGCCATCACAGAGCAACACTGATGAGCGGTAGAAGGAATTTTCAGACATTATCCTTTTTTTTAAACAAAAAGCCTAATTAGAGAGTCGGAGCACTTGCCCAACTATTTTGGATTATTAAAATACAGCAGTGGGGGGAGTTCTGCTGAGAGGAAAATGACCCAGATAAATTTCTCTAGTTTTATTAAAATAGAAAATATAATTGACTTCTTGGCTGTGTTGTCCTTGGTCATTAGTCCTTTTCAAAGGTTAGAAATAGAAAAGCAGAACCCTGAACCTGTAGCTGATACTCAGTAAATACTGTTAGTTCATTATTGGAAAGGGATAGAGACACAGACAAATTCTTGGACAAGAGAACCTCACACAACCTCATTTCCATCTCATGTAACTTTAACCACAAACCTTTCCTTAATTAATTGCTGTTTTGGAACTGTCGGGAAGGGAAGGCTGAAAGGCCAAAGTTCGTGGACAAAAGCTATAGGTTAGTGTGATTTATCATGAAATATGGTATTAGTTATCTGTAAACACTTGAAAAAATGATTTATAATTCTAATTTTCATAAAACATTTACAAAGGCTAAAATTTAAATTTAAAACCATTTAAAATAAAGAGATATTTTCAGATTTTAATTACCTGATCTTCATAATCAGAACCTGTATCAATGGTCTCTCCTGTGTCCAACATCATCGAAGGATCAAGGTCACCCGAACCTAAGATTTGAAAAGAGAAGTTTACCTGATGAAGGTTGTCTGTGTATGTTTGCAAAGCAAACTATCTCCCACTAGGTTTCTGTTCTTATGTGTACATTAAAGTCACAAACATTTTTAGACACTTCCCTTCTGCTGGGCACCATGTTTAGGCTCCAGATAAAAAATGTAGATCCTTTAGACACCATTTCCACTCTTGAGAATAAGACAGTCTTGTGGAGGAGACTGATTTGTCAACAGCAAGGTTCAGAAACCAAAATGAAGAGCTAATTCTGACTAGTAGTGGAGGTGATGATGGAGGTAAAAAATAATCACAAGGAATTACTCTATAAGCCTTTACTTTGAAGGTGAGTAAAGATGGTCCAGGAGGAGAAGTGGTTTAGGGCTGTGTAGTAGTAAATTAGAAGGAATGATGAGCAAAGTACAGAGTGGGTATAGCAAGGGAGTTCCAGTAATAAGTGGGGCTGAGTTTGCTCACTCCATGAAAACCTGACAAGTTTTTCCTCCAGCCTTTGGGTCACTTGAGTCCTTAATGATGAGAAAAATCTTGTTAACTTAATGTGTTAACAGAGAGCTTCTCCCCTGCCCCTCCCCAAGGGCATTAATCCTCAAGGCTCAGACTTAAACCGGTAATTTTCATAATGGGGCTCCTGAAGCAAAACTGATTTATCATCCTTGTTTAGTGATTGTTTTCTGCTGGGAAATACATATCACCTAACTAGCCACAAAGACAGAATCCAGTGCTGTTCATTAAATGCTATACATCCCTATGAAGAAGTAAATGACTCCACATATCCTGGTAAACTTGCCCTTGCCAAATAATTCTTGGTCAGAAGACACAATGAGTTATTTTTAATGAAGACGGATTTTTACAAAAACATCAAGCATCTCACGTGCTTCTCAGATATGGGCCATTCGAGAGATGCTGCTTTCATACTTTTTTCCAAAGAGTGATTCAATATATGTCCTCACACACTCTTTTCTCATCTCTTCTCTTCCTTTTCCTTCTCATCATTACCTCTGCTATTTATCAGATTGACTAAGGACCGACCCATTATCATATTGTCTAAGTACTAAGCAAATAACACCCTTGTTTATTGCGTTTGTATCTTTACAATTTTTTTAAAGGATGACAGTTTTTCAGAATGGAGATGCTTGACCCATCAAAGAATTTTGGAAAGGTAACTAATTGTGGAGTTTCCACATTTGGTTGCAGAGGTTTGTAGGGCACAACCTCTGGGTGATGCCATCACATCAAGAGGGCAGCCCTTGCCAAGTCCATCATTAATAAGGTAGTTGCCCGAAAGGAGTCAGGAAGACTACATGCCAGTATTAACGCTATTAACAAAGTGAGACTAGAAGGGCCATATGAAAACTTAAATTTTATACATACTTTTATTTATTTATTTTTTTAAGGCTTATTTTTGAGAGAGAGTGAGAAAGACAGAGCGCACAAGTGGGGAAGGGGCACAGAGAGGAGGACAGAGGATCTGAAGACGGCTCTGCGCTGACAGCAGACAGCCCGATGTGGGGCTTGAACTCACGAACTGCAAGATCATGACCTGAGCCTAAGCCAGATGCTCAACCAACTGAGCCATCCAGGTGCCCTATATATAATTTTAAAAAGTAGTGGTGTTACATGCAATTTTTCTATTTTTATGCCTTTGCCGTTTTTCAAATAAGAAATGTTATAAGGTATATCTGAGGGCCAAAATATTTGACTGTACTGAAGCCCAGTTTGAGATCAGTTTGCACTTATGTGTTGTGGGGCAGTTAAGACGTCAGAAGTAAATGTGTATTTTTCCATATAAGATCGTGGAAGTTTTAGAACCCATATTTCACAGAATACTGCCATCTCGTTTTAGAAAAGAAAACAATGAGCTTTGCAGAAGGCAACAAATAACTTGGGCTAGGTCCTACTGAAAGTGAGGGAGATCAAAGGCAGAAGTTGTAGCTCCCATTTCTTCCAATACATCCTTCCCACTCACTCCAAATGCAAGCAGGAGCAATCCAACTGGTTTTACAAATATGATCGTTCATTACAGTACCCTACAGGACAGGATGTGGAGGAGTTGGCTGCCTCTTTTACATCCTGAGAAAATGAGGAACAGTAGACGACTGGTGATGAGGTGGCTGCAGAAATGGAAGAACCAGAAGTGGAAGCAAAGAGTGTCACTCCAGCCTGTGACGATCGATGCTCGTTGCTGGGTGGTTGCTATTGACAGCATCATTAAAGGTAATGCCAATTTTATTTAGCTTTCGTTATTTCCATAATATGGATCTTACCCACCACATGGAGAAGTGGTGACAGGTACTTGGATTCAAATGATATCCTCACCTCAGCTGTATTTGGAGTGATTCATGTGGAATGAGCAATGTGATCTGAACACAAAGGCTTATTAAACATATAGACGCTTTAGTTCCTGTGTCCTATTTACTTTGTTCAATTAGAAGCCTTTCTTTCAGCTGTTTTAAAAAGGTACAAAGTGAAGGGCTCTTAGACAACCTGGTTAACAGGTATTACACATGAATATTTGTAACCAGAACAAGATTATTAGAAAACTATCTTCGGTGGGGCGCCTGGGTGGCGCAGTCGGTTAAGCGTCCGACTTCAGCTAGGTCACGATCTCGCGGTCTGTGAGTTCGAGCCCCGCATCAGGCTCTGGGCTGATGGCTCAGAGCCTGGAGCCTGTTTCCGATTCTGTGTCTCCCTCTCTCTCTGCTCCTCCCCCGTTCATGCTCTGTCTCTCTCTGTCCCAAAAAAAATAAATAAATGTTGAAAAAAAAAATTAAAAAAAAATAAAAATAAAAAAAAAAGAAAACTATCTTCGGCAATGGTAGAATGAAGACATCTTTGTCTGAGGGGAAAAAAAAGAAAAAAAAAAACCTCTTTAAAAAAAACAAATTTGTGCTTACAAAGAAGAAGAGCTCGGCTTTCCTAATAAAATGCTTTTAACAGAAATTTTATTGTATCATTAAGAGATGGAATTTCTTGACATGTTGCTCTTGGCAACAGTACTAGTAAATCATAGGAAGCGATAGACAATGGATGTCATTATCCACTCAGATAATAATTGAATAGCTTTTTTTTCCCCTTTCTTTCTTTCTTTTTCTTTTCCTTTTTTTAGCATTGGTTGCCTGGCTTGTTCAAAATGGGACCTTTAATAATAGTCTAAGGTTTGACATACAAAAGAGAGAGGTAAATATAGACATATTACACATTTTTGCCTTCTTTCATTGGACAATTTAACACATAAAACACCTGCAATGATCTTGTTACTCAAAAAGGACAGCAAAATCAGTGCATTCTGAAAAAGTGATAGTATGGCTTTTACTCCCCCTTAGTTTGAATTTCTCAATTTCTTTCAGATTTAAAAATATTCTTTCTATAGATACAGAGCTGAAAGAGAATCCCACAGGGAACTCTCAGTGTCACCAGTTTCAGATGTAGAATGGTCCTCAGAAAGATGATTTGCAGGTTGTCTCCCTACATTTAAGATGGAAGATGATACAAACTGGCCGAAGATGAACCAGAAGGCTATCCACATTGCTTTCTGGGGCAATGTTACAGACTTCTCTGCTCCTAGAGGATCTTCAATCTGAAGTTTTAGGAAGGTCCCCCTCCCACTCTGAATCCCAAATAAAGGGATGTCCCTGCAAGGCAGCACTTCTTGTGCAGTGAGGGGCATCTGTAGATAGAGCTCCTCTAACTCATCACCCACCCTCTGAGAGGAAAGCAGTCTTCTCCCTTGTCCTGTCTCTCCTGCAAGACCATAAGCAGCTTTAGGTGGGGTTGTATTTCATCTCTACATTTAAGAACAGAATTTAGAAATTCTACGCATTTGATACATGCATGCTGAATGACTGAAAAATGAGTAAAAGGACATTTACATTTTGCTTTTGCAGATCTTGATCTCCATTCACTCTACACACATTCAATCCCTTCTAAATGCCTCAGGCGTCAGGCACCAAGAGCCCAGCTCTCATTCTAACAGGCGTGGAATGTGTTAGTAACAGTTTCCGTTAGCATTCCTTTGAAGAGCATTGCATTTCTTTGGAAAAATATCCTGACAGTATTTGTGACTAGACAGTGAGCTCCTCATGGGATATGGTGTTGGGACTGTTCTGGGTGAGAAGCGCAGGGGTGATTTTCCAGTTACTCCATGACAGAGGCCGGGGAGGAAGGAAAAGAGAGAGGGCAAAGAGATTAGAAGTGGACCTAGGAAAATGGGGAAATGTATTGAATAAGATGTGGTCTCTTCCTGTGATGCCTCAACCCCTCAGCAAAGACACTAACTCATATATAGCCTTTTCAATGTGACAGCCACACACTGTTATCCATGTAAACCATTTGCTCTTCACAAGGATCCTGAGGTAGCGCTCTTATTATCCACTTGTTACAGATAAGCAATCTGAGGTCCACGGGGATTGGGTGATGCCTCTGAATGGCTCTGCCAGAGTACGAATGGAGGACTCTAGGGACGAGGAGAGGCTGCAGATGGGGTGCACAGGTCTGGGGAACGGCATTCTACGGCATGGAGGCAAGCAAATGCTCACTCTGCTCTGGAGTCAGAGAAAACGTGGTGTGGCTGTGAGTCCACACACTTAGACGAGTAGCCCAGCCGAGGTGATCAGCCAGTTGAGAAAGCACTTCTGTGCCGTCTCCTATGAGATGCACACTGGGTATCAAACAAATACACATACTCTCCATCCACACACAGTCTTGCACTCTAATAAAGGAAATAGAATTTTTTTGTTTTATTTTTATTTTTGAGAGAGAGAGAGAGAGAGAGAGAGAGAGAGCGAGCGAGCAGGGGAGAGGAGAGAGGGGGACAGAGGATCTGAAGAGGGCTCTGCACTGACAGCAGAGAGCCTGATGCGAGTCTTGAACCCACGAACTGTGAGATCATGACCTGAACCAACATCAGATGCTTAACTGACTGAGCCACCCAGGTGCCCCAGGGGAAAAGAATTGTAGCAAACAATCATATACATGATTATATAATCATAATTGTGATAAACAGCCTGCAGGAAAAGTTTAGGGGATTATGCCAGGGTCTAAATGGGTCTGGGATGGGGGCTGAGAATACCTCCAGAGGAAAATCACATTTAAACTGTGATGCAAAGTAGGGTGATGGAGGGGCTAGGGGGTGAGATAGGAGAGGGGATGCACATGGGGGAAGGGATACCAAGCAACCAGTGCAAATGGCTAGAGGCAGGAAGGTGTTTGAGACATTCTAGGGACTGGAGGAGGCTGGTGGGGTATGGGGGAAGCAGTGCTAGGGCAGGAGGAAGGCCACTGCAGCAAAGCTATGGGTATATCTGTCATGCTAAGGACACTGGTGCTCAGCCTGCAGGGAAGTCATTGAAGGTTTTGCTTTGCTTTGTTTGTATTGTTGTGTCAGGGAGCCAGGGTGGTCAGAGCTGCATTCTGTCAGGATCCCCATGGCAGCAACAGGATTCAGGGGTGAGGTAAGAGGCCGGCAAGGAATGACAAAGCCCTGCCAACTAGAGTGGGGATAAAGAACAGGGACTGCACTCCCAAGGTGTCCCTGAGGAGTGATGACTGGTGTGGGCTGTGAGGACAGGGACAATTTTGCCTGGCTCCCTTAAAAGAGAAAAACTGCATGATCTCATTTATACGTGGAATCTAAAAAAGTCAAATACATTGAAGCAGAGAGTGGAGCAGCGGTTACCATGGCATGAAGGTGGGGGAAATGGGGAGATTTTGGCCAAATGGTACAAAATTGCTGATATGTAAGATGAATAAGCCTAGGGATGTAATGTTGATAGCATGATGACTATAGTTAATAACACTGTATTAAGTACTGGAAATTTGCTAAGAGAATGTATTTTGGGTGTTCCCATTACACAGAGGAAAATGGTTAACTATGTGAAGAGAAGATACATTAATTAGCTTAACTGTAGTAGTCACTTCTCTGTGCATATCCATGCCAAATCATCATGTTGCACATCTTAAATGTATAGAATTTTTACTTAAGTGGCACGTGGGTGGTTCAGCTGGTTAAGGGTCCAACTCTTGATCTCAGCTCAGGTCACGATCTCATGGTTTGTGACATTGAGCCCCGTGTCTGGTTCTGCGCTGTCAGCACAGACCTGGGATTCTCTCTCTCCCTGTCCGTCTGCCTCTCCCCTGCTCGCACTGTCTCTCTCTTTCAAAATAAATAAACTTAAAAAACAAGAATTTTGATTTGAAAAATTTTAAAGGAGAACGGAAAGCCATTCACATGGAGGTGATATGGGGTCTGTGGGGCAGCTGAGACTCGGCAAAGAGGGTCCAGGGAATAGGGAAGAGTACAGGGACAAAACCTGGGGACTGACAATTCACAGAGCAGTGGCCATGGACATGACCTGTTCAACTGGGTGAGTCAGCAACACTGACAAGCCTCGAGATTTCACCTACAGATGCAGTCTTCTATTCACTCTTGAAAGAGAGAAAGATCCAGCAACAACTGGTCCATGCCTTAACGGCAACAATAACATGGAGCTTCAGAGGGGCTGCCTCTGTAGGGGAGGCATCATGTGTTTCTAGTTTACCACGGTCCCTCCCAGGATCACTTCATCACCAAGGGCTGTTATATATAGAACAGGCTTATTTTAAAGCTGGAGCAGAACTCAGCTTTCAGAGTTTGGAGGAGTGGGTGGGAGGTAGTAGGAGTTGAGACTGTGAGCAGACTCCTTCCTCGTTCATAAGTTTGGAGGTATAGAGAGGAAAGATGGAGAGATGAAGTCCCTGGTGACCTCTGCTATGGGGCAGGCACTGTGCACTTGGAGGACATGGCACCTGTCCTCAGGCAGTTTACCGACTAGCACAAAAGCCAGCACTGCTGCATCACTGGAGGACGAGGCCACCTTTCAGAAATGCCACTAGAGAGCCACAAAGTGTCAAGTGTTCTAAAGGAAAGGGCAGCTTAGAAGACGTGGAGAAAAAGGAGCCCTTGCACTGTTGGTGGGAATGCAAATTGGTGCAGCCACTGTGTAAAACAATGTGGCGGTTCCTCAAAAAATTAAAAACAGAATTACCCTATGATCCAGTAATTCCGCTACTGGGTATTTACCCAAAGAATACTAACTGGAAAAGATTATATGCACCCCTATGTTTTTACAGCATTTTTCCCCATAGTCAAATTATGGAAGCAGCCTCAGTGTCCATCGACAGATGAATGGACAAAGATGTGGTATATATACACAATGGAGTATTACTCAGCCACAAAAAGAATGAATCTTGCCATTTGCAACAACATGGATGGATCTAGAGAGTATTATGCTAAGCAAAATAAGTCAGCCAGAAAAAGACAAACATGTGATTTCATTCATATGAGGAATTTAAGAAACAAAAGAGATGAAGAAAGAAAAACAAGAGGTGAACCAAGAAACACACTCTTAACTATAGAGAACAAACTGATGGTTACTAGAGGGTAGGTGGGTGGGGGGATGGGTCAAATAGGTGAAGGGGATTAAGAGTACACTTATCATGATGAGCACTGAGTAATGTATGGAATTGTTGAATCACTATGTGCACACTGAAAGCAATATAACCCTGTAGGTTAACTCTACTGGAATTAAATTTTTTAAAATAAAAATAAGGGGCACCTTAAATCAGCTCCTCCACTCCACTGTCTTAACAAATGGAATACCTAGCGGTTAGATATCTCTTGTTAGAGGTCTAAATAAATGTTCTAAATACAATATTGACTTACAAAGCATGGCTGCCATAGCATTTTTCAGAGCAGTAGCACTCTGGTTTATATGATCTTATATGCTGCTCAATATTCAGTCTTTCCAACAATAGGCCATCTTACTATAAGTATCACTGGAAAACCAGGCAGGTGAGTTTACATTGTTATCTGTGCTCTGTGGGTCTGCCCAGAAAGATCACTGCCTTGACTTTCTTTGAAGCTACTCTTAGGGGGCTTCAAATCAAATATGGGTAAACATTTTTCATGTCACGTTTAGTCTTTTTCTGTACAGCCCAGAAGTTTTTTTGTCCTTATGGCCTGAGAAGAAAGTTCAGGACTGAGACAAAGATTTGAGAGTCATCTGCATAGTACTGATAGTGGAGACCATGAGGGACAATGAGTTGACCAGAATCAGACAGTCAAAGAAAATGAGATAAGGGTCAAGGACAGAACCTTGAGTACTGCTTACATAAGGGTGTGTGATTGCCCTGCACTATTGTCCAAGGTCGAACTTCTAGGGGTGAATGCTTAGGAAGAGAAGGCACAGAGCCAAAACAGGAGCTGTGGGTTGGGAGAGGAGCAGCTATCTGACAGAAGGGGAGGCTTTTCCCAGGGGGCACAGCAGAGACATGTCAGAGTTAAGGAGTCCTGGAGGAGTTGTAACTTTTAATTGTTGCACAAAGAGTGGGCTAGATTCGACTTTTTCAATTATAGTAACACAGGTCGTGTGTTACATTGGGACTGCTTGCTAATTTACATGTGCAATGACTGGAAGGCAAGCATTCACTATAAGGGCCAAATGGATAGTCCTTCTTTTCTATTTTGTTTTAGCCTTTATTTTCAAACCAGAGAGTGTAAAGCTCTGAGAACGGTGTCATCCTTAAAACCTTGCAGCAGATTGTTGAGCTCCAACATTACTACAAAGCTCCAGACAGTTGGCAGGTGATCAGGCCATACTGTTGCCCAAAGGACATGGTGACTTACCTGCTGCAGCTTCTTTGTTTGGAAATAACTTGCTGTCAACTGCCACACTGATGTCATAGAACACCTCATCTTCGTTTCGGTCAGCATCAAACTGGGGGAAACAGGACAGACAAGTTGGGAACAAGAGAATGCATAAATTAGTTCATTCCCAAATATAATGAGCAAGCATCATATAACTGTATCTCTAATGAAGCAGGTCAACAGGAACTAAAGCCCTTGAGTCTTAAACAGACTCTTGGAGGATTTTTCAGTCTAGACCACACATATCAAACAAAGAAGGAGGGAGTCAGTGCATTTATTTATTTATTTAAAGATTTTTTAATGTTTATTCACTTTTGAGAGACAGAGACAGACAGAGCATGAGTAGGAGAGGGGCAGAGAGAGGGAGACACAGAATCCAAAGCAGGCTCCAGGCTCCTAGCTGACAGCACAGAGCCGATGAAGGGCCCGAACCCACAAACCGCAAGATCACCACCTGAGTTGAAGTTGGCCCCTTAACAGACTGAGCCACCTAGGTGTCCCTACAGTCATTTATGATTAAGAAAAATGTGTAGGATTTTCGTAACTTATAAAGTAAGCTTTGGAAAAAAATGATAATTGAAATTTACCTTGTGGCTTTTGGCTCTTAGGGTTTTTGTTTTTCATTTAAGAAACCCATGAGGGGTGCCTGGGTGGCTCAGTTGATTAAGTGTCCAACTTTGGCTCAGGTCATGATTCGTGAGTTCGAGCCCAGCATCGGGCTCTGTGCTGACAGCTCAGAGCCTGGAGCCTGCTTCAGATTCTGTGTCTCTCTCTCCCTCTGCCCCTCCCCTGCTCGGACTCTGTCTCTCTCTCTCTCTCTCTCTCAAAAATTAATAAAGATTAAAAAAAATTTTAAACTCATGAAAATACGGAGTTCTAAACAAGAGCGGAGGGGGGGATTTTCTAATGTACTGTTAAAAAAAAGAAAAAGGAACGTGCCCCCAAACCAAACTTTAGTTACTATACTAGATACTATAGCTACTACACAAAAGATGTAGTCTGTAGACACCATAGACTGAGATGTAATAAAAATGACAGATTTAAACATTTTACCATTCTTTAAAATTTACAAAAAATGTAAATATTGAAAAAATGCAGTTATATTTATAAGTTCTCTATTTCCCAGTTGTGCAATGGTTTTTAAAAATACACTTTAGTACTGAGTTATAATCAACATATAATAAACTGTACATTCAGATCAGTAAGTTTTGACATCTGTGTCTGCATACCTGTGAAACCATCATAAAAGTCAAAATAGTGAATATAACTATGTCTTCCAAAAGTTTCCTTGTGCCTCTTGGGAATGAATCCTTTCCTCCTGCCCCCCTACCTGGTAATCATTGATTATATGTCTAACTATAGATTTTTTGGCATTCTCTAGAATTTTATATAAAAGGATTTATACAGAATGCAATCCTTTTCATCTGGGTTCTTTCACTCAGCCCAGTTATTTTGAGATTCATCAATGTTGTATCAATAGTTCATTCCTTTTCATTGCTGAGTAGTATTCTACTGTATGGATACACTGTTCATCTCATCCTGGGTATCTTTCAGCTCATACATTGTAGCTTTCATCTCTAGATGCTTAATTTGAGTCTTTAAAAAAAATCTACGTCTCTATTGACGTTTGAAGGTCTCTATTGAAGGTTTGAACATCTAAACATCTAAAATACAATTATAACAGTTTAAAAAACATGTTTACTTATTTATTTTAGAGAGAGCAAGGGATTGTGAGTGGGGGAGGGGCAGAGAGAGAGGGACACAGAGAATCCCAAGCAGCCTCTACCCTGTCAGCGCAGACCCCCATGTAGGGCTCGAACTAATGAACCCTGAGATGATGACCTGAGCCGAGACCGAGAATCAGACACTTGGACTGAGCCACCCAGGTGCCAAAATATAATTATAACTTTTAATGTCCTTTGCTGGTTCTAACATCTGGTGTCAGTTCTGAGTTAGTTCTGATTGATTTTTTCCCACCATTATGAGGCATTTTTCTTGTTTTTTTGCATGCTTGGTAATTTTTATTGGACGCCAGGCATCATCATTTTGACTGTGTTGGGTGCTAGATATTTTTGTATTCCTATAAATATTCTTGAGCTTTGTTCTGGAATGCAGTTTAGTTACTTGGAAACAACTTGATTCTTTCAGATCTTGGTTTTAAGATTTATTGGGCTAGCCAAATATTTGCTAGAACTGATACACAAATTCAGTAAAGTTGCAGGATACAAAATGAATGTATAGAAATCTGTTGCATTTCTATACACCAATAATCAAGTAGCAGAAATAGAAACAAACCAAGGAATAAATCCCACTTACAACTGCACCAAAAAGCATAAGATACCTAGGAATAAACCTAATCAAAGAGGTAAAAGACCTGCACTCTGAAAACTATAAAAACACTGATAAAAGAAACTGAAGATGACCCAAAGAAAGGGAAAAACATTCCACACTCATGGATTAAAAGAACAAATATTATTAAAATGTCCAGATTGCCCAAAGCAATCTGAACATTTAATGTAATCCCTATCAAAATGCCACCAGCATTTTTCAGAGTTAGAATAATCCTAAACTTCACATGGAACCACAAAAGACCCTAAATAGCCAAAGCAGTCTTGAAAAAGAAAAGCAAAGCTAGAGGCATCACAGTTCCAGACTATAAGTTATATTACAACACTGATGCAGCGATGAAGACAGTATGACACTGGCACAAAAACAGACACATGGATCAGTGGGACAGAACAGAAAACCCAGAAATGGCTTGATAGCTATATGGGCAATAAATCTTCAACAAAACAGGAAAGAATATCTAATGGAAAAAAGTCTTTTCAACAAATGGTGTTGGGAAAACTGGTCAGCACATGCAAAAGAATGAAACCAGATTACTTTCTTATACCATACACAAAAAAAAATTCAAAATGGATGAAAGACATAAATGTGAGACAGTAAACTGTCAAAATCTGAGAGCAGAAAACAGGGAGTAACCTCTTTGACACTGGCCATAGCAATTCCTTACAAAGTATGCCTTCTGAGACAAGGGAAACAAAAGCAAGAATAAACTTTAGGACTTCACCAAAATAAAAAGCTTCTGCATAGCAAAGGAAACAATAAAACTAAGAGGCAACCTACTGAATGGGAGACAATATTTGCAAATGACATAACTGATAAAGGGTCAGTATCCAAAATCTATAAAAAAACTTACCAAACTCAACACCCAAAAAGCAAATAATACAGTGATGAAATGGGCAGAAGACATGAATAGACATTTTTCCAAGGAAGACATCCAGATAGCCAACTGACACATGAAAAGATGCTCAACATCACTCATCATCAGGGAAATACAAACCAAAACCATGATGAGATACCACCTCACACCTGTCAGAATGGCTACAATTAACAACACAGAAAACAGCAGGTGTTGGCAAGGATGTGGAGAAAGGGGAACCCTCTTACACTGTTGGTGGGAATACAAACTGGTGCAGCCATTCTAAAACACAGTTTGGAAGTTCCTCAAAAAGTTAAAAATAGAACTACCCTGTGACCCAGAAATTGCACTATTAGATATTTATCCAAAGATATTTATCCAAATATACTGATTCAAAGGGACAAATGCATCCTGATGTTTATAGCAGCATTATCAACAATAGCCAAATTGTGGAAAGGGCCCAAATGTCCACTGACTGATGAATAAAGAAATTATATATAAATTATACATAAATTAAATTATATATATATATATAACTCAGCCATCAAAAAGAATGAAATTTTGCCATTTGCAATGACGTAGATAGAGCTAGAGAATCTTAAGCTAAGTGAAGTAAGTCGGTCAGAGAAAGACAAATACTATTTCACTCATACATGGAATTTAAGAAACAAAACAAATGAACACAGGGGGGAAAAAAGAGAGGCAAACCAAGAAACAGGCTCTTAACTATAGAGAATAAACTGATGGTTACCAGAGGGGAGGTGGGTGGGGGATGGGTTAAATAGGTGATGGGTATTAAGGAGGGCACTTGTGATGAACATCTGGTGATGAATGTAAGTGATGAATCACTAAATTCTACACCTGAAACTAGTGTTGCACTATTTTAACTGGCTGGGATTTAAATAAAAACTTGAAAAAAAGAAAGACTTGTTGGGTTGGACCAGAGCAGTGTTTAGTGTACAATTATTCCCCACAGTGGAGGCAAGACTCTTCAAAGTACTCTACCCATTGCCTTGTGAATTAAGAGGTTTTCCAGAATGGCTGGTAGAAAAAGGCACTATTCCAAGCCTGCTGTAGCACCAGCTAATCCTTTTGGGTGGTTTTGTCTCTCAGCTTCAGGTAGTTTCCTCAAATGCATACACTGCACAGTACTCTGCTGAATACTGGAGGGGAACCCTTATCATATCTCTAGAGTTCTCTTTCGGTGTAGCTCATATGTCTGGTACTCTGTCCTCTGACCTTGGTCTCTTAGACTCTCAACTCTGTTCAACCCATTTGGTCCACCATTCTCCACAAGGCTTCCTTCTTCCTGCTGAGTAGCCCGGTAACTTCCAACAGTAAGAGCAATCCTAGGGCTTTCCATGTTTGTTTCCTTTCTCTCAAAGAATCACCTTATGGCTTGTTGTAAGGTATCTTGAGAATTGCTTTTTAAGATTTTTAAATTTTTCTTTGTTCGTTTGTTTCAAGTGGGAGGGAAAATCCAGTTTCTTTTATTTTATCTGGGCCAGAGGTCTCAGCTCTTTAGCTTTTTAATCTTAATTAGTATCTTGAAATATTTAAGAAGAAACTAAGCGATTTATTCCTTTATATTCTCCTACTGAAGTGTTTCATCATTTTTAGCAAGGGAAATTTTAAAAGCCTGAATTAGAAAGTTATTTTTCTTACTTCTCCTTACAGTTAAAGCACCTCTGAATGGTGCTTCAAAGTGCTTTCTGTACGTCACATCAGCCCATGGGAAAGGTGAGGCAGATAGTTTTCTTTCTATTTTACAGGTGAGGAAATATCTACTCAGAGATATTATGACTTTCTCAAGTCAAACAGCTAATAAGCTGAGCTAGGATTTGCACTTCGGATGACTGACACTTTCCACCCTACAGATACCATCGTGGTAAGACAAATGCACCCCTGCTCGAATGAGTGTTACCACAGCCCTTTTATCTAAAAGCAAGATAAGAAAAGCAGCTGGTGGTTAGGGCAGATATGAGGAGACCATGAAGGCACATTTAGTGCCATCTTGATGCACTGCTCCTCATACCCATATGTATTATGGTTTTTTATTTTCAAAATATTTGTTAGCTATCATCAGTAAGGAGGAACATGTACTAAAGAAGGATTTTATTTTTTCTTAGGCTTTTGAGAAATGGATGGTAGTGTTGTGATTTTATAAATAAAAGAGCATAAATTTGTGTTTTAGCATGGGATTCCTAGAAAACAGAGCCTAAAGCAAAACATGGGTTAACACTTTACCAGAGGTTTTGTGCTGTGTGTGTGTGTGTGTGTGTGTGTGTGTGTGTGTGTGTAACCTCAGGACAGTAAGTGTGAGGAAAAAAGAAAAACAAGGCAAACAGGAAAGGAAAACAAATGTAAGGTAGTACATTCCTGGACTGGCCCCAGCTTCACAAGAAAACAGAGCTGCTAGGTTGGTCTCTAGAAAGACTAAATGGACCATCTACATTTCAGAACAAGTCTGATGGGGGGGGGGGGGCTTGTCCTTTCAATTTCCTGTATTTCACTGGTCCAAGTTTTACCTCTGAGGAGTTTAGTACCCTCTAATTCTTGGGTGTGCTGTCTAGCCCCTGGGGCAGCCACTGAGAAGACGTATCCCCACACCACAGAGAGCGGAGCGGCAGAGCATCTGAATCTAGAAGTGCTGAAAGAAGCCAGAGCCTCTGTAGGTCTGGTCTGGTTGGGTCTGAGTGCTGTCTCTGTAGAGACTCCCACCATGGTGGGTTTGATGAAGCCCTGCCTTCCACCCTGAAGAGGATGGCTAGTTGTCAGCAGTGTTGGAGATACAGGGCAGTGCTGGCCAGGGCTCTCCGTTCAATAAGCAACCAAGGCCTGGTGCACAAGTGAGTCTGGGAGGCTTAAAATTGGGCTCAGACAGCTTAAAACTCTGCTAGAGCTGGATTTGAAGTTCTGCTTTCCCCTGTAGCAGCCGTCTGACTTTGAGCAACTTATTTCCCCCCTGTTCTTAGCACCTACACAACAGGATTGCTGTGAGGACTAAGGAGATGGTATATATTTAACACATCAGCACACAGCCTGCAGTTCGTTTTTGTCTCTCTCTCTGACTTCCTAGGTCTGAGGGAGTATATCTTACAGTTATTTGATCACTTCTATATTTTGGACACACATACACACTTTTTTTTTAACTTGGGGATTGTGGAATAATGAATACAAGAGACTTTGAGACGTTCCAGGAGATATCCATTCTCTGACTGATTTGAACAAAGCTATGTTTAGTTCTAGCACAGGCTAATGTACCTGATTGTCTCAGCCCAGAGGCAGATTGCAAAAGGTAAAACACTATCCATAAAAACCTTCAACAAATATTTGCTGAGTAACTACTACATGCTGGGTAGACTCCAACTAACTACTGCTAAATGTTTGGATGATGAACATGGAACCATGAAGAAGGACGAGGACACCCACATAACCAACTCAACTCTGGATTTTGCAGATGCTGCTGAAGCTCATTTACTTCTGCATCAGGACCACAGAATTGAACTTAGGCTGCTTTATTTTCTGGGACATCCCACTTGTACAACTCCAGGGCTAGCATAGGACTCTTCCCTCCATTCTTTTAGCAGATATTGTGGCATACAGACCTTGGAGAGCATTGTGATGGAGTACTATCAGAACAATTGACACTTAATTGGCTAAGGCTCTTGCAAAGTGGTAATGCTCAGTGTTTAGAGAGGTTGTATGTATGGTTAGAGGCAAACTGGCTTTGAAATCATCATTTTACTTATTGCACATTTATTTGTTTTTGCACAAACTATATACATTAATGGATTTCAACCAGGAGAGATTTTGTCCACCCATCTCTCCCCCACTCCCAACAAATGTTGGGAGACGTTTTTGGTGGTCACAACTGGCAGGGGGACACGACTGTCCAGGGATGCTGCAAAATATCCTATAATGCATAGGACAGCCCCTTCATGACAAAGATTATCCAGTCTGAATGTCAATAGTGCCAAAGCTGAGAAACCCTAATCTTATCAGGTTTTGAGTTTCTAAATAGTATTTTGAAACTCAGGTAGTGATGATTTTTCTTTCTTTCTTTTTTCTTTTTAAGGAAAAAGGTTTTGAGCTGCAAGAACCTAGGATGTTTACTTTAAAATGCAAAGCAGGGGCGCCTGGGTGGCGCAGTCGGTTAAGCGTCCGACTTCAGCCAGGTCACGTTCTCACGGTCCGTGAGTTCGAGCCCCGCATCAGGCTCTGGGCTGATGGCTCAGAGCCTGGAGCCTGTTTCCGATTCTGTGTCTCCCTCTCTCTCTGCCCCTCCCCCGTTCATGCTCTGTCTCTCTCTGTCCCCCAAAAAATAAATGAACGTTGAAAAAAAAATGCAAAGCAGTGCAGAAGTGACAATGCTGCAGGGGTAGCCTAGGTGGAGGGTGATGGAATGAAAGTTTATCTACATCTCACAGGTGAGAACCGAGCTTCATGGGGCAGATGGAATCGTGTGCCACTACAGCAGATGCTGTCTGACGTTGCTCCCAGCTCTGAAATCCTGTGATTGGATGGGCAACTTTATCTTTCTTGGTGACTGTCGTTTGTCTAGCAATCTTAACAAAACTCTCTTATTCTGAGGGAATGGACTCGCAGAGGACATGGGCTTGCATAATCTGTTTAAGGTCATTTAATTTAAGAGGGCTGGGGAGGTCAACTGGAAGTTTCAAAATAAGATGCTTACCAAATTCCCCAGTTGACTCACAAACACATGTTTTAACTTGAATAATAAATGTGGGAACAGCTTTCAAAATCATACAAAACATACCTGCATAAGGGAAAGAAATTACAGGAGGGGGAGTAGAAGCACTGCCATGTGAGGAGAAAGGGGCAGTGACGGTTTGCATTTTTAAGGGCAAAAATGAGTTCATGGTTTTGTTTTCTTTTGGCGCTGATTTGCAGGCTGCAACAGGCTGTCCAAATCTTCTCCATGGAGACAGGGTTTTCTGCATTCTTCGCTCTGCTAGGTAGGAATGTTAGGTTTACAAAATATCTCTAAGTGGACTCGAAGGGAGAATACTAGTTCAATTTCTCTTTCCAGATTCCACCTTTCCTTAAGTCTAGGTCTGCCTCTCACTTTTTCTCTGCTTAAATTTGAGAAGGAAACAAACTGGTTCTGTTATTAGTATTGTCTTAGTTTTATACATCCCTTAAGTATCATTCTCCGAGCATCAAACTCATTGCCTGAATTATTTACTTCTCCCTTGTTTCATGCAAAGGATTTCAATTAAGCATGCTCTCCACCAATGGCTTTCATCGTCTGCTGCTGGAGATCCCCCAACATGCAGATAATTGGACTTCAAATTTTCTCTTTTATATGTTTAGAGACTTCCCTCTAAATGACCGATTGGTTGGCATCCTCTTCACAGTGATTTTGTTTTTCTCCAACAAAAATTGGATATTGCATTAAAATAGTAATAATGTAAAGATCTGTGGTAACTGGAGTGAAATGTGTAGTTATCTGCGATGGAGTAATGGCAGTTGGTAATCATCTGCAGAATTGTGTTTCTGAAGCTTCATAATTAATTACAAAATCTGAAAGGAAAGCACCAACATGGATTTGGTGGGGGGTGGGCAGGGATAATATTCTGAGTAAGCTGAGTCAATCCCCTTTTGATGAGCGGGGTTCTTGAACCAGGGTGTGTAGAACATATTTCTTAACAGAATGAAATAAGGGGAAAACGTGAGAAGATATACCTAAAAACAGACATGATTGGTATGCGAAGAGATGAGTACAGAACACTGGAAAGCCGTGGATATCTGAGTAAGGCTCTTCTCAGCTTTTTGTATGGAATCTGTATTTCACTGGATATTCAGATTATAGACAGCATCTGGAAAATTTGGTCGGGAGTAAGTCAACACAATAAAGTGGCTCCAGAAAAAATTACTGCAATATTTATGAAGTGTTTTAAGAAAAAGTTTTTTCCTGAACTCAAAACCTTAATGTAATAATGACTGACTTATCTTGTTCTAGAGACTTAGAAAAGGAGACTGCGAATTTTGATTATTGTTATTATATTAGCTCAGAGGTCATTTTTCAGAACCTGCATCCGCATCAACAGCCAATCAACAAAGTACCAGGTACAGTTACCATTTTTTTAGCATCTACTATGTGCCATTCACCGTTAGGGCTTTCTTTATATGATTGTATCATTAAGTCCCTACAATATTATTATAAAAGGGGTATCGTTATCACCAGATTCAAAACCTGGGTCTTGGAGAGAGTAAATAACTTGTCCAAGGTCACGCAGGTGATAGAGCCAGGATCTGAATCCACATCTGGCCTATCAAACTGTGAGCGCCATCACCTGCCAAGGCTGTGAGGATCAGCTCTTAGCTCCACGGACAGACTTCATCTTAGCTGGGCACTTGTAAAACAAATCAAGGCTTTCAGAAGGACTCCTGGGACAGGCCTCTAAGAATCTGTAGAAGCCAAGCCATGCTAGGTCCAGATGCAATACACTCAAACATTCTTGATCTTATTCCCTAGTCCCTATTTTCAGGTACAGTTGGTAGTCTTACTTCTCTGAGCGATGGGTGTATGCTACTAGGTGGCTGTAGCTGTTGGCAGAAGGGCCTCCCTCTCTGCCGGCTGGCCAGGAGCCCTGGAAGGAGTAAGGACAGGCAAAGTTGGCTATAAGAGACAGAAGACTGCCTAGCTCCTCACAGAGCTCTCCTGGGTTAGCTTCAAGTTACCAATTTCAGAGGGAAACTGGCTACTGCTTCATAGTCCTCTTTGTCTACTGTTGACTTCAGTTATACCCTCCATAGCAGCTTTCTTTTTTTTTATAAAAATTTTTTTACATGTATTTATTTTTGAGAGACAGAGAGAGACAGAGCACAAGTGGGGAGGGGCAGAGAGAAAAGGAGACACAGAATCTAGAGCAGGCTCCAGGCTCTGAGCTGTCAGCATAAACCCTGACGTGGGCTTGAACTCAGGAACCGTGAGATCATGACCTGAGCCAAAGTCGGACGCTTAACTGCCAGAGCCATGCAGGCACCCCTCCATAGTAGCCTTCAAAAATGTCTTTCTGCAAACTACCCTGCCTCTCAGTATGAGGAGAGGACTTACGTCATCTATCATCCGTGTCCCTTTTCATCCCAACTCAATCCTTTCTCAGCAACCAAAGAAAGAGTATGCCTACCCTCTTTCTGAGAGCCTCTTTGGGGTTGGAGAGAGGAGTTCTGCTATGGGTCCATGTCTGGCCTGCTGCTGTCTGGAGAGGCTGCTCTACTTCTGCTCCACAGCTCCAGGGACTGGTACCCAGGGCCTGGCCTGGCTCAGTCCCTTCTCCCTACACCCCAGCCAGGGCTGCAGCTCTGCCTCTGACTGACAGGCAGCTTTCCAGAAGCCTTGCTTTGGCCATCTCATAGGGGATGGTGGACAAGGCCATGCCACCCATGAGAGGGGAAAGGCTAGGTCTTCAGTCATAAAGGAGGCTGATGATGAGACAGGAGGCCCAAGAATAAAAAATCCAAGTTGGTGGTGGGAACTGGGTCTGGAACAATTTTTGAAGTGAAAGGTTTGTGGCTATAGTAGCTGATTATTAAATTTTGTAGGCTCAGGTAGAACTCAGAGCAGACTGACCAATGTTCAGATTATGAATGGATAGCAAATGGCCAAGATCCTGCTCATTAATCTCTGTGGGCACTATGATGCGATGCTTTTGAAACTGCTGAAAAAAAAAGTTAAGTTGCTACATGTGGCATCTAAAAAAAAAGCCAAACTCATAGAAACAGAGGGTAGAATGATGGTTGCCAGGAGCTGAGGCACAAGGGAAATGGGGAGATGTGGGTCGAAGGGTACAAACTTCCAGTTAGAAGATGAATACATTATGGGGACCTAATATTCAGCACAATGACACAGTTAACAATATTATATATTTGAAAGTCGCTAAGAGAGTAGATCTTAAACTTTCTCACTACACACACACAAACACACACTGTAATTATGTGAAGTGATGGATGTGTTAACTAACCTTATTGTGGGAATCATTTCACAACATACACGCGTATCAAACCATCACACTGTATACTGGAAACTTGCACAATGTTATAGGTGCTATAACTCAAGTTAGAAAAAAATAAAATAAAATGAACTTGCTGCAGAAAGCACATAAAAGATATACTCAATGAATGGAAGTAGCTGACATAAACCCCTATTTAGTACATGTGAAAAGGATTTAATATTTTATTAAGGTGCACCTTAGTGGCTCAGTCATTTAAGCATCTAACTTCAGCTCAGGTCATGATTTCATGGTTTGTGAGTTTGAGGTCCACGATGGGCTCTGTGCTGACAGCTCAGAGCCTGGTGCCTGCTTTGGATTCTGTGTCTCCCTCTCTCTCTGCCCCTCCCCTGCTCACACTCTGTCTCTCTCAAAAATAAAGAAACATTACAAAAATTTTAAAAAATTAAAAAAAGATGATACTACTAAATGATACATTAACTAAGAGAGTTCTGTAGCCCAGCAAATAGATTGATATAATGGATTTTGTCAAATAAGCCAAATTTTAGAATATGTCTTAGAATTAATATGGATTCTATCCAATCTCTTATACTGCATACATGATGTCATTCAATTCAATAAAGATTTATTGAGTACCTGCTTTGTGCCAGGTATGTGCTGGGCACTGAAGATGCATGGAGGAAAGAACAGATCATGTTAGCTTTCCTGTAATTATTAAGACACCAATAAAGACTAAAATACTTTCAAAGAACTCAATAAAAAAGATTAAAAGAAGAAAATGGAGAACAGACAAGATATACCCATTATAGACGAGAATCACATTGTGCAGTTCCTATTTTTTCTCCATTGCACCTCACAAGGCTCTGAGCCCCACAGATAGACAACAAATACTTGCCAAACTGAATTAACCAGAAAACTCGATGAATTAAAATACTCTTTTCCCTTCCTGTTTTCCCCTTCTTTCTCTCTCTCCCAGCATTCCAGCAATTTGAGGTTTTATACAACTACAAGGTGGTGGGATAAAGATTTAAACCTCTGCCAAGAAAGCTTCCAAACTAAAGAAGCTAGTTAAGAGTCTCAGAAGTCAAATTTCAGCCTCATGTGACATTTGGTACCTTTTCTAATTACAGGCTCCATTCTCTCCAGTGCTCAAGTGTCTCCTGCTGCAGAGCCCTAAGTGGCACCCTGGAAGCCTGAAAAAAACCGCTGTGCTGCCTAAGCACCAGATGTGTGACTAGAGGCTAATTTAGGCCCTGGGAAGATCAGGCTCTTTCTAATTCCTTTTATTTATTTATTTTTCTTTCTTTTCTTTCCTTTCTCTGTAGTTGAGATGTTTCCTTCTTCTGCTTTTATTACAGTAAAACCCTGGATTGTGAGTTAACTTGTTCTGCGAGTGTTCCACAAGACGAGCAAACATTTCTAATAAACTTTAACTTGATAAATGAGCCATGTCTTGCAATATGAATAGTATGTGATGCCAAGTGTCACATTATCACAACTGAGCCAGTGGTTCTTCTCTCTCTCTCTCTCTCTCTCTCTCTCTGTGGGATACGCCCTCTCAGACCATGGTGTAAAAATCAATCAGTGATTTTTCAGAACATTGGAAGGTACCCACAACTGGCACTAGTGTATTTTTGTCACCTCAAAGCATGTACGGACAGTCCTTTGCTTTTCCATACAAGAGTAAGCTTAGAAATGCTATGCTTCATTCTAGATCAGATTGCCTGCAGATATAGACCCTTTCCTCTGCTGCCTTGTTGCCAATTACATTAAATACAGAATATTATAAGACTTAATTAATACTGTACTGTAGTCAACATCCATGAGTGATAGTGAAAGTCACCCTACACAATAATCCTCCTCTCTCTTGTCTCTCTTAGACCAGCCACAAAGGTTTTCAAAGTAAGTGTAGGTTAATTTGTTTATTTTTCTTTATGTTTTGTATGTTCTTTTATATTACAGTACTGTAACCTTTTTATATGTATATTTTTGGGTTGTGGAATGAATCATCTGAATTTCCATTATTTTTTATGGGGGAATTTGCTTTGATATACAAGTGTTTTGGATTATAAGCATATTTCCAGAACAAATTATGCTTGCAAACCAATGTTTTACTGTATTTTCAAAATTTAAGTATTTGCACATACAGTGCAATACTGGTTTCAGGAGTAGAATTCAGTGATTCATCACTTACATTCAACACCCAGTGCTCATCACAAGTGCCCTCCTTAACACCATCACCCATATAGCCCATCTCCAACCCACCTCCTTCTGTCAACCCATAGTTTGTTCTCTATTATTAAGAGCCTCTTGCATTTTGTTTCCCTTTCTTTTCCCCCACCCTTCCTATATGTTCATCTGTTTTGTTTCTTAATTTCCACATATGAGTGAAATCATATGGTATTTGTCTTTCTCTGACTTATTTCACTTAGCATAGTACATTCTGGCTCCATTAATGTTGCAAATGGCAAGACTGCATTCTTTTTGATGGCCGAGTAATATTTCATGTGTGTGTGTGTGTGTGTGTGTGTGTGTGTGTGTGTACATAGTGTGTGTATATATATATATATATATATATATGTATGATATACAATATCATATGTATAATACATATATCACAGCTTCTTTATTGATTCATAATTTGATGGACATTTGGGTTCTCTCCATCATTTGGCTATTGTTGATAATGTTGCTATAACCATTGGGGTGCATGTACCCCTTTGAATCTGCATTTTTGTATACTTTGGGTAAATATCTATTATTTACAAATTGCTGGATCATATAGGGTAGTTCTATTTTTAGTTTTTTGAGGAACATCAAATACTGTTCTCTAGTATGGTTGCACCAGTTTGCATTCCCACCAACAGTGAAAGAGTGTTCCCCTTTCTCTGTATCCTCGCCAACACCTGTTGCTTCTTGTGTTGTTAATTGTACATTCTGACAGGTGTGAAGTGGTGTCTCATCATGGTTTTGATTTGTATTTCTTTTATGATGAGTGATGTTGAGAATCTTTTCATGTGTCTGCTAGCCACATGGATGTCTTCTTTGGAAAAATATATATTCACTATTTGCAGACGTCATAATACTCTATGTAGAAAACCCGAAAGACCCCTCCAAAAAATTGCTAGAACTAATACATGAATTCAGCAAAGTCACAGGTTATAAAATCAATATGTAGAAATCTGTTGCATTTCTATGCACCAATAATGAAGCAGCAGAAAAAGAAATCAAGGAATTGATCCTATTTGCAATTGCACCAAAAAAACAGTAAGATATCTAGGAATAAACCTACCTAAAAAGATAAAAGATTTGTATTCTGAAAACTATATAACACTTATGAAAGATATTGAAGAAGACACAAGGAATGGAAAAGCATTCCATCCTCATGGATTGGAAGAACACTGTTAAAATGTCTATACGACTCAAAGCAATCTACGTACTTAATGCAATCCCTAACAAAATACCACCAGCCTTTTTCACAGAGCTAGAATAAACAATCCTAACATTTGTATGGAACCACAGAAGACCCTGAATAGCCAAAGCAATCCTGAAAAAAACAAAACTGGAGACATCACAATTTCAGATTTCAAGCTATATTACAAAGCTGTAGTTATCAAGATAATATGGTACTGGCACAAAAACAGACACACTGGTGGAACAGAATAGAAAACCCAAAAATGGACCCACAACTGTGTGGTCAACTCATCTTCAACAAAGCAGTAAAGAATATCCAATGGAAAAAAAGACAGTCTCTTCAACAAATGGTTCTGGGAAAACTGGATGGTGACAGGCAGAAGAATGAAACTGGACCATTTTTTTTTAAATACACAAAAATAAATTAAAAATGGATTAAAGGCCTAAATGTGAGACAGGAAACAATCAAAATCCTACAGGAAAACACAGGCAGCAACCTCTTCGACCTCAGACTAGACACGTCACAGAAGGCAAGGGAAACAAAAGCAACAAGAACTACTGGGACTTCATCAAGATAAAAAGCTTCTGCACGGTGAAGGAAACAATCAATAAAATTAAAAGGCAGCATACAGAATGGAAGATATTTGCAAATGATAAAGGGTTAGTATCCAAAATCTATAAAGAACTTATCAAACTTATCAAACTCAACATCCAAAAAACCAATAACACAGTTAAGAAATGGGCAGAAGACATCATTCTTATATTTTTAAAACTTTCTTTCCAGCAGTGTTGACTTTAACTACCATAGCCAAATATGATCAGTTCATAACTGTGTGGAGACTCAGGAGGAGGTCAAATGGAATCAAAGAGGTCAGCTTAGAAAATGAAAAACGGAGGGAAATGAATCTTACAATATGAGCATAGGACATTACGATGAAACATACCACTTACAAGTAGGAAAGAAGTTAAAATTTTCAATCTAATTCTTTTTGTAGTTCTGTCTTTCTGTTTACAAACTTCTTTGGGACTGCACTTAACATTTACAGAAACATATTTTATGGGAATAGTCAATGATCATTGTGGATCATAAAATAGCTGTTAGAAGAATCATGCGAATGTTTCTCCTTGTTGGAGACATGAACATGAAATAAGTATGATTTGGGGGAAATAATTACATTCAGTCAAATATGCCAGAGTCACTGCCCTCATGGAATTCAAGGTCTACATTGAGTATATGATATGTAAATCATTAATGACAGTTACTTATGGGAAGGGGTGTAATGAGGGTGCACATTGGGTGCCCTGGAAATGGAGCTGGGCAAGTGGGCAGTGTGGGGTTGAGAAAGCTGACCCATGAGTCAAGTTCTGAACAAGTGAGACTAAGAAAATTGAAGAGAGGAAAGGAAGGGAAGGGAAGGGAAGGGCATTCCAATCAGAGAAACAGCAGTGCAAACAGATGAAAGGCATGACATGCGCCTTAAGATCTTGGGATGTGCCTTCTGAGAAGGGACTGAGTGATGTACCTTCTTGTTTCCTGAAGTTATTTGGGTGCCCTTCTGGGATTTTTGATCTGGTAGCTGCTTCCCCTATCAGAAACCCCTGGCCATGTGTATGTAGTATGTGTGTGCTGGTCTGTGTACCCAAGAACATGACAGCTGAGCTCAACTACTGTGCCTAATGGTACTTACCACTTATTGAGTACTTGCTCTACACTAGCCAACAGGCAAAGCACGTTGCAAACATCTCAATTAACCCCTAGAACAACCTGGGGGATCACTCTCCCAAGGAAATAGTTGGCTCAGAAAGGTAAGTACTTACTTAAGGTCATACAACTAATGAACAGCAGGGCTTAGGTACGGTCTCAGGTCTTATTACAATGCTTGTGCTCTTAAGAACTAAGTTATTTTAGCTCTGGAAAGAACAAATCCTATGTTCTTAGTTATCCCACACTCATTTCTTTTTCCTCTCTAATTTTAGCTTTAAGGTCATTTCCAAATTCAGAGCCATTTAAACAACCATCCTCATTTCCCCCTTTACTCACTAACCCTAAGTCTCGTATTTTGTGATAACATTGTGTGTGCCAAGTTCCCAAAAAACCAAACTGGCCTTTGTTTTAGAATAATTAACTTATTAGCAAGATGGCTGTGACAGGCTTGATAGTAAGAAATAATTAAAGAATGGAAACAGAACGGAGGATTGTTTAACAACTTAATAGTCATTGGGCCCCTTGGATAATTCCACAGTTTTGCTCCAAGTTTTAGGAAAAAAATAAATGAGGAAATAGAGAAAAATAAAATTATGAGAATGTAGATCAGATCTGTAATAATGGGATATATATTTAGGTCCATGGACAGAGGAGGGAAACTAATATGCCAATGGACAAAATATTCCTATAAACGCTTCTGGTGCTAAGACCTTATGTGCATTTAGCTGACTCCACTTAGGACAGTTACTTTTCTTATTCCTCTGCTAGAATGATTAACCTCTGTCTAGAAGCAACCTGCAGAAAAAGAGATCATGTGTCATCCGTAAGCAGTTTCTAGATTTTATTCATTGAATTTTGAAGTGGACGATCTAGAAAAAGAATTTTTTTGGCCACGTAACACTTAACCAACTGTGGACTCAGCAAATTTAATTTCTGTGTAGTGCTGGGTTGATTCTGTTGAGTAAGTTTGGTATTGATAGATCTTTCAGGCAGTGGTTGATGCAGAAACTTGCGAGGAGAAAGATGAGCGAGTCAGGAGTACAGCTGTAGAAAATGGGTCTATCTCATCCCATCCTGGCTCCACCTTCTCCATCAGTGTTTTTTGTTTTGTTTTTGTTTTTGTCTGTGGGAGGTTATTTTCGGTTAATTATTCCTCTATGTTTTTACTTTCAGGTATGCTTGAGACCCTAGAGGAAATCCTTAGCTTCCCAAAGACACCAGCAATGAGAGATTCTGTTCTACAAAGGTTGACTTCACTCAGAGACAAAGGGAGTACAGCATCTGAAAAGCCAATTAGCTTCCGTGCTGTCTCAAGCTGAGTCTGCTTCTCTTTTTATTTTTATCTTTACCATCATAGACATGGTGAATTTCCTCCTAAAGGGGATTGGGATTGGTAACCTTACATAAAATATAAAGGGTGCATAGCATTTGCAAAGTAACAGGCTCCTCCAAAATTTTATAGACAACATTCCACTTGGTACACATGGGACTGTCAATGGAGACCAGAGCCAATGAGAAACTTTTAGGAGCCTCAGGCAAAAAGCTGAGCCTAAGAAAAACAAAATTAATGCCAATTTCAAATACAACCCCCAGGCTCATAGAATGAGGCAGCTTTGATTACACAAAAACAAACGCAGTAAGTCAGCTTTTACAAAATGACAAAGCGGCTTTGCAGGACATCTGGAAAACTTATCACATTCCACGGGGCCCCTTGCAAGCTCATTGAAAAGTTCTCCTGGTTTGTTTTCATTTACTCAACACATATTTATTGAGTACCTAATGTTTGCTGTAGGTACAGAATGCTGTAGGTACAGAATGTATCATATAGTAAAAGAGAGAGGATTGTTTTCATCTCCTGTGAATGCCCTCTCCATGGAATGTAAGTCACACTACTGAATGTGTGGAAACTTTTATTAATTCGTTCACTTAAAAACACTTGTGCACCTATTACATGACATGCACTGGAGGCTCAGTGCTCCGTAAAACAGGACTCTCACCCTTAAAGAGTCACAGCCCAGTGAGGAGGCATTCACTTGAACCCTAACATTCATACAGAGTAAGGGCTGTCACAGACTCATATAGAAATGTACAGTGGGAGATCAAAGGAAAAAGGAGAATTAATTAGTATCAGAGAGGGAAGGGGGATTAAGAAGGATGTGTGGGGTGGGTGAAATTGAGGATTAAAGAAAGTGTCATAGGAGAGAGGGCATTTGAGCCCCAAATATTTAGGACTCATAAATGTCCTTATCTGGGTTTATGGCTGCCCCATCAGATCTAATAAATATACTCTTCTTCATCTGACAATAATTTACAAATCAGACAACACTATTTTTTTGTCTGGTTAGAGAATTAAGTTTCTCATTAATGTCAATAATAATTCATTGTTTTGCTCTGACCACAGATAACAAAGGAAGTGATAAGGTGTAGAGCAAGACTTTTGAGCTAGACCATCTGGATTCACATCCTAGCACTATCGTTATTCATTGTGTGACTTTGGAGGAGTTACTGATTTTCTAAGCCTCTTTCCTCATCCATAAAAAGGTGATAACCATAGTGCCTGTGTCATGTGGTTGTAGATCGCCAAAGTTAAGTAAGAGAATCCATTATTACCGTAGAGCTTGGCACAAAGATCTCAAAAAGTGTCCCCTATTACTATGTTAGAGAGTAGTAAATGGTTGTCTGTGCAGAATCACATTTTCTGGAAGCATTTAAAATGAAATAAATTCTTTTAAGTCCAAAATGATTTACGTATCTTTCTGACAACTTCATAGGTCTTACTTATAATTGTTTCTGCTTTAAAGAAAAAAACCCTCGTTTAAATTATTTTATAAAAACCATCATAAATTGATAGAGGAAATAAAAGGCACAGTAGCAACAAATTACCCCGATCTTGCCTCCCTTTTACTTCTCTGCAATCTCTTTCAGACCAAGCACAGTCACTAACCTATAGGAGGTGCTCTGCAAGTGACTAAACAGATTAATAAATGAATGATCTCAATAACTCTGCCTCAAAAAGAAGTATAAGCTATTACAAAAATCATGCCCTAACAACTAGATTTCTGTGTTTACCCTGAAAGCTGGTAATAACTGTAGTATCGTAAAATGCCTTCCTGCATTTTAAAATATTTAAAAGGAGGGGCGCCTGGGTGGCGCAGTCGGTTAAGCGTCCGACTTCAGCCAGGTCACGATCTCGCGGTCCGTGAGTTCGAGCCCCGCGTCGGGCTCTGGGCTGGTGGCTCGGAGCCTGGAGCCTGTTTCCGATTCTGTGTCTCCCTCTCTCTCTGCCCCTCCCCCGTTCATGCTCTGTCTCTCTCTGTCCCAAAAATAAATAAAAACGTTGAAAAAAGAAAAAAAATTTTTTTAAATATTTAAAAGGAATTCCATCACTATTTCCTGACTGGAAAGGCAAGATGGGGGATTGTGGGCAAAGTGATGAATTTGGCATGAGAAACAACAGTGATGATGCTGATGCTAGATCACTGTAACAGGTTTCCACGGAGTATAAAAACAGTCCTTTGGCCACCAAAAGGCCATTTCCTTTTGGCATAAAATCATGACCTACTTAGCTGTCTTGTCAGGAGAGGCAGAGCCACTATTATGAATGTGCAGATTCTGGTTCTGTCTATGTTCGGTCACAATTAACACAGCTGGGAGACAGCCAAAGGGGGGGGGGGTTAAGCATAAACCCGTGAGTGCGCATGGAAGAGAAAACAATATAGGTTCTCTTTTTACAATTCAGGTGCATAATTTTTAAAGATTTGTAAGTAGCCAGATACTTACCTCATTTTGGGATAATATTAGCATTTATTTAAAATGTGTTATTGTGGGCCACCTGGGTGGTTCAGTCGATTAAGCATCTGACTCTTGATTGTGGCTCAGGTCACGATCTCACAGTTAGGGAGTTCAAGCCCTGTGTAAGGCTCTGCACTGACAGCATGGAGCCTGCTTGGGATTCTCTCTCTCCTCTCTCTCTGCCCCTCCTCCCGCTCTCTCTCTCCCCCTTTCTCTCTCAAAATAAGTGGATAAACATTAAAAAAATCCACAAGCATATGCATGCCAGTACCCAGATTTTATTAAAAAAATAAATAAAATGTGTCACTGTAAGTTTTTCTTTAATATATCAAGTAAATTACAGAGGGATGTGCCTTCAACTCTAAATCCCTTATCTCATACATGATGGCACAGAGCAAACCAGGAATCACACTGAAGAACGAAGCAACTCACTAGAAAGGCCCCAAATGTATTAAAGGCTTTTCACCAAAAGACCCATGAGATTCTGAGTTTGAAAACTTGTGCCTTGGAGGAATGCTGAAAAATAATTAACATCCATTTTAATTTCATGCCTTCCAATATTCATCATATTTTGAGCTGCAGCCAGGTCTGCATATAAACAACCAATTTAAAATGCATAATTGTATATGTGCACATTCAATGGCTAATTTATCATAGAGCACAGACAAAAAGACTGGGGATCTTGTGGGTATTTCCACTACTCTGAATGATCTAAGGATTCTAGAATTTCTGATTTTTATTCAAGGATTATCTTGGAGTCGACATTTCTGGCCTTTTTGAAGGAGAGAGATGAGCTGTTGATTCCACTTTTTAAAAGAAAAAGAAAAACAGTCTATGAAGCTACAGATGACCCAGGATCAGGGGTTTTCAGTATTGATTTATTTCACTTTCCTCATTTCTGAGTGTTTAGTATAATGAGGATAGGAGTGTGGGCTCTGCTATTACACCAGCTATGTGGCCCTGGAGAACACATCCATCTCAGTTTCTGCAGGTGTAAAAACAGGGGTAATAAAAATTCCTACCAGACAAAAATAAGCCACACTTAGTGTCTGAACATGGCAAATGTTTTACAAATGCTAGTTATTATCATGTTGTTACTATCTAGTTCCTCAGTATCTTCTCTGCAGCATCTATCCATTTGTTTATTCAGCCATCAGCTATGAACTGAACACCTGCCGTGCACAGACAACATATGCCACGTCAACAGCCTAAGGATGTCTTTACGGGAAGAAGGCACTGAGGAAGACAGATATACATGTACCAGGTCAGCAGACCCACCCCCAGTTGTTGTGGGTGTTGGCTGCCAACAGGACACTCCCGTGCCCTAGTCTGGGGGCCTGCTCTTTGCTAACTGATGAGAGCTGCTCCCTAGGCCATGTCTATACAATTCACCCTGCAGAGCTGGTGAGGTCAGGCTGAGGCTAGACTGTCCCTGAAACTGTTTGCTTGTTTCTGCTTTACTTCCTTGCTCTCTTCTGTTCCTTTCACTCAATGACAGGTGTCTTCTGAGAGTGCTCCCCTCAACAGACCCCTCAGAGGCTCTGCTGCTACAGAATCCAACCCAAGACAAAATGTGCCCATGCATCATCTTGATAAAAATTTTAATAACATATCTTTCAAGAAATACATCAGTAATGACTAACCACAAATTTCTAGAGCTTCTTTAACATACATAAATAAAAATAGTCCATTGTTTATCTGAAGTGATTGAATACATACTTTCAAAGTATTCTTATTAAGACTTCACTCTTCAGTTTATTATCTTAGTTTCACCTTTCTTTAAAGCTAAGAAATCATGCTATATAATGGGTATAAAGTAAATAGAACAAAAATCTGATTTAAGAACTTTAAAAAACTCGTTTTGGATTTATTTTTATTTCCGGTGTTCATCCAAAACTGAAATAAAAGCCTTCTTTTCTGGATAGATTGGTGACTTTGATCATCTCCCTGGATCCATGTTTCTTCCCATTGATTTTTTTTCTTTTACACATTACAAGTGGTCTGGGTTTGTCATTCTGCGTAGGATTAGGTTGCTGGCTTCACACACTGAGCTGAAATGGGTTTCTACACTGTCTTAAGTGTCCAGTATTACAGTTTTATTGACTGTTTACTGATAAACCATCTTTGTTTTATAAACCATCACAAATAATGCAATTGTGAATAATTACAGATAAGTGCTTGGTATAGGCATTTCACACTATTAGAGATCATGCTACATCAAAATCATTAAAAAAAATTTTTTTTAACGTTTATTTATTTTTGAGACAGACAGAGACAGAGCATGAACGGGGGAGGATCAGAGAGAGGGAAACACAGAATCTGAAACAGGCTCCAGGCTCTGAGCTGTCAGCACAGAGCCCGACATGGGGCTCGAACTCATGGACCGCGAGATCATGACCTGAGCCGAAGTCGGCTGCTTAACCGACTGAGCCACCCAGGCGCCCCTCAAAATCATTTTTTAAAGACATTTTTTGATGTTTATTTAAAATTTTTTAAAATATTTATTTATTTTTGAGAGAGAGAGAGAGAGAGAGAGAGAGAGCGAGTGTGAGCAAGGGAGGGTCAGAGAGAGAGGGAGACACAGAATTTGAAGCAGGCTCCAGGCTCTGAGCTGTCAGCACAGAGCCCGACATGGGGCTCAAACTCACAGACCGCTAGATCATGACCTGAACTGAAGTCAGACATTTAGTTTAACCGATTGAGCCACCCAGGCACCCCAATGTTTACTTATTTTTGAGAGAGACAGAGCGCGAGTTGGGGAGGGACACACAGAATCTGAAGCAGGCTCCAGGCATTGAACTGTCAGCACAGACCCCAATGTCAGGCTTGAACCCATGAACTCTGAGATCATGACCTGAGCTGAAGTTGGACGCTTAACCGACGGAGCCACCTAGGTGCCCCTCAAAGTCATTTTCTTTTTTTTTTAATTCATTTAAAAAAAAATTTACATCCAAGGTAGTTAGCATATAGTGCAATAATGATTTTAGGAGTAGAATCCAGTGGTTCATCCGATACATATAACACTCAGTGCTCATCCCAAGTATCCTGCTTAATGCCCCTTGCCCATCCCCCACCCACAACCCCTCCAGGAACACTTAGTTTGTCCTTTGTATTTAAGAGTCTCTTATGTTTTGTCCCCCTCCCTGTTTTTATATTATTTTTGCTTCCCTTCCCTTATGTTCATCTGTTTTGTATCTTAAATTCCACAGATGAGTGAAGTCATATGTCAAAGTCGCTTTTTAAATAAAACTAAGCATAACTGACTGTAACTAGGTATGAGTGAAAAACAGAGTGAACTTCATATTCTGCATGTCTTATCGAATGGCTAATTATCCTTCATTACTGGTGACCCTTCCCCAAACCAGAGAACACAGGGTAATATCAGACCTCACACGTCCAGCCGAGGCCCTCTTCTCACTCCTGAATTCACAAAGACCCATGCTCGAGGTCCACCTACCATGTGGGCCACACTCTTATTTATTTTTTTATTTATTTTTGACAGAGAGAGAGAGAGAGGGAGAGAGAGAGAGGGAGACAGAGTGTGACTGGGTGAGGAAAAGTGAGAGAGGAAGACACAGAATCCAAAGCAGGCTCCAGGCTCTGAGCTGTCAGCATAGAGCCCGACGCGGGCCTCGGACTCATGAAACATGAGATCATGACCTGAGCCAAAGTCGGACCCCTAACTGACTGAGCCACCCAGGCACCCCTGGACCACACTCTTTTAAAAAAGAATTTAGAAAACTGTAGTTTCAAAGTAATAAGAATTTGTTAAAATAGGAATAATTTGCATTGCAATTATTTTACCTCCCCAATGCCACAAATTCCTCAATAATCACACTATCAAGTTCTTTAAAGAGCTAAAATTATATTCATTTCATCTACCTTCTTTTCTGCCATCCTCTCCCTTCTCATGACGTTGTCCTGACACATTTCTGTACTTGCATAATTCAGCATTTCTGCTGTGCCAGGCAACCTCTGTGCCCCAGATAATGCTGCTTTTCTCCTTTCTTCTTTCCTACAATGAGGTCCAGAAACTCTTCCTGTGGTAGCCATAGATTCTTCCACTTTCTTTCCTACCACTGGGAACAAGAGTTTGCGAATATCTGTCCTATGTGTTTTAAAATTGAATGCTACTGGGGCGCCTGGGTGGCGCAGTCGGTTGAGCGTCCGACTTCAGCCAGGTCACGATCTCGCGGTCCGTGAGTTCGAGCCCCGCGTCAGGCTCTGGGTTGATGGCTCAGAGCCTGGAGCCTGTTTCCGATTCTGTGTCTGCCTCTCTCTCTGCCCCTCCCCCGTTCATGCTCTGTCTCTCTCTGTCCCCAAAATAAATAAACGTTGAAAAAAAAAAAAATTAAAAAAAAAAAAAAAAAAAAAAAAAATTGAATGCTACTATTCCTTCCCTGTCCCCACATTTTCTTCTTTCAGGCAGATGTGGTCTTGACTTTCACCAATAGTGTTTGACATCAAAGTGTTTCTACAGTCTCCTTCGGGAAACATCAGAAAATCAGCCTTGGGCTACCTAGTTTGAATACATCTCAGGGCCCCCAAATACAGTCTTATGCGATTCAGGCTTTGGTTTAGTCTGAGAAGTCAGTTACCATAATCAACATGATAAACTTTATAGATCCTTATTTATGCTATTTTCTTATCACTAAGCCTCTTATTTTCCAGACAGGTTAGTTCTCATTCCATGAGCAAGCTCCTCTTCCATCCAGCCGTCCAGTTTGTCTCTTCTACTTTTCCTCACAGTCCCCCGATATTCCCTATTTGCTTCCTGAATTTGTGGTCTGTGACGCAGCCTGCCCACGGATGAGCAGCTCTTAGAGTTGCCCTGCCAAATTTGCCACTTCACATTCTCCTTGCAGCCAAGTGAAGAAAGTTCAAGGTCGCAATCAATCTTCTTTTTTTTAAAATAGATCTCATCCTTCCCACACTTTGTTTTCAGTAGCGCATAATAGTTCTCTTAAATGTCAGGTTTTCTGCAGCTGACAAGATTTTAAAAGTATTTCTCCCACATTTCATTCTAAATTATCCTAGTTTTCCATACATGAGGAATGCTTAATTTGAAAAAGAAAAGATAAGACTTAGAATATTTTACATGCATTTTGGGTTGCTGAGATGTTAAAGATTTGGCAGCAAAGGCTCTACCTGAATGCTGAGAAGAGCTTACTGACAGAAAGAGAGCATGACTGGAGTGATAATTCAGAAGAAAATACCAATATTAATTTGTTCCCTAATTGTAGCATTAACAGGGGCAGAACTGTGTCTGCTGTTTTACTTTTCCTTCCCTTTAACGGCAACCATCTGCTAATCTAGCAGCTGGACTTACACCATAAAATATGGATGTCACTATGGAGAATTCTGAGGTTGGGCTGAATAAGCAATTAACATGCCCAACACTTGTGATATTCTGTTTGCAGAGTTATGAAGGAAAAAAAAATGTCATGGAGTAGAATAAGTGGAATTCAAACCTTGAGTTAAGGCCCCATTTATTTGTGTATATGACAATGGAACTTTTAAACAATGTGATTGTTAATGTGCCATTACATCAGAAGGTATCAAGAACCAGTAAGCTTGCTCTTGTTTAAAATGTCAGGATAACAAAAAATAAGTACCTGAGAAATCAATGTTAGAAAAAGTATCCAGGTGGTGCTTTTTACCAGCCAATTTTAACCCAGAAATAATGGTTTATCTTGCTTTAAGTAAACCTTTAATAATGGAAAATCCAGTCTTAAGCAAAAGATAAATGAGGGGATCATTATTTGCTTCTTAAGTGACTTAGTTTTTCCTTAAAGGTAAACTGGTCAGACAGCAAGTTCTGTTAATTCTCAGCAGAATATAACTACTTTTGAACAAGATATGGGAAGCACTTCCTGGCTTCATTCTGCTAATAACTTCAAGTGTGATTCGGGATGTATCTGTTTAAGTTTCTTCACCTGTAAATGGAGACTTTCTGGGTCCGGTTAGTGGTTTCCAACCTGGGAGTCTCCTTGGGTTTCAGAAAGCACTGATAAGCATCCATAAGTCTTTCTTAAGTATTGTGTATTTCAGAATGCCTAATGGAAACTGTACTTTTATTCACAAAGATGCTCTGAAAACCAATTAGAACATGAATTTCTTTGCTTGCCCTCACCAACTTGGCAAACTAACAGTGGTTAGCTCATGCTAATCCAAAGGTTCCAATCGGCCATAATGACACTCTAGAAATTTCCAATGACAATTAGGATAAAATATAATTTTTAAGTTCCTTGATGGTGAGAATATTGTGAAGTTTTTCCATCTATAATGTTCTAATATCCTTCCTTTCCATTGCCACTGCCATTGTTACAGTTAGAATCACTCTCCTCTCCTGGCTGGAATGTAGCAATAACTGCTTGACTCGTTGCCAACCTCTGGCCTGGTCTCCCGATCACATCCCACATACTACCTTCCACCGGGCTGATCTTGCCTGTGTCTTGTTCAAATATGTTCAGAGACTTATTATTTCCTCTGAAATAAAATCCACACTGGCATTGTCTCTCCAGACTGCCCTTTTGTAATGATTCCCACTTCACCCCACTGTTTTCAACGTAAGTCTAATGCTGCTGCCAAGCTGGTTTACTACCTGGTGTGGGCTGAATTGTGTCCCTCTTCTTCCCCCCACCCCATTCATATGTTCAAGCCTTCACCCCCAATACCTTAGAATGTGAACTGTATGAGGAGATAGGGCCTTTAGAGAGGTTATTAAAAGGGCACCTGGGTGGCTCAGCCAGTTAAGCATCTGACTCTTGGTTTTGGTTCTGGTCATGACTGCTTGGGCTCTTTGCTGTCGGAGCAGAGACTGCTTGGGATTCTCTCTTGCTCTCTCTCTCTGACCCTCCCCAGCTTGTGCTCTCTCTCTCTCTCTCTCAAAATAAATAAATAAATAAATAAATAAATAAATAAATAGGATATTAAGTAAAAATGAGGTCATTAAGGTGGGCTCTAATCCAATATAATTGATGTCCTTATAAGAAAGGAGGTTAAAGCAGACAACACAAACAGAGGAAAGACCATGTAAGAACAAAGGAAAAAGGCAGCCATCTACAAGCCAAGAAAGAGAGGTCTCAGGAAAAACCAAACCTGAAAACCTGCTGACATCTTGATTCTGGACTTCCAGAATGGTGAGAAAATAAACTTCTGTTTAAGCTACTCAGCCTATGGTGTTTTGTTATGGCAGCCCTAGCAAATTAATACACTATCCATCTCGTAATCACATCTGAGCTGCTTGTCTTTACTCCCTTGTGCTTCCTGTTGTCTCCATGGAAAGTCTTTCCCACCCCTCCCCTTAACCACGCGCTTCTTCTCAATGTGCAATCTATCTCCCTCCTCTGTGAACTGAAGCCCACGTCACATCATCTCCTCTCTGAAATCCTAAGACATCCCAGGAATGTCTTATTAGTATTTGGAATATGCTGCCTTATAATACTGTCTTCCCCCCAAAAAACCTGTAGATTCATGGAAGGAATGGACTATCTTGCAATTCTCTATTCCTCCACAGAGCTTACTATAATTATTGGGCTTACTACAAGGATTCAAAGATAATTAATATTGATTGATTTATAAAAATTAATCTACACATTGCCAGGAACACAACTATTACATTAAACAAGGTTATGACTCTTCCAAGTCTTTTTTTTAATTTGAACATAATTAGATTAAAGCAATAAATCCACTGAGTTAAAAAGAAAAAGAGTATGTTATTGAAAGGCTTAACGAAAAATAACAGTCTTTAAAAAAAAAAACTAAGTCTTCTTTCTTGTGCAGGCAAACCACATTTTTATATTAGCTGTTTCTTCTGAAAGTTATTGTGATTATAAATGATAAACTTTTCCTGCTATTTCTTGAGTTCTCAATTTTAGAATTTATCTCTTCCACCACTTTCCACTTCCTATTGTTGTGATCTGCCAATAATATTATACTACAATTTTCTGTTAAATAATTAGTGCTCTTTCGTGCATCCTGCTCCTGTTTTGTGCCGACACTATTTTCTCCTATCACTCCGAAGATGTAACTAGAATGGTATTCATATTTCCTCTCATTTCCTGCATATCTCCATTTCTTTCAGGTTCACTGTTTTCTTGTGTTTATATTGCACTCAATCCATGCTGGAAGCTTCCCTTAAAAGTCTCTTTGGTCGACCAGGCATATTTATGAATGAGGCCATTTTGCCAAGAGACCTCTCAAATGTCAGAATGTACTTCATTGGGGCCCATGGGTTTCTCCAGAGAGACATATTTAGTAACTGCCTATTTGTAGATCTGTCTCACCCTCCCGTACGCGGTGTCTTTGAAAGCAGAGTCTGTGATTTGTTCTTTGCAGTCTCTGGTGCCAAGCACAGTGTCTTGTACAAAGTTGGTCAGAGTTTAATACTTGTTGAAGAAATAAATGGATGACTGGAATCTGGGCTAAAGCGAATCTTGTGATTAAGAAACAGAGAACTTCCTTTATTAATATTCTGAGATAACTTGAACCTTAAAGCAATAACAGTATTAAACTGAAAAGTAGAGTTATGATTGTAAGTCTACAATCTCCTCCACGTTGCCTCCTCACAGTGTAAACTCCAGCTATAATAAATCTGTTGCTTCCTGGCCATCCCATTCTTTCACCTCCATGTTCTCTCTGGCTAGAGCTTCTTGGTCTCCATGCTTTACCCAGCTAATTCCTGTTTCCTTCATAACTTGATTCAAGGCCACCGCCTCCTGGTGACTTTCCCTGACCTTCTTTGATGAGCCTGTCTCCGCAGCACACCTCTACCTTGACAGCACCGGGTACTCGGTACTGTTATCTAGTCTCACTACTAGTCAGAGATTTTCTTTTTTTAATGTTTTATTTATTTTTGAGAGAGAGAGAGAGAGAAAGAGAGAGAGAGAAACAAAGTATGAGTGAGGGAGGGGCAGAGAGAGAGGGAGACACAGAATGTGAAGCAGGCTCCAGGCTCTGAGCTGTCAGCAAAGAGCCTGACATGGGGCTTGAACTTGTGTACCACAAGATCATGACCTGAGCCAAAGTCGGACGCTTAACTGACTGAGCCATCCAGGTGTCCCTAGTCAGTGCTTTTCTTGAGGCTGGTTGTAACCATGTTTGTGCTCCAGTGCTTAGCAACGTGCGTGGTACAGTGGAGGTGCTCGGTAAATGCTTATTCCTCACATCAAGTGAAAAAATATGCTTACAATTTTTCACTGGGGCTTAACACAGTGTGTTGTACATAGTAACTATGTGAAGAGCTGAATGAACATCCTCCAGATACAGGCATGTGAGAGGTTGTAGAATGCAACAGGTTGCAAATGCAGGCTCCAGAGTCAGTCACTGGTTTCCAGCCCTGGCTCTACCACTTACTGGCTGTGTGACCTTGAGTAGTTGTGTACCTTCTCCAAGCCTCATTTCTAGTCTGTGAAAAGGGGGATAACAATGGTGCCAATAGTGACACGGAGGCTTGGGAGAGCTGACTAGAAAGTGGTTGGCACGGTATCTGGTGCTCTGCAAATGCTTTTATTTTTTTTTTTTAATTTTTTAACATTTATTTATTATTGAGAGACAGAGACAGACAGAGTATGAGCATGGGACGGGCAGAGACAGGGGGAGACACAGAATCCGAAGCAGGCTCCAAGGTCTGAGCTCTCAGCACAGCTGACACGGGGCCCAAACTCACACACCATGAGATCATGACCTGAGCCAAAGTCGGACGCTCAACTGACTGAGCCACTCAGGCGCCCCAGCAAATGTTTTTAAAAGTGGCTATTATTATCATGAAGTGAGGCACTGAGATCGCTAGGCTTGGGTCGTGCCTGTTATTGCACTCCCCTTCCCACCTCAAGGGCTGTGGTGTGATGTACTTAGCAGTTCTCCTTGCCATCCAAGCCCTGAGAGGGAGGACGCCAAACAGGAGCTGTGCCCTTGCAGCCATCATGTTTCAGCTGCCTTATTCATTGTGTGCCTTCTTAACACTCTCAAACACTCTTTACTCTGTGGGCTCAATAGGAACTTTCAGGATGCTGTCATCAATAATTATTAGTTCCTTGGAACCCTGCAAGCTGTTGACATGCTACAGAAACAGATAGAAAACCCAGTCTTCCCACAGGGAATAGTCAAATATGTTTTAGGCTCAGTTGGTTTTCAAGGACTGTGTGAATTGCATACTTTTAAGCACTGACCCAAATCAGTTATTTATGTTTTTTAGGTTTGTGGCATATACAAGTTACAGTCTGAGAAATGTTATGCAGTGGAAACATGGAGATCAAATAGCACTAAAAAAGTCTACTGTATTTCTTGTTTCTGTCTCCTATATTTAGTTTTCAAATTTCAACATGGACACCTTGCCTAGTCACCGTGCACATTCAGACAGATATGCCTTGCTTAAACCCAAATATCTTAAGTTACGGAATTTAAAAAGGCAGTAATTAAATAATAAATTCATGACAGAACATACTTCTCTATCCTCAAGTATGCTACATTGGTGGGGTCTCCTACTGCCACCACAAAGATTATTTGGATCACTAGGAACAAAGAATGTGAATGTGACACTCAGTGGTCCTTTGAGTCTATGTAGGGTACCAGCCCTTGGGCATCTCTGATGCTAATCTTTTTTTTTTTTTTTTTTTTTTTTTGAGAGAGTGAGGTAGGGGAGGGGCAGAGGAGGAGAGGGAGAGGGAGAGAGAGAGAGAGAAAGAATTTCAAGCAGGCTCCATGTTTAGCGCTAAGCCTGTTGTGGGGCTTGATCCTGTGACCCTGGGATCATGACCCAAGCCAAAATCAAGAGTCAGATGCTCAGTTGACTGAGCCACCCAGGTGCCCCTCTGATGCTGATCTTTAAAGTTCCTAAATACAAAGGACTAATAATTCTGTTGTCACCTGCTGTCAGCAAAGGAAGCAAGAAACCTGGAACTTCTCCATTTTGGGGTCTGTGATAATAATGATGATTAATGTGGACAAGCATCCACAGGGGGTGCTGAAGATGCCAACCACATCCATTGCAAGGGGCGCTTATCTCTGAGGGAGACAGCCATCTGAAGCTTTCTGCCAGGGCGGCTCCCCTAGAGTTAGGGATCTCTGCAATACAGTGTTCCTTCTTGTTTAATCATGGTCCTTTTCATACTGGATCATCATAGACCCACCAAGTTTAAAGGGTATATGACATGTTCAGACCACAAGACTGTAGGGTAATGCTGCACTGATGGCTGGGAATGGGGAGCAAAATTAAGAATCACAGTTTCTACAGAGTAGGAAGATGGAATATTCTCTCCTATGCCTGCTGTGGTGTATTTTTGGCCAGACCTCCCAAGATTGTGAAAGCACATGTGAAAGCACGTCCATTCTATACAGAGCAGCTAGAATAATAATGCACCTCAAATACTGTTTACTGTACTTCTTCTCTGTTCAAATCTTTGGCAGCTTGCTGTCGTAAGTCATCTAAACTCACGTCAGCCTAGAGATTCTAAGTACTTCTGACACTTCAATTGCATCAACCCTCATCCTTGTTGCCTTAACAATTCCAGGATCTTCCCTGGAGAACTTCCTCCTATTTGTAGACTTTTTCACATACCTTTCTGCAGTTCAAATGACAACTTCTCCCCAGTTTCTTCGTCAATCCCGCCTTGCTTTAATATACATCTTCAATTAATCAGACTCCACCTTCAAATTCTGTCATACTGCTTCACATGTGGGGTAAAGTCCTTATGATAGCATATTACCAAATCTTACCTCTCATCTTTTGTGCTCATACACTGTACATTCTTAAAAAATTTTAGTTTACATTGTCATACATTTTACTTTTACATATGCTATAAACACAAAATACATGCCTATTGATTGTGCTTTAGACAGTTTTCTTTTTGAGCAATTAAAAATAAGAAAAAATGAGTTTTCCCTTAACATTTCTTGAACTGTAGGTCTCCTGGCAATGAATTCTCTCAGTTTTTATTTGAGGAAGTCTTGATTTCCTCACTTTTAACAGGTATTTTCTCTGGGTATGGGATTGTTTGTTGACTTTTTGTCATGTCAGCACTTTATTGTCTTCTGCCTTCCAAGTCTTCTGACAAGAAGTGTGCTGCAATTCTTATCTTTGTTCCCCTATATAGAATGAGTCTTTTTTCCCTCTGGCTGGCTTCAAGATTTTCTCTTTGTCTCTCATTTGCAGAAGTTTGATTATTATATGCTTAGAAGTGCTGTTTGTTTTTGCACTTACCCTTCTCTGAGCTTCTTGTACCTGAGGTTCAGTATCCATCATTAATTTTTGGAGAATTTTTTAAAGTTTATTTATTTTGAGAGAGAGTGAGACAGAGAGTGAATGCATGTGTGCTAGTATGGGAGGGGCAGAGAAGAAATACCAAGCAGGCTCCATGCTGTCAGTGCAGAGCCTGATGTGGGGCTCCATCTAACGAACCATGAGATCATGACCTAAGCGAAAATCAAGAATTGGATGCTTAATGGACTGAGCCACTCAGGCGCCCCTAGAAAATTGTTTCTTAAGCTTAAATTAAACTTAAATTCTTCTGCCATTTTTCTCCTCCTCCTCCTATTCCGAATTCAAATAATATATATGTTAGATCATTTAGTATGCTCAGTTTAGGTTTTGCTTTTCTATTTCACTTTCCCCCTCTCTGTGTTTCAGTTTGGTTAATTTTTTTAACTTTATTTATTTATTTATTTATTTATTTATTTATTTATTTATTTATAAGTAATCTCTACACCCAACATGGGGCTCGAATTCATGATGTCGAAATCAAAAGTCAAATGCTCTTCCGACTGAGCTAGCCAGGTGCCCCAGTTTGGGTAATTTCTATTGACCTGTCTTGAAATTCTCTGGTTCTTTCTTTGGTTGTATTGAATAAAATTATTTCATGGTTTCTAGAAAAAGAACATCATAAAACAGCACAGGTGCTATCAAGGGAGGTATTTACACGTTGCTATAGGAACACAAAGGAGGAAGATTTCATAGAGATTATGACATTCAAGTTAAGTCTTAAAGGATAAGTAGGAATTCTCCAAGGGTTAAAGGTATGCAAAGTAACATCTTTTACAAAAGCACAAAGGTATGGAATTCCTCTGTGAATGTATCCTTCACTTACAACCATTAGTATTTCAGTAGGGTCAGAAAGAAACATGGTAAAACAGCCCTACCTTTATGCTAAGGAATCTTCACATTATTCAAGAGGTAATAGGGAAGCAATGAAGGACTTAATGCATTTGAGTGATGTGATCACACATATCACCCATGAAGAATGTAGATATTGTCTGGAAGGAACTAGACTAGAAAAAAGGAAAACTGAGTTACTATAGCAATGCCATCAAGAAGAAATAGCAGGGAGGGTATGCTAAATGAAAATTGTAGCAGGGGGAGGGGCCAACCTGAGGAGATCTCTAAAAGTTAGGAAGACAAGAATTTGGGCACTGATTGGACATGGGGGTATGTGAGAGAGAGTAGTCAAAAATGACTAAAGTTTTTGCCATTGAGCTCCTTAAGAGATGGTGTGGATATTTGGTGAGGTAAGGAATGTAGGGAAAAAGTTGGTTTAGGAAGGGCAGAAATTGTAAATTCAGTCTTAAACAGGTTGTGTTCAATTGTTCATGGGACACCCAGGTAGAAAGGATCCCACTCTCAGGGAGTCTGATTTATTCATTTTGAGTTCCCACAGGGGGCATGAGGAGAAAAGAGGTGGATGAAGAGAGAAACCAAGAATGACAACATGAAGTCTGAGAGGATAAAGAGAGCTCACAGAAGATAAGGAGAGGACTTCCCTCACACTTTTGGAGAAAGTGATTGTCACATTACTCTGAACTCTCAAGTAGAGGGTTATAATTGTTTATTTCAGCTTTACTACAGAGCAATGTTATTTAATGTTCACTTAATGAAACTGGAACTTCTGTGTATTTATTTTATCCATATCCCTTTTACTTTGGTTGACATTGTACAACATTTCTAGTAACTACAACACCAAAATGCCAATGGTTCTTTTTGAAAATCAAAGAGGAAAAAAATCAAAGAGAAAACCCACTGGAATAACTACAAGCACCACTGATCAAGTGAGTAAGAAGAACCACTGATCAAGTCAGTAAGAAGAAGAAGAAGACGATGACGACGACGACGACAAGATTTTTTTTGGCATTGAGTGAATGCCAGA